>NC_039359.1:129140251-130361713 GCF_003573695.1 Papaver somniferum
AGTTAATCAAGGCTAGATTTTGTCTTTTCGTAGCGAGGTCTTGTAGTCAGGGATAAACTTGTCTTTTAATAGTGAGGGATGAAATCAAGGTTGAACATGACTTTTGACGACGAGAGCTATTTTCGGGGTCCAAACTTGGCTTTTAGGCACCGAGGGCTGTAATCACGGTTGGGATTGGTATTTTGACAACAAGGACTGAGTGCAAGGTCGAGGTCGAACTTCGTCTCTGGCAATAAGAGTTATATCCTATTTTCGAAACCTTACTAATGTGTTGAGCCTCATCTTTTGAACTTCACTTTTGTTGTGGATACTGAAGGAGCTTTAGAATAACCGTTCGTCCTTTTTTTCGACTTTTAGTAAAATGATCATTTTCCCCCTGATCCCAAACTTAATGAAAATAACTTTTCGCCTCTAGTTGTAAAATGATCATTTTGCCCCTAATGTGTAAAATTACCATTTTACACCTGGTCTCAAAATTTATCTGGAATGGCTATTTTATCCTTCGCTCAAATTTCACCATCTGCGCCACCATAATAACAGTAATGCCCCTATCATTTATAATTTTTAAATTTTAATTTTTTTAAAATTTTAATTTTTTTAAAATTTTAATTTTTTTAAAATTTTAATTTTTTTAAAATTTTAATTTTTTTAAAATTTTAATTTTTTTAAAATTTTAATTTTTCGATATTTATTTTAATTTAAAGGTTTTTATATATTTACAAAACCTAGACTTAGGACGATGAAAATTGTAGTCGAGTTGGCGTCGGTTGGAGCAAAGAAGAGAGGAGATAACAAAAATAATTAATAAAAAAATTTAAAATTTGATTTTTTTTTCCAGCATCGGTGACACTGCCCGCCATCTCATGAGTATTCTGGCAGTCAAATACTTCGAAGCTGTTAAGAAAGATTTGCCTACCAATTACCGTATGTGTTATCGTGATTTCGTTCTTTGGCAACACAACAAAATTAAACATGCACAACACTACTTTTTGGCATGTCCTATTAGCGGGCTTAACCTAAATATTGGACCACGCCAATTTAGTTCGGTCTTATGTTATCGTTTGGGAATTCCGCTTTTTGAAGTTGGTAGCCTTGTTCTAGTTGTAACAGGGAAATGTATATTTTGGTGATCATGCCTTGCACTGTGCTAGTGATGTAGGTATCAATTTCCATCATGATCTTGTACGAGATACCTTGATGGACGCGTGTTTTAGAATCGTGGTCCCTGCTAGGAAAAAAGTTTCCTTAGGTTTCTTTTCTGACAATGGTACTGGTTTGAGACCAGCAAATATCCTTGTTTACAATTGGGAGGGTGGTAAGTACATTTGTTTTGACGTCACAGGGGTCTCCCCTTTTACCGATGGTGGTGTCCGTGATTCATGCCTGGCCAAGCAGTCTTCAAAGCAGTTTTTCGTAAACGCAACAAGTATTTGGATAAATGCACAACCCATGGTTACAATTTTATTGTCCCAACTTTCTCTATTCTTGGTGTGTTTAGCGATGACTTGGTGTCCTTTTCGAAGAGATTAAAGAATTGCATTGCTGGTCATTACTTTAATGTTGAAATAGGCAATTATTTGTTTCACATAATATGGCTTGTAATTCAAAAAAGAGATTGGTGCCTAACTTATTGCTACGCTACTAGCCAACTCTTTTTACTATAATTTCAATTAAATAATATATAATGTTGAATTTTATTTAAAAAATGTAAATTTCAAAAAAATAAATAAAAATAAATAAATTAAAGTTATTTGAATAGTTTAACTAGCTTTTAACACCCATTATCAACCTAAACTAGTTAGAGTAAAGATTTTATATGCCTCGCAACATTTGGGTGTGTATGCCTCAAAATATGATTCATTTTCGTTAAGTAAGCTCTCCAACGCATTTTTATTTGTAGGAATTAACGTTTAATCCCATTTTCAATGAGCTTTAGACTCTTTAGTCCTATCATTTGAAGCCCGGTATTAATAGGTCCTAATTTACCAAATCTTGAACGGGTTAATCTTTTTCCCGAAGATTCAGTCCAAACTAAAAAAAATTGGATGCCAAAAATACCCCCATCAGCTAAATAATATCATATTACTTCTTTATACGATTTCTTCATTACCCATCGAAATAGCTCTCCCGCAAGGAACATTTTCTAAAACCTAATTTCAGTGTCTCAATGAAGATTCAATCTCCAAACGTAGATCTGAAATTCAAACAACACTCGATTAACTCGAAAAAGTTAAATCTTCATCTTCAGTACCAATTTATTAAGATTATAGCTCGAAATCGAGGAGAAAAGTTGGTGAAATTCAATTTCTGCAAATTGATTTGAAGATTTCATTGTTGAAATTGATATGAATGATAAGTTTGATTTATTTTACCGTTTCTTTTACTCGCAACTGTTAATTTATCAATATCTAATTTGACCTAGATTTCTTCTGTTCAAGTATTGTGATTTATTTGTTATAACGGTAGTAAGTGTATTTGATATTTTGTGTTCTTATAGTGATAACTTGTTGTAAATGTAAGTATATTTAAAATCTTTCATAATTAACCTGTTTGAACGATAAGAACAGTCTTCAAAATTTTAATGATGTTTAAAGAAATAATAATTGGATCTTTATTTGGACAAGTTATTGCCGTACTGCCATAGGTATCTTCCCTTAAAATTTGAGTTGTAGAGGAGTTGCTTCCTTGCATAAGACGTGATTGGGATTGGTGGACATAACTCTGTTCACATTAAATTCAACTTGGTGTAAGCTATTTTTTTCAAAATACAAATAATGCATCCAAAGTTGAGGTGTGGTTGGTTCTTAAATCCATTCATCATTTCCCTGTATCATTTCAGTTTTTAGAGTGTCGACTGTCGGATAGTGGATGTTATTCTTCTCTTTTTGAATATGAAATGTATGCGAAATCGAAATAAATGGATTCTTAACGAGAAATATGGAATGATACTAAAACTTTTAGTGGCTAGCCTGTGCATGAGTATTTTTATGTGTGGATGTTGTCCCTTTATTATATTACACATTATTTGTTATTACTGATTCCTCACGACATTTAATCAACTCCTATTTAATACTATTATGTTTTGATACCACTCCTTTTCTATAAAGAAACTAATACCTTGCAGACAATTAGTTGAAATCATCTCCCAAGTTGTCCTAACAAATTGTTGCATCCCTCAATGACGCCACCAGTTTCAATTGTTGCATTAATGACAAGTTGAAACTTGCGATTTTATGTGTACAACATATTTTTTGTACTGCTCTACAAGGTGCATTTCCTTGTCCACCAGTTGTATGCATTTCATCGTACGATGTGTACTTGCTTGTACACCGTCCAGTTATACGAAATGTATTTTTATGTATGTATTTTCTTTTTTTTACTAAGAATATGATATGATTTTGCTCGTGCACTTATTTATATATTGGTTTCGCAATGCTGGATATGCCAATTTTTCTTGATTGTGCCCTTTTTATGGTGAATTGAAAGAGGATTTGATAATAGTCATTTATATAGGATGTGCACATTATTATTCATTTATATAGGATGTGTGGAGTGATTCAACAAATGACCAGATGCGAGTTGTTGAATAATTCCAAAAAAAAAGGAATCTAGAATCAACATACAGGTAATGAGGATTATTATGTGTACATAATTGTACACCCGTTGATTGTTAATGTGTACATAGTTGTACACCCGTTGATTGTTATTTTGTACATAGTTGTACTACCATTGCTTGTTTTTCTTTAAATTTTTGTTTGATGAACACTTTTTTTTACTCACAGGTTGTATGCATTGAAGCACCATAGAATATTGGGATGTTTGTTTTACAGAAAAGGAGAGTGCATGTAACACAAGAAGAATTTGAGATGTTGGCGGCCAAAGTAATGAAGAAGGAAACATACAAGAACATGTCACTCAGAGTTTGAAAATTGAAATTAAAGTCATCAAAGCTCATATTTGGGAAACTTCTGGAAAAGAAAGGTTAGTTGTTTTTTTTTTCCTCATTTGGCGTTTTCAGATTTTGAGCAAGTGTATGTGGAACCTTTTCTCCTCAATTTGGGTTTTAGCTTTATTCAGAGTGATCTAGTATTAGTGTTTTAGATTTTATTGAACTAGGTTTTGTTTAGGATCCTATATGATCTATTGTCGAAACTCTATGGTGGACACTTCTCATACTAGTAAAAATATTAGAGACATGGGATAAATACCATGGCATGACATTCCATGATCATTGTTTATTTCTTATCCCTTTTTAATCATCTGATTGCTTGTTGTTCTTTCAATTCAATGTAGTTTTTCTAACGATTATGCTTAATCCTAAAAATAAGAATTAACTGGTGTATTTTCTTGTACACCAGTTACATGGATGTAAATAAAAGTGCATTGTTTTTTTGTGTGCTTGTTAGACGAGGTGTATATGCTTGTACACCAGTTATATGCAGTGCATTTTTATGTGCTTTGTTTATTCTTTTTGTATTATAGGGTAATTTATAGGGTTCCGGGATCTCTATCATGGTTGCTTTGTGCATAATTTTGGATCCAAAACTAATTGGAGAAATTGGACACATATTGCCAGGGGCTATATATTAAGTCCATTTCCAAGTAATTTTTTTCTCACTTCGATGTTTTGTTTATGGTTTATTGACAGTAGGGGATTCATTTATTATGAGATTAGAGCAACTTGAGGATCTCCTAGCCTCGTCAGAAGCCAATCAGAATAAACTTAAGATAATGGTCAGGATGACGAAGACGGCTATGTTTCCATAGATCCGACATTGGATGCATAACCAGCCACCTTCTCAACTTCCAAAGATGTTTCTTTTTGCAATGCAACAATATTTAAGGTGATTAAGGTTGATCTCAAAACACTGTAACAACATATTCTTTTTTTTTCTGTTTCTTTTTGTCTTCTTACATACCTTATAATATTCATCCTCAGAATATTTTTTAAGCTAATGTGTACATAGTTGTACACATGTTGATAGTGTACATAAATGTACACTTTGCTGATTGTTAATGTGCACAAAATGTACACATCTTTGATTCTTATGCTCTCTGGCTCTGCGACTTATAATGATGACACATTCTCACTTTTTCCAGTGCTTCTCCTTTTCGGCGCAGTCCTAGTCCTGGGAAGATAAGTGCATCTTCTCACAGGACTTCTCCATCTAGGGGTGAAAGCCCTGATAGACGCAGTCATGAAAGTCCTAGAAAAAAGAGCCCATCTCAGCGTGAACCTTCTCGTTCTCGTAGCCCATCACAACATAATTCTGAGACTAATGTAAGTTGTCTGACCACATTTTTGTTTTTTAATCTTTGAAACTAGAATTAGTAATTAAGCATGTTAGGCTCGACTGATATTGCATGACTGATATATGATTTACATAATGGAAAATTCTCATCCTCTGAGTAGGTGTGTTGTTTAAAAGGAGGTGGGTGTTTGCATGTTCTCTTCAAAGTACAGGTGTACAACTATGTACACCTGTTAATTGTTAACGTGTACATAGTTGTATACATGTTTTGATTATAAGAAATTTCTTTCACTAAAAGTTTATTTGAAAATATTATCTTGGTACTACTGAATCAAGAACTTCTTTAGGTGAGCATGTTCGGTTGCTTAATAGCGTTACTACTTTCCCTTTCTTTTTCTTTTTCTTAGGTTCTGAAGTTTTGGTTTTAACCAGAGGAGATTTCTTTTAACAAAGATTGAGATTTTAAAACAATCCATAAGATATTGTAAAGATTGAGTTTACAGATTTTGGGTAAAGTGACAAATGTGAAAATGATCTTATAGAAAATACAATAGTTTGGTTTGTCTTGCTGGTTTGCACTGAGGTCAAATGTTTGTTGGATAATGTATCACAGTCGTCTAATATCGACGATTACACTTCTTTGTTCGTCATTCTATTTATTGTTGGAGATATCGGAAGCCTAAATTAGGCGATAGATAATGACTGGCATTCCTCCGAATGTAACATTACCTGGAGCCTAGATTTGACTTGTATTCATCTCTTTGATGATTAGAGTAGATGAGCAGTGCCTCTGGTACGGAACTTAAGGTGTGATTACACCATCTTAAGTTGTTGTTTTTTGATATAATGAGATGATTTTAATAGCATGCTTGCTATGTGTTTAGGTACTTTTCAAGGGAGCTTAAGAACGTGGAGAAGAACAATGGACAGGTTGTATGTGGTCTACAAAATGGTGCACCTTGTCTTGTCTTTGGATTTTTGTAGATGTACATGTTTATACACCGGTG
This sequence comes from Papaver somniferum, assembly GCF_003573695.1. Classification (NCBI taxonomy): domain Eukaryota; kingdom Viridiplantae; phylum Streptophyta; class Magnoliopsida; order Ranunculales; family Papaveraceae; genus Papaver; species Papaver somniferum. Next base: position 129,146,511 of record NC_039359.1, read on the forward strand.
TAACTAAGATTTTTTTTTTAAATGAAAAATATAGTCATATGGGTACTCTTTTGGTAGATATCGAAAAGAGTTTTCCGAATATATAAAATTTGTGAATTTTGGACAAACGGTTCGAAAGATAAATCGTAAATAACTGTAAATATTTGGACTAAATCGTAAATCAGGAAGGTTATATGTGTATTTTTTATATTTTAAATGTTTTTTGGACTAAATTATACCTAGTTAACTCGGGATGGACTGATCTGTATTTTTTGACGCGTTTTTGGACTAAACTGTTTTTTTCCCTTTTTATTTTGTTTGAGTTGCATTGACTTTTAACCTATTGCAGGCTTGCAGCCCAATAATAGCTTTTCAAAACAAAACCAAGCCCGCCACAAGGAGAATTTCGTAGGAAAAAAGAGATATCACAAAGAAAAAGAGGTGCTGGCAAATAACACAAGCGCCATTTCCCCTTACCCTTTTTGTTCCTAGAAACATATTCCCAGTTGAAGTTGAAGAAGAAAATGAATTCAAACTTCGGTTCCTATCAATTTTTTTACCTCAAAAATTCCTCTCCTTCCACAACGTTCAAATTATAGCAAATTATATGATCTTTCCATATTTTTTCCAAATAAAGGAGAAGAAACCCAAGTTTCAAATTGTTGATGGAGATTTGAAGACTGAGCCCTAGAAATTTTGAAAGATTATACAAAGAAGTTCCAGATCTCCCAGCACATATATGGACAGGTAAGTAGCAAATGCTCCATCGTTTCTCATTTTGTTTCTGCTTCTTCAATGGACCTTTGATACTATTTATTTTTAGAAGGGGGACGAAAAACTAATATGACAAGTTAGGAGGGCCTCAAAGTAGAATAGATATAATAATAATTTTGGTTACGAACCCTGTAACCTGTTACAAAGGTTTTTTTTTTTTTTAATAACCCTGTTAGGCTGTTATCCTGTTATAAAAGTTTTATCTCCTCCGGAAAGTTGTGTATCCAGTGTTTACTTGTTGGCGTGGTTAAAAATTATTTTTATATTTATTTTTGAATGATTTTTAGAATAAAAGTGTTACTGGGATGGGAAGACGTCCATTTCTGAGAGTTCACGTAAAAAGTGTTTAATTTTTTTTCAAACTACATCATCCTCAAATTTAAGTATTTTCATGCATGACACGGCATTTGAATAATAACCATTGGAATCTAGGACGTGTATTAAGAATTATAATAGGAATTGGTTAAGAATAGCAGTAGCAATATAATAGGTATGTTCAGGCAGACAGATTCTTTTTTGGAACATATTACAGAAAGGAAATTGTGTGCCTCTCTCCCTCTATATATATATATATGTTTTGATCAAACTTGTTGATAGAAAAAAGAATCTTTCTCTCCATATAGTTCATATACTGCACGATTCACCAAATCCTCTCTTTTTGTAGCTTCCATGGGAAAAGAGTTTTCATCATCAGCGTCCGGAAGCCGAAGATCACTAATAGCCAAGAGAAGTGCATGTTGTCGTCCACCAGTTCCAAAACCCGCCCCATGGCTCGTTTTTCCATATGGAAAAGGTACAGAATACCAAGCTTTTTATAACCTCGCGTTTTTAGGGGCCACTCGAAAGGATTTAGGGGCCAACAATAAAACAAAAAAGGTCACCCAAAGGGAAAATGTAGCCAGCCCTTATCTCGCGTAATTCGTAATGGCGAAATTACCCTTATATATTCGGAGGATATGATAACATTGTTATCCTCCGATTGCAATCGGAAGCCAAAATATTTCCCAGACTTCCGATTGTAGTCGGTGCAGTATTAGAATGATTTGTGTTCATTAATCGGGAGTGTACACAGCCAGCCATAACCACTTGGTTCGTGTTTTGGATGCAGCGTTAATCGGGAGTTAAATATATTACAAAACCTACCGATTATAAGTTGTCCCAAATTCAAATTTTGAAAGCTACCATAATCGGTAGATATGCTAAATACAATACCTATCGATTATTGGTTTCTCCACATTCAACTTTCGTCAAATTTGCCGTTGGAGTTTTTGGGAAAAACAAAAAGAGCCGTTGGACCCTAAACCTATATGAAGAAACTCATATCTATCACCCCAATTGCACCAAACTCTTTCCTCTCTTCAGTTTTAATTTTCATAACAAAAACATGGATATTGCTTTTGCCGAAGAAGAAGATTGTGCTATTTATAGAGCGTGGGTTGTGGTAACTGCTCATGATCGTGTTCACAAGCTCCACAAATCGGAATCCGAAGAGCAGATATGGAACCGTATCTTAATGGTATTTGAGGCCTTAGATGGTAATCGAATTCGAAGATCATCCAATGACATTAAGATGAGAAAGAATGCGCTCGATAAGGAGATTGACAAACTTGAAGATGAGGAACGGTTTGTTAGGAACGCTTTTCCTTGGTGGACGTATGAAAAACGAGTAAGTATCTCTGTAACTCCAACTCACATTAACAAAAGTTAGTACTAACTTGTTACTCATTCGTAATTTCAGAGAAATCTTGCGGATCGCCGGTATGTGGACCTCTACGGGAAACGATTTGAACATGAAGGATGCTACAAAATCAAGAGGGACAATTTCTATGGTCACTGGAAGTTATGATCTGTTTTAATACTTTTATGGTCAATTAGGAGTATGGATTTAAGTGCTTTTGACGAAATTGTAAGGTTAAGGCCGTTTAAACTTTATGTAATGGATGTAATCGGAGTATTATTAATATAAAAACTAGCCAATTATACGAAATCGGATGATTATTTTGTTAAACAACCTACCGATTGTAATATTCGGTTATGTTATGAGTCAACTTTCTTTCCGATTATGGTGTTGTTTGGTTCCAGGAAACAGTTTTTTTTGTACTTGTAATATTCGGAGGATAATTTTTTTGTAAAGTTCCGAATGTACGATGGCCCAAAAATCAGAATTTGGAAAAACTTATACTTTTCAAATTTTGTCTTTCAAATAATCGGAAGTTAAAATTAGTTACCAAAACTTCCGAATATGGGCTGTCTAACGTTCAATATTGGCCCTTGGAACCACCTGGAGCCATGGCGTGGTTTGTTTTGAACTTGTAATATTCTGAGGATAATTTTTTTGTAAAGTTCCGAATGTACGATGGCCCAAAAATCAGAATTTGGAAAAACTTATACTTTTCAAATTTTGTCTTTGAAATAATCGGAAGTTAAATTAGTTACCAAAACTTCCGAATATGGGCTGTCTAACCTTCAATATTGGCCCTTGGAACCACTTGGAGCCATGGCGTGGTTTGTTTTGAACTTGTAATATTCGGAGGATAATTTTTTTGTAAAGTTCTGAATGTACGATGGCCCAAAAATCAGAATTTGGAAAAACTTATACTTTTCAAATTTTGTCTTTGAAATAATCGGAAGTTAAATTAGTTACCAAAACTTCCGAATATGGGCTGTCTAACCTTCAATATTGGCCCTTGGAACCACCTGGAGCCATGGCGTGGTTTGTTTTGAACTTGTGGTATTCGGAGGATAGGTTTTTTGTAAAGTTCCGAATGTACGATGGCCCAAAAATCAGAATTTGGAAAAACTTATACTTTTCAAATTTTGTCTTTGAAATAATCGGAAGTTAAATTAGTTACCAAAACTTCCGAATATGGGCTGTCTAACCTTCAATATTGGCCCTTGGAACCACCTGGAGCCATGGCGTGGTTTGTTTTGAACTTGTGATATTCGGAGGATAATTTTTTTGTAAAGTTCCGAATGTACGATGGCCCAAAAATCAGAATTTGGAAAAACTTATACTTTTCAAATTTTGTCTTTGAAATAATCAGAAGTTAAATTAGTTACCAAAACTTCCGAATATGGGCTGTCTAACCTTCAATATTGGCCCTTGGAACCACCTGGAGCCATGGCGTGGTTTGTTTTGAACTTGTGATATTCGGAGGATAGGTTTTTTGTAAAGTTCCGAATGTACGATGGCCCAAAAATCAGAATTTGGAAAACTTATACTTTTCAAATTTTGTCTTTGAAATAATCGGAAGTTAAATTAGTTACCAAAACTTCCGAATATGGGTTGTCTAACCTTCAATATTGGCCCTTGGAACCACCTGGAGCCATGGCGTGGTTTGTTTTGAACTTGTGATATTCGGAGGATAGGTTTTTTGTAAAGTTCTGAATGTACGATGGCCCAAAAATCAGAATTTGGAAAAACTTATACTTTTCAAATTTTGTCTTTGAAATAATCGGAAGTTAAATTAGTTACCAAAACTTCTGAATATGGGCTGTCTAACCTTCAATATTGGCCCTTGGAACCACCTGGAGCCATGGCGTGGTTTTTTTTGTACTTGTAATATTCGGAGGATAATTTTTTTGTAAAGTTCCGAATGTACGATGGCCCAAAAATCAGAATTTGGAAAAACTTATACTTTTCAAATTTTGTCATTGAAATAATCGGAAGTTAAATTAGTTACCAAAACTTCCGAATATGGGCTGTCTAACCTTCAATATTGGCCCTTGGAACCACCTGGAGCCATGGAGTGGTTTGTTTTGAACTTGTAATATTCGGAGGATAATTTTTTTGTAAAGTTCCGAATGTACGATGGCCCAAAAATCAGAATTTGGAAAAACTTATACTTTTCAAATTTTGTCTTTGAAATAATCGGAAGTGCTGAGGGACAAGATGTGATGCTTTCTTAGCAATATCCTTCTTTACACCATCTTTTCCTTTTTTGGCTTTTTGGGTACCACTTGGTTGTCCTTCTTCTTCTACTCTTGGCACTGGATCAACTGGTTCAATTTCATGGTGGGGTGTAACTTGTGGAGCAGTTGGTTCTGCACTTTGTTGAGCGGCTTGTTCAACACTTGGTTGCACCCGTTGTTCACTGCCTTGTTGTTCTACACTTTGTTCAGCACTTGGTTGCACTCCTTGTTGACTGCTTTGTTCTTGTAAGCTTTGTTGAGAACTTGAATTATCTTTGGCGCTCCTTTCCCTCCTAGCACTAGCTGTCACTTTCTTCCTCCTTTCTCGACTTTGTCTAAACAACAAAGAAAGGAACAATATTTACAAACTATACAATCGGAAGACAAAGTATGGAAATATAACCCGAATGAACATATTCGGAAGTAAAAAGACACATACTGTTCCCGAATACAAAACAATCGAAAATATAACTAAACATGTTTACAACCGAATATGCATCAATTGGAGTTCAGAAGCTGTAAATTTTTCATCCTACACAATCGGAAGACAAATTGCACATCTATAACCCGAATGTACAAATTCGGAAGTAAGAAGACACATATTTTTTCCGAATGAAAAACAATCGGAATATAACTAAACATGTTTACAACCGAATATTCATCAACTGGAGTTCAGAAACTCTAAAATTTTATCCTACACAATCGGAGGTATAAAACATTATATTGTCTTCCGAATAAATACTGGCCCCAAAATGGGATTTTTCCTATATCAGAAATTTTGAGATTTTTTCAATATATACATTCGGTAGTGAGTGTTCTTCCGAATACTCTGTGTCTACTTAAATATATTCGGTAGCCAAAAAATTCATTAAACTACCGATTATTAGCAGTTTGTATCCAGGAAGATATGGCCACCAATATTCGGCAGATAATCATCAAATCTTTCTCCCGAATACTGTCGATGTTCTTGAGAAATGAAGAACACGACTACATTCGGAAGTAAATGAGCATGAATATCGTCCGAATCTGGATAAATAACCGAAAACCCTAGAAATTGTTTTTCTCGATTCGACGAATTAAAGCGAAATAAACACCAAAAATGATAGATTCTTACCTAATTGGGGCCATTTGAAGTTGACGAAGTGTTTGACTATCGGAATCGCCACCACCGACTACATTGCCGGGTACTTGTTCTTCGCGTTCTTCTTCATTTGCAGCAAGAATTTCTTTATTTCTTGCTAAAATCCCAATCTTTGGATCGATACCCCGAGCAACATTTTTGGTTCTAGGTCTGTGGGTTTCATTTCCCTTATCCATTGTTTTATAAACGAATCGACGATGTTTTGATTTTATGATTCTCGACTTTGTTTTTATACGGTTTTACCAGAAGGGCATTTATGTAACTTCAATATCATATAAGGTACCCCTTAACTAGAGTCTTTGGATGGGTATAAATTGATGGCCTCTAAATCCTTTTGAGTGGCCCCGAAAAACGAGAGGTTCTATAACCCATGTGAACCTAACAAAACGTGCACAAAATTTATACCAGAACTAAGTGGAAACATTTATTGGCAAAAGCCTTGTCATCAAGGATGGATAGTTATTCGGGAGGTAGATGCTAAAGCTGATTGCTTTTTGTGGAATCCTGTTTCTTTGGAGTCAGTTAAACTACCTAGTTTGTTTCAATGGGTTGTGGACTATCGTTTCATCGATTGTGTTCTAACTTTACCTCTGAGCAACAATGTTAGCAAATCCACAGTTTACTTCCTCCTCAAGCATCAGATTACTTCTGAGATCTTACTTCTATATAGTCAACCTGGAGCTAAGCAATGGCGGAGTAAGTGTTTGGATGAATATTATGAAGACCTTAATAACCGTTCTGTTCGACACCTCCATTACTTGAAAGGTAAGTTATACGTTTTTTCTCTCTCACTCTGGCAATTAGAGATTGAACTAAAACAACAACATCAACTAGAACATGGTCACCATTATAATGACCAAACCCTATCTATAAGACGATTCCAAGTAAAAAGATGCCCAGTTCTTCAACATGCTGCAGGATCTACGCTTTCGTTAAAGTACTATGAGGTGGAATCTTTTGATGATATCTTCCAAGTTAACATTTTCTTCAGTCCAAGTCTAAGAAATTTGAATAAACCTCATGCACCCGCCTCAGCAGTACAAGTCCAGAGGTTGGATTTATCTTTAATGGCTTGGGTTGAGGTGAAGAGCTTAGGTGATAATGTACTCTTTGTTGGAGGACAAAAAAACTTATCTTGCTCAGCGGCAGATATGGCTCTTAAAAGGGGTTGCGTGTTTTACACAGCACCAGAGGATAAGTCCCTCTACATTTTTGAACTAGAAGATGATGGTATTACAGTTATCTTGCCATTTTCGAAGCTACCAACGCCATCGTTCTCTGGGAATTGGATAATGATTCCCACACTTACCAGGTACACCCGAAAATAGTCCATATGATTTGTGGTATCTTCCGTGTCCAAAAGGTGAATAATAGCTACATTGAAAACACTTGATGTGTCTCTAGAAATTTTTTAGCCACGGTGCTACAAATTCTTAGTAGCCATAACTTATTAATTGGCCATGTAAAATGTTTACCATGTGTCCAAAAATATAGATGGCCATGGCACATAGATTAAACGTGACTACAAGTCATGTATTGGCCATGCTAAATTATTTTCCGTGTGTCCAAATGATAGGGATGGCCATGGTTAAGAAAAATTAGTGTGACTGCAACTCATAAATTGGTCATGATAAAATGAATTTTGCGTGTCCAATTGATGAAAAAGGCCACAGCTATAATAAACTTCACGTGACTTTAAGGTAAACTTTAGCCACATATAATTAAATTGTGTGTTTATAAGGATCCTATGGCCATGGTGATAGTGAAAATGCTTAACTACAAAAAAAATATTGAGTACCATATAGACACGGTTTTAGATCTATGGCCATGGTAAATTATATTTTATAGCCACTTAAAGTTTATGTATCCATAGGGATACCTTTTTGTCTCGGCACCTGATGCCACATTTTTAGAGTGAAAAAAATCCATGACCAAAAGCCTATGGCCACGGTGATTAAGTGTGGCCAATGTGAAGATTTGTACTAGTGATGCCCTTTTTACATATTCCTTTTTATTTTATTTAACACTAGTAAGTATTCGGTATTCTTATGATATATGCATGGTTTTATATCTGTAGGAAGACCGGTGGAAGAAGGGGAACAGAAAATTTGTTAGGTAGAGATGGCAAAGAAGAAGATTGTGAAATTACAGAGCTAGCAGAGAAAGTGAACAAAACTTGCCTAGGTGACTCTTGCGGGGAGGCTGATCAGGATGAAATTCATATTGGAGGGGAATTAGAAGAATCAGAACGTCCGCCTTGGGCTATTCTTAGCAATGAGATGGTGGATTTGATAGCTAGTTATCTAAATCCAAAGGATTATGCACAATTTCGTTCCGTGTGTAGAAGAAATCGCTCAATATTTCCTGAAGTATACCCGCCAAGGGCAATTTTGTTCCCGTTGTTGGTTTTCAACTCGTTTGAAGATAATACTGGTACCATCTACAATTTTGTAGATCCAATGCATAATGAGAAATACTCCATGAAGAAGAATCTCTCGGAAATGCTAGCTGGTGCTACAATCCGTTATTCGAAGTATGGTTGGCTGTTACTAGTGTCGAAAGACACGAAAACTCCATTCTTCTACAATCCCTTCACAAAAGCGATGATCCGACTTCCTGATTTTCCTGATGTCCAACACAGGTTATACTTGAGTGGTATGTTATTCTCATCTAAACCTACTTCTCCAGACTGTGTGGTTTTTGCTATCGTGCAGCCTCATCTCGGTATTCCATTCTCAATCTACGCCCTTAAAAGAGGAAGTTGTGATTGGAGGTCTCATGTCTTTCATGGTTTTTTTGTGCCATGTTTCAACAGTCCAGTGCACTTCCAGGGTAATTTCTTTTGCCTAGATTACGCAGGAACTTTAGGACGTTGTGTTGTAAGTGATGAAGACAACAACAATGAACTGGATTTAGGAGTTGCCAGTAAGCCCTTAAAACAGTTCAATGAAACATCCCCCAGTTACTTGGTGGAATGTAATGGAAATCTTTTATTAGTGAATGTTAGGCCTCTGGGAAAAACGGTTGGAGTGTTTAGTTTGGATTTGGCAGCGAAGGTCTGGGTTGAAGTTAAAAATTTGGGGAAGCATATGTTGTTCATCAGCAATATCTCTAGCTTCTCAGCAGTTGCTCCTCCAAATAGCCGAATGGAGAACAAAGTCTACTTCCCTAGATTACACAAAGATGGAAGAGGTTTATTATTTTATTCTTTTGACACAGGTATGTATCATTACTCTTCTCGTGGGACTCATGCAGAAGAAAATCATATTGACGTTGCTACAGACTTCTATGATACTAAGGAGATGACCAGCAGCAGTTGGATTGAACCCGACTGGTCACAAAGCACTACAGCTGCCGATCCAAATCACTTTTATTGGTCAGCTTAATTATCCTAGTTTAATTGGGGGCCATAACTTCTAATTGGGGGCCATGAAATTTTGTTTTCCCCCAAAATTTTCAGGGATGTAAAAATCGGAAGATGAATATACTATTTTATCCTTGATTAATATTTTTTTTCAAGTAACGACTCTCATTAACGATCCTTCACCGACATTAACGACAGTTTAAGGTCGTCATATACATCATGATCAAAACAATAACGACTCTAAACTGTCATACACTAACGACTCTTTTTAGAGATTAACGACAGTCAATAACGACATTTCTAAAACATTAAGTCGTCAAACGCGTAACCAAAACAGTAACGACCCTTCCAAAGGGTCGTCAGGGAATTGATCATTTTTATGACGACCAAAAACTGTCGTACATTTCCGCCATTAATGAATCTTCGACAGTTTAGAGTCGTCACTTAAGCAGTCTAAACATTAACGACTATTGAGGGTCGTCAATGAAATTTTTTAATACCTTGACGATTTTTCATACTATATGTGCAAAAAAAAAAAGTTAAACTAAAAATTGCAGACAAAAAATCTGAAAAAAAAAAATTAAACTCTAATTAAGTAAGATTATCACTAATTAATTAAATTTTAACACTAATCATTTAGGAGCATTTTAGCCATTTAAAAAATATTTATAAGTGGTGACCCAAATTAGATTCTAGTGACCTTTTTTGTCCTCTAGTGCATAGTCCCCAATTAATTTCGATGGCCCCCAATTAAGCTAGGTTAATTATCTACAACTTTGTGCTTTTATTATCTTGTTCTTTCTACATTCTAGTTTTTATTTTGCTTGAGATTGGATTTTATGCAATGCTTCTTCTTTCAATCCTTCATAATAACTCTGCTAGCATGGGGATTTTAATAAAGTGCCACACTTTCAATTTCATGTTTAAGAAAGTGCCACCGTTTTTTTCAGAATTTATTTAGTGCCACACATTTGACCTTTTCCATCCAGTTTTTTTCCAAGCAAAAGTTTACATCCGTTAGTGCATAGGTGGCAGTAGTTCATCTTAGAAAAAGACATTTACACCCTTGAAACATCTCACTACAGTTCATGTCTTCTTTGGGTCATTTCATCGAACAAATAGACCGCCTTTTGCTCATCCAGCAACAACAACATCATTTGATTCATTTGCACTTCACAACAGATTCTAGTGTCAAAGGCGAAAACAAAGTGCATTTCCATTCACATAGATTTCTACAAGTACAAAGAAGCAATCACACTAACATAAAAAACGATGCGCCTAAACTTACATTTTCCTTATTATGTACTTAAAATCACCACTGAGTAGATTTCAGAACAAAAAAAGAAAACACAAAACTCAAAACATAGCTAGGATACTTGGCAGTATCATCAGTTTCGGTTCCATACCTCCAGGTCCTCCACCAAAACTACCTCCACCACTAAGAATGCCTCCGTCTGTTCCAAAACTCTCTTCTTCATCTCTTTCATAACCACGCTCATCAGTTCCTAATCTTTTAGTTACTTCTGCTGAATCAGTTACTTTATGCATATTCAGATGCTGCTCATCTACTTGCAAATTCAGCTGTAACTCACTTCCCTTAGCAACAATCACTAGCACCATCTCATCTTGTATGATTCACCATTGCGACTGCATCTTCTCCAATCTCTAATTCAACTCAATCCTATAGCAACAACATTCATATATGTTTCTCTTTCTCTGCAACCATCACCTTCATCTCAGCTCAACACATCCGCTCTCCACATTAACATAGCCTCAACATCAATTCCTATCAACTCAGACATCCTAAGATTATCAAGGTCAACAATATCATCCATTTAATTCTTCAATTCAAAATTAATACAATAATTACCTAAACTCTATAACTCATCACAGTAACAGAAATTCAATTCAATTGATTGAAGAAAATTACCTCAGACCCAAACTCTAACCTCTTACAATTAACCAATCTTCACTGCTAGCTCGGTTCGGCTTCAACCAACACCAAATAGCCATCCCAAATCCTTCCCTGAGTTCTTCTCATGAAACCCTATATTTTCACTGCAAACAGAGATTCAATCAATAAATCCTTCTCCCTTCCTCGTAACAGTAAAAACCCATTATCAATTGATCGATTTTGTGATCAATTTCTCACAAACCCAAAATTCTCTTCAGTCAAAATAGAACCCTCACCAATTCATAACTCCACAATTCCATCTCCTTCATCATTCATGCAGTTCAGTAACTAATTCCCTTTATTCAAATCCAGAAACCTTAACTAAGTCTTTGATTTACTTTTCGCCTGAGTTTGAAATGAAACCATTAGTGAGAAAATCAAACCCTACTTTCAATTTCAAACTCAGAAGAAAAATAATGAAAGGAAAATTTCAATCTCAATTTCAAATCCTGATGGAAACCCATTAGTCAGATATGATTAGAAAACAAAAAAACCCATTAATCCGACCAAAATCAAAGCCTAATTTCAATTTTAACACAATCTGCAGACCCTAATAGGTTCGATCTACAGCAGCAACTCCATCCTCTTCATCCCGTGCTCAAACAATCACAACAGCATCACCGACAATCAACTCTTAACGTTTCTCTTAAGTTTCTGATATCATAATCACAAAATCTTCTCACGGAAACACGAGAAGAGAAGAACAGGGGAAAGAGGAAGAAGAAAGAACTAACGGGGAAAGATGGTGAACCCATGACTAGTATAATAGGGTTTTCAAGGGTAAATATGTAAATCGCGACAGATTATTTTGACCGAGTCAGCGGAAAAGACCAAGTATGTGGGTCCTGACAGAAATACTAACAGTTGTGGCATTTAATAAACTCTAAAAAAAAACAGTGGCATTTTCTTAAATGGGGATTTGTAAGTGTGGCAGTTTGTTAAAAATCCCTTTAATGTTCTACGATTCTTTTACCAAAGAGATTGTTGGCTCCTACTACTACAAAGGAGATTGTGAAAGAATCCAAGTACTTTGGTTTGATGTTGTTGTACTCTGTACTTATTGGTGACTGTGTGCAGTCATCTTAATCTTATTTTTTTGCTAGTTGCAGTCATCTTAATCTTATTCTTTTGCTAGTTAATAACGTAATTGGTCCATTACGAGATATCTTTCTTGCATGACAAGTTGACTAATTCTTGCTAATGGAAGTACAATGCTTGAGCAGAGCTATATAGGTTCCTATTTTGCATTCTTGAATATTGTTGGATGCCAGGATTCACCAGGTTCCTTTTGTATGTGTGTACACATATATCTCACTATCGGACACGTGTATACAGAAAGGTACGTGGAAAGCATGCAAGCCAAAACATCAAAACACGATGCGTCACGAAGCACCAAATAAACCCCTAGGAGTTGCTTTATCTCATCCCCAGAAGAGGAGCTAAGATCAACGGTGGAGAGAAAGTCAGCTGACACGGACTGACAGGGGCAGAAGACACTTGTCTGACACGAGCAGACCCCTCAACCACCCGCATTAAACACTCTGAGCAGTGCACGTGTCGACCGACCTATGGAACGAGCGAAGATGCCTCCGCGGGATCGAGGGGGAAACGCAGACCTCCGCGTGATGGACGCAAGGACACGAGAAGATAAGGTTCCAACGGTCTTCAGAGATGGGTCCCACATTCCAACCTTATAAATACCCAATCTCCACAAAGAGGGAGGGGGATCGAAAAAACATCAGGAGAGAGAGAGAGAGAAGAGCAAAGGTAAGTTCATCCCATAGTGGAGAGAAATATGTAAACCCAAAGTCATTCAACTATTCGTGTAACCGTGAACAACATATAGTAGAACAACAAACCCCGTGGACGTAGGCCTTAGTGCTGAACCACGTAAACCTTGGTCTTATTTACATTTCAGCACTTTACATTCATTTAGCTCTGCACGTATCTGCTTATATATGTTATTTTCCTTTTATATTTGTACCCCATGCATAATCGCTACGCACGGGGAAGTTGGAGGAGGCCATGATAAACCCGTGGGTTTTGAGCCAATGAATCCACATCAGGGTATCATCATCGTAATCTCTTTAGACTTTAATGTTTGATTGTGGGCATTCGGACCCCGCGTAGTTCGTGTGTCCACAATTTGGCGCTAGAAACAGGGACTTCGTCCCGGTAAAAGATTTATCTTGTCCTGTGATTTCATTCTAATTTGGCATATGATTGCTCCGATTTTATCAGCTCTGACCGTATAGATCATTCGTCAACTGTATTATATTCAAAAACCCACCTTTTGCCTTCGATAATAGTTAGTGTTCCAAGCATGGGTTATTGTCCTAATCCGTCGGATTTACAATTTTCATAGTTTTTTTTTTTTTTATATACTAAAGATCGCCTTTAATAAAACTTTAACCCGTATTTTATAGCCTGCGGGTGTTAATCCCCTCTTGAAAAATTGTATTTCGACAACTAACCCGCTTCACGCGGATATTCCCGTTTCTGTTTGAATTAATTTATACAGAGAGAACGTGTTGTGAGTAAAGAAGGCGAGTTTACGCTAGATTTCGTCATCAACAAAAGGGCACGTGATGGAGAAGACGCAGGAAGCAGGAAAATCCAAAGCTTTGTCAAAAGAAACACCCCGGACAACCCCGATCATCACCCGAAGCAAGCAGAAAGGAGATAAAACTAAAATGACCAATCGAAGGCAGGATACCACTGAAATCACTTCACCCATGAACGCTAATTCTGTTGCAATGGAGGCTCTCAGAGCAGCAACGATAAAATACGGGGAAGCCGCGGTAGTCCCGAAGGCTGCAGAGGCTAGCAATACCTTCGCCATGAGTCAACTTAACCAACCAAGGGAAAGGGTGGATGAATCCAGAACATTCCAACCCGCGCATCTGCTAACCTTTGGAATGCCGCTAACAAATAACCAGAATCAAACCATACCGGCGGCTCTGGCACCGCAGAGGGGCGCTCACTCCAATTTGGAAACACCAGCAACAGAAGCTGAACCCCTGCCACCTTTAGTACAGACCATGGAGGAGGGCGGCGCCACGGCTGTAGCGGCACGTGCGGGGACTCCCAATCAGGGGTCCAACCAATCACACCAACTAATGGCTGAGCTCGAGGAACTGAGAAGGAACCAACAGGTTTACGCAGAAGCTGTAGCTCTTTTGGCCAGAGAAAATCAAGATTTAAAGGAGCGGATTGCTCTAAGCACAAAGACCAGCCAACAACTTGATGAAGCAAGCTCCAAAGCACCAGAGCCATACCAAGACTGTAGAGTCGTCCTAGCGACTAATGAAGACGCGACAAGGAGACATAGCGTATCCGACCCGGATTATGACGATGGAGAGTCAAACGGAAATGATCTGAAGAATTTAGAGCACCAACGCGCAATGGAGGAACTGCGAGATGAGATGATGGCAGAGATCAGGCAATTGAAAAATAAACAAGGTGGGGGAAGGTTAGAAGAGGTTATGAGAGAAGCTAACTCCACGCCCCTGACGCATCGCTTGGCCAACACCCCTATTCCCCTGAAATGCCCTGTCCCGATGTTCGAATGCTATGATGGGTCCAGCGACCCTGCTGCACATGTTCGGTACTACAACCGTGTCCTAGCGAGATGGGGACAGAACGACGCCGTACTCTGTAGATACTTCCCGTCAAGTTTGAAGGGATCGGCGTTATCATGGTTTGATAATCTGCCACCAAACTCCATACACTCATACGACCAACTTGCAGAGAAATTCTTAAGAACATACATGTACAACAAGACTGTAAACACTGGGATGGATAAGCTTTTTTCACTAGCAATCGGCTACAAGGAAACCACGAGGGAATACACAAACAGATGGCATAGGATCTGCCAAGCCATAGGAAGCGTGGACCCAGTGGTAAGCATCAATTGCTATAAGTGGGGCTTGGACCGAATGAGTCCCCTATTTGTTGAAATTCACGGGAGCGTGCCCAAGACAGAAGGCGATCTCCGAATAATTATCGAGAAGCACGCTCGACTTGAAGAAATTCAACGGGAAAACCCGAGGGCATATCCGCAGAGGTCTCACCGCACCAATTCAGCAGAACAAACCAATGGGGCCAAAAGGGGTTGCTCAGATGAGAGACCTCACGAAGATAGAAAGGAACGGAGGGATGAACGAAGAACAGGCGACCGAAAATTCGAAGACCAAGTTTACACGAAACTCAACGCTAGCTATGCTCGTATCCTACGAGAGATCAAAGGGAGGGAAAACTTAGAATGGCCATGGTCTAAGGGAAAGCAGCCCCCGAGATCCGAGAAGTCTAAAGATTACTGTGAGTATCACTGTTTCAACGGACACCAGACCGAAAAATGCAAGAACCTTAAAATAATGATCCAAAAATTAATTGATGCGGGAGAGCTCAAACATTACATACGAAGGAGGTTACCGAGGACAGATCCAAACGAACCAAACCAGTCCAACTTCCGGAAGAAAACCGAACAATCAACACCATCTCGTGTTCCGAAGCCACAGGACCCTCACTCACAGCACAGATTGGAAAAAGGTTACGGAAGCAATTCGAAGACGCTGCGAGTTATATAAGGTCGATGGGATAACGGTGGACGAACATGAAAATGGATGGAATCCTGTCATCTTCGATGCCGAGGATATCGAAGAAGATATGGAAGACCATAACGATCCCTTGGTCCTAACATTACCAATAGCTGGATGTAACCTCAAAAAGATCCTCATAGACGGGGGAAGCTCTGTAATGTCCTATTCTATGATGCATTCAAACGGATGAAGCTCCATGATGAACAGTTGATGACCTCTTATCACACCATCTACGGATTCAATGGAGCGCCACGAAGCCCTTGGGAGACATTGTTACAGGTTAACGCAGGGCCCATGAAACTGGATACCCGATTCAGTGTGGTGGATACCCCTTCCCCCTACAACGCCATTATTGGACGACAATGGGTACACAAGCTCAAAGGAGTTGCGGCAACATACCACCAATACCTCAGATTTCCAACACCTGAGGGAATAATGGAGATCAAGGGAGATCGAATCGCTACGCGAGAATGCCAGGCCACTCAGGATCATATCAACAATGAGCAAGAAGAAGCGAAAAATCCGAAGAGTAAGAAATCAAGAAACCACGAAAGAGAAAGCCGTAGACCTATTCCTTAAGGAAACTACAGGAAAAGGCTTGACGAAAGAGGTAATGTCCAGGCTCGGAAACAAGTACCTCAACAACAACAAAGCAGAAACACGCTAAATAGCAATTAAAGAGCGCCCCAGTCCTCGGAAACCCAAGCCTATGTTCACACCAGTGGAACCCACAAAGGAAATCAACATAGGAACGGAAGAAGACCCGAAGATGGTCAAAATTGGGACCATCATGGGCGAAGGGAGAACATTCCTTAACCAAATTACTTAAGGAATATGCGGATGTGTTCGCCTGGAAGTTAGGAGATATGCCGGGGATTGACCCAAAAGTAATCCAACATGAACTACGCATCAAACAGGGCACACCCCCGTTCAGGCAGAAAATACGAAAAGTGGCTCCAGAATATCATGAGGCGGTAGAAACAGAACTTCGGAAGCTACTAGAGCAGGATTTATCAAGGAAGTCAAGTACCCTACCTGGATCCAACATGGTCATTGTTCCTAAGAAAAATGGAGGGGTTAGAATATGCATCGACTTTACTAATCTCAACAAGGCATGTCCAAAGGACAGCTATCCCCTGCCGAGCATAGATCAACTGGTTGAAGCAGTTGAAGGGTACGAGAGCTGTCGTTTATGGACGGATATCTGGTTACAACCAAGTAGCCCTGGCAGAAGAAGATCAGCCACACACAGCATTCTATACCACATGGCCTTTATTGCTATACCAGAATGCCTTTCGGGCTCCGAAACGCAGGGGCAACATACCAAAGGATGGTCGATGCTATCTTCAAGCCATGGATTGGAGGAACCCTAGAAGTCTACGTGGACGACATGCTCGTCAAAAGCAAGCTGCGTAAAAATCACCACCAGGACCTGAGGAATATTTCGAAGCAATGAGACAATCACATGAAAGTAATCCGGAGAAATGTACTTTCGGTGTCACCTCGGGAAGTTCCTCGGTATCTGGTGACGAAAAGGGGCATCGAGGTAGACCCAGCTAAGATTCAAGCCATAGTAGAGATGCCGTCACCAAAGAATCTGAAGGAAGTGCAGAAGCTCAATGGGTCCATAGCAGCGTTGGGCAGATTTATTGCACGGTCTTCGGACAAATGCAAACATTTCTTCAATATTCTTAAAAAAGGGAGCAGGTTCGAATGGACCGCCGAATGCGAGGAAGCATTCCAAAAATCAAAGAACATCTAGCTTCAATCCCTCCTGCAGAAGCCAGACCCTGATGAAGTTTTGGCACTGTACATAGCAGCAACGGAGGACGCAGTCAGCGCGGTATTAGTCAAAACCAATACAAAGAGAACAGCCTATCTATTACGTCAGCAAGACACTCAATTCCGCGGAAAGAAATTATACTAAGATTGAACAACTCATCCTCGCACTGGTATGGGCTACCCAAAAACTGAGAACCTACTTCCTAACTCACTTCGTCAGGGTACCATGCAAAGCACCATTGGAAGCAGTCCTCAAAAGCACGGGAAAAGTGGGCCGAATAGCCAAATGGAACACCCATCTGGACCAATTCAACATCATTCATGAAATTCAACATTCTCAGAAGTCCCAAGTTCTGGCAGATTTCTTAGCAGACCTCCCCTAGACAACGACGAAGAGATTAAGGGAATACCGAAGCCGAGGAAGAATCAAGGATCCAATGGATATCCTCGAACCTGCGAGTCATAGACAATGGGAAGTCTTTGTCGACGGATCTAAAAATAAGGAAGGAGCAGGAATAGGTATTGTCATTATCACCCCAACTGGAGAAAGGATCATACAGGCACTTAGATTGGAATTCAAAGAGCATACCAATAACATTGTTGAATACGAAGCTGTCGTACATGCCCTACGTATAATAATAGAGATGGGGGTAACCGATGTAAGGCTGACAAGTGATTCGCAGCTGTCATACGGCAAATTGGGCTCGAGTATAATGTGTACGATGACACCCTTTCAGCTTACATGGCCTTGGTCCAAACATTGGCATCACAAATCCCGAACATTAAGTTCCGGCACTTATGCAGAAGGGACCTCAGGCACGCGGATGCCCTAGCATATATATCATCCATGCTGAGGGATAAAAATGCCGAAGGTATTAAAATAGCAAGGGTATACGAGCCTTCGATTGCATCTCAATTCTCCTTCGCTACCAATCAAGATACGATGGAAGAAATATCGAAGACCAGGTAGGAGAAGACATCCATAACGACTTTGATGAAGAATCTGTCAAGCAAATCAAGACGAAGATTCAGCAACGAAGATGACTGGAGGGTGACAATACATGCCTTCCGACAAAGGAAGCCTGCGGATCGGAAGCAAGCTAGAAGAAGCGCTCTCCAAAGTGGGAAGATACGATCTTCGGGAGGGGGTCCTGTATAGAAAATCCTTCCTCGGACCATTACTACGCTGCTTGTCCCGGAAAGAGGGGCATCGAATTCTAAATGATATCCATTATGGTGACGCGGGAATCATAGCGGCATGAGATCACTAGCTGACAAGGCAAAAACGCAAGGATATTACTGGCCGACCATGATACAAGATGCTGCGAGGATGTCCCGACGATGCGAAGAATGTCAGCGCTTCGCGAAAAAAATCCACGCGCCGGCAACAATGTTAAACTCTGTCGATAGCCCGTGGCCATTTGCAAAATGGGGAGTAGACATCGTCGGGCCTTTCATCGAAGGATCAGGAAGAGACGATTTTTGATAGTAGCCACGGACTACTTCAGTAAATGGGTGGAGGCTAAGGCCTTGGCCAGGATCAGAGACGCGGATGTGTTCACTTTCATATTCCAGAACATCATTTGCAGATTTGGTATACCTGCTGAAATTGTATCTGATAACGGCAAGCAATTACAGGGAAAAAATATAGACATGCTCTTCGACACCTTCAAAATAAGAAAGAACAAGTCCACCCCCTTATACCCTCAAAGCAACGGACAAGCGGAAGCTACCAACAAGACCCTCGCCCTTATACTCAAAAAACAATTAGACGAGCATAAGGGAAGATGGTGCGAACAACTGCACAATGTCTTATGGGCATACAGGACAACACGAAGGTCCGCTACCGGGGAATCCCCGTTTCTTCTTACTTATGGAGCTGAAGCAGTCATACCTACAGAAATCCTCATGCCAACCACGAAGACCGAAGCCTGGGAGAAAAACCTCACAACAGATATGATGTTAGAAAGGTTGGACAACTTGGAGGGAAGAAGGGAAGTAGCATTGCAAAAGATGGAAAATTATCAACGAAGACTAGCAAGGGAGTACAACAAAAAGGTAAAGCTATGAAATTTTGTAGAGGGACAGTATGTGTTGAGAACAATCCCACGATATCAGCAAGAAAAGAAATGGGGAAAGTTAGCACCTACATGGGGAGGACCGTTTATGATCCACGACATTGCGGGTAATGGTTCTTACTACCTTCGTAATCTAAAAGGTGAGGTCCTCCGGCATCCTTGGAATGCTAAATGGCTCAAACCATACTTCCCATAGAAGCAACGCAGATTTGAATCTGCTGGGAGTATACCAGAAGAAGAAAGGAGCCTAACCGCCCAACATGTTTCTATCTCTGGAAGAGGAATTGCAGACCTCAACTTATCAATCAAACAAGCTTTCAAATTACCAAGTCTGTGGAATCTACCTACAATATTGGGGAAAGTAGTTAATCTACAATCTCTCAGGGCTCCCCCATCAGTGTCCATAAGTGTAAGACCAGGGGGAAGGCACCCAGCAGAAAGAGATACCCAACCAATCTTAAGGCAACGGGTCGACGGAATGGGTGCGTACATATTTTACACCCCATATCCTAGAACGTTGCCCCGGCCCCCACC
Organism: Papaver somniferum; assembly: GCF_003573695.1. Taxonomy (NCBI): domain Eukaryota; kingdom Viridiplantae; phylum Streptophyta; class Magnoliopsida; order Ranunculales; family Papaveraceae; genus Papaver; species Papaver somniferum. The sequence goes on from NC_039359.1 coordinate 129,166,630, forward strand.
GTCTGGGAATCCTCTGGCCCAGGATTTGCCAGCGGGGTGACAGGTCTCAAGACGATCACGAAGGTACCTTCCTTTCGTATCGCACTCAAAAACACTTAACAACTTTTGTTTTGATTTTTCACAAACTTAAAATACAAAAACATTGTAGGTATATCAAGAAGAGGATTCATTTCATAAAGGGTGATTACAAGAAGTGAACGGCCAAAGCCAAGGATACACAATCAAAAAACATTCCTTTTACATTGTTACAAAATATACAATTATGCCGCGGACCCTACAGAACGCTGCGATCTCTACCTAGGTGGCGGTCCCGTCGTCAGGATTTTTCCGAAGACTTGATGGGACGCTCCCACCAGAAGAGGGGCCCGAGGAGCTGTAAAGATATCCTCTACCAGCACCACGATTAGCATACTCTAGCATCAAACGGATGTAATCCCCACTTAGTTGGAAAATGGCTCGCGAAAACCCCGGATGAGCAAGAATGTGTTCATTCCTTAGGCCAAGTTCTATCCTCTCCAGCATCTTGTTCGTCTCCTCAGCCAATTGACAACGAGCCTTATGTTTAATAATTGTTGTCCGCTGTTGGGCTTGGGATAATAACGAAGATAGCCGATTCACTTCTCTGGAAGCAGCACCAACGGCCTCCTCGCGGGTGGCTGCTAAATTCTTGAAGTGATTGGTTTGTTCCTCTTGCTGTGCTAAGGAAGATTGAGCCTTTTCAAGTTCTTCATTTGTGACGCGAAGGCGTTCCTCGAGCCCTGAAAAAGACAACACCATGGAGTTAGCATAGAAAACAAACAAGATCACACTCGATGAATTGGGATTATACCTTCGACACAAGCCGAAGCCTCTTCATATTCATTAACAACCGCATCTCGCGCTTCATCAAGATGATCATATTCCGCGGATAATTTCTTATAGTCTAGTTGAAGGTTGGTGAGAGTAAATTGACAGGCATCTAATTCTACCTGCTTCATCGAGTCCATATGACGAAGGTGGTCGACCTCTTTATTTATCTCTGAGACCCCTTTGCTGAGTCTGTACATGCACACTTCAAGATTCCTCTCAGACTCAGCAAGACGGGCTACATCGGCACGAGACGCGGAAAGAGCATTGCTGAGAGCGTAGACTTCAGCACGAGCATCATCTCGTTCCCTGGCAAGACCAAGCATATTATCTTGGACCCCTGAAAGAGGAATGGACCGCGCCATCTGTAATTCTTCTTCCAATAGCTGAATCCTAGATTCCAACAAGGAAGTACGCTCGCGGGCTTCCCGCAGATTATCACTGGTCCACAGCAGTGTGCCATTAAATAAAGCACGATCATGGTTGTACAGATTTTGCATGTCGACCATCTGAACATGCCGCGCGCGCCATACTTCAGCCCGAGCATCCCATTTCCTAGCCTCACTCTTAATCTTCTCAACCAAATCTCTAATACGAGATTTTTGCCGAGCTCTTTCGTTTCGAAGCCATACCAGCTCGGGGATGCCACCCACTGGACATAGGGTGGGGAGACTCAGACAGAACAACTAAGAGATAAAAGAATGACGACATACGGCGAGGGAAAAGAACCAAACCTGTGAAAGTGGAAACTTGGCTACGGGTTTGCTCTAACTCAGCACGCACTGCAATAAGTTCTGAACGAAGATCAGCCTCTGCTTCACCCAGTTTTTCTTTCTCCTTAAGGCTTTTCTTCAGCTCTTCTATTTCCACCTCAGCCACAGATAATTCCTTTTCCCGATGACGAAGCTTAGCCTCGAGCTTCAGAGATTTTGCTTTAAAGAACTGATACAGCACGTGGTTGCAATGCTCGCTCCTCATCATCTACACATCAAAATGACAAAACATTATTCAACCGAAGCGTCCTATTCTCACGTACAAGCATGTACGAAAATTTACCTCCAGCACACGCTGTTGCGGGAAGCCATATTGATACCCGTCGGCAATAGCCATCATATCGGCAACAGAAGTAGGAGGCTCCGGCACGAGGGTAGCTTCGGGAACGGTCAACCTTTTTCCCCAGGCTTCAGACACCTGCGCCTCCGGAGACATCTCCATCATGCGACGGGTATACGCGGTTGATTCCTTTTCCCCAACAACCACAGGAGCAGGATGAGAGACAAACAGAAGATTCTTCTCCTTAAACCAACTCATGATGGCATCCTCACCCTCAGACATCGGCGACTGGGGAAGACTATCGGCGGGCGCGTCAACAACAGATTTTCCTTTCTCCGACTCGACCCCCTCGGCATGAACGTTGGCATGCTCTTCCGCGCCTACAGGCACAGCAGGCTCCTCCGCACCAACACCTTCTACAGCAGCATCACCATTACCATCACCACCGAGAACATCCCAATCGTCATTAGGGGAAAGTAAAGAGAAGTCCTCGGGAAAATCGAGGGCTTCGTCAAAGAACTCCCCCGTGGAATACATCCGATCGAAAGAAAATTCTTGAGAAGTGGGAAGGGTATCCATGACATCACCAGCAGGGACGGAAACATCCTCGATGACAACATCATCTGCCACTACACCCTTGTTCCTTCCTCCATCACCGGCGTGACCAGCAAAGACCTCTTCTTCGACATTGATAGGGGAGGTACCAGTACGTTCCTCCCCATCTGTAATCTCGTCCTCAGCAAACTCTTCGTTCACGGGACTAGTAACTTCTTCTTGGGCCTCAACCTCGCCCACCACCATAGTAGAAGACTGCTTCGGCCTAATCTTTTTCTTCTTCAATACCTGAAACCGACACCACAAAGGAGTTATTCTTCCCATCCGATGGAAGTTATAAAAACGAAACACAGCTAGAATCTGCGTACCTGAGCAGCTGAGATATTCTTCGATGGGAGTATAGCACCGGAACCATCCTCCTCGTCTCCCTCTACGACATCCAGGGCATAAGGAAAATTCATGCCCGCAAAGTTCAGACGCCAGGGGCAGAAATCTCCATAGCGAGCGGGAGGAGATTCGCGTGGCTTACTATTCTCGGTTGGCCGCCATCCGCGGGAACCGGGAATCCAACCGTAAGCCCACGGACCAACTATCTCAATGACAGTGGCGTGCCACTCGTAGTCATGATCGCGCTTGATCCTTTCTCGCGCGGGGAAGAGTTTCCGACGACTGGACGCCTCCGTGCCAGGAACATACTTCAGCTTGGCATCGCTGACCTCATTTAACAGACGAATCTCGCCTCGAGGAGCAGGAAGATTCCGAAGGCTGACACTCCACGGCTTGCGATTCCTGCTATTGACGTAATCACCGAAGGAGTTATTGAAATTCTCAGGAGTGTACCATTCCTTCTCCAAGGGATTGGGGACGTAGCAAGTCATCAACGTTTCCCCCTTACTACGCAGATAGCATTCCTTCAGGGCGCGGAGATAATTCCCCGATAGTTGGGATACGGAACGGCTATGAGTATTTGTGGAAGAACCTCACGACTAGCGAGCACGTCGTAGTAGAAGGAATCACCCGATTTGTACAACGGCAGCATCAGACCAGCCTCGAAGGCCCCAACCGTCGTTAACAAGTGAAATTCATCGAATTCGTACTTAGAGATCAGCTCATACGTAATATCATCCTCGGGAGCATAGAAACGAACCCCGAAGGCTTGGAGCTCATGCTTCTCCTTGAATATTTCAAGATCGATATGCTTGAAGGTTACTTTTCTCCTGCTAACAGAAACACTGCGTATCAAGGGAGCAGACTCATCCTCCTCGGCGGGGCCGGATGAATTAACAAACGCTTCAGACGCTTTTCTCTTCACGGGGGGATTCTTTGAAGATTCAGCCCTAGGAGCTACGCCCTTTGTATTCTTCCCTTTAAAAGTTGGAGAAGACCGTAGATGATGCTCGGGCACTAACGAACGTAAAGGAGGAACGTCAAAAGCAACAGCGCGGGGAGGAGCCTGCGTACTCCGAGTATCTTCACGAGGACGCACCATTGAGTGATTAAAGACTCTCCGTGAACCAGACGGAATTATCGGAGGAATCTCTTCCCGAGAAGACGAGGCTCTCGCTCCGGAAGAAACTCGACTCCGACGAACATCATCTTGAGACTCTCGACGCTGAGGAGATCTCGACAACCTAGAATCAGGAGTCTCATAAGTAGGCCGCGGACGGTCAGACATGGCTGCGGAAAAAATAAAATCAAGAACAAGTTACACACGATAACCAAAAATCAAAAAACACATTCATAGCAATACAACCACGATAACATAGCAACCCTAAAATTAGGATACAATCTCAATACTCCACCCTCGAAGTAATGGCTGCCTTAATTTAAGATGAAGAACAGGGGCAAACTAGTATGCAAGCATCAGAAAAAGTTCTTCATCACAAACAAGGAACAACAATAGCAGAAAATTCACAAATCAACACGGCATAAAACAGTGAAATCAAGAAAAGAAAAACTCACCGGCAAAAACAGCAAGTAGAAGAAACGAACAGGGGAAGATCCCAGGTGCAATAAAGACTGGCAGAATTTAAGATCACAGGTGCAATGAAGACTGACAAAGAATTTAAGGTCACAGGTTTAATGAAGGCAGGCAGGAAATTTAAAGGAAGAATGAACTGAGAGAGTGTTTAGGAAGAATGAAATTAAATTTCCTCTCTATCCTTAAAATACCCGAAAGAAAAGAGGAAATTAAGGGAGAAATAGGAAAACGTGCCCGTTACATAAGCAGTTAATGCACGAATAAAAGACGTGCCCAAGTATCTAGGAGAAGTTATTAGGAGTGAGAAGAATGTGCGACGATAGTTTTTCTTCAAGGCACCCATTAGTCAGTTAAGCCCGAAGAAAAGGGGCAAATTGTGTACACATATATCTCACTATCGGACACGTGTATACAGAAAGGTACGTGGAAAGCATGCAAGCCAAAACATCAAAACACGATGCGTCACGAAGCACCAAATAAACCCCTAGGAGTTGCTTTATCTCATCCCCAGAAGAGGAGCTAAGATCAACGGTGGAGAGAAAGTCAGCTGACACGGACTGACAGGGGCAGAAGACACTTGTCTGACACGAGCAGACCCCTCAACCACCCGCATTAAACACTCTGAGCAGTGCACGTGTCGACCGACCTATGGAACGAGCGAAGATGCCTCCGCGGGATTGAGGGGGAAACGCAGACCTCCGCGTGATGGACGCAAGGACACGAGAAGATAAGGTTCCAACGGTCTTCAGAGATGGGTCCCACATTCCAACCTTATAAATACCCAATCTCCACAAAGAGGGAGGGGGATCGAAAAAACATCAGGAGAGAGAGAGAGAGAGAAGAGCAAAGGTAAGTTCATCCCATAGTGGAGAGAAATATGTAAACCCAAAGTCATTCAACTATTCGTGTAATCGTGAACAACATATAGTAGAACAACAAACCCCGTGGACGTAGGCCTTAGTGCTGAACCACGTAAACCTTGGTCTTATTTACATTTCAGCACTTTACATTCATTTAGCTCTGCACGTATCTGCTTATATATGTTATTTTCCTTCTATATTTGTACCCCATGCATAATCGCTACGCACGGGGAAGTTGGAGGAGGCCATGATAAACCCGTGGGTTTTGAGCCAATGAATCCACATCAGGGTATCATCATCGTAATCTCTTTAGACTTTAATGTTTGATTGTGGGCATTCGGACCCCGCGTAGTTCGTGTGTCCACAGTATGTTCTCTGGTAGTGGAGTTTACTACCGCCATTCAGCAGTCTACAGTTATGGATTGTCAGTTCTTGGGTGTATGAGAGAGTTTCATGAAAAGGTTCCGATACGATATTATTCTCCAGTGCCCAGGCTATCGTAAAATGGAGTCAGTATTCGTTAAAATTGTGATTTCTAGAGACAAGACGAGAGTCACAAGACCCGGAATTTAGTTTCTGTAGAATAGTTTAAAGTCTAAAGACTTCCATGTTTTCTGGTAGGTTAAATACCTAATTGGATTGGAGCTATTTTAACCCTACCTACTAAAAAGACATTGCTGTGGCCAGGACGCTCAATATTCAAATGTGTGATTGTGTGAGACTAATAAGTTATTCTCATTATGACCAGTTGTTGACAAATTAGAAGTCTTCTCCGTCACAAAATAATTTGATTAAAATCAGGTGTTGTCTTGGCGGGCCAACCTCCAAACAAACTATTTTTCAATTTGTATTATAAAATTTTAATTATCCGGAGAACTACTCCCTTCGTTTTAAAAAAAAGAGTTACCATTACTTTTTCATTTTAACTGTTTTTAAACTAAAATAAAAAATTGATTATATCTCTTTTTTAAAAACGAAGATAATATAATTAGTGATCTCTTACAATAATGATATTATAAATTATTGGTTAGTCTTAAAAATATCTATCTACCTATACAAAAATTATCTCTTTCCTTTTTTATTTATTTATCTAATTATTCATTTTTTTTAATCTCACTCACAACTGCAACTAAAACATACACGGAAAACCATCTGTATAAAAAAAACTTGTTACTCAATGTTTGTTAACAAAAGAAGGTTCTCCATCCCATTCCCAATCAACTGAGAATAACAACATTGTTGATAAGAGATACCAGTTTACTGGAAGGGTATCATCCCATATAGGATAAAACACTATCTTGTTTGTGATATGGCACCTCTCCTGTAAATTGGTACTGTATTAGCAGTCATGGGGAATAGTCCAACTAGCCAGAGATGGAATTCTCATTCTTGAAGTTAGAAGCTAGAGTCTCCGTATTGAGCCTGTAAATAAAAAAATTCCTTTTATTTTGTATAGCCGCGGAACCTTCTTTTTTTCTTTTTTCTTTTTTAATGTGTACGGCTTGGGCTGCACAACGGGTAGGGTGGGTAGGATATGGCATATACCCGCCACCCTACCCGTTTACTGTCGGTTAAGAAAATCTTTACCCGCCACCCTACCCGCCGAATAATGGATAGGGTAGGATACGGTTAAAAAACTGGCGGGTAGGGTAGGGTTGGCGGGTAGGAGTAGGGTATGTGCACTCCTAGGTAGAGTGGGTAGGATATGACCTATATCCGCCACCCTACCCGTTTACTGGTGGTTAAGAAAATCTTTACCCGCCATCCTACCCGCCAAATAGTGGATAGGATAGAATACGGTTAAAAAACTGGCGGGTAGGGTAGGGTTGGCGGATATGGGTAGGGTATGTGCACCCCTATGCCTTTAGAAATTTCATAACGATCTTCTTCACCTTCTAGATTTTCCAGCTTTTAGTTTAGATTTAAAAGCACTTTTAAACGGGGAGCTTCGTGATGCCTACCATCCATATGCTTCTAGCCTTCTAATGATCCAAATATTTTGACAAGAGAGGTCCATATAACATAAACAGTGCTAAACACAAACAAGTATTTGGTCATTGTGAAATGTTGCTGGCGGAATGGCGGTGCTTAGGTTAATTGCAACGCAAGACGATAATCTTTTCTTTTCGGTTGTTGAATCCAACTCAGGCTACTGGATATACATCTTTTAAATAATTTAATTGATTTATAAATTTGATGACTTGAAAATACCACTTGATATTCCTCCTATAATAATGGGTTTTGTTTTCCTAATTAGTCACTAATTACTGATTACTATAAACAAATTCTAGTACCTCACAGTAGTAGTACTACTACTAAATGTCACTTTTTAATCCTTAAAAACTTGATTATTATAATTTAATCCCACTTTACAGAATTGAACTCTAGCGCGAAGTCGTAAACTTCGTACTATTGAAGCATTTTGACATGGCTATCGAATTATACATGTTTCTTATACTAATAATAATCAATTAAAATGATAATTTTAGAAATATCTCCTCATTTAATGATATAGGTCTTTTATTAGTGGGACAAAATTTAACAATGAATAAGTCATCTATTTAGGGACGAAAGGAGTATGTCTCGACGGGGAAATCTAATTTAGGAATTGAGACCAGCGGGGCATGCTAATAATGATGTCAGAAATATTGGAGCTCAGACAGTGTCGAAGGGTGAATTGAGAATTAGAGCATCTCCAATGCTTGGGGTCAAGATGGAGGTCTTGTTAACACCCTAGTTTAGTGGGTCATTGCTAAGAAAAAAAAAATTACACCTAAAATTCATTTCCAATTTCCAAGGTCTTAGCCTATTCCTATTCACATGGCAAACATCAGATTTTACTATATATGCACCCACTATGGGTATGCCAAAGTGCCAAACATATATGCCTATATGTCAATTATAACATATAGGCATACACGACAGACTTTGCAGCGAGCGATAGAGTGTCCATCGCTAGATGGCTCGCTGATCTGGTCATCGTTCATCAGTTCCTCATCCAATGACTACAATTTCCCCCCTATAAATATCCAATTTCAAACTCATTTCAACTCACACCATAATTTATCAATCTCTCAACCTTCTTTAAATATAAAACAATCGCACATTCTCCACAATTCTTAATTTCTTGTACTATGGATTCACAATCTCAAAGTCGACAAGGCAATGATAAATATAAAAAGGTCAAAGTTCGGGGTGCAAAATACAACCTCACAGAAGATGAATGCATTTGTCATAGTTATGTTTTTTTACCCAAGATTGTATTGATGGTTCCCAACAACATGGTAACACTATGTGGGAAAACATATTTCATAAATATGAAGCACAAACCATGAACATCAATTGTCGTAATGCAAAAGGGTTAGCAGAACGCTTCGTTACAATCAATAGGGAAGTAGCCGCTTATGTTGGATTGATAATGCAAGCCAAGAGGGGCCGGGAGAGCGGTCTTGTGGATGGTGATGTTGAAAAACAGGTTCGTACAGATTGGCAGCGAAAACATGGAAAACAGTTCTCTTTCGAAAGTTGTTATCATATTTTGAAGGTGTTGAACAAATATGATCCAGAATTGTTAGCAGTTAATCAACAAGTACCTGAAATTCCAATTCTTTGTTTCTTCTTTGTTCATTTTCGAACCACTCAATGTGTTTCGTCCAAGTACGACACACATAATTGCGGACCTCGAAAACAACAAAGATGGTAAGAAAGAAGTATGAAATAGGAAAAAATAGGCCACCTTACAATTCTTCTCCCTTAACACCAAGTTCTTCACCATTTTCACCAGGTCCATCAAATTCTTTACCAGATACCCCAAGAAACCCAAATGTGAGCTTAGTTCTCAATAATGACGATGCTAAGAGAAAACTTCCAGGGAGGAACGCTGCAAGACTGGCTAGAAAATTTTCTCAAAAAGGAGGAAGTTCCAATGGATTTAACATGGTGGAGTTTGTGGAACATCAAAAGACCGTCGAGAAGCAAAGAGCAGTTGATAGGAAATTTCAAAACAGGGAGAGTAAGAAAAGTCGCCTTTCTCGAGAAAAATTTGGGTTTGACTATGACAATCATAAAATTCTTCAAGCTGACACTTTAATTATGAACCTCCAGCCAAAACATCTGTGACAAATCGAATTTGACAGGATTCATGCAAAGATTGAACAACAAGCTAGATTTACTAACAACTAACCAGGTGGTGATGATGATGGGTATGAGTTTGATGATGCGTTCGATGTAGTAGAACCTCTAGATGATTGATGTATTAATTTAAGTTTTAATTTGAAGTATTGCATTTTAATTCCATATGTTATTATTGTATTTTATTTAATATTAGTTTGAAATGAAAAGTTGATTAATTTGAAATATTGTTGCAGTCTATTTAAATAAGTTTCACTCTAAAATACATAACTTAATAATTTAACCAAAATACATAACTTAATAATTAAAAAAAAATACATAACTTAATAATTACGCCCACCCGCTCTCCCGTACTCTGCCCAAAGATTCACTCTCAGATCATCTCTTATATTGCCCTACAAATTCTGGTTCTGAACATAATTAGTAATTTGAGCATAACTTCTTGCAGGCACGCCTCTTTGTGGTTGAATCTCATGCATCAGATCTTCATCTTCATAGTTAGTCCGCTCCTGATCGTGACGGGTTTCCTGAATTACAATGTTATGGAGAATTATGCAAGTGAGCATAGTCTTATGCATTTTATGAGGACTCAACCCACGATATGGCCCACAAATGATAACGAACTTCCTCTTCAAAATTCCAAAAGCGCGTTCCACATCCTTCATCACTGCCATTTGGCGATCATTAAAATGCTGGTACGAATGGCCTAATGCACCGACAGGGGGATGAACGGTAACATTGGACCAAGGTTGACCATTTTGAATAGATACCATCAGCAAGACAATACCCATGAGTGTACTGATGACCGTTGAAACGGACTTGGGGACAAATTCCATACTTCAGATCTTCAAACATAGGCGACTTGTGCAAAACATTAGTATCATTTTGTGAACCCGGAAGACCAAAAAAAGTGTGTCATATCCAACAATCATAAGAAGCAACGACTTCAAGGATAACAGTTGGTTTTGGAAAACGACCCTTATATTGACCGGCCCAATAAACAGGGCATCCTTGCCATACCCAATACATACAATCAATACTACCTGACATTCCTGGAAATCCTCTTTCCTCATTCTCCCTCAATATTTGTCTAACATTTTCCTCGGTTGATTTTCGTAAATATGTTGGACCAAAATGATTAATCATTACTTCACAAAACAATGAGAGGTAAGTGAATGAAGTTTTTTTACCCATACGAAGGTACTCATCGTTCGTATCCTCTGGTCTGCCATAACCTAGAATCCTTAAAGCTGAAGTAACTTTTTGGTCAGGTCTATGACCTATAATATTCAGTGCATCAAACTGATAATTAAATTGAGGTTCTACTCGACAAAGTTCTTCAATAATATTTTTCACCAGATGCCGAGGCATGCAGAATTGACCTTGGAAATCTCGATCAGAGTACACACAATCGGGAAGAAAATAATCGTGCATCAGCTTCTGGTGGTAAAATTCCCTCCCTCGATACGTATATCTTCTTGTGAATACTTTTTGTGGCTCTGGAACTCTAGGTATTTGGCCAGTATGTACTAGCATCAAAGTGTCGATTAGTTTATTATCTTCAGATTCCTCATCGTCAAGTTCTTGCAACCTCCTCTGATGAATTTTTGATGTAATCTAAACCGATTTATAATAACATTCCTCTCTTCATTGGATATCGCCATGATGATTATGAAATTTAAAATTGAGAATAGAGATAGAGAAATTGGTGAAATATATGTAGAAGTAAGTGTGGGTAACTTGGAAAAGTACAAGGGCGTATATATAGGAACCAACATGGGGAAATAACCGTTGCAAAATAACTATTGATGGATAATCATAATATCGCCAGCGATATTATTTATATTGCGCGATGGTTTTAATGGCGCCAGCAATAATCATACTATCGCCAGCATTGTTATTAATAACGATCGATAGACACTCTGTCGCTCAGTGGTTTTCCCATAATAGCGCAACTCGTTTTCCATGCCATCTGGTATGTCAAACAGTTTTTTTTTTGGCATGTGCATAGAAATAGGCCTTATCTAACAAATTTTATTTAAATTTAGAAAAGAATAATGATGTGGACTTAAGACCTAAGACCATGATGAAAGTCTAATTTAGACTTTCTCTTTTACCTCCACTTTGTCATGTCATCTTTTTTAATGACCTTGACTCTAACAATGGAGATTAAAACTTAGTAGAAAAGATCTTAAATCTTATGTGTCATGCGTTGGAGATGCTCTTAGTGAAACTAATGTATTCCGTAAGTCTCCTTCTAGAGTCAAGACAGGAGTCACAAGATTCAGAATTTAGTTTTTCTATACTCCCTCCGTACCTATTATATAGGCGGAATTTTGATTTTCATTTGTACCACTAGATAGGCGGAGTCATATTTCCAAGATGAATTTTCGCCTAAATACCCTCATTTATTGTGTAATAAGACAAAGAGTAAAACAAAAAAAAGTATGAAAAATTATGATTCCAAAGCAATTTTCTTAATCTAAAAGAATTTTCCCCCTACATCTATATACGTGGTACGGAGGGAGTAATAATTTAAAATAAAAGGACTTCCATTTTTTTTTCCGGAAGACAAGCCTCTTGCATATTGATAATTCTCGGATCCGAGATTGGTAACGGTTACCGGAAACAACTCTCGATTTTACAATAGAGAATGAGTATTCAAACAAACAAAGACACCAAATATCTTCAAGCCTCTCTACAACAAAGTTACATGACAATAAAACAAACAAAGACTTCCATGTTTTATGGCTGGTTTGATACTCAATAACCCTACCCAACCCTTATGTTCCAACGTTAGCAGACCCTATCAACTAAGCTGACACTGCTGTGGCCGGGACTCTCAGTATTCAAATACGTGACCGTTTGACTAATAAATTATTCCTATTGATTATGACCATTTATTGACAAATTAAAAAAATCTTCTCCGGCACAACAATAATTTGAATAAAAACAGATGTTGGCGGTCCAACCTCCAATTAGAGATATCAATTTGTATTTTAAAACCTTAATTATATATAGTGAACTATAATTAGTGATACCCATTTTGAAATACCTACGATGATGATATTATAGACTAGATTACTGTTGCAGCAGTGAAGACCGACGATGAAAGGGAACTGCTTTTTAATAAAATGATACTGAAATTGATCGATTTCAATCAATCTGATGGCTATCTTAAAGAATTTTAAGCTGTGAATCTGTTTGTTTAATGGTGTTTGACTGAAATATGTAATCAATTTGATTGATAATCTCAAGTTTGAGCTTAATTTCATGAAATTGTGATTTCCAGAAAACCAATTTCAGTTTCTCTGCACAAACATTGTGACTGACAAACTCACCATTTTTTCATCACTAAAGGACTCCTTCCTTTGGTCGTCGTCCAATTATTCGCCAGTCTTCCAATTATCCATCTACTGATACATGCATATCGAATTTGACAGTGAAGTTCTAACACTTACAAAAGAGATAAATATTGAAATTGACATAATCTCATTCTTTAATTAATCCTTTTGAAAATGAAATAAACTATCATATTACTCACAAATCAACTAGGAATAAATAGTCCATTTAGAGCGTCCACAGTGGTGCGAGTATAACCAAAGACCAAAGACTAAAAAAAAAGACCAAATTTGGGTTTAAGGGGGAAAAGAGTATATTTGGTCGCGCGTTGATAAACATTACTCCTGGGATCAGGCGTTGGTAAAGATAACGCCCGAGTGGGGCGTTGGTAAAGATAACGCGCGAGTGGGGCGTTGGTATAGTATACGCTTCAGAAACAAAAAAAAAGAAAAAAATGGGGCGGAGGTATAAAGCCCACCTCATGCAAGTTTCATAAATTGTGAAAGTGGGGCGTTAATTATATGAACGCCCCATTTCGCGCGTTGTCTTTACCAACGCCCCATCGGGCGTACATTATATCAACGCCCCTTGTGTAGCGGACATTATATCAACGCCCGATGAATGGCGGAGATTATATCAACGCCCGATGTGTAGCGGAGATTATATCAACGCCCGACTATATTTGGATTTGGTCTTGATCGTAGACCAAATTTGGTCTGGATTTTACTCTTTGATCAAATTTTGATCGATGGTCCGTCCCACTACGCCAGCCCACTCAACTGAAAATTTGGGTTTACTCGTCCATTGCAGTTGCTCTTATAACTCGTTTGGATAGGATATCAGGAATAACTTTTTAACTTCTAGAAGTCAAAAAGTCAGAAATTAGTTTAGATGTCAGATTTCAAAACGACTTCTAAAAGTCAAAAAATTAACTTTTTATGAAGAAAAAAATAATTTTAATTCTGACTTCTGCTTCTGACTTTGATTTCTGGAAAAACAGAAGTCAGAAACAAATTTGTATCCAAACACGTTAGCCATAAAAAAAAACTCCCATTCTTGAAGTTAGAAGCAAACCAACTATCTAAAACATAAACATCAAACTAGACACATAAAAGTATTTAGTCATGATGAATTGATGCTGGCGGTACTTGGGTTAACGCAAGGACGATCTTTTTCATTTCGATGGTTGAAACTTGTATCCAACTCAGGCCACTGCATACACATCTTTAAGTGTACCTTTCAAATAATTGATTTGATTTATAAATTTTGGTGACTCGAAAATACCACTTAATGTCCCCTATAACAATGGGTTTTGTTTTCCTAATTAGTTCCTAATTTTTGCTGATTACTACAAACAAATTCTAGAATATCTCATACTAAGTACACTTTAATCTTTGTCTAGTCTCATCCTTGAAAAAAATTATATATTAATATTTAACCTCACTTTACAGAATTGAACTCTGACGCGAAAATCTACCCCAAAGTCCCACCCAATAAAGATCCTCTCTCCCTAACTTTTCCTCTCATTTCCTGAATTCCTTCCACCTTCCTCTCATTTCCTTTCTCCTCTCTAAATACTGAACCCTGAATTCTCAACCATCCTCAGACCCCATCTCCTCTGTTTCTCCAATGAATTCTCAGCAGCAAAACCCACCGGATTACCCATCTGAATCGTTTTGTCTCTCGAAAGAAGAAGAACTTGACTGGGTTGATCGAAACGCGTTCTACGAGAGAAAAGATTCTACAAAAGGGAAATCAAATTCTGCTCATCATAATCATTCTTCATCAACAACTTCTCAAAGATTTTCATTAAAATCGTCTATAATAGGATTACCTAAAGCACCACAGAATACTTGTAAGTTCCGTCATACTAGTAATGGAAAGACACCTACAAATGTTCGGTTCTTTCCGAAACGGTCCAGGTCAAAATCGTCTGTTCAAGATGCTGAACCATCGTCGCCCAAAGTTTCTTGTATCGGACGAGTTAGAAGTAGAAGGCAGAGGTTACGCCAGTTGTCGAGACAGAGATCAGCTACGGTCACCACCACCACCACCGTGAAACCGAGTAAGACTAAGTTTTGGATGAGTTTTAAATCGGTTCTTTGTTTGAGATGTAGAGATAACCGAGCTGTGAATATAGCTGATGGTGGATCAACTGAAACTGCGTCGACTCCGAGTCAGAAATCTGAGAAACGTAAGAGTTCATCTGTCACTGACACTACTAGTGTTGCTGAGCCGCATGGAATGAACGATTTGAAGCGGTTTGCTTCGGGAAGGAGATATGACTCGTTGGGTGTAAACGATGTCTGAGTCAAAATATCTTGACTCGATGATGATGTGGGTGGGAGTAGTTGTGGTCTTGTTGCGTGATTAACATTCTAAGTAGGACGACCGTGACCAAGATTCGCCAGCTTTGGATGATAACGTTTTGTTTGTTTTTGATAGTTTTTTTTTTTACATTTCATATGGTCCAATTGTTCTTTTTTTTTCTTACTTTTCTGTATATAGTTCTTAGATTTACAAATGCAATCTGAATGAATTTTGTAAGCTTAAATGCATGTTTTTATTTCCCGGTAATTTGGTTCGATTTTATATACCGTGCTGATTCATACGTGTCATTTATACATGAAATCAGTCTATCTTTCTAAGACGGTGGGAATATACATCGGAAATTGTAATCAGTCGATTTTGAGAAACACAATTGGCTTTCACGTACGATCGAGAGTGTTAACGGAGTTATATTTGACATCCAAACTGGTTTTTTTGCTTGGACTTTTGAAAGGATTCTATGGCTCTTTACGTAGAGAAATCTAGTTTTATTGTTATCTAGAAGATTTGAACACTCGAATTAAAGCAAAGCAATACCCTTTACCTAGAAAAACAAGAAGGGTTTATGGTGGCTGGCCGGCTGCATTCAAACTTCTTTTGTTTTCTTTCATCTATTAAAGTGTTTAACATTTCTGATATTTGAAAAAATTTGTAGGGGGGAGTTTGAAAATTTAAATACTTGTTTGTTTTTTTTTGAAGCATAATTTAATTTAAATACTTGTTGTTATTTCAGAATCGATCATATTATATTTGGTATACATCTGTTAGACCACCTTTGGTGTTTTGTTTCGCTTTATATCTGTGTCCAAATTCAAGCAGGTTAACCTCTTTTTCTTGAAAAGGATGCATTAACCTCTTTGCAGTGTAGGCTAGTAGAGTACTAGTAGGTATGCTTCTTTCTTCTATTGAATTCTGTCGTAATGTTGCTGTTGTGGTCTTAAATGTGAATTGTGAAACGTTGTCTTGAAGTTAATATATTCAGTTGAATGCAAATAATACACACAAGAGTCCATAGCTCAGAGGTCTATTGGATCAAGTTATGTGCATTCATGCGTACTAATCAAAAAAATCATGATCCTTCGTTAAGTTTCGGTCGTGTCCGAGAAAGAAACAAACAGGTAATAGCGTGTTTGGATAAAATCTGCTTTTTATTTCTGTTTTTCCGGAAGCAGAAGTCAGAAGCAAAACTGTTTTGCCTTACACACTAGTACAAACCTTCACATAGGCCACGTTTTTTGGTTTTCAGTCTAGCCGCGTTTTGGGTTATTTGCGTGGCTATTGGTCATCAACATAACTATAGCCACGTTTTGTTTTACCTTGTAGCCATAATGCACCATTTGGTCATGGGTTTAATCATAAACCCATCAAATGTAGCCATAGGGAATTGTTTGGCCATAGTTTTTAGTCTAATCCCATCACATGTAGCCGCAGATGCGAATATGGCCACATTTAGGAATTATATATGTGTCAAATGTGTAGGATGGAAATAGACACAATTATCAACCCGTGACGAAAAGATATTTATTTAGCCACTTTTTTTTATGTGTCCATATTACATGGTTTTTTAAACATTTACATGTTAAGAAACGAACACATTTTAAAAAAAAACATGACAAAAGATTAACCTATTGCGACACCACTTCTTTTTCTGGGAGGATTATTATATGGCCACAATGATTTTGTTTATGTGACCATAGCCTTTAGTTCATTAGGCACATCTTGCAACCCAGATGAAAGACTTTTACATGGACAAAGTAACGGAACCTGGACAAGGACTTTAGAACCTCAAATTAGCCTCGGAGCTTCGTTAGGTCCATAGAAATTTTCTGAAAATTTGTTGTTATGATTAGTTTACAAGAGGACTTCCGGGCATCCAAACTTCATCAAAGTTGTTGCTTTAACAAATTTTGTATGTTCCAGTCATAAAATTCAACATTGTGTCATTAGCTCATCACCAGCTCTTTGGGAAAAACATCTTTGATGAGATTTATTGTACTTGCATTCGGATTCTAATTTGATTGTCTATCTCAAAGAAAAAAATGTACAGAAATAACAGATAACAGGTAGTGTTTGGCCACTCGACAGCCACAACAAAATGTTTACCACCTGGCTGGGGAGAAACTCAATTACTATAACCTATTGTTGATGTTGCATGACCTCTGCATTCACTAAAATACGTAATTAACAAGCTTAAATTTTATGAAAAATTGAAGAATAAGAAGAAGACAAGCTTATTACAACAAAATGAACCACTCCGACACATATAAAACTAAATTTATAAAAAATCTCATAATACAACATTTCATTATTCCAGATGCAGATTTATACGACGTAACTGCCAAATACATTTGGGTCCTAATTTAGTGGTTTAATAT
This sequence comes from Papaver somniferum, assembly GCF_003573695.1. Taxonomy (NCBI): domain Eukaryota; kingdom Viridiplantae; phylum Streptophyta; class Magnoliopsida; order Ranunculales; family Papaveraceae; genus Papaver; species Papaver somniferum. Next base: position 129,184,101 of record NC_039359.1, read on the forward strand.
CTTAAAAGTGCTATGGTAGTTTTATCATCTTTGAATTTAGCAAATACAATGAAACAACCCAGAATTACACTTCCATGGCTGCTTTAATCAACGCACAATACATTCCCGAATCAATGATTCACATCACAACTATATCAACTTGAGCAACAACGGTAGATTAGTGACCATAAGAGTAACGCGTGAATAGACCAAACCTACAACATGAAAACAGGGTTCTCAGTTCAACAAAAGAAACTCATTTTTCCCTCTAAAGTCTAAACAGTATAAATGTATTAAGAGGTACACTATTTGGTGGTTCTGTATCCAACGGGATTTTCCTATCTGGAGAAATGCAACTTAAAGGAGAGTCCGGTACGAAGTTATCATTTCCCACCATTTTGTTCTGAGCATCAGATACTTCACCAAGAAGGACTTCAACTTTTACACCTGTTTCAGCATTAAGGTTCGAGAACTCTTGATCCTCGCCACCACATACAACTGACTTCCAAGTATCAAGGTTATATTATTTCTGCTCAAAAGCTTTGTTACTATCTATAACTAAATTACATCACAAAAGTCCGTGGTCAATATCATGATCCCAAAATTGGCCATCCTATAAGCTGTCTGGAATAACACGATTGACAACTTGACTTACGAATTCTGAACCACGAACTGGACCAAAACTCATCACTTGCTCATGGACATTGGCCCTCGATGAGAATTCCAGATGCATTTGTCACCTGAAAACATCACATCAGTCAGTTCAAGGAAGCCTAGTCCTCTTTCAAACTCTATTCCTTACACAAAAATGGTAGTACTCTGGTGAAATTAGAGCTGCTGGTATTAACTCAGAAGGAATAATCCCTTTGGTTATAGAACAAGGTACATGCACTTTTCACAGATGAAAACTCCAAAGGTGGATCTTTTATAAAAAGAGAAATTCCAGAACTTTGAGGAGCTGGTTGTTTTTTATGTCGTGTCATCTTAAATGGTGGCAGTACTTGTGCAAGAAGTAATGTCATCATTGAGTTAGCTGGCTCCTATCCGACAGAATAATCTTCGCTCTTCTCAGAACTTACAGATGAAAGAGATAGTTCCCATAAAAGTTGATAATGCAATTTGTTCAAATATTATATATTGCTTGCTGAATCTAAGTATCCAAGCTGAAATATGCTCAAACTTTCCGACCATATTTTCTGCCTAGTCCAGACAAGGTTATGGATCTGGTCATAAAGTCAATTAGAAAAAATTACAAGTCATTTGGTAACTGAACCTGAAAAATGCATAATTTTATTATTGAAATTGCTAACTAAACCTGAAATGTTTTATGAATACAAACTGGCAGTATCCTTGAAGGAAAGGAGCAGTTCCCACAAATCAATCATTTACACTTCGATTGAGAAGATCTACACTGTTGTGCTCATGTCAAAAAGCCAGTGCCATGTACTTCATTCTCATTAGGATGGTTTCCAACATATAACACATGGATACTGCAAATTTTCCGAAGGTCAAACGGCAGCATCTTATGCCTGTCTGATTCATTTTATAAAGTAAAGTTAACTTGGAAATAAAAGGAGTTATTGGCGCTGCACTAATTTCCGTATGGGATCCAGGTAAAATCATATTATTCATTTTCAAAGAATAAATGAAGCATACATACAGCTAGCATGCTAAATAGAAGTTGTTCAATCCTCTTATGAAGAGCATGTGATTAGTTAAATCTCCATGCTCTAAAATAGCTAGATTTATCAATGAGTCATAATGATATGCACCTCATCAAGCATGAACAAGATTAGATGTACCAACAGTCGCGGCCATATGTTCAGATTGTGGTGCTCAGACCTATAATCTACATGACACTGTTACACAACAAATTAACAAACCTAGCATTTATAGTTCTAGCACATGATGTTATTCAAGCATGAAGTAAAATCTACAACAAATTATCTGATATGGTACTTTTCTCCGGCTAAAAGGATAAAATGACCAAGAGCATAGTCCTCCAGTCCAATTAACTCCTCAAACTCAAAATAAATAACATTGTAATGGTGTAAAGATATCTGCTGACAGAGACATAGGAGGAGTAATACATACAACATAGAAAGAGGATATGTTGAATTCCTCATCTTGCCTACTCAAGGGGAGGTGTTCAATCGAGATGCCAGATCTTGTGTGTCCTACCACAAAAACAAACAAAATCATTACCTTGTTGTTGGCCTATCAAGATTCTCTCTTTGGGAAACATTACATACACATACACCATTCAGATCGTGCAAGTTTTTCTTCTCTTTCTGCAAATATGAAAAAGGGAGACAATAATTAAGAGTAACTAGTTGAGATCCAACAGAAAACTAACAACCGAAACCCCCTCAAAAACAACTGCATATCCGAAATTACGAGTAATCTTTATAGACACACCTACTTCCGAATTGAATCAAAAAAATAAAAGGAAAATAAAGAGAAACGTTCTTTCAATAAATGTTATTGTGCATCGAAAAACCCAGAAGTACAAGATAAGAAATCTTATACAATTTCATTTATTTTTGAAAGGCAATGAAATCTAATACATAAATGATGATAACAACCCAAATAATACAAAACATAACAAGCTTTAGATTAGCAAGGCAAGTAAATTAGATAATCGAAACCCTAATTCATCAAATCTGCAGAAATACGAAACTGCTGAATAAAATTAAGAAAAATCCCTAAATCGCTATTAACATCAAATAGGAAGATACCTAACATTCAATCATGTGCATCAACTGCATAAGATTGAAAGTGTTCTACAAATCGTTGGTATAGTGCTTTGATTTTGGTTAGCAAAGAGTTGAAAATAAGAAGGAATTTTGAATTTGAGTGGCGCAGTAAAAGATGAAAAATAAGGAAAAAAAACTAGGACCAAGACGCTAGGGTTTTTTATGGTTCTTTTAGTAGAGATGATGAAGAAGAGATGCAGAGTTCTCTCATAGGCCGCTTAGTTTATGGATTTTAGAGAGATTTGGATAAATAAGAGAAAAGGGAAAAGGCGGATTTCCTTCCAAAATTGTTTTGGCGGGACAGATTAGGAATGCCGCCCAAAATTACCGCCTACTATTTTTAGCTCAATTTTTTTTATAAGAGCCAAATGAATTTTTTTTTTCTTGAGAGCCATGTGAAAATACAGGTGGTAATCCTCATGATGATTGTACTCCCATTTATGTCCGTTTGATTTAAGATTCTAAATTTTCATTAGTTGGGTTAATACAATACGGATTATACTAAGTTCATCTATGCAACTTGCAATGTTTTGATCGACTAAATTTCAATTTGTTAAGCGACCTAAATTTAGAAAATTTTACATATTGATATACAATCACTAGCTGGATAATCGTTTTTTGTTATATTAGTGGATTTTGTAACAAATGATCGAATTAAGAATTACAAGACTTAAGTTTATACATTTTTCTGCATTGAGGCACAACGAATAGCATCGTATGAGAGAGAACAAAGCCCCCGATAAATTAAGATAATTTTTAAGTATAAATATTTAAGAAAATTATGTGAGACTGGACAAAGTTCGAAGTTAAATAAAGTAATATAAATAGAAAATTAACATCTAATGAGATTGGGTTAATAAGTAAAATACGGCGAATCATGAATCGGATGATAAATTAGTGAAAAATCTACGCATATTTTTCACTAATATAAAGTGGCCAGCTTCCGGACCCCTGTTTAATAAACCGGCCATCTTTTTCCCTTCTTATATAAAGTGGCCTTTCTGCCATTTTTGACACATGGGTCCACCAAAACGGTCAACCGAATAGACTTAGTCCATTTTTCATGGTGAAATGACCACCATATCCTTATGAAACTATAAGGATAAAATATCTCACGACACCTTTTGCTGCTTCGTCGTTCCTATGGGATGTTCTTGCCATTACAGCAGAAAACAAACTAGAAAAACCAGTGGGGAGAGAAATGTTGTAGGATTAAAAAATCAAGGTTGTTCTTCGACTTATTTGGAAGATTTTACGGTGTAGCAAGGGTATTAGCAGACTCTGTTATTCAATTAAAATACATAACAGTTGAAGTTAAAGGAAGAAGAAGAAAGAAAACTTTAAGTCGAATCGACATGGGTCTTCAAAAAGAGTTAGTACATCAAACCCAATGTTTATTTATCTCCATTATGCTTATATTAGATGGTTAATTGTAATAATTTGTTACATGGAGTAGAAATTGAATTTAGGGTTCTTAAAATTGGGGGTTTTACTGATTTTTGTCTTTTTAGGTGTTCTTGGTTTTCTGGCGATGATTTGATAATATTTGTTGTTATTGGTGGTGCTCGATTAATGATGATTAAGAAAAATGGTATGTTATTGTTGCATAAGTTAATTTATGATGATCTTGTTTTGGGCATCTCTTCATGGTTTGTTGTATGTCACTAATCGATGATGGTTAAGGCAATCTAATGTGACAGTTGGAAGAGAGTACCATCTTTGATAATTCATGTTATGTAGTTATGCTTTTGTGTGACGAGCAATGCCTGTGGATTCATGTAGTCTAATGTGATTCGTTGATTGCACTATTGATTATGAGACATGCGATGAGTTTGTTTGCAGTGATTAATGAAGGCTAGAATCAATTAGGGAAGAACAAAATTTCATCTCGTATGAGTCGCTGAGTTAACTCTGAAACGCTTCCCAACACTATCTTGATCTGGTGACTCAATGAGGGGTTTAAATGACATCTAATAACAAGTTAACTTCCACGTTTCCACTTAACTGTTGTTACCTGTTTTTTTCAAAAAAAAAACGGGACGGAAAAAGGTCAATTTCGGCCACTTTATATAAAGATTCAAAAAAACGGTCACTTTCTTAATTATAACCTGAAAAGTTGGCTACTTTATTAAAAAAACGCTACAAAAAATTAACTTTTCGATTTCTAGAATTCGTTTTGAAATTTAACAACCAAACTGACTTCTGATTTTTGACTTCTAGAAGTTTAAAAGTTACTTCTATATGCGCATCCATGACAATGTTCAAACTCCGCCTTCTCAATCTGATTAAAATAACATCCCGGGGATTCCCTATTAGATAAACAAACCCAACCCTGCTGCGGCTTTAGCTCCATCTTGGACAGTCATAGTTCCCGTATGCCAGTTTATACGGAAAATGGGTCATTTGTCTAAATATTTTTAAAACGTGGTTCTAATGGACGAGTAAAAATTAGTATGGGTGAAATGGACACCAAAAAAACAGCAAGGATGAAACTGGATTCATCCTGACTTAAACTTAAAAAATAGTGAGGAAGAAACTGGATGCGTCCGATGTAAATCAAAAAAAGAAAAAGTATTTGAAAATGGGTAGGATGAAACTGTTTACATCCTGGTTGTTTTTATATTTTTGGCCATTTAAACAGTATCAAAATCTAGATGTCCTTTTCACCCAGAAATTATTGATTTTGGTCTTTTTAACCAATTTTGTGCAGTCTATATCGGTAGTGGCATAACCGTAATGATCACAGAAATTTTTCTACCATTTTATCCACTTTTGTCATTCGGTTAGATTTTTTAAATTGCGGAGTTCCCTCGGAATTTCTTCATTCGGGATCCTCTCATTATCTAATGAAAATAAATGTCAAATTAGTTCTAAAACAGTGGGTAAACATGCATGTGTACATATTCATGAAAAGTAGTTATAGTCTAGAAAGATTGTGTAACCATGTCATGTTTGATGCTAAGTAAAATGTCATGCATCAAATAAGGATCATTAAAACTTGATCATCTATGTACTTCATAGTGTCTGGCTTAGTTCATGAACAAGAATGATATTGTCATGAATTGATCTACCAGGAACAAAAGGTTGTTCGGAATGGAGAGATTAAATGCTTAAGGTGAGGCTTAATTCAATTAACTAGAATTTTAAGTTTCAACTGTACGAAGTTCGTATTAGATTTTGTATACCGTCTTAATTCTGAAAGTATTCTAAACTTGATTAGGTCCCGGAGATTTTCTGCACTTTCGGTTTCATCGTTAACAAAAATCTTGGTGTGTCATTTACTTTATTTCCGCATTATAATAATTATCATAATTAAGTAATTATAAACGTACGTTAATCCTAGTCACTTGATATTGATCCTATAGTGTTTCGGTTTTAAACCGTACCTATTATCAAGTAAACACTTTGTTGTTGTATTGTCTCGATCTCATATCGATAGACGATCACACAAAATGTATACCATAGTTGTTGTATTGTATAGACTTTGTCCATAGACTATCACACTTGGTATCGGACTTATAGGTTGATATTTAAATTATTGTGGTGTATTTGGGTACCCTCGTCTTTTCACAATGCCAATGGGACTTTCGCAAGATATGCACAAGGTCATGCATAACTGATGTTTCCTTGGGTAAGCACCTAGGGAAAAGTATGCTTCCTTGAGGAAGCTTCGTCTATTTGCAACAGTAATGCTTCATTTAAGAATCTACATAGGGTCAATGATGCTTCCATGGGTAAGCACCACAGCATAATAGTGCAGTCGTACTATGATGCTTCATTGGGTAAGCATCATAAACTTTCAGCTTTCAACCAACAGTGTCCTCTCTATATACATTTATACAACTAAATTTTCAGGAGAGGTGGACACCCACAAATCACCACCTGCTTTCACGACAAACATTGTTCGTGAAGCTTTCCTGAGTAAGGGACATAGGGACAGTGATTGGGACGCATCAAAGAATATTGGTGTCGCGACATCATTAATGCTTCCACTAGTAAGCAACATGGGTAAATGTTATTGAAAACGTGAGGATACCAAAATACACCACCAACTTTTTCTTAGGAAACCTGTATGGACTAAACTCGAATACAATTCTGAGAGTTCAACTTAATGAATCTCAATCAAGGAATTATATTAAGAGCTTATATATCTTTCTCTCACAATTAGAATGTTCACAAAACCAAGTCCGTGAACCTAATTATATGTCAGAGTACATGGACGATTCCAAAGATCAATATCCAAGAAATAATCAAGTCGTATCCAACAAACAAGGACGGATATATCTACTTTGATTGATTAACGTACAACATGTGATATTTCAATTATAAAGATAAACAATATAATGCGGAAAAATAAATAACACATACAAGAGAAATTTTTTCAACGAGAAAACCGCAAATGCATAAAAACCTCGGGACCTACTCCATACTTGAACACCAATTTGTATTAAGCCGCTACAAACACTAGCCTACTATCAGAACTTCGGACTAGAATGTAGTTGAGACCGAATTAAACCGTCACAGCAATTCAGTTACAGTCGCGTTCCTTACGCCTGTTGAATCCCAGCAGGACTCCACGCAATTGATTCCCTTAGCTAACGTCCTTTACAGCCTAAGAGTATCTTCAACTCAATTGAAGACTTTAAACCAATCAGCCTCCCACAGATAATCCTATATGTGATTTCCATTCTGATCAAAGATCAAGGTGAGTAGGAAACTGTTTACAATAGACAAAGTCTAGAAAACCTTAAAATCCGGTCTTATGACTCCCGAAGAGCAGCCTAGATTATTATTCACCTCACAAGTCGAAACTTGTGGAATCACAAAGTCTGAGACGAAGAAACTTTGTGATTTCTATCTATCTTGTTTGTCGGAGCAAGCTCACCAATTAAAACAAGATCAGGATACACAAACTATCAAGATACCGATAGTTGGACCTGGTTTCAAGAATCCCCAGGTGAAGTATTTTTAGTCGCTAAACCCTATAAGATTTTTAAGGAGAGAACGACTCTAGTTTACAACTAGGACACAAAAGAACAGTGTCAGGGATTCAAAGATCCTAGTTGTTTTAGGTTCTCCATATATAGATTTTCAAGATCAAAATTTCTTTAGGTTTAATCTAAGATAGATTTGGAACCAAGCAATCAATAATCACCGTTAGAAAAAAAACTTGAGTTGAGATTAACATAGTAGAATATACACTCTGGTTAGGATGAATCGTAACCGAACCATGTAGAATGACATGTTCATGAAGGTTAGACGAAACTCCAATTGAACGATAAGCTAAACCATTTTTATGTAACACTTTAATACTTTTCTTGACTCACACCTATGATCAAAAATGTCTAGATAGTGCTTTAGAGAGTTGTTCAAATGTCGATTACCTCATAGAAATAATTCTGATGCATCTGAAAATATTCGATAGGGTAAGTACGTGTATCGTACATGTTCGTGAATATTTTTGTCATACTACGTGTACCGGGCATGTGTAAAAATAAGTTCAGGAACTCAGATATCTTTTATGGTATGCGTATTGGGTATGCATACCTTTCCAGTTTGAGACCAACTGATGTTTTCCGGTTTGCATACTAGGTATGCGTATGTTTCCTGGTTCATGATCGAAGGACTTTTTATGGTATGGATACCGAGTATGCGTACCAAAAAGTCGTTACCGAACTATATCTATGCCGGTACGTGTACTTAGCACATGTACTGCGGCTCTGGACTTATAACAGTTCCCCCAGTATGTGAACTGGTATGCATACTATCCTGTATCCAGATTAACAGTAGTTCTATATCTCTCTAATAATCAATATGAAACATTCCCGAATAACATCAATGACACATATTACTGTTCCAAGCTATTTTCAAATGATTAAATCTTGAATCTTGATTAGGTTATAAATAATAAATTCTTCTAAACTAAATTCATCAAGTATGAACAAATGTTCTTAAGCTTAATCATATTTCGAGAATGATATTCAAGATAAACTTGAGTCAAAATTTCTAGGGTTATTTAACTTCTGGTACCCAGCAAATGTCCAATACCTAATTTTGGTACCTAATATTTAAAATATTAAGGGTTGGTACCTTGACCGTACGTTGACCGTCAACAACCATATTTTGACGTGATTTTTTATTATTTTCTTTTAAAAAAAATAATTTTAATACTAAAAAAAAAAAAAAATCATATTTGCCCTTCCCCACAACTCCATCTTCATTATATATTGTCCCAGATAAATAACCGAAAACACTAGCTTCACTTCCTTTCACTCGGCAAACTTTGGTCCAATAAATAATAACACCTCGATTGAATTCAAACTTTAGAGTTATCTTGTATTGGCGAGAGGGTAACTTCCGGCAAAGTCTACATCAATGGGTAACTTCCGGCAAAGTATATTGAGTCCGACGGGATTGGAAACATTTTTGCAGCCAAAGAGTAAACAGAGAGTTTGGGTACAATCTTGGTAGAAATTTGGTAATGTTCCTATCCAAGGAAAGAAATTAAATTGGGAAGAAATAAAGCTTATTATCGTTCAAGTTGATGATGAATGGTGAAGACTCAAATTTTTATGGTAGTCTGCTGAGTTAACGAACATGGTTGTTTCCCATTTTAGGCGATAGATCATTGTTTACAGACTATTCCCCCCCCCCCCCCTCCCCCTTTATAGCTCCTTCCCTACAGTGAACTCAAACTTGAGATAGATAACCTCGCGTGTTCAAAATGAAGAACTAAAAGAAGAAGAAGAAGAAGAAGAAGAGATAGATAACCTCGCGTTTTTAGGGGCCACCCGAAAGGATTTAGGGACCATCAATTTATACCCAGCCAAAAACTCTAATTAAGGGGTACCCTATATGATATTGAAGTTACATAAATTCCCTTCTGGTAAAACTGTATAAAAACCAAATCAAAAAAAATTCTACTCATTTCAACTCTTCTTCTTCCAGTTTCATATTATCTTCTGATTGTGGAAGAAAAAAAAACTTTCCCTCGTTCTTGTGTTCAACCGAAACATCGTCGCGAATCGTAAAATCAAAAGATCGTCGATTCGTTTATAAAACAATGGATAAGGGAAATGAAACCCACAGACCTAGAACCAAAAACGTTGCTCGGGGTATCGATCCAAAGATTGGGATTTTAGCAAGAAATAAAGAAATTGTTGCTGCAAATGAAGAAGAACGCGAAGAACGCGAAGAAGAAGTACCCGTCGATGTAGTCGGTGGTGGCGATTCCGATAGTCAAACACTTCGTCAACTTCAAATGGCCCCAATTAGGTAAGAATCTATCATTTTTGGGGTTTATTTCGCTTTAATTCGACGAATCGAGAAAAACAATTTCAAGGGTTTTCGGTTATTTATCCAGATTCGGGCGATATTCATGCTTATTTACTTCCGAATATAGTCGTGTTCTTCATTTCTCAAGAACATCGACAGTATTCGGGAGAAATATTTGATGGTTATCGGCCGAATATTGTTGGCCATATCTTCCTGGATACAAACTGGTAATAATCGGTAGTTTAATGAATTTTTTGGCTCCCGGATATATTTAAGCAGACACACAGTATTCGGAAGTATACTCACTACCGAATATATATATATATTGAAAAAATCTCAAAATTTCTGATATAGGAAAAATCCCATTTTGGGGACAGTATTTATTCGGAAGACAATATAATGTTTTATACCTCCGATTGTGTAGGATAAAATTTTAGAGTTTCTGAACTCCAGTTGATGAATATTCGGTTGTAAACATGTTTAGTTATATTCCGATTGTTTTTCATTCGGGAAAAATATGTGTCTTCTTACTTCCGAATTTGTTCATTCGGATTATAATTGTGTACTTTGTCTTCCGATTGTGTAGGATGAAAAATTTAGAGCTTCTGAACTCCAATTGATGCATATTCGGTTGTAAATATGTTTAGTTAGCTTTCGATTGTTTTGTATTCGGGAACAGTATGTGTCTTCTTACGTCTGAATGTGTACATCAGGTTATATTTCCATACTTTGTCTTCCGATTGTATAGTTTGTAAATATTGTTCCTTTCTTTGTTATTTAGACAAAGTCGAGAAAGCAGGAAGAAAGTGACAGCTAGTGCTAGGAGGGAAAGGAGTGCCAAAGATAATTCAAGTGCTCAACAAAGTTTACAAGAACAAAGCAGTCAACAAGGAGTGCAACCAAGTGGTGAACAAAGTGTAGAACAACAAGGAAGTGAACAAGGGGTGCAACCAAGTGTTGAACAAGCCGCTCAACAAAGTGCAGAACCAACTGCTCCACAAGTTACACCCCACCATGAAACTGAACCAGTTGATCCAGTGCCAAGAGTAGAAGAAGAAGGACAACCAAGTGGTACCCAAAAAGCCAAAAAAGGAAAAGATGGTGTAAAGAAGGATATTGCTAAGAAAGCATCACATATTGTCCCTCAACACTTGAAGAAGAAGGGTATTCCAGCAGGCACAATCCTTGGGCTACCGGCGGATGGAGGAAAATTGCTATTTGGATACAAAGACTCATGGGCCAGAGAAATATACGAAACCGAGGTAATAAAATTACTATTTTTTATTAAGGTATTGTTTATGTGTTATATCGTAATATTTGTATTAAGGATTTTTTTATGTACTTTAATAGGATCATCAAGATGCGGTCCGTCTACTCAAACCTACCGCCGCACCAACAAAAATGCTTGTGTGGCCTTTATCCGGTGAATGTGAAAGGTTCAAGTAAATTGTTGCCAACTCGGGGTTAGCTAATGCCGTCAAGAATTCATTGTTGGAACATGATCGTGTGGCCATATCGTCGTTCGTGGAGAGAATGTATCCTGAGACCGATACTTTCCATATGCCGTTTGGGAAGATCGATTACCCCGGATGATGTTGTGCAGATTCTTAACCTTCCCGACCAAGGCACAGCTGTGAAGTTTAACTACACAAAGCAGTTAAGTTGGGCACAACTTTATGCTCTAACTAAAAAGTGCTTAGGTTGGGATGAAGAGACAACAACAGCAGAGTTTAGGAGGCATGCAAGTTACAGAACAAGACAGATCAATATTACAGCTTTGATGAATATGTTCTGAGGCACCTTGGAGAAGGAAAAGAATGGAACGTTAACTGATGAGCAAGTGAACCACGCTGCCACCGCATATCTCCTTTGTGTATTGGGATGTGTCATATTCCCCAATACTTCTGGCAACAGGATCGACGCCAACCTTATACAACTTTTGGATCCTCTCCATGAAGTCGGTGACTATTCTTGGGGCACGGCATGCCTAGCATTCTTGATGGAATAGTTGAGAAACGCTTCGAGGCTAGGAACCTGCCAAGTTTCCGGGAACGTGGCTATATTGCAGGTTTTTTCTTTAACTCTATAACTCACTCTATAGTTATTCGGTAGATAATACATATGATGCATATTCATAACTCCAAACTATGCATATTAGGGAACATGTTACTTAGTTTTACTTCCGATTGTTTAGAATCGGAGTTTAGTCTTGGGGAGTTACTGCCGAATATATAGGCCAAAGTATTATAGGTTACTGAACTCCAAATGACGCATATTCGGTAGAAAATGATCCATCTCTTTTTCCGAATGTTGGTTATTCGGTGGCTAGGTACTTATTTTGTTTTCCGATTATATATAATCGGAAATATTCTTTTGATATTAGAACCGAATATACAGGCCAGAAAAACTATAGGTTACTGAACTCCAAATGACGCATATTCGTTAGGAAATGATCCATATCTATTTCCGAATGTTGGTTATTCGGTGGATAGGTACTTAGTTTTATTTCCGATTATATATAATCGGAAATAATGTTTGGAAATTGCTACCGAATATACACAATTTATTTACTAAAACTTGGTTTCTTATGTATATAGGCATGGATCTATGACCACTTCCCTATCCTGAAGTTGGCCGGAGAGAACCCGGGGTGGTGCAAAGGTACTCCTAGAGGAACAAAGTATATATTTGAAGACAACCGTTCTAGGACAAAGAGCAGCAGTTGATTCGCATGAGGGAGATTTTGGACCAATTGAACGCCTCGGACGTATTCTTTGATCCATACAAGGAAGATCAAGCCAGTGGGCATATAAATGTTCGGTCGGACTTGTCCCTTTATTTTGGACCATTGTGGCACCCCACAGGATATGTGATGTATAACCCCTCTAGGGTGATGCGATAACACGGGTATATACAACATCAACCTGTGGAAGAAATGGGAGATTACTACAAATTAGAGTTGGAGTTGTGCTCTTCTAGTGGTGACAATATCACGATTGTTCACACAGGCCCACCTACTGTTCTTGATAACTGGGATAAGAGGAATGACTTCATTATCGATACTGGTAGACGAACCACCCGAGGTGATGAAAATTCTCCAGACTATATGAGTTGGTATAACAACGTATCACATCCTTTGGTTATCCATGAAATCAAATCCAACACTACTGCGGCGGGTTCAAGTTATAATTGTATCATCAAAGACAAACCAGCTGGTTATGATAGACTGGTGCGTGTTCTTATATTTTTGTTCATTTTATAATATTCCTATAAATCTTAGGTAATTACCGTTTGATGTTATGTCATTTCGTATAAAAAACAGGTGAACAGGTTCAAGCGTGTTTCCAAAATGTTAACTGCATGCCTGAAGAGCGGAGATCCCATGCCAGCTGAGAAGATCAAAGAGGCTAGAGACCTAGTTGATAATATGGATAATGAAGATTATGCTGCCCAGTTTGGGGAGAAAGTCACGAAGAGGCATCCTCCCAAGGTGGCAGTATCAAAGACGGGTAAAAGAACTCGATCTTCATCGAGCGCTGAAGGTGCTCAAACCCGTGGTCGTGCAGGTTTGGGAGGTAGTCACGGTCGTAAAGTAAAGAAGAGCAGATAAATGACAATGATTTGTGTTGTACATTCGGGACTTTACAAGGGCCAATATAGAAGGTTAGACAACCCATATTCGGAAGTTTGGGTAACTGAGTTGACTTCCGATTATTGCAAGTTCAAAATTTGAAAAGTATCATTTTTTCCCAAATTCTGATTTTTGGGCCATCGTACATTCGGGACTTTACAAAAAAAATTATCCTCTGAATATTACAAGTTCAAAACAAACCATGCCATGGCTCTAGGTGGTTCCAAGGGCCAATATAGAAGGTTAGACAACCTATATTCGGAAGTTTGGGTAACTGAGTTGACTTCCGATTATTCCAAGTTCAAAATTTGAAAAGTATCAGTTTTTCCCAAATTCTGATTTTTGGGTCATCGTACATTCGGGACTTTACAAAAAAAATTTATCCTCCGAATATTACAAGTTCAAAATAAACCATGCCATGGCTCTAGGTGGTTCCAAGGGCCAATATAGAAGGTTAGACAACCCATATTCGGAAGTTTGGGTAACTGAGTTGACTTCCGATTATTGCAAGTTCAAAATTTGAAAAGTATCAGTTTTTCCCAAATTCTGATTTTTGGGCCATCGTACATTCGGGACTTTACAAAAAAAATTATCCTCTGAATATTACAAGTTCAAAACAAACCATGCCATGGCTCTATGTGGTTCCAAGGGCCAATATAGAAGGTTAGACAACCCATATTCGGAAGTTTGGGTAACTGAGTTGACTTCCGATTATTGCAAGTTCAAAATTTGAAAAGTATCAGTTTTTCCCAAATTCTGATTTTTGGGCCATCGTACATTCGGGACTTTACAAAAAAAATTTATCCTCCGAATATTACAAGTTCAAAACAAACCATGCCATGGCTCTAGGTGGTTCCAAGGGCCAATATAGAAGGTTAGACAACCCATACTCGGAAGTTTTGGTAACTGAGTTGACTTCCGATTATTGCAAGTTCAAAATTTGAAAAGTATCAGTTTTTCCCAAATTCTGATTTTTGGGCCATCGTACATTCGGGACTTTACAAAAAAAAATTATCCTCCGAATATTACAAGTTCAAAACAAACCATGTCATGGCTCTAGGTGGTTCAAAGGGACAATATAGAAGGTTAGACAACCCATATTCGGAAGTTTGGGTAACTGAGTTGACTTCCAATTATTGCAAGTTCAAAATTTGAAAAGTATCAGTTTTTCCCAAATTCTGATTTTTGGGCCATCGTACATTCGGGACTTTACAAAAAAAAATTATTCTCCGAATATTACGAGTTCAAAACAAACCATGCCATGGCTCTAGGTGGTTCCAAGGGCCAATATAGAAGGTTAGACAACCCATATTCTGATTTTTGGTAAGTACAAGAAGCCACGCCACAATTATGAACCATCCCATGTTTCTTAAAGGGTGCACCATGTTATAAAATTGTGCACCGAGTACAACGTATTCTTGCTAGGCACAGAGACGACAGGTTTGCGGCACAAGATGCTTATTCCAAGTAGAGAGGAGAGTCGTTTCTACATTTCGAAGCCGCGTTGATTGTTGCATCTCGGACTGGGAAAAAAGAATAACATGTGATGTTTGAGTGTTGTAAATTCAAATTTTTAATATTAATCGGTGGTTTGATAAAATATGGAATTCCCGAATATGATTAATCGGATTGAAGTGTTATAATATTGTTGTTCCGATTACATAGTTTCAAAAAAAATTATAGTCGTGCCTCGAAATACCCACCAAATCGGTAGATAGATATTTAAGAGTTCTACCGATTATAATATTCAGAATCAAAACGTGTATCATTACCAACCGATTATAATATTCGGAATCAAAACGTGTATCAATACCAACCGATTATAATATTCGGAAGTAAAACGAAGTAATATACTTTCGAAGGCACGTCATTCGGAAGTAAGATATGTATATGTACTACCGAATATAGGAGTGTTCCAATTTCTCCTGGGTTCTGAGTTCAAAATGCATATAATCGGAGAGTTAGGAAAAATTAAAGAGCCCGATTCCTACATTCGGGAGACAACATTGTATTTTTTGCGAACGATTAAATCATATATCTTCACAAAAAAGTTTCCAAAAAACTTGTACAAATTACATGTTCGAAAAAAAACGATCAAACATTGTCATCATCCGAGGGGATCAATTCGAGTAACTCAGCAGGAAAGTTGTTGTCCATAACGCGATCCCAATCAACCATGTTGGACTCATATTGTTTCACCCAATCCTTGCAATGGTTCATTGGGAAGTAATCGTGCCACTTACTCAACGGAGGTAACGGACAATCTTTCTTTACTCTTAAACCGATAAAATGCATTTCATTCACAAATGCCATTACGAATCTTCTATATTTAACCGACTCGTCGCAAGCCGTTCTTGTGGGTGAAAACGTCATGCTAAGTCCATACATAGGAGGAACAAAGAAATGTACCACGCAATTCAAAACGTCCGCTAGGAGATATCCAAATTTAGGCATTGTCATCCAATACTTGGATCCGATTGTCTTCAATCCCTTTCGGCACTTCACACGCGCAACTAAGTCTTTGAACTCTTGTTATTTGTCGTATATATCTCCTCGCCTCATCATCTCCATATAAAAACCCTTGTCCTTCACTAGTTGTACCGCCATCTTATTTCTTAAATATTGGCATTGGGTGACATCTTCGATATCCGCCTCTCTAAAGTAACCCATTTGTTCCGTAGCAACGTGAAACCCACAATTTCCATCCCCATCAACCTCGTCGGTCGACAAAAAAAATGGAATGATAAGTGGAGGGAGTTGTTCCAAATACTCTTTGTATATTGTATATGTGGATCGATTTGGTCTTCCATTAAGATCTCTAGGGTAACGAAGAGTGCCTTTGTCCTCTTTTATAGTAAGAATTTCCATTGGTTGAGTTTGTTGCGAGGCCTTCATTTGCTCAACAACTTCTTCGACAACATTGGGTTGACTTACTTGAGAAGACTCTGTAGAGATCTTTGGCCTTACTTGTCGGGTGGTTGGTCCACTTTGATCATTTCTTGGACGACCTCTTTTCTTAGGTTCCGTCTCATCTTCAAATTCGGCTTCCGAACGCTCGTGCCTAGACAATATTCTTTTATTAGACAAATACTCCTTCAACTCTTTTCTTTGGATGGTCCTCGACACTTCGGTGTTCGGCCTACCGGTGTTCTTTTACTTAATAGGTTCATCAACCTCCCTTAAACAAGGGTGAAGGGCTTCCTCCACATTATGCATCAATATTTTCTTTTTGGTGCCGTTTGATGTAGTGTAACGCTCGGATATTCTTGCACACGATTTTCATATGTCCATGAAAACACAAACCTCTCCATAATCGTTAACCATTGTTTTTTACAATACTCAACCGGTTTTGGGTAGTCTGTGCCGTATTCATCCTCAAATTTCTTCAAGTTACATTCGTAAATTTCCTCGGTCATCGACCAAACGATTTTGTCCCATGCTTTCATGTTCCAAATAATTCCATCCTTCTTTCACTTTTCTTCAAATAACCTATCCTCTTCCTTACGTTCTTCCACGGTTAATTTACTAATGCGCTCATCCTCTTCCTTTGACTTCTTGGTACCCTTCCTCGGTCTTTTAGCTTGGAAATGATGATGGAAACTGGTTTTGAGATTGCATTGAATGTGCCACGTACATTGCAAGTTTTGGGCTTCCGGAAACACTACCACTATTGCATGCATTAAGGCTTGATCGTTATCCGTTACAATAACCCTTGGAAAATTATCACCGTTATAAATGGACCTCAACGTCTCTAACATCCAAATGAAACTCACATTGTTCTCATGATCCATTAAACCCCATGCAATCGTAAACGTGTTTTTGTCCGAAGTATGGCAAGCAATTTTCAACAACGGCATGTTATACTTGTTTGTCTTATAAGTAGCATCTATCAACAAAATTTGATGAAAGCATTGAGCCAATTGGATCATTTCGGGATGTGCCAAGAAAATACGAACCACTATACCATCCTTTTCTTCCCTTATCAAGGTGTATCCGTGTAACTCCGCTAACCACTCCGATTTTTTCATGACCGTTCTACCATCCCATTCAGTCATTTTGATCGTAGCTAGGGCCGACTTAATTGTAGACAAAGAAGACAAGTTATCGGGGTCGTCTGCCTTTATTTTACTTAAGATCGCACTCGCTTTTTGGATCCGCATAGACCTCACCGTCTGCATTTGATGTGGTTTTAACTTGGAAACCATTACATGTCCAATTAAATCCAACGGATCATCATGGTTGTGACAACCGTTATCAACTTTATACATTTTATAATCTTTACCTTTAATACCATCGGGCTTATAGAAGACAATCTTAAATGGGCATCCTATCTTCTTGGTATTGCTTCGGTATTTCCTATTCGTCTTCTGTACGTACTTATTATTCTTTCCCTCGTGACTCTTTCGCGTCCCACCTCACTCACAAATCATTTCAAATCGAGTGTCACTAACATGATTATTTTGAACTACCACGCACATGCTATCTTTTGCCTTGTTCATAAGCCATTCCTTTGCCTCCTTCTTACTTCCAAATGTCTAAACGTGCATAAAAAAAATCTAATAAGCATAACCATTTAACATATAAATTTTGAAAAAAAAAAAAAAGTAGTAATGAGTATACCAAATCGTTTGCATAGTATAGGGAAGTGTCGGGCCTCAAATAGAAATCATCAACAAACTCTTCAACGGCCTGCATATGAAAGCAACAAATTATTATACAATAATTGGAGGTTATTAAATAAGTCAAACTGCCGAATATACTATATTCGGAATCCTATCGGTTACCCAAAACACCCGATTTATGCAAATGAATGTACACAGTTTACTGAGTGCAAAAAAAGATATAATCGGAAGCTAAAATATATAGTAAAACATCCGAATATAAATAACCGGGAGATAACTTTAATCGATAAACATCTGATTTTCAAGTTTTCGGAAATTTTATTTTGAGGCCACTGTTATATTCGGCAGTCAAATAATGTTAAACTACTACCGATTGTAAAGGATAAGAATACTGAGTTTTGAAATTTTTTGAGGAATTCGTTTTTGGGGCCATTCGGGGGTAAATAACTCTACATAACTACCGAATGTAGATTTTTTTGGAAAACCAGTTTGGGGTTTTTTCTCATATTCGGCAGTAAACTACTATCTTGGAACTACCGAATATACATATTTGGTACTCAGTGTGTTATATTCGTAAGTTTATTCGAGAAATTATCTACCGAATCTGGGTAGTTCATGGCATTCAATGCATGCAATAATCGGTTTTAATTGTTTACAAAAGCACACAAACGCATGCAAATCGAGTATTTGAGTTTCTTAACACAATACCTGTGTTTTACATGCATCGTTAGCTCCAATATCAGGCGATTCTCCATTTTCTTCCATGAAAGGGTCGTCTAGGTTTTCCTCTCCACAAAAGTTTGGATCATTCAACATATACCCCAAATCGTCTTCTCTAAACGGTCGTGAACCCTAAACATTTTGTTCTTCGCCATGATTCTCACCTTCTTCTTCATATCCATCCATTTTTGTAGTGATAAAATGGATTTTCCCTTTTTTCCTTCACCTTCTTCTCTATAACTCTAACAACTCAAAAATGAAAAAGAAATGAAAAAAATGAAACAGAAATCATTCTAATACTGCACCGACTACAATCAGAAGTCTGGGTAATATTTTGGCTTCCGATTCCAATCGGAGGATAAAAATGTTATCATATCCTCCGAATATATAAGGGTAATTTTGCCATTATGAATTACGCGAGATAAGGGCTGGCTACATTTTCCCTTTGGGTGACCTTTTTTGTTTTATTGTTGGCCCCTAAATCCTTTTGAGTGGCCCCTAAAAACGCGAGGATAGATAATGTTTGGATGTATTGTTGTGTTATTGGTAAAGGACATGAAGAGATCTTTTTGCTTATATGAAAGAAAATCAAAAAAGAAAGCGAAGAGTAGTAATGAGAGTTTGAAATATGTTTCGAAAGTTTGAAAAATGATACGAAAAAAATTAGTATTTGATAATTTGGGGTTTTTAATAGGGACGAATTTGTAAATTCCATAAAACATTTCATAATAATTAGAGATAATAAAATATAAAATTCATAATAATTAGAGATAATAAAATAAAAATCAGTCAATTAGAGTCATTGACGGTCAACGTATGGTCAAGGTACCAACCCTTAATATTTCAAATATTGGGTTCCAAAGCTAGGTGTCGGACATTTGCTGGGTACCAACAGTTAAATAACCCAAATTTCTATTATGCATGTACTGTCTAATTTAGTCATGCAACAATGTCTCAAAGATAGAAAGGTGAAAACTTGAGATATAAATGGTTCAGTCTTCAGTAACCTTTTGATGTTGAAGTTCTCCAAAGCTCCTATTGATCTTCGCCTTCAAGCGGTAGAACGCAGTGATATCTAAATCTCAAATACACACTGAAAAGATGAGGGTTCCCAAATACGCCACAATCTTTAAATTATCTACCTATAAGTCCTCTTACCGAAAATGATTGTCTATGGACAAAGTCGAGACAATACGACATATCGGTATTCACACTTTGTGTCATCGTCTATGGATACGATATCGAGACAATACAAAAATCAAAGTGTGATTACTTGATAATAGATTCGGACTTAACCAAACTCTATAGGATCACTATCAAGTAAAGCGGAGCTAACATTTGTGTATTTTACTTCTAATTATAATAAACAATTATAATTGCAGAAATAGAAAAATAAAAGACACAACAAGATTTTGTTAACGAGGAAACCGCAAATGCAGAAAAACCCCGGGACCTGGTCCAGAATTGAATACTCTCATAATTAAGCTGTTATACAAAATCTAAACCAACTTCGTATAGTTTAGACCAAGCAACTAACCTTAGTTCACTTAGTTTCTTCAATAAAGAAGATACCAAACAATAAGTCAGATAAATTAACAAAGTTTTTCTTAACCGGAAAAAATTGAAACACACACACACACATCCATACACACATAATGGAATATATATCAATTGTACCAAATTTTTGTTAAGCAAAAGCAAAATATATGCAATATAAGAAGGCTTTTCTTAACAGGAATACGATTAACTAACAACTTCGTCACCTCAGATTCTGCATCCTCTTCTCCCCAGAAAGATATATCATTAAGCGCAAGTTCAAGATAGAACTCTCCCCCAGTATGTTCTCATCCTCCCGCAAGAACAAAAGAACAACAACAAGAGCAACCTTTACTAGATAAAGGTTGAAACGGTTTTAACTAATGTGTGCCAATAGCAAAAGTTGAAAACCCGAAACACATATGTTTATGCTAAACACAACTCATGTAAACACAAATTGATTCAACACATTGTGACTTTTTACATATGAGTTTCAATCGGAACACCTTATGATCCTTTGATAAAGCCTACCAACATGGGCTAGAACTTAATCCCGCTAAATCAAAAAGTCACACAAACCATAAGGGTTCACATCATATGAGATCGAATATTAAGATTATGAAACCAAAATCAGATATCCAATAAACCGAAAAAAAAATTGAAATCATTTTTCATTTTGAGTAGCCTCTAATGCTATGAAGTTTGAGAAGAGCAAGAATAAAGCATGAAAAGATTAATAATTAAACTGCGTCATTAACAGACATACAACAAGTTATGAAGAACAAGAGTAACAAAAACTACAAACTTTAAATGTTTTACAACACCTTAAACAAAAGGTTCAAAAGATAAACTAGTCCTAAAATTGTACATCAGTTTCAACAAATTAGGACGAGAAAATCTAAGTGCTTGAGCTGGTGTCACTCGGACCAAACTCATCATCGGATTTTGTGTCTTTGTAATCCTGAGCAATCATTGAGAGATCTTCAACAAGTTCTGGAAACTTGTTTGATGCAAAACTAACTTGACGCCCAAGAAAGTCATTCCTCTTGTTAAGCCTTCGATAGAAGGTTTCAAGATCAGCATCTTGCATAGGAGCACTAGAAGCAGCACTTGTGTTTGTTCCAGCATGACTTTGTCCTCTCATTCTATTGATAGTAGAAAAATTATGTGGCTTTGGTACAATTTTTCGAGAATTATTGGCACCAATTTCAAAAACACTGCAAATTTTAGTGATAAGACATGGAAAACCCATGCTTTTGCCACTATTCCAGATTCTTATCATTTGCTTGATAATAAAGCAACAAAAGTCGAAGTTAGGAGTACAAAGTACCATGTGATAAATCAGTTCTTCCACATCTCGACTCCACATTACCTTGTGCATTTTTCTAGATGCCAGGTTGGGTACAACAAGTTTTCCAAAGAACTTGAGATGTTCTGGAACCTCATTGATATAGAGATTGTTTCCACTCCAGGTCTTTCCGCCAAGAACTTCTGTAATTTGTTCTTTATTGAAATCATTACTTCCAGGAAGAAATGTGTTTTCAATGCTGCATCACAGAAGATAACCAACCATAATTCTATTCACTTCAAAGCAATGTTTCCCAACCATAATGAAGAATTTACACCTTTTATCATCCATAGCATACATATTACCATAAAATTATACAGTCAGGCTAGGAGACCCGGTATAGTTACCCGTGTGAATATCACCCCAATCGTCACGGCTGTGATACAGACTTACATATTCCGGAAGATCAACATGCACAAATTTATTCTCAACAATAATCCTTTTATCATGCATTGATACATACTTATCAAAACAATCTTGATTAACAAAGTAAAGTTCGGAGTTTACATCGAAAATCATCGTTGAAAGAAAAGCAATGGTTTCATCAAAGAAAGTGAAATTTGGTGCATCTCTTCTATAGGTTTGATTCGAACCTTCTCCTCTAGTGAAATTCCTATTATGCATGTTGCTAGGTTTATTGTAGGAACTTACAAATTCGAAAAGAAGAAGAAGAAACTTACAACCGGAATTGTCTGTTGATGTCCGAACTTTTCTTTCTGAAGTGCAGTTGATGAAAATCGCAAATACCCTTTGAAGATTGAATGATGGTGAACCAAATTTTTGCTTCGAATTCAAGTGAGAATCAAGGTTTTTATTGATTTTTGATTTTGAATCGAACTGTTATCTTTCTTTCGGTTTGTTCGAAGAAGAGATAATAAGAGAAGAACTTTCACTCTTTGTTATTAGTGAAAAATACTAGAACCACCCTACTATATGGGTTCAATATATACAAGCCCCACAAAATGGATCCTTCTCTCCCAACTCCATACTTTCACATTTTGATATTGTCATCCCCAAAACTTTTAATATTAGGGCTTACCAATAAAACTACACTTTTAGAATACCTAAAATACCCCATCTACATTTGATGAACTGTATCCGGCTTATGTTCAGTTTCATTTTTTATTTCATTTTCTCTCTCCATCTATAACCAGAGCGAAAACCAGAGATTAGATTCATTTTCTAGGGTTTTCTTGATTCGATGTACTACGAAGAGGAAGAAATGATAAGATTCTTTGAACTCTACTTATGTATCTACTGACGATGTGTCTGGATCATCATTGGTTTCTGAATAAGTCAAAATCGAGATGCAGAGATGATGAAGATTGTCATCAACAATTAGATCCGAAGATTCAACAACAAAAAGTTGAGAAAGATAAGTTTCTCCCTTCTAATCCTATTTAGATCAATTGAAATTTATTATTAAGTGATTCAGAAATTGATTCGGAAATAAAACTCAAAAGAAACTAATTCTTACGTCTCTTGAAAATCTAATTAACTTTGATTTCAACTGAAATTCATTGATTAATTCATGATCATAGTATAGATCGATTATCATCTTATCCCAATCTTCGTGTTTGAGTTAAGAAATTTGAAAAATATTTGTCGACAAATTTTCTAGGGCTTATTGTTAGAAATTGATCTGTCTCTTAATTTGTAATCTCGATCGACAATTGAACTTGTGATTCTTGATTAGAGCATCTTAATCCTTATTACCCTCTGAATAGATTTGAATATTTACTTACTTTTGATTTTCGATCTGATCTGAACTTATATATCTCCATGATCAATTGATTTATTAATTTTTATCGTCTCTGTATCTCTGTCTAAGCTCTTTGATGGTGTTTCCCAGAGGAGAATAGTCGAAGAGCTCCCTATAATTCCTCTCCTGAGATAGAAAAAGGCAAATCCGATTAGGGAGATTTCAGTTCATGTTCAAAGGTTGAAGAAGCGGAGGCAAAGGCAAAGATAAAATGCTAGATGCAATTAAAAGGAAAGGAAATTGAAGTAGTAAATGAGGATGGTTTATAATTACTAAAAATAAATCTGGTATCATAATAAATCCTCTTAATTCTGTCTTTCAATCCTGTTGATGCCTTTGTGTATAGTTTGAGTATTTTGAAGATTTTTGTGTTTTATTTCTGAGAAATCTGGTATATCATAATAAGGGTGATGGATATTTCTAGTATGTACCTATATCTGCTGATTTCCAGGGCTGGCCTGTTAAGTCCTCTATTGAGCATGTATCTACTTTGTTTGGTATAGGTGCATGAATTATATAAATTCTGGTTTCTTTTTCGTTGTTGTCTTTATCTAGTTTTCTAATTTGATTTCCCTGTAATTGTTACAAGTGCATAAGGTCCTGTTTTTTGAATCATTGGTTACTAGTAGCTATTATAATTGCAGGAAGCTTGATTACTTAGCTTCCCTGTACTGCGTCTAACCTGAATCTGTGACTTGTATATTTCCCCTTCAGTAGTCCCTGATTTTGTTATTCTGGGTTATATCATTTTGCAACTGAATTTGTTGAGTTTCTTTCTTCTTTTCAACTTGACACATTGAATTGCGTCAGTTTGTTGTTTACTAGTAGTTTTTTTCTAGCTTACTGATTTTTGCAGGTTAGTTAATGTTTACTTGCTACTGCGCATACAAGATATAGGCATGTGTTGGAGTACTAAGGGTGACATTAATCAGACCAATAAGGATGTTGCATCGCTCGGATGAATGTGAGTGTCTTAACTTTCTAATGATTGCTCCTCCAAATAATTATTGGATGTGTAACTTCTAGCTACACATGCTAATATGCATGTGTAACTATGGTTACACATGCCATATGCATATGTAACTATTTATTACACATGCATTTTGTATGTGTAACAGCAGTTTACACATACAAAATAGGAAAGATCTTTATATGTTATTCGATACGGTTGGGGGAAATAGGAAAGATAAATGAGTTTAAACAACATGAGGTAACAAATAAGGAGTTGCAGGAAAGGTACTCACAAAACCACAAGATTTGGAAGCAGCGTAATTGAATCTGGGATATTCCCAGTTTTTGGTTTCCGTCTAATAATCTGCAGGCAACGAAGCACTAGCTACTCAGCATAAGTGAGGATGAGAAGCTTATAATTATAATGTTATAACATGAGTATTGCTTACATGTGTTTTAGAACCATACTTGTATTTGTACAGTGGTGGTATAAAGTGTTGGATCTCCGATTTGGTTAATGCATTTTACTGATTATGTTTTCTGAATCTGCAAATTCGACTAGTAAGATTTTCTGATTTTAATTTTAGGTTTTATTCTTGATACTTCATTTTATTGAAGTAGTGTTAAGACCTAGATAGTTCTAGATTTGATTATAACTAGTTTCATGTTGTTGGTTTCAGGTAAGTTTACTGTGACGACGTACAAAGTGGCAAAATAAGTGTAATAGAGTTTCAATCGATTCTGTTGTAGTGTTTGACTTCGTACAAGATATTATTTGTTTTGTTTGAACCGATGGTGTTTCCTTGTAGAGAGTCCTTACTTGATTAGGGCATGGTTGCTTGTGTATCAAATTAAAATTTAGGAATAGCATTCTGTGAGTGAGAGCTAGTTTGTCTAATGTTTTGAAGTTTCTATTGTTTAAGTTTTTGTTTTTTTAGAGTTATAATGAAGAATTTTTATTATAACTAGTAAAATTGTAGGCATTTTATCTAGTTTCCTATTGTTAAGTTTTGTCAGTTATCGTGCGTTCATCTAATGGCCTTGGTGTTTTGTACAGGATGATGGTATTCAAGTGAAAGTCGACAAGCTTTCTTCCACATGAGCCCAACTTAACTATGATCAGTATTATTTTCTCAAATACTGTAAGCGCACAAAAATTATGAACACTGCTGAGAATTTAGGAGAGGTTCTTATTTACACAGTGAGCCTCCACTTCCTGTATCATTTTTATTTTTATATTTTATCATTTCTTAAATGCTTTTGCTTAGAAGGTTGATGTTCGTCACCAATCGTTTGATGTTTATTATGTTTTGAAACTGAAATCTCTCACTTGTATTCCAGTTTCAAATGAGGGGAGAAGTTACTTGCAAAGTTTCATGTTGTATGAAGCTTGATGCCGAAGCTGCAAATAATTTGAAAGAGAAAAATTGATGATGAGTACCGACTAAACATGTAAGTAGGATTTTTTTTCCTCCCTATATTACTGTTGGACAAGAAACAAGATAGCATATGCTGATATTTGTCGTCTTAAGATGAGTTTTCACATTGTCACTCATGGAATCATGTTTGGAACCTTAGATTTTAATGATAGGAATTTCTTAATTGATGTGTAATTTCTAGTTACACAAGCTAAATAAATGTGTAATTTCTAGTTACGATGCTAATTAGATGTGTAACTTCTAGTTACACAAGCTAAATAGATGTGTAATTTCTAGTTACACATGCTAATTAGATGTGTAACTTTTACTTACACATACTGATTGAATATGTAACTTCTGGTTTTAGTGATTGAATTACTGTTACACTAGTCGGATGCATGTGTAACTTACTGTTACACAAGTTATATGTATGTGTAACTTTCAGTTACACGTGCCATATGCATGTGTAATTTCTGATTACACATCTCTCTTCATAGTTTTTTTTTTCTGATTACTTTAAGTTGGTTACATGGCATATGCTCTACAAATTCAGTTTTTTTTTCTTCATCCCAACCTAATCCCATGGGTGTTTAATTTCTTTCAGATATCCAAGCATTTTGGAATCGAGGAAGACAAAGGGAAGAGAACATTTTTATTGTAGGATATCGTGGCTTATTTCTAAGATATAGCGGCTTATTTCGATGATTTCGTTTTACATATCTAGTTTTTTGACTCGTTTGTTGTGAATAACAAGCAATTACTATTATTGATAAACAAACGAATTATTGAAAATTAAAGTAATACATGTATTTTCTATGTGTAGTTTTGTTGTATAACTAATAAGTACACATACACGCATGTGTAACTTGTAGTTACACATGCCATACGCATGTGTAACTTCTGCGTACACATGTGTAACTACTGAGCACACATCTATATACAAGTGTAACTTTGCGTTACACATGTCATATGCATGTGTAACTATGACATGTGTAACTTCTGGATACACATGCATATGTTGGTGGTGGTGGGGTGGTGGCGGGAGGTGGTTGGAGGCGGTGGTTGTCAGTGGAGGTGGTGGTCGGAGGTGGTGGTGGCGGCGGTGGTGGTCCGAGGTGGAGGTGGTGGTTGTCGGAGGTGGTTTGACGGTTGTGGTTGGTGGTGGCGGTGGTTGGGGGTGGTGGTCGGAGGTAGTTGGCGTTGGTGGTCGGAGGTGGTTGGTGGCGGTGGTGGTCGGAGGTGGTGTGACTGTGGTGGTCGGAGGTGGTTGGAACATCATCACATAATATTTTAATAATTTTGGGCCTAAATTTAAATTTTATTTAATTATGGGCTTGACTATATGCATAAGGGTATCAACGACCTTTAATAATTTGGGTCTAGATTTAAACTTCTTTTAATTAAGGGCCTCATATTATGGGTTATCCATGGGTTGGGCCTTAGCCTAATTTTCCCTTGTTATTATCATTGAACTATGTGTCGGTTCACATCTGGTTTCATATGGATCGGTTCTACAGCTAGACCATGAATCTGAAACCCATTCTTCAAGTGGATCAATTTGCTTATGTCCAAAAGTACTTTTGGGCTTAGAATATGTTGTATATCCAATGAGAATTTTGGGTAATTCATCATTATTAGCCATTTGTTTTTCTCTAGAACCGGTATCTGTATATAATACATTTATACAGACATCAGAGTTGTCATCAACAGAATTTGGACTGGAATCCAAATTATTGTTATCAAGAGAAAAACTCACACAGTAGTCATGTAAAAATTGACTTCTTTCAGACACTGGTTCCTTAGAAGCTTGTTTTAGAGATTCAAGCTCCAAAAGAAAATTATCCACATCGTCTGGTAATTGCTGACTATGACTGAGTATTTTGCAGGTCTTTTTAAAAGACTCTTCTTCCTTTAGATCGTAAAGTTCGAGTTCTAAAGATAGATTACTGATTTAATTTTCAATTTCAGCGAACTCAATGAGTTTTCGGCTCAGTTTGTCTTTAGGATCTTCAGTGAGTCTGAGATATAATTGACAATCTTCTATAGACCAAATTTCTTTGGATCGTAGAGACTCAACAATTTCATTGTTTGAGTTTATTTCGAACAACTTTGAGTCATCTAACCTTGATTGTACGTTAATTGAATCATCCATCAGATTCAGTTCTTATAGGTTGGATCGCACCAAACACAGATTGTTATATCTTTTCGTGTTTACCTGCTCTGATACCAATTGAAAAGACGAGGGTACCCAAATACACCACAATCTTTAAATTATCCACCTATAAGTCCTCTTACCGAAAGTGATTGTTTATGGACAAAGTCGAGACAATACGAAAAATCGTTATTCACACTTTGGGTGATCGTCTATGGATACGAGATCGAGAATCAAAGTGTGATTACTCGATAATAGGTTTGGACTTAACCAAACTCTATAGGATCACTATAAAGTAAAGCGGAGTTAACTTTTGTGTATTTTACTTCTAATTATAATAAACAATTATAATTGCGGAAATAGAAAAATAAAAGACACAGCAAGATTTTGTTAACGAGGAAACCACAAATGCAGAAAAACCCCGGGACATGGTACATAATTGAGTACTCTCAGAATTAAGCCGCTATACAAAATCTAAACCAACTTCGCATAGTTGAGACCAAGCAACTAACCCTAGTTCACTTAGTTTCTTCAGTATCCATGCGCTTCCGAAATTCAATAAGTGCACGCACTGGAACAATTCCTTTGGATCGTATTCCAAACAGTAAAGGAACAACAAATTTGTTTGGTAACAACTCTCTTGATTCTTTCCAGATAAAAATATCTCAAGTCATATGCAAAGGCTCTTCCGTTTAAACTAATAAAATCCTTTTCCTGGTTAGATCAATCCAATATTTATTACCTAAATAATAAGATTCGGATTTGTAACAATCAAAATAAAACTCAAGAGAACTATTAGGTGTTACCGATCTCACACAACTAATCAATCGAATAAATCCGATTCTAGTTGGATCCCAGCCGATCAAGGTTTATGCTACACAAAGATATGAGAAACCAATAAGAAATCTTCTTCGTCTTCAAATCTTCTTTAATCTTCAATTAAACCTGCACAACACCACTTGAATCTCTTGTGATCAATCACGCACAGAACAGAGTCTGTTAACAACGGATTATCACAAGATGTCTTTAGATCTACAAACATTTCTAAAGATCCCGTCGACACTTCGATATAGTTTGAGTAAATCATATATCAGAAGAGAAGATTCTCAAGAATAAAAAAAAATAGGTGCAATCAAAGTTCAACAACCATTAGTTAATCAAATCATTCGAAAAACAAATAAACTGCAATTACCTAGTTTCCCACTAACGGTACTCGTAGAGCTTCTTGATTCCACAAAGTCTTTAAACAAACGGTCGTAAGAGATTTCGCCTAATTAGGGTACTTTCCTCTCCAGATAGACGGCTCCATCAGAAACAACTAAAATATTAAGTTTGCCTGGCTCTTAAGATAGTTTCCTAGAAATCCAAACTTAGGTATTTATAAACCAAGGATGTTTGGACACCAAGGAATTTCCAAAACCGAAAGTATTCTCAAGATATGAAATAAATGCGCAATCGGTTTTCATAATTCTAGGAAATGCTTTGTCCAATATTTTCCGAAATCTCTCAATAGAAAATTCCAATTAGTAAATGTTGATTACTAATTTTTATTCTCTAGAGATATGTATTTAATTGCTGGTAATTAAAGCATACAAAACTAACAACCTTAATTAAAAGATTCTTAATTTATTTCGGACCGGGATCTCCTTGAGTAATTAAGGAATATCTTTGAACAATAAAAGATAAGAGTTACTGTTCGTGTTCAAAGTATGTTTACATCTTTTCTTTGTAAATCATCTTTCATATTTACAATCTTGGAATCGATTATACCACACTTCCAAACAAGTTTAGAATTGGTTCATCTGAATTGGTTCAACCAGTTCTACCAATCACTAGGATCTGTTATACCTTAATATGGAACACTTGTGATGGGTCACACAAGTTACCAGGACCGATTACGTCAGTTACCAGGATCGGTTACGTCAATTACCAGGACCGGTTACCATATACTCATGGTATTGCTTGTGATCAGTCACTCCAGTCACTAGGATCGGTTACACCAATTACCAGAATCGGTTACACCAATTACTAGGACCGGTTGCACCAATTACAAGGATCGATTACACAACTCTTTTGTGATCGGTCACACCAATTACTAGGAACGATTACGCCAATTACAAAAATCGATCATACCATCATAGGTGATTACTTAGGATCGGTTACACTAATTAATCAAAACTAGTCATACCAAATCATAAGTCAGGCACTGTGATTAGTTATACTAAGATACATAACAAGTTATGATCGGTTCTACCATCTCACACATATTGGTAATCCAAAGATATGCAATGAAATAACAATACCAATAAGCCTAGCGATTTCCCTTTCGATTCATAAAACAAGTTCATGAATGTACTTCCTTTAAACAAATGTAAAACATTGTTTCCCAGGATGAAATATCCATCTTTACCCATATACATAATCACAATAGCATTCATAAGATTATATCGATGTGATATCTACGAAGTTCAAAAGATAAGCGTTATACTTCGTAGTCTATTTCCTTAATACTATAATCACAGGATCGTGTTCACGGCTTCGCAGTTGTGTTTTCAATATAGCACGACTTGAAAGATACGTTAGGAATGAAACAGTTCAAGTCAATATTACTAACCTCAAGAGGAAGGATGATGTCGTCGTTGTAGCTCATTACTTCTTCACGTTCTTCAGGTCTTCGAGTAATACTTGTATGTCTCATATTCCTATACTTTCTAGTCTAACCTATACGAATCTAATACATAATCAAGGGACTCTTAGATGAGTTTTGATTCACTAAAATATGACAACCAAACTTGACATACCAATGCTTGGTGGGTTCAACCGAGGGTTTTTCTCTAACACACACTTCTATTATAATTCGAGACTGACTAAATGCAGACTAGAAATCAAAATGTAATTTTGACAACTTATTATGACAACTTAATTTGACAACAAGCTTAGGATAGCAACACTTGTGAGTTCGACCGAGCAATGCTCTAACAATCTCCCCCTTTGTCAATTTTAGTGACAAAACTATCAATACATATGGATTAAAAAATAAAGCTTCAAAACTACAAAATCCACCATGATTGATTTCCTTGGTTCTTCAACTCCTTAAATTCTTCGTTACTTCAAGTTACAATGAACGTGTTCAATTCAGCATCGTTGTTGTTGAAGATCCATAGCGATAACAACTTTGAAAAGAGATTTTCAATCGTCATTATACAAAAACATAGTATTATTATCTTCTCCAAAGTTCAATTGTATCACAACTTCGAAGTAATACTACGGTGATATATTTCTCCCCCTTAAACAATACTTACTTTTTTTGCATAATAGGTGAAACCTATAGATATTGATTCACTCCCCTTTACATAATGAATCGTAAACCATATGTATGTAGGGCGAAACTACTAATTAATTCTCCCCCTATTTGTCAACAAAAATTGGCGAAGGTACGAAAACTATGGGATCGTAATGAATTCAATCAAAAGATACTTCAAGACTTAAAGAAATTACATATCAACTTTTATTTAGATGATATCACAGAGTATGAAATACTTAGCGCTCATCTAGGAGATTTAAGATACAAGCATCCCCTGTAAATTCCACATCCACTCTCCCCACAAAGATATAGTTGTTAAGCATAAGTTCATTTAAGAACTCTCCCCCATTTAATGGAATTCCCAAGAGAACAGCATGAGTGACCTTACTTTAATAAAAAAGAAGGATTTTGTCGGACATTAACAAATAACATGAATTTGTATTCTGAACATCGACATAAATTAATCTCAACTCCAGTTACGAATAAAGAAATAATTTTAATCGGTATGACTCAACATAAGAAAATATTACGGAGCGGATAGTGAAGTAACTACACAAAAGTGTGACCACAAGTAGATCAATACTGCGAAAAACTCTCACAAAATTTGTTTTTTTCAGTTCATAAAACATAGTAG
This sequence comes from Papaver somniferum, assembly GCF_003573695.1. NCBI lineage: Eukaryota > Viridiplantae > Streptophyta > Magnoliopsida > Ranunculales > Papaveraceae > Papaver > Papaver somniferum. The sequence continues at coordinate 129,216,189 of NC_039359.1, forward strand.
ATTAAACCAATAATGATACGAGATATCAGTTCATTTCACAGTAAAGGACACATATATGTCATAAGACTTTGCAATACATTAAACCAATAATGATTAAATACTTCAAGTTCATCTTCCAAAAACTCTAGAATTTAAATAAATAAATTTAAAAACATGCAAGATGAAAAATCGTTAGAAATAGCTTGTGTAGTCACAATATTTGCTATACCAAACCCTAGTTATCCTTCTTGAATGCGAGAATATATTCTCACAAGAAGTTTCCTAGTACATAAACGAAAGCAAAATAAGCTAGATCTTTCTAGACTCTTCATCAGTATTGATACCTTTGAATTTGTCATCAACTGTATCCACGAACTCTTCAGAGAAAATATCCTCATTGAGAAGATCACGAACATGAGATTTCATGAGAAAAAGGTCAGCAGAAACCTTTTTCAACTCAGTTCGTAACATGTCTAGACCTTTTAGCGTTTCAATAAGTTCCAACTTTGCTTCCTCAAATTGTTTTAGAAAATTATAAACAACATTTTCAGAGGTCATCTCTTCGCACTCAACATCTTGATAATCATAGGCAAAATAACAATTAACGCCATGAAGATCTTCAAATGATTCAACCACTTTATCATCAACCAGAGTTTTCTTCTCTCCTCTTGTTTCGATACCACCACACATAGCTTCTTCCATCCTTTTAAGGATTCGTGAGAATACATGCTTGGTTGTGGAACTTTGGATGATAATTTATCAACACAAGTTAGGGTATATAAACAAGTTTGTAAGGGGTATCTCTGGGATGAGGGTCGGTTCGCGACCTTTCTTAGAAAATAGGGTTTTTAAGTGGAAACTCTAAAAATAGGTAGTTACTTAGCGTACGCAAACCAACGTCCCTAACTATTTTAAAACAAGGACTTTTTCAGAAAAAGAAATCTTTAGAGAGCACAATATATTTTTCAGTACTGCAATTTTCTACCTTTTTCTATGATATATATTAGAGAACGAGCCAAAGGTAATAGCTTCAAGTTGAGGCTGAGCCAAGCTATTCCTATACCTAGTAGCCGGCCTTTCCTTCCGCCTATCAATAGGACGAATATTCTATGAATATATATACACATTTCTTCTTGAGTCATTCTTAGCTCAATAAACAAGGTTTAGAGCACAAGAACAATATTCATGAGAAGAAAATATCATTGAATGGTTCATTTTCCAAGAGCCTGGCTCAACATGAAATTTTAGCAATCTTGTAGATAATAATACCATAGAAAATAAGTAAAGGTTGCAATATGAAAAATATTATAGCTCATCATACAAAGTATCATTTGAAACAAATGGTACACCTGTTACACAACAATTCCTTATCCAACAGGATTTTTATGAATAAGGTTCCAATACTTGTGACTAGTTTGCACAAGGGTGAGCCGAACTCTCACCAGGGGGATTATGCTGATGTTTACCCTTGTTTTTTCCTTATCATTTTGAACATGAAAAGTGATCATAGAATTTGTTGTCATCATGAAAAGAGACAAAAAGTAGAACCCTCACTTGATTGTTTGGAGGTAGACTATAGTTTATCAATGAGATCTTTATATCCTGTAATGATAAAATTCATGTTAATTTGCTGGATTGTTTCATTGATGAATAAATAAACTTTCTCACGAGGTGTATGAGTATCCTTACGAACCCATATTTGTGACAGATTTTCTAAGTTCTTCCTTAATCGATTTTGCCGACTACCTTTTTAATTCATGGACCAGGCAAGACTAACATTCCTAGAAGAAAATTTTCTTGAATGTGTTTTCACCCCAATAGGTTTAGACATCTGAATATCAGTCACACCCTTCAGAATTAAATCTAAGGTGTTTCGGAGACGGCCAAACTGATAGTTTTCCAACTTCAGTTTACACTTTCTTTGAACACGTCCTTTAGTGTTGCAATAGACGCACACTTTATGAATTTCAATGAAATCGTAATAGGTAGTTTTATCATACTCGTTTCGTGAATAACTTTTCCTCCTTAGAGATACCGTTTTTTCTTGGTCAGATATGTTTAACTAATCATCTCTTGAAAAAGTACTAGTACATTGTATATTAGTTTCTGACTGCAGTTTTGTTAGCATATCATGAACATCAAGTGTTCTTACCTTTTCTAACTCATCGCATTTTTCAGAAGTTATATTCATGGTAGTTTATTTGGATTCACTATCGCAACATGGAGTAGTATTCTTAGTAAACAATCGTTCGATCTCCAAGGAATTATCTTTAAGTTTAGCCTCGAGTGAAAGAATTTTCTATTTCACTTTGTCATGTTCTTCAAGAAAAATCCTAGTTTTAGAATGATGTTCAAAAATAATACTAATGAGAGTATTGGCTTTGTGTTTCAGCCGATTGACCTCAGAAGCCTGAAATCCTACATGTTTTAAAATTCCAGTACTTTCTTTGGTTGCTTCCCGTTCTACTTCTGAGTCAGACTCATCATTAGAATAATAGGGATAACACTTATCAATATTCCATTGTTTTACGGGAAAGGAATGTTCCTCTATAAGAGAGTTTGAGAATTCGGACTCTTTTAAAGAATCCATAACGACAGTGTTTTCCAAACTGGTGGGACGTTTATCAGAGATTTCATCTCTGTCCATATAGTTAGATTGCTTCAAACACATACTTCTTAGGTCTTCCACGTGTTTGCCTGCTCTGATACCAATTGAAAACGTAGGGGTACCAAGATACACCACCAACTTTTTCTTAGGAAACCTGTATGGACTAAACTCGAACACAATTCCGAGAGTTCAACTTAATGAATCTTAATCAAGGAATTATATGAAGAGCTTATATCTCTTTCTCTCGTAATTAGAATGTTTACAGAACCAAGTCCGTGAACCTAATTTAGTGTGAGAGTACTTGGATGATTCTAAAGATCAATATACAAGAATCAATCAAGTCGTATCCAACAAACAAGGATGGATATATCTACTTTGATTGATTAACGTGCAACCTGTGATATTTCAATTATAAAGATAAACAATATAATGCGAAAAAATAAATAACACAGATGCCAGAAAATTTGTTAACGAGGAAACTGCAAATGCAGATCAACCCAGGGACCAAGTCCATACTTGAATACCAAATTGTATTAAGCCTTTACAGACACTAGCAAACGATCAAAACTTCGGACTGGAATGTAGTTGAGACCGAATTAAACCGTCACATCAATTCAGTTACAGTCGCGTTCCTTACGCCTCTTGAATCCCAACATGACTGCATAATTGATTTCCGTAGTTGACGTCCTTTACATCCTAAGAGTTGCTTCAACTCAATTGAAGACTTTAAACCAATCAGCCTCCCACAGATAAGCCTATATGTGATTTCCGTTCTGATCAAAGATCAAGGTGAGGTAAGAAACCGATTGGAATAGACAAAGTCTAGCAAGCCTCAAAATTCGGTCTTATGACTCCCGAAGAGCATCCTAGATTATTATTCACCTCACAAGTCGAAATTTGTAGAATCACAAAGTCTGGGACGAAAAAACTTTGTGATTTCTATCTATCTTGTTTGCTGGAGAAACCTCATCAATCAAAACAAGATTAGGATACACAAACTACCAAGATAAAGATAGTTGGACCCGGCTTCACGAATCCCCAGGTGGAGTTTTTTTAGTCGTTAAACCCTATAAGGGTTTTAAGGAGAGGACGACTCTAATTTACAACTAGGACACACAAGAATAGTGTTAGGGATTCAAAGATCCCAGTTATTTGAGGTTCTCCTTATATAGACTTTCAAGATCAAGGTTTCCTTAGGTTTAAGCTAAGATAGCTTTGGAACCAAACAATCAATAATCACCGTTAGATGAAAAACTTGACTAGAGATTAACATAGTGGAATATACACTCTGATTAGGATGAACCGTAACCGAACTGTGTAGAATGACATGTCCATGAACATTAGCCGAAACTAGACAATAGAACGATAAGCTTAACCATTTTCATATAACACTTTAAAACTTTTCTTTAATCACACATATGATCAAGAATGTCTATACAATATTTTTAGAGAGTTGTTCAAATGCCGACTATCTCATAGAAATAATATTGATGCATCTGAAAATATTCAACTGGGTAAGTACGTGTACATTATACGTGTATTGTACCTGTTCGTGAATATTCTTGTCATAGTACATGTACCGCGTATGTGTACCCTTAAGACAAAAACAAGTTCAGGAACTCACAGATCTTTTATGCGTACTGGGTATGCGTATCTTTCCGGTTTTAAAACCAACAGAGTTTTTCCGGTTTGCATACTAGGTATGCGTACCTTTCCTGGTTCATTATCAACAAACTTTTTATGGTATGGATACCAGGTATGCGTACCAAAAAGTCGTTGCCGAACTATAACTACGTCGGTACGTGTATTGGGAACATGTACTGCGGCTCTGGACTTATAATAGTTCTCCCAGTATGTGAACTGGTATGCATCCTGACCTGTATCCAGATTAACAGTTGTTATATATATATCTAATAATCAATATGAAACATTCCCAAATAATATCAATGACACATATCATTGTTCAGGCTATTTTCAAATGATTAAATCTTGAATCATGATTAGGTTATAAACAATAAATTGTTCTAAACCAAAATTCATCAAGTATGAAAATTTTTTCTTAATGTTAGTCATATTTCGAGAATGATATTCAAGATAAACTTGACTCGAAATTTCTATTATGCATGTATTGTCTAATTTAGTCATGCGACAATGTCTCAAAGATAGAAAGGTGAAAACTTGATATATGGTGGTCCAGTCTTCACTTACCTTTTGATGTTGATGTTCTCCAAAGCTCCTTTTGATTTTCGCCTTCAAATGGTAGAACACAGTGATATCCGAATCTCAACTACACACTTTTATCATAATCCGAGGCTGACTAAATGTAGACTAGAAATGAAGATATAGTTTTCACAACTAAATTTGACAACAAGCTTGAGATAGCAACACTTGTGAGTTCGACCGAGAAATGCTCTAACAGTTGTATCCCGGATTAATCTTTGCACGCTTAAGATGAGGCATCATCTGGTTCAGTTACTCATGTTTTGAGCATGTGTCATACGAAAAGTTCGTTTGTTACATTATTACCCCCTTTAAAGAATTTAGTCCCCAAAATTCAAAATAAAAACTATTATGGAAAAAAAATCTTTGGTTTGGTTTTCCGTAGCATATGTCACGTACCACGATGCTCAGAAATCACTCTTAACGTCGTACGCAGGAATCCTAAGAGAGTCCATAAATTACTGAGTATATCAATTTGAATCCCCTAAGCATGTGTCCCATACCACATACTCGGAATTTCCAAAATGATATCTCGATACAGGAAAAATCCCCAAAGTTCACGGTTTGAAAAGGTTCATCGAGTATGAAAAATCACTCTTAACGCGGTATTGAGAAGACTAAACTCCAATGCCAGAGCAGTCGGATGCAACCCATCGTTGTCCAGTTTCCAATGGTCTTTCGGGTTGCCACTCGTAAGTGGGATGCTATCCTTCTTGATAACACACACCTATATAGCTGACGGGAGGGGATGATCAGTACCATTGTCCACCTACCATTCAGAACGGTCTTACTGTCACCAACTATCTGGTGGAATGCCATTTAAGGCCCGAAAAACTCACAATACTAAACTAAATCTAACACGATTCGCGCAACAACTTTCCTACTCTTCCAACTTACTATTTCCTTTCTGAAAGGAAATTTTTGCAGTCTAAATACAAAATACTCGTTGACAAAACCATAATGCACAGTCCCTGGTATTTTCTCGGGACCTGTCTCTGATAACAAATGTCATTGACAGAAAAATTACGCCCACAACGCCCAACTGCGCATGCCAAAAATCCCCGATGTCCCACTCATAATGCAATGATCGAGTCTTAAAACTTCAGTTCTCGCCTGGTAGATACACGTCCATTTTTCTTTGCAGGCATGGTTCACAAGCATGATGCCTTAAACATAGCTTCCACACAATTCCAACTCACCCTTTTTCTACGAAGGGGGCAAGGCCATAAAGACTAATGTTGATGCATTCTTGCATGCATAGGGTAATACCTTGGATTTGCACATAGGTCATTGCAAGTCTATTTCTAGCTTCCTTACTTATCTTCAACATTGCTGAAAGCATGCACTGATCTTGCATGTGCTAAAGGTGCATCAGTCAGGCTCATGTCGTAGTTGCCTTTCATTATCCTTGTGATGCAAGCAGCTTATGCAATATTCTCTTACTTGCATACTTGTTTAGGTTTCTTTCCTTGGCAATGCCCAATTTGAAATTGGTGCATGCCTTTCTTGAATTGCTTGATAAGAAGTATGAGAATCCAAGGAATAGACTGCAACCTGCCTTATCAAGTATGTGAACAATCATCTCTTGTATCGCATTGCGGAGCCAGATAATATGAGTCACCATAATATCGGAATCACCTCGCAATTAGATGATATAAGCGACAAAGTGTTGGACCAGTAATCCTGCAACTCATGGAGGCTGCCTACGTATCCTTCTCTGTACCTCATCAACATCGAGGCAAGCAACTAAAGTGAACTCGTATTGCAAGGCCAAAGCCAAGCAATGCCTAGTGCAAATAGGACAAAGAGACTTTCGCAAGATATATACAAGGTCGTGCATAACTGATGCTTCCTTGGGTAAGCACCCAAGGAAAAAAAATACTTTCGTTGAGGAAGCTTCATCCATTTCCAATAGTAATGCTTCCTTGAGGAAGCTACATAGGGTGAGTAATGATTCCTTGTAGTAAGCACCGGAATATAACAGTACAAGCGCACTATGATGCTTTCTTGGGTAAGCATCATCAACTTTCAACTTTCAACCAACACCTCCTCCCTATTTATGTCTAACTGACACTTCTACAATTAAAATTTCTGGAGATGATGGACTACCACCTGCTTTCACGACAAATATTATTCGTAAATATTCCCTGAGTAAGGGACAGACTGACAGTGATGTTTCCTTTAGGTAGCATCAAAGCATAATGGTGTCACAACATCATTGATGCTTCTTCTAGTAAGCAACATGAGAAATTATTGCATCCCGAAGTAAGCTTCATAAGCTTAAGATGAGGATTCATCTGGTTCAATGACGCATCTTTGAGCATGCATAATGCGAAAATTATGGGTGTTACATAAAACTTTTCCCGTTATGGTGCGATCGAGATATTTTATTAAAGGTCCCCTGGAATTTGTAGCCCGAACCAACAGTCTGATCACTTTTGCTACGACCCGGCCTGACTATTTTATCAAATAGTATATAACATTAATGAATATACTAGCTATATAGGAAAAGGTCAACACTTGTAATTTACATATGTACTTCAATTCATATTCCCTCATTTAATCCTCTTTTAATACAATTTAAATCTTTTTACTAAAAATAGAGAGTCATTAACTTCATTTTCTAACCTTTTTGTCAATATGTGGGATTCTTTCCTTATAAATTGGGCTCAAAGGATCAACATCAACAACAAAAGCTACATTGAGAAGTGGTGGTTGCTTCTTTATGGTGGTGGTTCTTCTGGATGTACAGTTTTCACCACACTTAAATTTACCCCTTCATAATACTCTTCTTAAGTTCAACTAGAAGAATCTAATAATCCCCCTTCTGACTGCCAAAGATTCCTTGATATCAAGGTACATATTAATTTAATTTATTTGTAAACTTATTCAGGTTTTTGATTATAGTATGTTAATCTTGTGATTATAGTATGTTAATCTTGTTTCATAAAAATTGTTAATCTTGTTTTTTTACTGATTGTATATGTACGGGTGAAACCTCTTATAAAAGGTGGAAAAACAAGGACTAGAAATAGAAAAAATGAGTAAGAGAAACGAGAAGAGAGATATTGATTGCGCGTCGTCAAAGATTGACTTGAAGCTAGATTTATCGCCACCAGTGCTTTAACAACGTATTATAACTACTGCATCAAATTCGTCAACATCATCACCAACAAGTTCATGTGTTTCATCGGAAAAGAATCGTCGGTACAACGATAATAGAAACAACCTTGAAGAAACAACGACGATGATATCTTATATGGTCTTGGTAGGGTGTCCCAGATGTTATATGTATCTTATGTTATTAAGGGATAATCTTAGATGCCCTAAGTGCAAAAGTTCTTATTTTATTTATATTACCAAGAAAAACTAGGCTCATTCACTATTTCTTCTTCAATAACTAATATTGTCTCTACACTATTACCAGTTTATCCTAATATTGCTTAATTTTTCTGTTTTAATTTTTTTTTACTTGATTTCATTTGTATTAGATCGCTATATTTCTATTATGGAATTGAAAAGATAGTTAAAAAGGATGTGTTGCACTCTCTTTATGTTGTTGTATCAATATGGCAAGTAAGTCATTTATGCACCAATAGTTAGATTTAAGTTCATTTTGTTTGTGATGCCAAGATGATTAATTTACATATTTGAAATATAATTTTCATGTAGAAGCAAACGAAAGACCATCTGTAATTAAATTTTCTAATAAAGAGTTCAAAATATTTACACCTTCCTTTTTCATGGTTTCTTTCATAATAAATAAATAAATATTTCATCCATACCAACTGTTCATTAGATTCATCATGTGTAGAGATTTTTTTTTTTTTTTTGATACGATCAGTGGGGCTAAAGCCCAAAACCAAAATAAAAAATCCATAAAACAAGAAACAAAAGAAAAACAAAACTAAAAGACAGAAAGGGCAACAAAATTGAACAAGACTATCTCCAGTAAACCTTCCCATTTTTGTCCTCCAGAAGAATGACTTGAAGCTCTTGACTGAATTGCTCAGGATTCAGCCTAATAAATTTATCCCTGGGATGAAAGCTGGCCAGAAGGTCAGATGCTCTATTAGTCTCCCTGAAACAATGACTAATCTCAACAGTGTCAAATAGCCTCAACATGGTAACTACTCTTCTCCAAATGTGGTACATATTCCATGGAGGTTTGGGATCAATCTTCTTCAACAAGAGAAAAACAGCCATAGAGTCAATACTTATATGAATATGCAGAGCTTGATGCTGAATAACTAACTGTAAACCCAGCTCAACTCCATGAAGTTCATGAGCAACAACTGATATAAGGTAACTACCACCAAAAGCACTATCCACAACTTCACCATGTTCAGTTCTAAAATAACACCAAAACCAGCAGAATTTTCTGTCAAAGAGCTATCAGAGTTTATCATGAGTGCATTCTCTTTAGGGCCAATCCATCTACATTCCTTCCATATTTTTTGAATAAAAGTACTCTAAATTCCAGTTCATTGGGATCTTTTGTTCTCGGGAATATAAAAAAATTAAACTAGGATGAGCACTTAATTTAAGTTGAATATCTTGGATAATAAGTAAACTTACTTGAAGAGCAGAGCACTTCTTTTTTGCGAAAATTCTACTATTCCTTTCCCTCCAAATCTGGTAGATAAATCCAGTAAAAACCAGCTTCTTAATGGAGCTAATAAGATCTTTTCCAGAGAAGTAGGCGATGCACCATTGAATTTCAACTTCCCAAGAAACAACAGCCCCTCTATTATAACCCATCTTTAAAAGAAGACCTTCCTAAATGATACTAGAGAAAGAACAATCATGAAATAAATGAGATACAGATTCATAACCATTATCACAGAGAACACATTTATCATTATCAGTGACACCCCATTTGAGAAATTTATCTTTGGTTTTAAGTCTTCCATGCAAAGCAATCCAAGAGATAAAATAATGTCTAGGAATGTGTAATTTAAACCAGATCAAAGAATGCCAGATCACAATTTCTTTGTGAATATAAATAGAATTATACGTATCCTTCAAAGAAAACTGACCTTTAGAATTAGGCTTCCAAATCATGATGTCCTCCTCATATACATTAAAATCTGCAACAGTAATATGAGAAAAATTTCAGCCGCAAGTTCAGAGTTTGGAGTAGGTAAACTCCAACTACCATTAGATAGAAACTCAACCACTTTAATCTCAGGATTAGGAAAGTGAGTAGCTAGAGTATCTGGATCTACCCAGTCGACAAGTTTTCCTCTTGGATGCCAATTATCAGTTAAAAACTTTGTCTTAGCTCCATCACTAAGAATGAAACCAATTTGAGATCTACCTAGCTTTCTATGTTCAAGGATTCTTCTCCAACACCAAGAAGAGTCTTGAGGGGTATTTAAGACCAAAAAATACTTATTCTTGATAAGATTTCTTTGCACCCAGTGAGTCCAAATAGTGTGCTTCCCAGATATGATATTCCATATATGTTTAAGGTTAGAAGCAACATTTGAAGTATCTAGATCCTGTATACCTAAACCCCTTCTTCATAAGAAAGACAAATAGTACTTCAGCTAATTGGGTTGTGTTTCTTACCAAGGTCGGAACCAGTCCATAAGAATCTCTTAAACATAGCATTCAACTCCTGAATAGATCTTTCAGGAATAATGAAACAAGTAAGCCAGAAATGAACCATACTAGTAAAAACTGCTTTAATCAATCTAACTCTGCCAGGAAAAGTAAGATTCTTAGCTTTCCAAGATTTAAATCTTGCAATAACTCTAGATATAAAAAGCAAGCAATCAACATAAGATAATCTAGTCGATAATAAGGGAGTGCCAAGATATCTGACAGGGAGAGAATCAGAAGAACAATCAAGGCATTTTATAATATTAGCAAGAACAAGTGAATCAATGGAACAAGTATAAAGAGCAATCTTTTGTTTATTCACTTCCATACCTGAGCAGCAGCTAAAATCATCTAAGCTTCTTTTAAGAGTTCCTTTGAAGAAGACTAATACATCATCAGCAAAACAGAGATGTGTAAGCTTTGCCAAAGCACATCTAAGATGAAACCCATAACTACCATTATCTATATGATATTTCAATATATTATTAAATATTTCCATAACAATAACAAATAGATAAGGAGATAAGGGGCAACCTTGTCTCAAACCTCTTTTAGCTCCAAAAAAACCATAAGATGAACCATTTATGAGCACAAAATACTTGGTTGTAGACATACATAGAAATATCCAATGAAAAACCTATCAGGAAATCTCATCTTCTTCATTGTAGCTAAGACTGCTTGCAAACTCACAGTATCATAGGCTTTTTTTAAATCAATCTTGAGAGAGCATCTAGGAGGGCCACTAGTTCTATGATAATTCCTTACAAGCTCATGAGAAACAAGAATAGTATCCTGAATATATCTACCAACAATGAAAGCAGATTGGTTCTCATTAATTAAACTTTGCATCACACCTTTCATCCTAAGGGAAATAATTTTAGTAATGTATTTGTATATCACATTACAACATGCAATAGGTCTGAAATCAGTTACTTGAGAAGTATTTTCACATTTAGAAACCATGGTAATAAAGGTACAATTAATCTTCTTCAGTATTTTGGACTTTGAGAAGAAATTTTGAATAGCTACAACAACGTCATCACCCACAATAGACCAACAGGATTTGATTAAGTGATTGGAGAATCCATCAGGACCAGGGGATTTACTAGAGCCAATAGTGGATAAAGCAAGAACAATCTCTTCCCTAGTAACATCCTTAGCAAGATCATTAGCAACACCAGAATCCACCAAAGTATTGAACGAAAGAGAATCAATTAACTCAGGATTAGTGACAATAGAACCAGTCTCATCAAACAAAGAAGAGAAAAAGGAAATACACTCATTAGCAATAGGGGGATCTTCTTCCAAAATATCACCAGTTTGAGAAATCAGAGAAAGAATATTGTTCCTAGATATTCTCTCCTTCACGGAATTAAAAAATATTGAAGAATTAGAGTCTCCAAGATTTAAGCCATTGAACGCTAGATTTCTGTTTAAGCATTGATTCTTCATACTTCAAAAGGGTAGCATAATTCCTAACAGAAGCTTTCTCCTTTATAGCAAGATGGGGACAAAGAGGATGTTGTTGGAGCTGAACTTGAGTATCTTGCATAACTTTCTTAGCATCAGGGACTTTAGCAGATAGAAATTGAAATCGCTCTTTTTTCCATTTAATAAAAATATGCTTAAACCTTTTAAGTTTAGAAACTAAGACAAACATAGGGTTACCAGTCACTTTATGTTTCCAAGAATTTTTAACCAAGTCAAGAAAATTTGGTTCCTCGGTCACATAATTGTAAAACCTGAAGGGAGGTGGACCATGTGTAACCACAGCAGGTGAATGATCAGAAACTCCTTGAGTAAGAAATTCAGCTTTAGAATCAGGAAAATGATCAATACACTCTAAGTTAACAATAACTCTATCAAGTTTTGAAGCAATCCTACCAGTACCTTGTTGTTGATTCCACCAAGTAATAACAGACAGAATAATGAAGATCAAAAAGATTGGTTTCATGAATACAATTCTGGAAATCATTTATTTGACTAGAAGTCACAGTAGCACCTCCAACTTTCTCATGGGAATATAAAATAGAATTAAAGTCTCCCATGACCATCCAAGGTCTATGATTAAACTCAGCAAAAGCAACAAGCTCCTTCCATAAAGCCACTCTCTGATTATTCTCATTAAAACCATAAACAAAATAGAGAACAAAGTTAAAATTCATAGAGGTAGACACATCCAGAAAAATTATTTGGGAAGAAGTATGGAGAACAGTGATAGAAACTTCTTTAGGGTTCCAACCAACCCAAATTCGACCAGAAGGATTATTAGCATAATTATCTATAAACTTCCAATTAAAATGAATTTTATTTCTAATAACATCTTTATTTTGACTCTGAACATGAGTTTCTAAAATGCCCACAATGGACAACTTATTATCTCTTATTAACTTACATGCTTCTACTTGCTTGAGGGGCTCATTCACAAGCCTCTCACATTCCAAGTTGTTGTTTTAAACATCCTTGATAACAGGGAGGTGAGATTTATTACCTCTACTCCCCTTATTAGGGTCTGGAGCTCTAACTTGCAGTCCTGGAGCTGAAATTGAAGGATTGGGTTTAGTCCCAAAATGAGCTCTGGCAGTAAATTCAGAAGTATCAACTTGAGAAGGAGATATCGGAAGAATTTTATTATTATCCAACTGTGTAATATCATTTAATACTCTAGAAGACTCTTCGGGGCCCAAATCTTGAAACATATTACTAATTGCAACAGGTGTTGTCGATGGACTAGCTTGAACAGGGGAAATGAAAGCATTATTATGTGCTGGAGAAATCACATTACCAACCTGATGAGAAGTATTCAAATCAGTAGGAATAACATTCACCTCATCATCACTCATAGCTGTAACAAAGTCACCATCACTAGAAGTTTCCACTGCCACTTCCTCCTCCATAGCTGGGTGTCGATCCCTTTTACTTGATGGTTTAGAATTTTAAACGACCCATACTTCTTTAAGTTTCTGTTGAGAAGCTATAGTCGTTGTAGCAACAAATGTTTTTTCCATCTTCACTTTGGCACAAGAATTGTTAGTATGACCAAACACATGACAATGCGTACAACGCTGAGGTTTCCAAGAGTACTCAACCTCCACATTAAACTTCTTCACACCATCAATCACCACAGGGATGGTAGCAGGAAAATCAAACATTACATCTATTTTAACACAGACACGAGCATAACTCATTCTAGTTCTATGAAGGGTTTGATAATTCATCATAATATATCTAGCAATCTGACTTAAACCTTCATTATCCCAAAAATGCAATGGAACCTTCCTAAAGTTCATCCAAACAGGTAGTGACTTCAATTCAGCAATTTGACTCTCAATATCAGGATGCCATGGCTGAACAATGAATAATTGATTTGAAATATACATGTATCCATGTTCTAGGGAAGTCAATCTATCATTATAATCATCAAATTCAAAGATAAAAGTCGATTCCCCATGAATGCTAAGTTTGAAATTACCTTTATGTTTCCAAGCTCTATCAGCCACTCGTTTAACCAAAGAGAAGTGTAATCTCTTACCAATAAAGACTCCAACCACCAAATCCTCACATCTCTTGACTTTAGCTTCAAGATCTGCAGATCTCACAGAGACAATTCGTCCTCTATCCACCATAGAAGTAGGTTTCAAAGACATAGCAGCATCAGCAGAAAACCCCTTTTTCGCCGGAAAAAGAGACGACGACCAACTTTTCCCAGAATAACTAGGAATAGAGGAGTGAGAACCATCCATAGGATTCCCAGTACTAGTACCATTCACAATATTACTAGAAGAATTAGATCCGCCTCTCAAAACAGAGCCTGCTACCACCTGAGAGACGGCTGATAGAGGCATAAAGAGCGGTGGAGAAACAGTCTCCATGCCACCAGACGGTGGGGAAAGCACAAAAACCTAGTAACCGAAAAAACAATACGAGAAACCCACCACCAATAAAATCTCCCCACCACGCTCTCTCTCTCTCTCTCCTAGTTGAATTTTTTTGAAATGAAAAAAATTCAGATGTGTTTCACTATGTGTAGAGAAAATTTACGTACATTTATTAATGATTTTAATAAAACTTATTTTTTGTTGCTTGATATGTATTTTAGATTCAGCTTTTTTGGTAAGTTCTGTTGATATTCTAACGACTGGCCATTAACGTTACCAAGAATATGTCAGTTTTCATTGTAGTTTGTTTTTATGATATATTCTTGTACACTTTATTTAGAAGATTTATTCTAGCGTGATGTAAATCTCAACAATTAAATACAAGATCCATGTCTAATGATTTTCATCGTGGTTACCATACTTTATATGCAACCCATTTTATGGGAGAATCAAAGTTCAAGAACATATCATAATGGTTGGTAAAAACTCCAGAAACCACTCTTGAAAACACCTGGTTTCTCTTTGAATTATATGTATTTAATGGAAAGATAAGAGAGAAAAATTATCTCTACATACAGTTTATTCCATTTAATTTTTTGGTAACCGTCTTCATCTTTTCCCCAAAATCTTTACGAAGAATACCTAAATTTTCTAATAATCAACCCTGTGTCGTATAACCCCGTCATCATTCTTCGAAGCCGTGACTGATTTGGCATAACTAACGTTAAGGGATTTATTAATTCAAAAAGATTTAATTATACTTTATAGAAATTTTAGTCAGAACTCCCTTTCTTTTCATTTATATTTTTGTTCAACTTTTCTTAATAGTTCAATGGGTTTTTATTGCCATTATGGTCATTTATTACATGCTTCTACTACAGAATTTGATAGCCTCATGGCGTTGTTTTCACTTCCAATGATATTCAAGCATATCATCGAGGAAGTTTGATTTCGATATGACATAGTGCCACACACTCAACGGCAAATCCATATGTGTGGCGTCAATTTGCAACAATCCTAAATGTCACCAATATTTTTTGTCACATATATTTCTTTCACAAATGACCTTAACACTTCAATTTCAACGTAATTATAACTGACATCCCACAATTATAAACACTATATAATTTTATATTTCTTGTAAAATAATTAATAACCCTATTATACTCTGTTATTATAATCAATCAAAACTTTTGGCTTCGTCACTGAACATAATTTTATGTGGGATCCATGGCTACTGGTTATGATTGTGATACTCAGCTATTAATACTTTTTTTTAACGGTTACTCATAATTTAAAGATTGAGAAATCTAAATTACAGATTGAGAAGTCTAAATGGTTAGGTGAATTCAAAAAGTATTTAGAAAAAGTTCGATTCTCACTTCAAATTATATGTATTTAGTAATTTTAATTATTTTATCAGTTCTTCAATTTGAAAAGATTTCAACCTTATTGTATTTTTTCGTCGATATGTTGTTTGTACCATGCATGTAGTTTTTACATGAAAATAATTATATTTCAAGGAAAGAGGGGAAATAGTTCTTTAGTCCAATTAATTATAGTCCAACTCAAACAAGACAATTAGGCAAGAAATGACAAAGGTGTCGAGTAAACCACAATCTTTTCGATATCAACCTAAAAAGACACACCTTGTATAATCCTACAGAAACAGTAACTACCAAAAGATTATCTCAACAAGGTGTAACTTGGTAAATAGTCAGGATTCGAAACCGAACTAACTATGGGATCGTCACCTTATGAATTAAATGTATTTATTTTAACAATAAAGATAAAAAAAAAAATATAATGCGGAAGTAAAGTAAATCACATAGGCACACAAGAGTTTGTTAAAGTTGAAAACTGCCTAGCAGAAAAACCCTGGGACCTAGTCCAGCTTTGCATACTCTCAGACTTAAGCCGCTATACAATTGGAAACCGCAACTTCGTATAGTTGAGACCAATTAAACACTCCTTCGTTACTCAGTTCCTTCAGTATCCATGCGCCTACAACCAATCTGTTTACGTACATAAATCCCAAGACAGAGTCCATTATCTTGAGTTGCTTCGCCGCTGTGAAAACTTTCGCTCTCAACTCCTTTGGATCATAACCTACAACAACAACTGATTTAAATATGTTTTATTAACACTTATCAGTCTCCCAAACCAATCTTTAGATCAGAGATAAAGCAGAGTAAAGGATCTTCCATTTTATCAATATAAACTCCTTTGGCCAAAGATCAAACCAAGATAAAAATTATCGTAATAATCAATTTCAGTAAACAAGCTCTATCCAAGCAACTTAACCATAAGAAGCAACTAGACAGTTTTTTCGATCTTTACAGAAGCCTTATGTCTATCAGGATAAACTACTTGTTTGGATCCCAGAAGATAAAGTGTGCAATAAGAATCACAAAGATCAAAAACCAAAAAATAAAAAATTCTTCAGGTTTTCAATCTTCAATCCTCAAAGTAACCGTTGCAAACAACTTGATTCCACTATTGATCACCAAACACAAAACGGAGTCTGTTAACGTTGATTGATTAATAATTTTATCTACAAAATTAAATCATGAGATCTCTAATAGTTAAATCCTCAAACAATCTTGAGTGGCCTAAGAGAGGGACCATAGAATAAACAAATTTTAGTTATCGAGGATAACTATTCTATTAGTTCCTAATCAAATCAATTAATTAGTAAACCAAAATAACGATAGGTTTTTTTCCCACCAGCGATACTACTAAAAGCTTCTCGATCCCAAAGAAGACTTTAAACGAAGGCAACGCAATATGGTGAGATTACTCGTATCTCTTAACAAGTTGAATTCCCACATGATCATTCATCCACTAATTATAGTGTTATGACCAAGCTTGAGTGGAAAAAAAAGAAGACGTTATCAATTTCGAAAATCCTTTAGATATATAATATATATATGTATAGATTTATTTCTGAATTTGACAAATACCAACTGTATTAAAACTATTAAACTGATGTTATTCATAGTTAACAACTAATATTAATCAGCACGCATTCTATGTACTTTACTAATATAATAACTAGATATATGCAAACCTATGTGATGTGATAAGCATATAATTTTGATATCTAAAAAGATATTGAGATATCAGTTTTACGATTATACCTTGAGTATCGAAGGAAAATACTTGAACATTAAGATATTAGAGTTTCAATATACTCAAATCACCATGTCGACATTTATGAACGTTACTAGTCTAACCCATGTACACCTCGATGTAGAAGATAACAGACATATAAAAAGTATAAATTTCGATTAGACATATAAGGATCGATCATAACTTAGATCCTTGTTAGGCTTCGTAGATCCTTAAGATCTATCCTAGTTAAAATTCTTATTAGGGATCGGTTCTAGTTGAAATCCTTATATGGGATCGGTATTTAGACTAGATCCATATTAGGGAACGGTCCTTGGAATAAACCTTTGAATCACCTTTTCAACTATGAAATAATTTCGTGAGTCTACTTCCTTAAACTATGTAATCAAACATAATTTCAAAGTATGGATTCGTACGGAAGTTCAACACACGAAAATAATTACCAATTAGTGCAATGTCGACAATACACAGTCCATATATAAACTTGTAATGCTCGACAATCCACTGATGTTGTCCCTACATAGCCATTACGGTTATCCCACAGTGTGAAGTTTTCAACGGGTACCGCTGTGATAATCCAGCAGTAACTTCCCATGAGATTACGCATCCCTAAATTACTCCCGCCCGGGCACGCTTAACTGCAGAGTTTTCTGCCTACTCTGAAGACAATTGTGCTGAAAAGGCCTCGGTATAATTGGACTATCCCTGCCTTTTGTGAGAACAGTATCTGGCATAACCGCCCATCATACTCTCCCACCCGAGCACAAGCGACATGTCTCTGGTTGTATCCCAACTAACACTGATATTATTCCCACTTACCCACTGCGGTTATCCAGCAATGTGCATTTTTAACGGCACTACTGTGGTCATCCACCAGCAACTTCCGAGAGGTCACTCATCTTATGACTACTCCCGGCCGAGCACGCTTAACTGAGAAGTTTTTCCCATAACTTAGTCAAGTGTATCCATCAGGCCTCAGTGTTAGGAAATGACATTACCCATATTCCAATCGGCGAACCCTACTTTCTGAATCAGGGTATTACAATACCACTAGCTTAAATTAGAGTCTTCCTCGGCTCCGAATATTTTCAAGCCCAGATCTCCGACGTTCCCTTCCCATCATGAGATAAACACCTGGAGAAATCTCGTCTTGCGTACCTTCCAACCCTCGGCAGGTGACCCATCGTCGGCTCTGATACCATTTGTAAATAAACTGACCCTCCACCGGTTATCCAGAAGTGTGGGATTTTATACGGGAACCTGTGTGGGAATCCAGTGGTATCTTCCCGAGAGGTCATTCATTCATGGATTACTCCCTCCCGAGCACGCTTAATTGCAGAGTTTTCTACCAACTCTGGAGCCAATTATACTGAAAAGGCCTTGGTATAATGTATATGTTCCCTGCCTCTTATGAGACTAGTATCTGAAATAACTTCCCATCATGCTCTCCAACCTGATCACAAGCGACCTGTCCCTTGTTGTATCCCAACTAACATCCATATTGTTCCCACTTACACACTGCGGTTATCCAGCAATGTGGGACTTTTAATGGCACTACCTCATCCACCAGCAGCTTCCTGAGAGGCCACCTATCCTTTGAATACTCGCGGCCGAGCACGCTTAACTGATAATTTTTTTCCCACAACTTAGTCAAGTGTTCCCATTAGGCCTCCTTGTTACGAAAGGACAAACCCTTACCACCTGTATTCCAATCAGCAAACCCTACCTGCCGAATTGGGGTATTATAAAATTATACTTTTTGACTCCTTATACTCAAGTTGTAGAAACAACCGGTATATCATTCCTTGATATTTTGATCATATTATAATGACCAAGTAACCAATAGTAAAGTTATTGTAAACAAACTTTATTTCGTACGTCTTATTTTCAATAAATAATGATCTGAAACAACAAACGATAGAAATGGAACAAGTCAAGTTTGTAATTACTAACCTCGAACTGAAGAATGATATCTTCGTTATTGCTGATATGTCATCATATTCTTCATAAGTAACAAGAGAAAGTCTCAACGTTTCAATGTTCCTAGTCTAACCTAACGAAGTTGACTTTAATAAAAAAATCAAGCGACTCTGAGTTTTAAAACTAAACTTGACATATCAACGCTTGGTGGATTCAACAAATCAATGCTCTAATAATCTCCCCTTTTATCGATTTATTCTATATACTTCCTCTGCCTACTTAATTTACGTGGAATTTGGTTTTTTTCTTGTCTATTTAAACTGGTATAGTTCAATATTCATGGCGATAAAGTCTCTTTTTACCCTTATTTAAGATATATTAGTATCAATAATTGTAAATTCATAACCTTTTTATCAAAGAATAAAATAAAAAAATAATGAAAAAATAGCAAAAATGTGAGAAAATTGAACTCCGCCTATAAAATGTGGATACGCAAATTATGTACTCAACAACCTTATTAGAGCACTGCACGGTCGGACTCACAAGTTTTGTTATCTCAATCTTGTTTTCAATGTTCGATGTTGTTGATGGATAAAAACGATTTACTGGTTAAAGTGTAAAGTGGTGGAGTAGGCAGATGCTCGGTGAAGCAAATCGTGTAAACCCTTTAACAGATATACTGCAAGGGAGTGCTTTGAGTTCGAGAAATCAATCTGTAAGACTCTGGCCTAAACCAAGAAATGGTCATTCCATATTCAATTTTGTCACAAAGTAAGGAGAAGGGTCGGTCTGTAGGGAGGGAAGCCGAGAATGTGTTGAGATCAATGGCAATTGGTTGCAGATGATGTGTTGAACTGTTTTGAAGATGATTTCTCTGTGTTAGACC
The DNA here is from genome assembly GCF_003573695.1 of Papaver somniferum. Lineage (NCBI taxonomy): Eukaryota > Viridiplantae > Streptophyta > Magnoliopsida > Ranunculales > Papaveraceae > Papaver > Papaver somniferum. The sequence continues at coordinate 129,236,419 of NC_039359.1, forward strand.
GAGAGAAATCTTGTGTATATGATAATGATAGACTTCTGAAGTTGAAGTTATCTGAATCATAGATTTTGGAACCTGTTTGTAGCAGAGGTAGTTAACACATTAACCTCCAGTAAGTAGTGATGATTGAAGAGGAATGAAAGAGTAAGGAAATAGGAAATCGTGGTTGAACCAGTTCCACTTTGTGAGGGAGACTTGGTTGGTTTTCAGTCCACTACTTTATTTACTCCTTCAACTACCAGCATGACTTATTCACTTTCTCATCGTGGATGTATTTCTACATCACACGTGATGTAGGCCGCCAGACAAAACCCTAGTGAATATTCCCCCATGTGACATGATTGATGCCTCATGTGAAGTTTTCTTTGCAGATGAGTATTTGTTTGGTAAATCATGTACTTAGCTAAACCGTGAATCTTACCTTGTAAATGAGTTGAGCGTAATTCTCAATGATGAATATGACATGCTTTGTGACTCATTATTATGATGAATGAAGCATAAGGTGTCTGCTGAGACAATAATAATGCTTTACGGACCATAGACGTTGAGTCTGATGGATTATTGATGATTGTGACATATCATTGTGTCAGCTGGGGAAGCATTGATATTCGAATGATTTGGATTGATAAGCATAAGTCTGATGAGATCGTTGGATTCATCATAGACCGACATATATTTTGATGTGTCAAGCATTTTACAGAAAATTGTATGAGGATGAATAATGCTGGGTAATTATAGAAGGTTCGTCCTCGATTCACCATGTCATGAGCAATCCTAATGACAAAGGAGAGAGGTTAAATTATTGGAAGACAGACCAATAAAATATTGATAGTTGGATGAACATGAAATATTGCTTCGCAAAGAAATTGGATATTTATAGTTGAATCAATATGAAAAAATATTGCTTCTCAGAGCAACTATATATTAAATTGATATATATATGAACGAAAATATTGGTAGCAAGACTAAATATTAAATAATTAATTAAATATTGACATCTTAATCTATATAGAAATTATTGGCGCTCAGACCAATTAGAATTATGCATTGCAGAACATCAAGTATAAAACTCTAATTTGGCAGATGATGGATCAATGAATAATTGAGAGAGGACCGACCGACGGGTATAGGGTGTTAGAGCATTGCTTGGTTGAACCCGCTAGCGCTGGTATGTCAAATTAGTTGTCAAATTTAGATGCCAAAACGCATTCTTGATTTAGTCCTAAAAGTCAGTGTCGGAATAGATTAGGTTTAAGAAGTAGAACATAGAATCAAAGTTATCTTTGAAGAATGGAGATTGAAGACTACACGAAGACATCTTGGGGAACTTCATTAAAGCTTAGTAAGAGACACTTGATTCTCTTGTTTACTCTGCCTTTCTATCTACCGGAATAAGCGCTCACTCTATGGAACAATTCCTATGACGATAAATATATATTTTTGTATATGCTCGAGGATATTTGAGCCCAAGACTTTTACGTGAATTACCTTTGTCCCTAGAAAATTCCCCATGTTGTAGCGAATGAAAACATGAACCCAACAAGCCAAAAATCACTAATTTCGAGTTATAACGAAGAAGTTATGAGTGATTTGTTAAAGCAACATTTATTATGTATTGCTAAAGAAGTTTGTGAATAGGAAATGGTACACGAACTTTTGACAACAGTTCGTGAACTAAAATGGGAAATATGTGACTAAACGACTTTTTTGGTCAAATACTTCGGTGTTTCCTTTCCTAGACAAGATAACTTTGTTTCCAAGCAACCTAGCTTTGATCATTCACTAGAAATAAAGGATTCTTATAACCACACAAACTATCCCTTGGAAGATTGTGTGTGTGATGCATAAGGTTGTTTTCCATATCTTTGTTCTTCACGAACAAGAGTGAGATTTCAAAAGACTATACTTGGGGATCGTAAAGCACTGGCAAGCTATTTACTTTGATAGTAACCGAACCTGTTTCTAGGTGTTTTTCTTAAACATTTGGTTGTGATGATACTTGCAAAAACATTTGATAACTTAAAAATTTGTTGTGATCGTGAATTAACTAAATGTCGTTCATGTTTCCTAATAATTAGTTGCGATGCTGCTGGATAAAAAATGCTCGAACTGTGCATCAGCGAATATATTTTGTATGTATATATTCATTTTTTTTAATTTAAATAATGTATTTTATTTTATTTTTTATTTTTTTTGTGTGTGTCGATGTATTTCAGCTCTCATGATTTAGGAGTACTCAATGTATATACATATTTATTTTTAAAGCATATTTTAATCTACACGATATATGTTTGTGACATTTATTGATAAAAATTTCTTCCTTAAAATAAATACAAATTTTATAGCATGATCACAAATACTAAAGTGAGAGTTAATCTTAAAGAATAACCTCGTCATGGTCATGGGCGCAACTGGGACCTGATTTACCTGATTCCAGACATCTCTGAAATCCCAAATAACATTTATTTTGTATGCTAAAGAACTCTGTTCTGGGGCATATATAAAAAAAAGGCTTCTCTTAAATGTAGCCCATACATTTATTAACCATAACCCATCCAAATAAGTGCTTATGCCAACCAAACAGACCTTTATAGTTATTCTACATAGCCCACAAAATTATATATAATTATTATATATAGCCCAAAATAATAAGATAAGCATTAAATCCCTAAATCAACATCAAGAACAACAACAAAAAAAAAAGCTAATTATCTAATTAATTTTATGTAAGATATTTGTCATAGTTAATGTTTTTGAATAAGAATCAAGAAGAAAAATAAATCATCTTAGAGATTTAGTTTTATAGATTATGTTTATGGAGTTCTAGGAGAATGGTTGTAGGAAAAGAACAAAACTTTAGTATTGATGTTGTTGTGGAATATTTTAAGAGAACAATTAGAATATACATCTAGATCAATTTTAATGTGATCAAGATTAAGAAAAATTATTTTAGAGCAAAATAGAATTAAAATTTATTTTGTTCTGGGGGAAAATAAGAATTAGGATTTAAACAATTTTTAATTTGTGAGAATACTAAAAAGACAATGATCATTAATTTTAAGTATTATTGAAAAAAAGTTGGGGTTGATTTTGATTTTGAGTAAGAGCGAGATTTAAGTTTAATTGTTAATGAAAAATTAATAACTTGTTTGGTTATTCATTTTAACTTTTGACTTTTCATTTTAACTTAAACTTTTTGGTTTATGGTTAATAAATGTGTGGGTTATATTTCAGAGAAGCCAAAAAAGAAAATTGTCTTGTAAAAATTGATAATTATATCTTATGAGTGGTAATGGGGACTCTAAGACGTAAATAAATTATTAAATTACCCTTAATTCCTGTAAATTACCAAAATGTCATTCTACTAAAAAAGTAAACCTAATCTAATCATTATTATTCCATTTTTTTTCTTCTCCTTCTTCTCTATCGAATTTCAATTTTTTTAGAAGAATATTAGGTTGTGCTGTCATATTATTTTGCTTGAATGAGTCGAACCTATTGTTGTTCTTGGCAATGGAGAAAAAAGACAAGTGGAGCTGATTACTTGACCACCGAATCGTACAACCCTCTTTTGATTACCTGACTGTTCATCTTGTCAGCGGATCTAGGTTGTAAAAGTTCATTTGTATGGCGAATTCAACCCAAATTACACATTTGTCACTTGATTCACAACAATCTCAAAGAAAAAATGTCCCTGCACAGGATTCGTACTAAATTTGTGGTTAGTAGATAATTGTGGGCTGAAGCCCAGTGCGATTTTTTTTTTTGTTAAACCAAATCCCTTCCACGTAGTATTTTTAGGCCCAAAATTCCAAAACTATGTGCTATTGGCAACCTACCAACATGCGACTGAATTCACACAAAGTTAAATCAGTTTTTACCTTTTAGTACTCGGTTTACTAACCGTTGGTCACGAGAGTCCTTAAGTATACAAAGACTAGATTGGCCCTGATGTTCAGAGCCAAAAGTGCCTACACGTTGGTACAAGATTTAAAAGGGCCGGCACTCGGCAAGATGCGGGATCTGTTTCTGGTCTCCTTTGACATCTTCTTCGTCCCATGCACGACTCTTTCTTGCTCTTAACCCTTTGCCAGCTCTACAATGCGTGCATTTGTCTGCGATTTTTCTTGTTGAACGCCAATATAAAAACATATCTCTGCAAAAACAATTTTAAGAACTGGTATTTCTAATTTGTTTCCATGACTGAATTACCCCTGAGAATATAAAATCCAGTAATGTTATCAAAATATAAAACTAACAATATCATAAAACTGGTGGAACGTAATGCTGAATCATTTTATGTTTCCGTGTTGTCTCTAAAATTTCTATATAAACCCAAGCCTGAAACATTTTCAAAAACATCCCAAATTTCCAATTCTAGCGTTGAGTTTTAAGCATAAATTCATTCTAGGTTGGACGATGAGGAACTCGCAGGCAATTTTCTTGGCTGTTTTCCTCTTCTTCATTGGATTTGATAATCAACTCTCTGTGGTTGTGGTTGAAGCCAACTTTTGGGATACCACGTATTTCAACTGGGGAGCTCATCACTCCTCTGTGTACAACAACGGCGACGATAAACTGCAGGTAATTAACATGTACGTCCTTAAAATATGTTCCGTTACGTATTTTTTTCCATTTAGCTTACTAATGTGTATTTGTGCTGCTTTGCAGGATCAGGAATTGAAAGCAAGAAACAGTTCCTTTTTGGCAGCATTGAAATGCAAATCAAATTAGTACCCGGAAATTCCGCAGGAACAGTCACTGCCTACTACGTAAGTATACTTAATCGGTTAATAGGATTCAAGCATGCATTCACGTCTGCCATTTTGTTGTATACATATTTCATTGGTTAATCTGTTTTCGTACTTTCAGCTTTCTTCGAAGGGTGATAAGCACGATGAAATAGATTTCGAGTTCTTGGGTAATGTATCTGGAAAACCTTATATCATCCATACAAATGTTTTTGCTCAAGGAGTTGGAAACAAAGAACAACAATTCTACCCTTGGTTTGATCCTACCACAGGGTTCCACAATTACACCGTTCACTGGAACCCAAGCCAAATTGTGTAAGTAATATGCCTTCCATTTTCTAACCTTTTTGATTCAACTGTTTCCTAAGAAAACTTTAATATGGTGGTTGTGTTTGTTTTCAGGTGGTTTGTTGATGGAATTCCAATCCGTGCATTCCGTAACTACGAATACTTGGGAATCAAATATCCAAACAGGCAGGGTATGAAGGCTTACAGCAGTTTATGGAATGCTGATAACTGGGCAACCAGAGGTGGGCTTGATAAAATAGACTGGAATAAATCACCCTTCTCAGCTAAATTGCGGAAGTTCACGCCAAGAGCTTGCACTTGGTTTGGACAAGGCAGTATCGGTTACTGTTCCTCGAAGGCTAACTGGTACATTTCTTTTGCATATAGCAACTTGAATTATGCTCAGAAAGGTCAAATGAAATGGGTTAGAGACAAGTATATGATCTATGACTACTGCAAGGATACTAAAAGGTTCAACTGGAACATGCCTCGCGAGTGTTCCTTACAACAGTTTTAAAACGGCATCCTTGATCATATAGAAATTACGACCTATGTCTAACCAATGTGTGCTTTGATGGATATATAACCCCGCGTTGCGCGGCTTTATTTTGAACATTGTTGTTTTATTATTTTTACCATTCTTTTCACAAGCATCCCATCAAATTCTTCAGAGAGAAAACTCCACTGTTTACAAATCATTTTACAAGCATTCTCATTGTTGCAGCGAATAATCTTTTACAAGTATGTATTTTATCATTATAACTTCGTTACAGGAAGAATGCACAAGGTCTTATGATAGTCCAAGGCAAACAATGCATATCGTACCCTGAATGCGACAGGGACTTTTAGCCTCTGTCGGACACTTATTTTTCTTTTCTCTTTTTGGTTTTGACCCAATCGGCTCTCCAATACTTGGGGAGTTAGAGCCATGTGCCATGGCTTGCAAGCTGGGTTGCACAAACGCGGACGCGACACGACGCGGACGCGGACAGTACAAAATTCTCAAAAAAGTAGGACGCGGACACGTATATACATATTTTATTTATATTATTTATATATATAATCATGTATTTATACAGCAAAGTCAAGTATTTCGATCCTAAAAATTAGAAAATGATGCTACATGTGTATAAATTTCAAAAGAAAAGAAGGTATCGTTTGTATATACACGTCGAAGGTCAAACAATCAGTCACTGTTAAACACATGGCACAATCAAAATGCATTTTTAGAACAACACATGCCCAACTAAGGATATACGTGATGTCATTTCCAATTACAAAATCCTAATAAAGACCTAAATTATTAATCTAAATGTTTATCTTTCTTCATTTGGTTCATAATAGTAAAAATAATGGAAGAAGTTTAAATGAAAATGAAAAAAAAAATGCGTCGGACACGCGTCATCGGCGCGCGTCCAAACCAGACGCGCGCAGGACGCGCAAATTGGCGCGTCGAATACGCGTCGTGTCAGCGTCCCACGCGCGTTTCGGGTCCGACACGAGTCGGACGCGGACACGGCTCGAGAAATGGAGCGTCCGTGCAACCCAGCTTGCAAGGGTTGAAAAATAAACTTTAGGACAAGACGAAACATCCATCTATTAGATTGTTGCTCAATATTCATTAACAGTAGTACAGTACAACATAAATTTCTCAGCCACCCCATAGGTAAAATATATTCATTTCCTTATTTGTACCAACAGCATTCAAGTTCCAATCTGTAACAAACTAAGAAATCCCAACCTATACACAATCAGAAACTAAAAGACCAAGTACATTAGACAGCAATACTAATAATAACTGATTTCAAAGGACACGATTTGGAAACAAAAGTACATGAAAAGATCACACTATCACAAATTCACGAGCAAGTACCCATATCTTTTTGACGACAACCAATACTAACTACTTGAACATAGTTTGGTTAACCGGGGGAATCTTGTTTTGAGCCACAATACTTGCTTCCTCCCATCCTACAAAGACAAAAGAAAAGAGAATGACAATCACAAATAACCAGCATTTACAAATTGCTAAGGATCATAGGTCTGACCCGACATTGACCAGCATCAAATACTATTCAAATCTGGATCATAAAGAATAAGAGTTAATGATAATACCTAGGGAAGGATCAAGTCCTCTATTTTTGAGTTCTCGGAATTCCTGACAAAGTGAACACAATGGACAAAGCACATGAGACAGTGAATCTCCCAACGGTTCCTCAACCAAATTAAATTTTCTCCTCAATTTTCCCCTGTACTTGCAACCCTTCAATTTTCCCCAGCACGGTATATTTGCAGTCAGACAACAGATGAAACCAGCCTTAGCAGAATCTGCATCCACAATGCAAATTTCATCAAAAATCATTTTTTCTTGTTTTTTAAATTTGAAGAACAATCTACTTAAAATGAAATACAAAATATATGATCTTTGCTGGATTACTTGTTTCTCCTTCGTCGACAATCTCAGCTATCTGCCCAAACGTTACGCATGGCAACACCGTCGTGAGTAGAGCTGCACAAAACATAAAACAAAAATAAATAAAAGAGGAAAAGAAGTAGTCTTTGACAGAATCGATCACCATCAGAAAGATGTTGGAGTAATTAAGAACAAATGAGGAAGTGTTTTTGAGGGGAGTAATTTACCATTTTTCAAGTTTTCATGGCAGCTAAATAATCCAGTTGACCATGGCATCTCAGCAGTACTGTGAGCCTTTTGAACATCACCATTTCCTCCAAGCATGACTGCTGACTCCCCTGAACTTATTTACTCTCGATCCTGGAGAATACTAGCGCCCTGGTCGATGATTTCACTTGTTTGATTTTATTGTGTTTGCTAATCTCCTGATTACCGCTGTTAATGGAAATTAAGAGTTGTTTTGGGGAATGACTATAAATAGAAGTGTCTGATTGCCGGAGTCTTGGCAAGGCAGATTGGTTTTGCTACAACTCGTTGACATTTTTTTGTTTTTGAAAGTCTGTTTTTCGGTTGTGCGTTGCGTGTGATCAATTTAAAATTATTGGTCTAATAATTTGATTAAATGCATTTTTTATTTTTAGTATATTTTAGATTAATGAAAATCATTATACAAAGTTTTTGGTTGGTAACCAAGCAACAAGCTGGGCTCCAACACCTTTTTGAATAGCAACGCCTAATCTATGAAAAATAAAGCTACCAAAACCACTACTGGCGTCGTTACTAACTAAACAATTCTTCAGATGCTTGAAAAAACACAAAGTATCCTCACCCAACTCTCCTAGAGTAGAGAAAGCCAAAACACTCAATCCACGGCCATGTGAAATACACTTGTCCAAGTATTTAGAGTATTTACGTGAAACTATAATTTGATTTTCATTTTTATGATTTATTTTATACAATCAAAGATGAAAATAAAATCATTTACCTTTTGGAAGGTCTCAATTACCATCTACTTGATATTTCATTATTCAAATTTATGGGGTATCATCCTAAGTAGTCGTCCTTCTTAGCCTTAATTGTCATTTTAAATTTCTAAGTTGAATCCTGTTTATGTTTTCCACCTTTGAACTCTTACCCACATTAACTTGCACGCATTTGCAAAGCTGTCTTTGACTATAATTAAGCAAATTCTATGCAAGTATGTTCCTGATAGACTACATTCCACACGATACTACCATTCTTGCTTACTGCTCCTGAGAGTTGAGTCATGTAAGAGAGCACGTTCGTGGAATTTTAACAGGTCTACTAGCAGTCAGTCATATGGACAAGAGTCTCAATCTGGAACTAAAGATTCATTTCAAAGGATAGGCAACAGCCAGAAGAGATAATCAGAGCTTGTTAATATGAAAGCGACATATGACCTCATTTTGGAAATTATTGGAAAATTGAAGTAAAATTGTTTTTGTATGAGTGAAAATGGTTTTGATTAGAAGGATGATAGATGTGTTCGTGACTGTGTCATGTCTTTTCATCCATAAGACACTTACTGCACCGTGTTATGGAGAGTCACAATTAGACGTGGTGAATCACGTATAGGTGAAAAGACACCTTATAGAGTCACCATGACTTCCTATAAACTCATCTTTTGTTCTAGTTTAAAACTAGTTTTAGAATGATTTTTTCAAGAGGTTTTATAGTGTCTATGAGTAGCATGTGAGAGTATTGTGTTGGTTCACTAGCCTAATGAAATTGTAGTGCTATTTTCTATAAGGCATGATTGTAACATCTCGGGAGGCAACGTCCATGAAACCGTAAACATCGTAATGACATAATATTAATACTTGACTCGGTCAGCCCAACTCGATAAGTATTCCCATCTTTTATTTATTAGACTTCCTATCATGTGTATCAATGATTTTCGAGAAACCAAAAAAAATTATTTTCCAACAGAAATTTATAATCCAAAAAAATAAGAAAGTATGCAACACATGTCAATTTTTTTCTCCCTATAACACAGTAAAATGGTGAAGAAATTGTGTTGTATATATTAATCAAAACGCGTTTGGCTTTAAATTCGGTTTGGCATCTAGAAAAAGAATCGATGAGTAGAAGTCAATCTTGGAAGTTAAAAGCAAAGCTATTTTGCAAGAAAAGAAAATTGCTTTGAAAAGTCATTCTGAAACTTTTTTTTTTTAATTTTGATGCTGAGGAAGGGAATTTTAGTAACTGCAAAAGCTTAAACTGTCTGACAATAACTGACTCTCTATAATCATTCTGCAAAAGTCATTCTGAAACTTGGTTCCCATATTAACATTTAAACGTTTTTTCTGGTCCAGCTATAATCTTAGGGTTGTGTTAGAGGTCGGAAACTGGGTTCGGTTATTACAGAAAGTTCACAAGATGCCGACATAATAGCATGTGCTAAACTCTTATTATTTAATATTCAAGTATTTTCTTTGATACTCAAAGTGAGATGCCAAATCAAAATATTCATAATATCTTCTTCGGTATTCGGAATTTATATGTCTTTAATTCCCCAATAATTAAAACATATCTCTGGATATTATATTACTAAAGTATACTTGTATCCTAGCCAATATTGATTTGTCATCCATGAAAGATTTCGGCATATTAGTTGGACAACAGTTGGAATATTTACAAAACTGAAAATAAGTATTTATTGCATATCATTTATTATTTTCGTATTTGGCAATTCCTTGGTGGCCAAACTACCTTGGTCATTACAAATAGTGAAGTTTGTTGTTCCTGTAAATTTATTCTGCGATGACACGTGCTTCATTTTGTAGTTGGTGTGAGGTAAGCCGACTAGCAGTATTCTCGTAATACTCACTGCATAAGAAAGTATCTTAATTAGGTGAAATCTCTTACGTCCACTTCGTTTAAAGTCTTCTTTGGGATCAAGAAGCGTCTAATAGTATAGTTGGTAGGAAACTAAAATCGTGTTATTAGTTTAGTTTTCGATTATTGATTTGATTGGCTAACAGTATAGTGGAATCTTGATATTACCTAGTTTGTTTATTATGTAATCCTTCTCTTCTGATATAAGATCACTCAAACTTCATTATGTGCGTGATCAATCATAAGAGAATCAAGTTGTTTGTGTGGGTGCTTTAAGGACTGAAGATTTGTTTTTTAGTATTGCGATCCTTGTGATACTTCATATACACTTGATTGATTGATATCTGAAGAGCTTGTTTATCTCGATAGACCTTTTATAGCTTGTTGTATAGATCAACGATCTATCACTTGTGGTAGATCTGGCAATTTGCTACTGAGACCGCGAGTTGAACCTAACACGGCCCGTTTTAACCCGACTCGGTTTGACCGTTTCCTAAACAGGCTGGGTTAGGGTTGATATGTTAGGGCCAGTCTAAAAAGGTTTGGGTTAGGATCAACCCGCAGGTTATCCGCCAACCCGTCATTTTTGACATATTTCATAGAAATAGGGATGTAGCAAACAAATTATAGCAGATCCTCCCTGAATCAATTCAAAACCATCAATACAATTTAATTTGAACTTCAGTTTTTTTTTTATCAATCAGCAGTGGGAATTGAACCCCTAACCTATAATTTGGGAGTTCAACCCCTGACCAACTGGACTAATCCCCTTTGGTTAATTTAAACTTGGGGAACAACTAGTAGTCTGCAATTTCGTATTCTGAAGTGGCCAAAATCCCAAACTATTCTAAAGTGCTCAATTCAAAACCATTAATATTAATTTAATTTGAATATGATGGTTTTCATATTCAAAACCATCAATAAAGGATGTAGTGAGGGTAAAATGTTATTTTAGGTCGTCCAATTTTCAATCATAGGATTTAATCGAGATTGAAGTTACCAGATATATCCACGTGGAGTCATTTGAAACCTTAAACTACATAGTGTTATTTAGGCAATTCCGCCCATCGACAATATCTCCTTACACGAGATATTGACTAGTCAATATCTTCTTGGATGGAAAAATAGAAGATGGGGCATTTTCCCATAATTTTTTTTCCATAGGGAATTTTCCCGATGGGGCATATGCAAATGTGGAGCATTTTCCTAATTTTCTCAACTGAGATCGTTATTTTTATGTAGTCATTGGCAAGGCCATGTCTCAAGGACTCATGAGTATCTTTTAAGTGATATTATCAGGTGCCATAAAAAAATAAAAAAGAGATTATGATGATGTTGTGGCGATTTAAAAGAATTGTTTTTGAAAATTTAGAGATTATGATGATTATTGCTGGTAATAATTGGTGGAGATCCATGGGTGTTCTGAGCTTGAGAGAGTTTAGAATGGTTTTATTTGAATTGATGATAGAAATCAGAGTGATTTCAAGGTGTTAGAGCATAGCTCGGTTGAACCCACCAAGCGTTAGTATGTCAAGTTTGGTTGTCGTATTTTAATATCAAAACTCATCTATAGTCGCTTGATTAAATACTAGAGTCAACTTCGTTTAGGTTAGACTACAAAGTATAGGAATGTTGAGACATACAAGTATTACTCCGAAGACCTGAAGAATGAGAAGAAGTAACGGTTACAACGACGACATTATCCTTCCACTTGTTAGTAATATCGACTTGATCTTGTTTCCATTCCTAACGTATCTTTCAAGTCGTGCTATATTAAAAACATAACATACGAAGCTGTATATATTATATATAATACTCTAGTGGTGAAACTTGGTCATAATAGTATAATCAAAGTGTCAAGGGAAACATATTACGAAGTATAAACACTTATCTTTTGGAACTTCGTAAATACGACATCGACATAGTCTATTGTATATATTTATTTGATTATGTGTGCATTATATAGGTATGATTTCATCCTAGAAAACTATGTATCTTTACATGAGTTTAAGGAAGTAAATGTATGAACTTTTTTTCATAATCGAAAGGGAAATCATGATTGGTCTTGTTATTATTTGAATATATTTTTGGGTGACCAATGAAAGATGAATTTGGTAGAACCTATTTTAACTTTGTTGAGACTTGAGGCATAACCGTACATAGCATATATAATACAGCTAGTTGTAATCGGTCATGAGCTACATTGTAAATCAAGGTATAACCGATCAAAAGCTATACTGGAATGCAAGTTGTAACCGGTCATAAGTTACTTTGGGAACCAAGGTATAACCGGTCACAAGATGAATTTGAAAGTTAGTTGTAACCGATCACAAGATACCTTTGGGAAGCAAGTTGTAACTGATCACAAGCTAACTCGGGAAGCAAGGTGTAACCAGACACAAGCTTCTTTGTGAGCAAGGTGTAACTGATTACGGCATGTATTGGGAATAATGTTATAACCGGTCACAACATATTTTGGGGTGATGGTTTAATCGGTTCTAAAATAACCATGATTCACATATTTCTTCATGGTGTGTGTGAATTGGGGTTTTGGGTTTGTCAAGGTAAGAAGCTTCCAGATGTCCACATATTTGAACATGTACATAACTCTTATCATTTATTGTTCAAAGATATTCCTTGATACTCAAGGTGATGATCCCTGGTCCGAAAAAGTGAAAAACATTTAATTATGATTTTAATAATATATGTTTTAATTACCAGAAATTAAAGCATTTCCTCTGGAAAATATTATTAGTTAATGTGCTAGACTAATAATATAAGTTTTTCCATGAGAGTTTTCGAAAATATTGGTTAACATTAATTGGAAACAGGAAAACCGAATTTAGGTACTTTAATGCATATCTTGAGAATATTTTCGGCTTTGGAACTTTCTTGTTATCCAAATAACCTTGGCCTATAAATACTTGAGTTTTCATTTCTTGCAAACTATCATAAGAGCCAGGAAAACTTCATTTCTTGTAGTTTATGGTGGAACCATCTATTCAGAGAGGAAAGTACCCTAATTAGGCGAAATCTCTTATGACCGCTCGTTTAAAGACTTTTGTGGGATCAAGAAGCTCTACGAGAACCGTTAGTGGGAAACTAGATAATTGCATTGTTATTTGATTGACTAATGGTTGTTGTCACTTAGGTTGCACCTAGTTTGTTTATTCTTGAGAACCTTCTCTTCTGATATAAGGCTCACTCAAACTAGATCAAAGTATCGACGGGATCTTTAGAACCATCTTCGGATCTAAATACATCTTGTGATAATCCATTATTAACATACTCCATTCTCTGCGTGATTGATCACAAGAGGGTGTTGTTGTGCAGGTATTTGAAGGCAATAGAGATTTGAAGACGAGGAAGAATTCTTATTAGTTTTCGTATCTTGTGGATTTGTGCACAAACCTTGATCGGCTGGGATCCAACTAGAATGGGTTTATCTTTGATAGACTTGATTGATTAGTTGCTTGAGATCGGCATCGCTTCATAGTTTCTCTTGGAGATCTATATTGATTGATTGCGAATCTAGAACTTGATTATTTTGGTAGTCAATATTTAGATTGATCTAACCAGACAAAGGAGTTTATTAGATTAAACCTAAGAGCCTTTTCAACAACTCATTAAATATCTTCTAGCAAGATTGATTATAGTGGCTACCAAATAGATTCTTCCTTTATTGTTTGGAATACGATCCAAAGGACTTGCTATTCATGTGCGTGACTCTAGAGGTCGAAGGCGCATGGATATTGAGGGAACTAAGTAGCTAGGGGTAGTCTGCTTGGTCTCAACTATAAGAAGTTGGTAATAGATTTTGCATGACGGCCTGAGAGTAATCAAAACTGGACTAGGTCCCGTGGTTTTTCTGCATTTGCGGTTTCCTCGTTAACAAAATCTTGTTGTGCCATTAAATTTATTATTCCGCATTATAATTGTTTTTATTATAATTAAAGTAAATTGTACCTGTACGTTAGATTCCTTAACACTTGATATTGATCATATATAGTTTCGGTTATTAACGAACCTATTATCAAGTGTACACTTTGTTGTCGTATCGTCTGATCTTTTATCCATAGTCAATCACACAAGTGACCTTGTTGTTATATTTTCTCGATATCGTATCCGTAGACGATCACACGAAGTATGAACCAAATTTGTTGTATTGTCTCGACTCTGTCCATAGACGATCACATTCCGTGGAGGACTTATAGGTTGATAAATAAAAGATTGTGGTGTATTTGGGTATCCTCGTCTTTTCACAAGGGTTTTGATTCAATTTCTAATCAGTTGAGGTTTCAAATAAAAAAAAATATAATCTTAGAAAGAACAAAAATTTGGAGATAATGTTGTTTCCACAAGTTAAACATGAGTTTGTTGGTGTCGTCAATTGATTCTGATGATGGAAGAAGGGAAGATTAGACTTGTTGAAGATCTCTCTGTTCATATTTGAGATTTATGAGAAATCAGATAGATGGGTTTGATATTGATGCCATGGATTGTCATGGATATGAGAACGAATTGAACAGTGGGTTTGAATTGTTTCTAATTTGAGTCCATTAGAAATTTGGGTTAAGTTCTTATGTAGAAAGAAATAGGTATAGAGATTCAAATGATATGGATTTAAAACTGGTGGTGCAGATTGGGGTTGGATTTGAGTCAGAAATTCAAGAACATGTGTGATTGAATGGAGTTGTAGTGCTTGTTGTTGTTTCAAGTTCAGTTGATAGTGGTGAACGGTTCGCTGGTGAACTGACTTAGTTAATCGCGCCATCAAATATGATGGAGACTGTTAAACACCGTTAGACTTAACTTACGGTCATTAGGTTGACCCCAGTTACAGACATCATCATATTATGGTACCTTTGATGCAGAAAATCCATAAAGTTAGTTTTCACTCATGGGCTTGGTGGACATATGGAAATGAAGATTTGAAGGCTTGACCTAGTTAGTAATGGTCTATAAAAAAGAAACCCTTGTTCGCATAAAAGGGGATCCAATCTCTATATATTTTATTACCTTTTCTACTTGTTTTCGAGGGTTTAGGCATGAAAATTCTTCTTTTTATTCCTGTTATGAATTCATTGAACATGAATATCTAGTTTCATATTATTGGTTGCAGGTTAGTTTGATTTCATAATATATATACATATATATATATATATATATTATTTAATTAATTAGTTTTGTCTCATAATTATTAATCACATTTCACTGGAAATATCGCCATTGTATGATTGATTTTAATTTTTTATTGTCAAGCGGCCAACTGGATGAACTCATAATCATATTTATAACTAGTTTTTGGTTTATTATACGCAAAAGTAATATACCTTGAATATAAGTAGCATAATTATGGTTATTGCTTGTAGTGTTATATTCTAGTAATCACAAGTGAAATCTTTGTGAAATCGGATTAGTGGCCTTATCACATTTGATTGCATTGGTTAGCCTAATTTCATGAATCTTAATGCTCCTCGGGATATAAATTTGGTTAGTGATTATATATTAGGTTACTTTCTTTATAGAATTCATATTCACATCTTTTAATGTATTTGTTGACGACTTGGAGAAATTTACGTGACATTTTTGCTATTAAGGTATTCTAGGGCTTTTAATAATGAGAGATTAAATATGAATTATAATTTTTAATACAAGAATATGTTTGTAAATGAAAACGAAATACTTGACCAATATTTTCATGTTTCTGATTTACTTGTTTGATTTGCTTGTTAACTTTTAGTTTAGTTTAGTTTTTCAAAATCAGTAGATCATTTCATTGGTTGACATAAAATATTGAAACAAATTAAAAACCTAAACCACTTTGTAGGAACGATCATTTCTTACCCTTGCTTCATAATAAATATTAAGTAATGAGAAACTATAATTAATTTTGACTTACAGAGGACCACATTAGCAGAAACACAACCACTAGAGCTCTAATTATTTTCTAACTCGAACCCCATATCCCTAATTTAAAATTCATCTTTTAATATTTCTCATACCCATGATAATCATCGATAAATCAACAGCAAACCCCTCTCAATCCCCTCACTAAGGGATGCCCATGGTTCGGTTTGGTTTGGTTTTCTTCCAAACCCAAGGACCAAACCAATATCTCTTATAAGAAACCAAAAACCAAACCAAACCATCCTCGGTTTAGAATATTAGAAACCAGAACCGTCCCACCGTTTTTTTTTTGTTTTTCTAGGTTTTTTGGTTTTTTTAATAGACTTTCATTTTTAACTCGTAAATCAAAATTGTAAAGCAAATCTTAAAATTAAATATATTTTGAATTATAATCTCTTTATTTATGGGTATAGCCATTAATATAATATATATTTTACATATATAATATAATATTAAATATATTTTTAATTATAGTTTCTTTATTTATTGATATACTCATTGAAGTGTATATATATTATACTATGATGGAAAGTTCGCTAAATATTATTATGGTCTTTGTCGGTTTTTATGGTTCTAACTCTCGTGTTTTTTTTTTGTTGGGTTTTTGGTTCTTTTATGACATCAAACCAAAACCAACCACCTAGAATTGGTTTTTTCGGTTTCTTGGTTTTTGGATTTTTCGGTCTCTGGTTTTCTGGTTTCTTTTGTCGGTTTGGACCAATTCAGTTCGGGTAGAAAACTGATCCATGGGCAGCTCTACCCTCACTGATTAGCCAGCAATAGTAGAGACAGAAAGAAAGAAAGAAATGGGAGAAAAACTAGGGAAGGATGGTTTCTGCAAATTCAATTATGGTTAATATATTCGGGGAAAGAAGATTTATGCGCCAACAATATGGATAGGAGCTACCCAAGTTGGCAGCCCCTTTTTCTTGTCTAAGCTGGTGGTGGCCCATATAAATTCTTAGTGCTTTTAATAATTGACCTTAAGATAGAACTTTTTCCCCTTAAACTGTGGTTGGCTTCCAATATCAGTTCAATGTGAAATGACAGTTTTTCCCTATTCGATATTTTCATTTCTTTTGCTCCAATGACTCGGAGACTCAAAATCAAATGTAAAATTCATAATCCACAAAAAAATAAAAATAAAGAAACCATATTAAGTGATAGTAAATCAAGGTATTTAGGAAACCTATCAAATTCCCCCACACTTAGACTTTGCTAGTCCTTGAGCAAACTAAACTAAACTAATCCTAAATTATACAATTTCATTTCATTAAGGATACGCTACACTTAGAATTTGTAACAAGCCTTTGAACGCCTAGTATCCCTAGCGGAAGAGTTATAGTCTCGTGAAGGTTCACAAGAGGTATACCCACAAAACCTAATCTTCCAACTTTCAAATACTCCAAAGCACAAGCATCCAACGAGCTAAGAGAACACAAATTTTCTGCACATTAATTATAAGAAGATAGAAGTACAAAAGAATATATTCTCACGCTTAATTGTTGAACGAGAAATATCCAATGCGATATGAAATAATTCAGGTTTGAGAGCAACCGAATAAGAATTTTTCCTTTACTTCTGCCTCACCAATACAATTTTATGATCTGACTCAAAAGAGGGTGTTTTGGTCTCACGTGTATGCAGGAGAAAATGAAGAGAGAAAACCCGCACACGTTAATGGGAAGGGAAAATCTTTCAAAGTAAAACTTTTGTGCAAACTTAGGAATTCCCACCCCCCACCCACTTAAACTATACGTTCCCTCAATGTAAATTTAATCATCCAACATAAAACAAGATAGGAAATCCTATAATGATATGAAAAAGAAATTAAAAAAACTAAGTACAAGAAAAGAAAGAAAAATCAAAGAAAAATCAATGGTTTTCCTCACACGCAACGCTTGGTTTAAAGTCCTAATCTCAACTTACAAGATGAACTCTCTCATACACCAACAATCAGAAAATTTCAGGACCCTCCCATAAAACTTTTTTTTTTGCAAACACTAATTTCCTACAAATATTAGTACATTAAAACGGAAATGAAGCTATCAACCCCAAAAAAATTCCTTATTGTTATGCTTGTCTACACTTGGAAGTGTATAAAGAATATCGAATCTGGGAACTTTTGTGGTTTATTGTTTGTAAACATGCATAGTTTGAGAATCAAGTATCTCCAATGGTGGATATCAAGAAGCAAAGTCTTTCAACAATACTTCCTAAGAGCATACGTTCAAATTAATAAGAGGTAAAGGAGAAGAATCAATATGCAAAGGGTTAGAATTTGCATTGTATTTTAGTTTTAGATTATTGATTTAATTGACTAACAGTTGTTAAACCTTGATTGCACCTAGTTTAATTATTCTTGATAGCATTCTCTTATGACATAACGTCATTCAAACTAGATCAAGGGATTAACAGTTTTTCATATCTATTTTTAGATCTGATGGTGACTGTGATCATCCATTATTATCAGACTTCGTTCTCTGTGTGGCCGGTCATAACTTGGAATCAAGTTTGGTTGTGCAAGTACAAAAGAAGACATTGAGTATTTGAAGACAATGATATTTTTGATTGGTTTCATATCTTTGTGATTTAACTTTGTGCACAAACTTGATCGACTGAGATTCTACTAGGTCTTGTTTATCTTTGATAGACAATTGATTGAATAGCCGTAGTGGATCGAGAAACTATCATTTGGTGGTATTCTTCAGTGTCCGGATGTGATAGTTTGTATACCTCTATGTAGTTATCTCGATAATCTAGATCTTGGCAGATTTTAGCCAACAAAGGATTTTATTAGATTAAACGGAAGAGCCTTTGTTGAACTCAACATATAATATATGATTTACTTCTTGAGATTGGAAGAGTGGTTACCAACCAGATTAGTCTTTTACTATTTCGGAAGACGGTCCAAAGGAGTTTAGTGCTTGAAGTCTCCTTAAGATAGTGGACTCTATCTTAAGATTTGGGTGCATTAGACAGATTTGTTGTAGGCGCAGGGATACTAAGGAAACTAGGTAACTAAGAATAATTTTCTTGGTCTCAACTATACGAAGTTGGTAGTAGTCTTTGTATAGCGGCTTAATTTTGAGAGTATTCAAAACTAGACTAGGTCTTGCGTTTTTTCTGCATTTACGGTTTCCTCGTTAACAAAATCTTGTTGGGTCTTCACTTTTACTTTCCGCAATTATAATTATCATTTTAGTTATAGTTAAAGTTAAATACAATTTATGTTAATCCAAACACTTGGGTTGATCCCAATAGTTGTTTTTTTTGATCGGTAAAGAATTTGGTGCTGAAGAGTTTCGAACTCAGGACACTGGTATCATCACCCACTGTACTACGTTATCCAAGTCACTATTATAGTTTTTTTTTTTGTTGATTCCTATAATTTAAGGTTTAGTTTCGTACTTATACTATATACCAAGTGTATACCTTGTTGCCGTCATTTTCTTGACAGTGTTTGTCTATATTAGATCACACAAGGTATCAGATGTATAGTTGATATTGAAAAGATTGTGGTGAACTTGGTAACCTTGTCATTTCAGAAAGTAAACATGTGCATGTGGGTAAAAAAATAGAAAATAGTTTTTATTAAATAATACTGGTATAGATGGTTGATTAAAAATGTCAATCATGTTCCAGACGTTAAAAAAAATCTCGATAAAGGATGAATTTATTTTCCCCAAAAAATTCATTTTCAACATATTACAGCGTGTCAAACACCCATTTGTACCTCAATAAATAAAGATAAAATTAAGTGGCAATTAACTATAGATGGTAATCACATAGTTAAATCTATGTAAGCTAATCTAAATGATCCCTTGGTTAATCCGTTTGTTGTTTTGGAAAACTTTGTGGAATCCGAAAATATCATAAAGAATACCTAAAGAGTAAAGCTCTTGAATTTAACATATTCCATGAAAAGGGTCTTAAAGTAGTCAGACTCTTTAACAACTCTCAACCATGTACGTGTTGGAAAATCAGGAGGACCAGTCAAGTGAGTTATTAATACTTTTACCTGTTTAACATCCCTATTGATACCTTTTTTACTCTGCTATTCCCCTAGTGCTACACGTAATCAACTTTCACATAGGTGGACAATACCTTCTGCATTTATTTTTTTGTTGACGAAAATTTTTTCCAACAAAATTTCACCACTATACTGAGACAGTATTTCGTTTTCTCCTTTCTGGATTTTCTCTCCTCCCATTTCATAACTGCATCACACCTCTCTCACAGTAGAGCAAACAAGCGATATATCATAATCATAAAAAAAAAATATTTGATTTCATCAAAAGAGAAAATGAGGTTTCTCTATCCATGAAGGAGATTGTTGTTGATGGCGTCGTCAATAAGAGGTCTTCCATTAACTCAATTTGTTGTAGTGACTACATGAGATTAGTTGAAAACAAGTTCATTCCCAACCATCATCAACATCATCAATTAGGTTATTTTGTTATATCATAATTTGGGTTTTATTATGTTTCTAATTATATGAGCTAACCAGAGTCAAGAGGGATAAAAAAAAAGTTGTGAAAGTAAAAACCAAAGCATATATCTTGAGAACGAGTTCGTTTCAAATGCCAAAGTTTTGTTCATGTGTTATAATAAGAAAGTAGGATATGATTCAAGCTAGGTTCCATGATCAAAAAGTACTCCCAATATGACTCTTTAAATAGATATCCAAAGGCAAAACATATTGTTTGTCCCACCATTTTTAAACCAAACCCATTTTTGCTACCCTTTTTGAGTTCTTCCTGGTGTTCATCTATTCTATTTAACTTCTTTTTATACAAAGTTAGATATGTGACTACCACATTTGAAAAGAGAGACTGTGTAAAAACACTCTATTTTGGCTTCCCTATCTATACATTCATCCGTCAAATATTTAGAGATTTTTCAAATCATCTTTAAATGTGAAGAATGGATGGAGAACCTTCAAATTTGTTTGATAGTGACAACTCACTCAAACTTTGGCACTTCGCTCTTATTTTCTTATCTAATTACTATTGCATGTCACTTGCTTACAGAAAGTAGTAATTTCGACGAACTAATATTTATAGATGGGAAGAAACGAAAAAATATTGAAGAGTAAACGAAGAAATCATCCTTCATATTGAGGTTAGTGACTATTTAATTGACTTATTCCATTTATATTAAGTTCTTTTAGTTGTATTCATTAAAATCATGACATGCGAAGTTTGTGTGTATGCCTTTCGTATTCAAACGACTTGATCGTTGTCTATGATCCAAGTATCAAGAGAAAGGATAAACATATATTGTTTTTACAACTTATTATATTGAGTTACATAATATAGTTTTATATTCTTTCGTGAATTCGACATAACACGAATAAGATACTTGGTATTATTAAATGTTAAACTTTCAACTTGAGTTTCTGCTTTAAAAACATGTTAGAAAAAAATTTCTTAGACATGTGTTAAAGCTAGTTTGAACTCGAATTCACTTTCGGGTTCAAATAAGGATGTCAGAACCGATCGTATTTCAGGATTATTCCCATGCCAGGATAGGTTCAGGATTGATCCCAAACTGATTATAACTTATGATTTCCAATTGTTTATTACTTGCTTAATGGATTTTGATGTTGACATAAGTTGGAAAAGTAAAGTTCTTATATCAAGAATTATGAACATGTATTTTACTCCAATTTGTTATTTTTCATATATATTTCACTGATACTAAAGGCTAGATCCTGATTAATAATTGTAATTGTTTTCATTGATATACATAGTATCGAAAATTGATGTGCTTTCTTTTCCCATAAGATTGCACATAACTAGTTGACTATTTATTTAGTTTTGCAAAATACATGGATTTTGAACTACTAATATCGGTTGTCTTACTAGTAGATATCTCAAATATTAATGTTAAAAAATATTATTAATTATATATTTTAGAAATAACGCTTTGTATTTATTAAAAATGAGTTACGCATGTTAATATAATCATTTAATATCTAGATTTAAGCTAAATTCGGGAATGCCATTGGTTAAATATCTTTTGGTTTTTGAATTTGGAATATCTTGTTTCCGAACAAGTCTTGCTCATAACATTATAAATAATGGAGTCTTGTATTCTTACAAACTCATCCGGGGACTCGCCTAAAATAAGTTTAAGGTACTGTCGATACCAAGTAGTCTGACTCAATTTGGACCAAAAAACGATTAATTAGTTTAAATCATTTTTGGGATCAAGGAGCACTAGTAGTACCATTATAGGAAAACGAAATTGTTATTTGGTTTTCGTTGTTTACTTATTATTGAAATAACACATAGTTATCTTCTAGACAAGTTTTCGTCTATTCTATTTCCATTTTCTTATGATATAAGAGCACTCGAGAACTTTGGAGATCTGACTATAAAAGATTCAATTAATTCATAATCTGCTGATAGAACTATTTATATTTTAATGTTAACAGATTTCGTTCTGTGAGACAAATCAAATTGTGAAACCAAGTGCAGGTTTTTACTTTTTAAGATTAAGAAAATTGAAGACTTGAGATTATTATGTGTTACTGATCTTGGTGTGGTTATTTGTAAGATTTTAGTTTCCTTGACAAACAAGTTGTGTATCGTTGATAAACGTAAATCTTGTGGATCAACAAGTTTTTTCATTTGCAAACATACGTAAATAATGTAATCAAGTGGGTTACTTCGGTAATTGTAAATCTTGATTGATCTTGATTCATGAGTTTCAAATATGATATTATATTGGTATATATAGATCTAAACGGGACAATCTTGGCTCTGAACTTAATTATCGATTATATGATTTGCGATTGGTAGTAAGTGGTTACGAAATAGGTTGTTCCATTAATATTTGGAAGACGTCCTAAGGGTTCAGGTTTCAGAAGTCTTCATGACGGATTATGAAGTGAATATTGGTAGTGGACTCTGATGAGGGATTCACGTGCTTTATCCAGATTGGTTGTTAGCGCAAGAAATATATCTAACAGTGTGTGTTTGGTTTGATCCAAACTATAAGACACGACTCTTAATTTATCTAGATCGAGTTTAGTTAATATACCACCAAGTTTTGATGGTACCAACTATCCTGGTGGAAGTATGCTATGAGATCTTTGCTTCAGTCCCATGACTTTAATACTTGGGTATTATTTATCAACGTCGATATACGTTCAAAGGTTGAAAACTATATTTCCGAGTACAAAGCATTGGACAAGTACAATTATGAGGAAAAACGTCTTGGTAAGCAGAACTCATATGGCTATAGTACTGGAGTAAGACGAGACCTTCATCATCACGTATCCACATGTGAAACATCAAAAAAGACTTGCAATACTCTTCAAAATATATTTAAAAGTAACAAATTACAAACAAAAAAAAAAAACAAAAAAGTTGGACTTCAATCCCTCAATTCTGATTGGGAAACCTTCGGATGAGTGGTGATGACATGTTCAAAGAATGTCACCTTAAACTTTCTAAGATTGTAAAGGCCTCTGTAACTCTTGGCAAAACTATTTATAAAAATATATAGTGTGTAAAATTCTCAGATCGTTGCCATACAGATACGAGTCCAAGAAGCATGCCATCCTATAAGCAAACGATCTTTAAAAACTATTTAGAAGTGTACTAGTATGTAAAATGAAGACCTTTGGCCATGAGTTCCAGTCAAACCAAGAAGAGGATAAACTAATTTCTTTTAAAGTCGAAAAGAACTTGGGAAATCCCGATAAAGGAAAGAATGTTCGGGTGACTATAAAATAGGGACACAATATCTTAAGAAATAACAATATGAGACTTAAAATATACTCGTTCATCTACCAGACCTTATGATCGTATTCCTTTTAAAAGGAAAAATGATCAAGAGGAAGAGGATGCATATCAGCCACAATATTTTAAAGGTAAAGTTTTTGGTCACTTAAAGATTGTCCTGATGTAAGAAAATACACTGGTAACAAGGCGTTTAATGTAACTTTACATGAGTCCTCTGACTTGTATAACTTAGAAGAAAACGAAACATCAAAAATTGCTCTTATTGCCAATACCACTAGTCAATCTGATATTGTCTTGGATCCTTCAATTGAACTTATGGATACATCTTCCGGTGTACATATTCAAAATAATTATACAAAATTGACTCACAACCCGTCTTTTATATTTAAAGAGGAAGACAAAATGGAAGAGGTAAAAATCAATCAAAAATATTTCTTATTTTTATACAGATGTGGAAGCGCTCGACTACCAGATTCTATTCCTATAAGCGACCAATAATAAACTCTCAAGGTGTAATTAACCCAGTTGAATGCTTCAAATTTTTTGAGTTAGGCTGACTGTCGCATCAGATACATAAGCTCGACCTGCTTACTAGTATCATCTTTATACACAGTCACTTAGCATAATATCTCTGTTTTGGATGTATTACTTGTGTGGAGAATTATGTGACAATTACACGTATCCCCCAACCCTATATTAATATTATAAAATTGTTGCAAGGTTGATTTCAATGACTAATTAAATAACCCAATAATTATTCATGATAAGAACAATAGATACGATCGATAATAACGATAAAACTTAAAATAAAGTTATATAAATAATTAGGTTTTCATTATTTAGGACTTTAGATCAAAAAAATAATTAAATACTCATAATACAAAGAAATAAATAAATAAAAACGAAACAATAAATCACCACGGTTTTTCCCCGTGGCGGAAAAATCCTAATCTCTATGCCTCTCCTCTTGCCGCTTGTGTTGTAAAGGAAATTATGTGTAAAAGATTGTGTCTAGGTTCCTCTTTGTATAGACTTTGAGAACCTCCTCTTAATATCTATCCAACCAGGAAATCTGATAACCATTAAATATTTTCGCCTCATTTGATCCCTATCCAAGTTGAAAACTTAACATCCTCACATACTAATACCTCCTTTTAATCCTATCCAATTAGGATACTTAAGTTCATCAAATCCAACAAAAACCTTATTTGTCACGTAGAAGACAAGATCAAAACGCAAATCTTTTTTCTCTTCCCGCGCAGGCCGAACATAAACCAAATTTAAGTTGGTTTCACCGTCTTGCTCATAACTTCTTCGTTCTGTGCTGGAATTGGGTGATCCTTGGCTCGTTGGAATCATATTTTATTTATGTACAAGAAAGTAGTGACTAAATACGAATTTGTAAGAGTTTCACTTTTTCTTTAATATGTCTCCAGTTGTAGTATTTCAATATGCCTCGAAAAAATCATATACGCAATCCACAAGTCAAATCTAAGGGTTTCCAAAGTTTTTCCAAATTTTAAAACTTATAATCCAAGTAGAACTCTATCAATCAGGTTGATTGACTTTTCTTTTTCATAGTCAACCTAGACTGGCCAGTCATAGGTAGGTATAATTAATCAATCATGGCTGTCCATAAGAAAAATATTGAACTTTCTCCCTCTACCATTAATGGAGGAGGATTCTACTTTTATCTTGGTGATCTATCGACTCATGACTGAAAACCTTGAAAAACCGTAACACTTGCCTTGGAGAAAAAATCCATCTCTCATAACAAACCTGAATAAAAAAATACAACTTGTCATTTTTAGTTTCTTCTTATATTCCTATGCATCAATAACAATTGCTTTTAAAATCAAGAAAACTAATAACTGAGAATAACCGTATAATACAAAGGATTTTTCCTAAATGCAACTTCTATGAGGTGGAGAGCTTTTATGCTCCACTTTGGTGATTCGTCATCTCATGGACGAAAACCTTGGAAAATCGTAACAGTTGCCCTGAAGCGAAAATCCATTTCATGGAACAAAAGGGAAATATGCTAGCAGAGAGAGCAATCCTCTTGCTCTGAGCCCTATTGGATATTGGATTTAACTGAGAGGACACAAATATAACAATCATGATAATTCTTGAGATTAAAATAGAAATAGTCTTAAGGTCTTAGAGCGTTTGAGTAACCTTCTGCACGTATATTCCTATGCAATAGGAAGACTTGATCCTAAACTCAAGAGAACTAATAGAGTGCAAGAAATGAGAACAATCGTATATTATAAGAAATTTTTTGTGCTCAATGTAACTTTTGGAGAGTTTTGATACATTACTTTCATCAAACTGAATGAGTGATCTTATGATGGAGAAAAAAATCCCATAATGAGCTCATCCAATCGTTACATATTTCAAGCATTATTTTATTTTTAGTTTTTAATTATTTTTAATAATAATGTATTTGAACTCTAACCATCGATCGTCTACTTGAAAACTCACCCTCATCAGTAGAAAATAATTTTCCGTTTAAAGTGTAATTTGGAAGATTTCTTTCTGAAATTCACCTTCAAATGAAGCAAAACCCTAGAGAGTCTTAGACTTGGGAGGAGTTGAAAAAGCGAGGGTATAACGACCACACCCAATAATTCGTTCGACAATCTGTATGGACTAACTCCAATATAATTTCAAGAGCACCAACTTAAAAGGTGAGCTTAATCAAGAAATATACTAAAGAGTTATATCTCAATTTCTCAATACAATCTGCAATCGAACAGCCTGTGAGCCCGATTGATATGAGAAATAACTTGGACGGTACCAAAGATCAATGCCCAAGTGCCAATCAATTACTATCCAACAAACAAGGTCGGATTTCACAATTGATTGAACTACGCACAACCTGTGATATTTCAATTATATAAACAAATATAATGCGGAAAAGAAATAACACAGATACCAGAAGTTTTGTTAACGAGGAAACCGCAAATGCAGAAAAACCCTGAGACCTAGTCCAGTTTTCAACACCACATTGTATTAAGCCGCTACAGACATTAGCTTACTACAAGTTAACTTCGAACTGGAATGTAGTTGAGACCTAACCAAGTCTCACACCGATTAAGGTACAGTCGCGTTCCTTACGCCTCTAGAACCACGCCGGATTCTGCGCACTTGATTCCCTTAGCTGATCTCACCCACAACTAAGAGTTTCTACGACCCAAAGTCGAAGACTTATAAACAAATCGGTCTCCCACAGATAAGTCTATTCTGATAGATAAATATGTCTCCCACAGAAGTACCTACGAAGTTTTTGTTCCGTCTTTTGATAAATCAAGGTGAACAGGAACCAATTGATAATATGGTCTTATACTCCCGAAGAGAATCCTAGAAATATCAATCACCTCACAATAACTTAACTATATGGTAGTAAAAGAAGTTATTATGGAATCACAAAGAATGAGACGAAGAGCTTTGTATATTACCTATCGGAGATAAAGCTCGAGTTAATCTTAGAGAAGATAGTACTCAATACGATAGAACAAGTAAGATCAAATCACACACCTACAGAGAAAATAGTTGGGTTTGGCTTCACGAATCCCAAATGAAGTCTTCAAGTCGTTAACCTATAATGGTTTTGGAAAAACTTAGGTTAAAGGAGAATCGACTCTAGTCGCAACTAGGATACAAGAAAGTGTCGGGATTAGGTTTTCCAGTTGCTAGAGCTCTCCCTTATACAGTCTTTCAAATCAGGGTTTGCTTTCAATCAAAGCTAAGATAGATTAGTAACAAAGCATTCAATATTCACCGTTAGATGAAGACCTGAATTAAGATTCAAGCTAAGTCTGCTTAAAACCAAAGCAATATCTCTCCACCGTTATATGGTCTTAGCTTGTTACACACAAATGAAATATACCTGGGTAACCGTACCTAAACGTGTATATTGAGTTAGCTCAATAACAGTTAAATGAAGTTACCATATGAACACTTTGGTCTTAACCACATTCATCCAAAACACTTCTAGATCAACTATGGTGATTGTTGATACATGAAAAATAATACCCATTAATAGGTTCGGGGTGCTACCTAAGAGGGGAGGTAAGCTTAGTATGAGACATGGGGACTTGGGGACTAAGCCCAAGTCCAATGAAGAAATACCCATGAGATAAGAAGGATAAGGAAGGGATTAACAAATAAATATGAGTCTATATTAAGGAAATGACATTAGAAGTAATTAAGGAGGTTTAGGACATGTGTCATGATGTCATAAAAGGAAGGACTTTTAGGAAAGTCTATATTAAGGAAGGACAAGGTACAAAGGAAAGACAACTCTTTCTCTTACCATTCCTAGTAAAGTGAGGTCACTTGGTGGGTCTATGACGAGTAGAAACTAAACTAAAATTACCCCTTAACATTTGGTGACCACACCCGGAGGCTCGTGCCTAGCTCACCATGACACACCTAGGAGGCGCTAGCGCAGGCGCGGTAGAAAACCAACCGAATGACACACCACTTAACCTAGAAGGAGAGAGAGTGAGGATAGTGTCGGACCCAATCACACAGGTGAGAAGACCGTACGCTCCACACGAGAAAAACAAACAACATGAAGGCGAGAGCACGACAATCGTACAACTCACTCTGAAGGAAATACAGAAAGAGCTAGAGGACCATGTCCGCAGGGAGCAAGAGTTGAGAAAACTTTTGAAGGTATCCAGTGCCGAACAGAGTACCAGAGGAGCAACGGAAGATCCGAGAGAAAAGGAAGAAGAACCTGTAGTTATGACTCAAGAGGCGATGGCCAAGTACCTAGAGACGAACTACAGAGTCGTGAAGCAGGACAACTATGATTTCATGGCCAGCCATACCACACCAGATGAAGTAAGTCGTTTCGCCCACTTAGACACGATAGAATAAAGAAGAGCACAAGCAGAACGATTCGCAGAAGCTTACAGGAAGCGCACAGCTAATTATTACAATAAGAGAGTGAAAGAGAGAGCCTTCAAAGTAGAAGAATTGGTTCTAAAAATCGGCTCCCATGTACAAAGGAATCCCAGCGCTGGTAAGTTTGCTGCAAACTGGGAAGGGACATTCAAGATAATAAAAGTAGCAGATAGCGGATACTATAAGCTTAGGCGAATGAATGGAACCAAAGTCAATTCTCCCATCAATAACAAATGGTTGAAGAAGTTCTATGCATAAATCGCTCAATGTATAAGCACCTACTTTGAATAATGAAACGTAAGCTATCACCAACGGTGTGAAAATCTATGAAAGTCCATGGGAATGCCAAAGCCTGACAAATTTACAAAAGGCTACGAGAATGCTAAAGGCGCCCGATCGGCTGACAAATCTACAAAAAGCCATGGGAATGCCAAAGGCGCCCAATCGGCTGACAAATTTACAAAAGGATACGGGAATGCCAAAGGCGCCCGGTCGACTGACAAATCTACAAAAGACCATGGGAATGCCAAATGCGCCCAATCGGCTGACTAATTTACAAAAGGCTACGGGAATGCCAAAGGCGCCCAATCGGCTGACAAATTTACAAAAGGCTACGGGAATACCAAAGGCGCCCGGTCGGCTGACAAATCTACAAAAGGCCACGGGAATGCCAAAGGCAACCAATCGGCTGACAAATTTACAAAAGGCTATGGGAATGCCAAAGGCTCCCGGTCGGCTGACAAATCTACAAAAGGCCATGGGAGTGCCAAAGGCACCTAATAGGTTGACGAATCTACAAAAAACCATGGGAATGCCAAAGGGAAAGTAGGTGTGTTTTACTAACGCCCACCCCATCCGTCGCATCCTTATGATATAAAGAAAGCGGAGTAGGCGCGTTCTATCAACGTCCTCCCACCTGCCACATCCTTCCAATAAAAAAAAAAGAACGGGGGAGTAGGCGCGTTCTATCAATGTTCGTCCACCCTACCGCTTCCTTTTAATAAAAAAATAAAGGGGGAGTATGCGCGTTTTACTAACGTCCACCCCACCCTTACATCCTCCCGATAAAAAAAAGGGAGTATGCGCGTTCTACCAGTGTCCTCCCACCTGCCGCATCCTTTCGATAAAAAAGAACGGGTGAGTAGGCGCGTTCTATCAACGCCCGCCCACCCACCGCTTCTAATAAAAAATAAAGGGGGAGTAGGCGCGTTTTACTAACACCCACCCCACCCGCCGCATCCTTCTGATAAAAAGAAATGGGGAGTAGGCGCACTTTATTAACGCCCACCCCACCTTTACATCCTTCCGATAAAAAAGGGGAGTAGGAACGTTCTATCAACGTCCTCCCACCCGCCGCATCTGATGGGTGTCGTAGGCTCAACAAATTAATAATCTTATTTCCACACAATTAGCTGGTAATATAATGGAAGCAAGGATCGTTCCCACGAAGAGCAGGGAGTTTAGTTGTCAAAAATGTCACAAATGGGGGTTTTTGTTTTAGATTCAAAAGCTAAATAAATTATAAAGCAATGAGAAGTAATTAAGATTGCAAACAAAATGGCGTGAGATGATCGAGGAATCCTTCTTCGTAACTAAATATTCATCAAAGTAGTATATTCATCCATTCATCATTAATCATAGATTATTACTAACCGTAAGATAACAAATATGCTTAGTTATCTCCAAAATCCCTTAAGCCACTAAACAACAGGTACGCTTAGTCGCCAGAGTCTATCCGTCTGAACCACCTTGAGGTACGCTTACAAGATGTAATTCAGTCGAATGCTTTATGGTCTGTGAATTTAGGTTTAATCCTAGTAGTTAGACTCATTACGCTCGGTCTACTTTCTAGTGTTGTGTTTACACGCGATTGCTTTACGGAATCCCTCCGCAAGGTCTCACGTTCTCTACTTGTGTAAGAAATTATTCAACAATTACGGATATCCTAACCCTTATTAGCATTAGATTGAGTTAACAAATATATTCAGTTGGCCACCTAAACAATCTATCAACCAATCATATTCATTTTTAATAATAAACACAAACAATAGTCATATGAAGAAATCAGAACAGATTCATATGCTAAATCAAATCATATATAGTACTTAGAATTCATCCTCAATCAAATAAGTAAATTATCTAGACATAATGGAGTTTATAGAAAGCAAACTGTAGTTGTAGAAGAACTCTAGCTATTGCTGCTTCTGTTGCAGGAGATCAGCCATTGTCGCCTTGTTGCAAGAAAACTTTAGCTACTACTGCATATATGAACTCTTAATGCTTCTGTTCTCTCTTTGGGTACTTCTGTCGAACAGTTTATGGACGTGAAAGTGAGGGTGAGGATATGCCTTCTGCTCACGATTTGAGCCTCTATTTATAGTTTTTCGACCCTGTAATTTCGAATCTGATAATCATCCAAGAATTCTATACCGACTTAAACCCTAAACTCATATTATTTCTCAGTCGTTCATCTTGAAAATCAACGACAAAGCCACTAGTCGGTGACTGTTTTCTAGCTCCTGCAACTTATCCAAATCTGAATTCTCGCTCAAGTTAAGTTGTTTCCCTGCACCTAAAGTCTCGAGCCGACAACACCTCTTAATCTTCTCCGATCGGTTCTTTAATCAACGACATAAGTCGTTCTTGGTGTGCATGAACTGATGTCCAGCTTTCTACAAATTCGAGCTCCATAAATCCCTGTTTTATTGCTTGAAAAATTTATCCGGATACCCAATCTTCTTATCAAACTAGGGCTCTGTCTCAGAATATCCCGATCATGTATTCCCAGTAATCATCCGCATCAGTTCTCCCTCTTGGAAGTTTCCTCGCTCGTCTCCGACTTGCTCGATGATGAGTGCTAAAAAGTGCATATTTCTATATATTTTTCTTGGCATTTAACTCATCTTCTGTACATTAATTCTACATTTTATCCCATATTCTGTATTTTCATTGTTTTCAAGAATAAATATTTTTATTAATTAATTTTGTATTTTTAGGTACTAAATAAAGCTTGGATGAATTGTTGAGCGAAAAGAGCAAAGAAACGGTCAAGACTCCCGCAGGAAGGCATCAAAAAATGATGTTTGCAAGAGCCGGATAAACTAGAAGTGGGCTTGAAGAGGAAGAATGGGTCGACGCATGGGGGAGATTGTGCCATCAAATTAGGTAAAGTCGAACCCTAATTTCAACTGCCAATTTGGGGGAAAAATGTAAACCCTAAAATTTGGGTATAAATAGGATGTATGTTGTGTTGTAGAAGGTATGCCTGGACTAGCCAGTGCACCACCAAGAGGAATGGAATAGCCAGTTCCTCAATTCCTCAAATGTTCTGTTTTTGTTTTTGTTTTTGTTTCAATTTCAATTACTCTTTATGTTTATCATGTTTTTAATTACTGTCAACATGTTCTAGTTCTTCAGTTAGGGCTTAGGTGAAGCCTGAAGACCTTGTTGGGTAGCAAAATCTTAGTGAACACTCTTGTAGGCTTAACTGAATTAGGATGTTAGTGTTCTTGGTCATCAAATGCACCTGTGATTGAGTGTGCTGTAAGAAGACACTCAATGCTAGGGGTGAACTAGAGAATTTAGGGACTTAACCATCCACATTTAACTGAAGTAGGGAAGTAATGAAGCTTAGGGATCAAACATCACCTGTGATTGAGTGTGCTGTAAGAAGACACTCAATGCTAGGGGTGATGCTAGTGAGCTTATCTGATTAACTTTCCATCTATGTATGCCCTGGATTATAAGGAAGGCATGAGCCTCCACCTTTGTCCATTAGGGACAAGAGCATAAACTAGATTGATGCTGCCTAGCTAGGCCATAAGGTGAATTCAAATCCCCTAGTGCATTTACTGCTTAGCTTCTTTGCCTTATCTCACTGCCTTTGTTTCTTTGTCACTGCCTTTGGCTCACTGCCACTGATTTTTCTTGTTAACTGTCACTTGATTCATCACTTTAATTCACTGCCTTAGTTTACTGCTTAGGATAATCTTAGCTTAGGAAAGTAGGAAACCTTCAATCACACACACCAAGTCTCTGTGGATCGACTCGCACTTTCACATTAGCTACATCGACGCCGTGCACTTGCGGTATTAGTTTGTAGGTCTTTTAGAAACCTACCAAGTTTTTGGCGCCGTTGCCGGGGACTTGGTTGCTGTGTGGTTGAAGTTGTTACTGCCCTGTAACTTAGTTTTTCAGCATCTTAGTGTAACTTAACTGTTTTGCATTACATCTTAGGTTAACTGCATCTTAGTGTAACTTGCATTAGCATCTTGCATATTGCATATTAGTTTGCATCTTAGTTTGCATATCACTGCATACCTGCAAATCATCACTGCATCTGTAGCATTGCCCTGTTGCTTTGCTCATTGTCTGTGATTTTCTCATTTTGACATTGGCTTTGCTCATTGTCTGCATATTTGGTCACTTCATTTGTAGCTTTGCTTAGCCATGTATCTGCAAACTACTAATGTGGCTTTGCTCATTGCTCTGTAGCCTTCCTCTGAAATATACCTACAAAGCATCACTACATCTGAAGCATTGGTGTGCATCTTAGCAATATCACCTGTACTTAAGCATTGAGTCTTATCATTGCAACTACCATTGAGTCTATGTTAGCTGAAGTTGTCTCCCTGTAGTCAGCTGCACCTTCCCTTTGTTAGTATATCCATCTTGCTGTGCTATGCTTCGCTTCAAAGAGACTGATCTTCTCTTTTGAGCCAACAGGTGCTGCTACAGCCTGCCTCTGGTGCTGCTGCTGTTTTCTGTGTTGCTGCTGCTGCTGTCTTGCTGCCTCCTACTGCTGCTGCTTCTTCTTGTTGCTGTTGCTGTGAACCAAGCCCAACTGGGCTGTGCAACTAAAACAGAACAGCTGGGCTGTGCTACAAGAGTAAGCCTAAACTGTGGGCTTGTGTAAAATTTTCTGGGTTTGTAAATTAGATTGAACTGAACTGTGGGCTTGACCCAAACAAAAGTTGACAACCATTTTCAAACCCAGTTTCACTTCTTTTTGGGCTGTGTAAATTCTGAAAGTGATTATGGGCTTGTGAATTGGACTGTGGACTTAGTTACATTTTGGGCCTCAAACTGAAATTTGTTTAAACTGTGGGCTCCAACCATTCGTGGGTTTAGACTCAACTGAACTTTAAACCCCTACATTGTGAGCTTAGACCCAGACCAAAAATTTGAAAAACGTTTTAAAGTTTTAAAACCCAACTGACCTCCCCTAATCAAATCGTAAGCCTAAACTAAAAGCCCAATTGGGCTGTGTAATTGTGTTTAATTTGTGAGCTTGCAATAATTTTCTGTTTCAGAACTCTGGGTTGTAACCCAAGCTAAAATTTTCAAAACATCTTCAAACCCAAGTGGGCTTAGTTTTTCAGCGAACTTTGGGCCTTAACCAACTGGGCCAGAACGAATTCAAACCTTCAAACACAACTGGGCTCCTGAACCCAGTTTGTGGGCTTGATTAATTTGTTTTTGAGTTTGTTTAAAACTATTTTGGGCTTGTTTGAATTTACTGTGGGCCTGTAATTGTAACTCTTAAAACCAAAATCTAGGCCAACTTTTTAAACTGAACTTTGGGCCTCAAACAAACTGCAAACCCGCCTTTTTTCCCTAAAAACCAAAAAGTTTTTTCCCATTAAAACCAAAAGGCTTTTTCCCATAAAAACCAAATGTTGTTCATTCCCTTAAAAACCAAATTTTTCCCAAAAAGTCCAATCCCATTAAAAACCAAATTTTCTTGTATAGAGTCTAGTAGATAGTTTCTTAGTTAAATCTTTTGTTTCTTTTGTACATATTTTGCTAATCCAACGTGACTCTTAACTGAAATATGTTGGATTTTTGCCTTGAATAACGGAGTTCTAATCTTGTTTTCGCCGACATCCGGGTATTCTCTTTCCTTTTTCCCTGCTCAGCATGGTCCTATTCGTATGTTGTATTATAATTTTATTCATCTTTTGAAACATTGAGGACAATGTTTAGTTTAGGTTTGGGGGTATAGAGTAGATACTTTGATAACATGTTATAATTGAAAACAGAACTCCCTCTTTTTGAAAAAATATTAAAAAAAAAAAAAAAAAAAAATTCCAAAAAAAATTAAAAAAATGAAAAATCATAAAAATCGAGCTCATTTACCTTGAAATGTTGACTCTTGTGCAAATATGTATTTTTATTAGGATTCTTAGTCTAGATATTTAGGCACCCTGATTCTAGCACAATTCACATAGTGATAAGAAACTTGCACGCGCACGATCTACCAATACATGTATAGCCTTGATCTTCAAGGTGTTTGATAGGAAGTTAGATTCCCAATCACTTTAGAATACTGAATAAGACTTGACTAGCTTGTTCTTTGGTTGGCTGGGATAGAAGTTGAAGGATACGTTAAGAAAAGCAACCATAGAATTTGACCGGATGCATTCGATAAGGGCCACCTCTTGCTAAGAGTCATGTAATTATGTTTTTCTTTTTGTTCATGTATCAAAAGTGTCACTATGTTGTAAAGATCAAAGTTATTTCTTCAAAAAAAAAAATCAAAAAAAAAAAAATATTCAATCAAGTATTTATTTATTTATTCCATGTTTTGTCATGTTAAAGACAATATTCTCTTTTGTTCCAAAAATAAAAGAGAGTAATCAATGTAAATAAGAGTCATGTAAAGAGTCATCTTTTTGTTGTAAATAGTCTTGTAATAAGCAAGGAGGGTGCAGCCATCGATGTATAACGCGGGTAAACTGAAATATCACCAAATCATTGGGTGAACATTCACAATTCTCGTAAAGCCGGACAGCTAGCTTGGCTTAGAATTCTGTTCTTAGCCTAAAAACTATCTCTTGGTGATTAGTAGTCATAACTTCAGATCTTTCTTTACACATGTGTAGATACACTTTACACTCTTATCACATGTCTTTATTTGTTATCAGTGCTAGGATTGTGCCTTTGATAACTAGATTGACATCTCCATTTCGCTGTGAGTTTAAACTGACTTGCACATGTCACATTTGATGGAATCTGAGCTTATATTTTGACCTAGAACTTTGTAGGTACGTTCTAATCAAACCTTCACGAGACTTCACTCGTCCACTAGGGACACTTAGTGGTTTAAAAGGCTTAGTGCATACGCTAAATGCATTCGAGAAACCAGCGACAGTGGTATAGGTAGGATTCCCTTAGTTTTGTTTTACTTGAGGACAAGTAAAATTCAGGTTTGGGGGTATTTGATGAGTGCTAAAAAGTGCATATTTCTATATATTTTTCTTGGCATTTAACTCATCTTATGTGCATTAATTCTACATTTTATCCCATATTCTGTATTTTCATTGTTTTCAAGAATAAATATTTTTATTAATTAATTTTGTATTTTTAGGTACTAAATAAAGCTTGGATGAATTGTTGAGCGAAAAGAGCAAAGAAACGGTCAAGACTCCCGCAGGAAGGCAGCAAAGAATGATGTTTGCAAGAGCCGGATAAACTAGAAGTGGGCTTGAAGAGGAAGAATGGGTCGACGCATGGGGGAGAGATTGTGCCATCAAATTAGGTAAAGTCGAACCCTAATTTCAACTGCCAATTTGGGGGAAAATTGTAAACCCTAAAATTTGGGTATAAATAGGATGTATGTTGTGTTGTAGAAGGTATGCCTGGACTAGCCAGTGCACCACCAAGAGGACTGGAATAGCCAGTTCCTCAATTCCTCAATTCCTCAAATGTTCTGTTTTTGTTTTTGTTTTTGTTTCAATTTCAATTACTCTTTATGTTTATCATGTTTTTAATTACTGTCAACATGTTCTAGTTCTTCAGTTAGGGCTTAGATGAAGCCTGAAGACCTTGTTGGGTAGAAAAATCTTAGTGAACACTCTTGTAGGCTTAACTGAATTAGGATGTTAGTGTTCTTGGTCATCAAATGCACCTGTGATTGAGTGTGCTGTAAGAAGACACTCAATGCTAGGGGTGAACTAGAGAATTTAGGGACTTAACCATCCACATTTAACTGAAGTAGGGAAGTAATGAAGCTTAGGGATCAAACATCACCTGTGATTGAGTGTGCTGTAAGAAGACACTCAATGCTAGGGGTGATGCTAGTGAGCTTATCTGATTAACTTTCCATCTATGTATGCCCTGGATTATAAGGAAGGCATGAGCCTCCAGCTTTGTCCATTAGGGACAGGAGCATAAACTAGATTGATGCTGCCTAGCTAGGCCATAAGGTGAATTCAAATCCCCTAGTGCATTTACTGCTTAGCTTCTTTGCCTTATCTCACTGCCTTTGTTTCTTTGTCACTGCCTTTGGCTCACTGCCACTGATTTTTCTTGTTAACTGTCACTTGCTTCATGATGAGTGCTAAAAAGTGCATATATTTATCCCTTTTTGTTGGCATTTAACTCATCCTTTGTGCATTAATTCTACATTTTATCCCATATTCTGTATTTTCATTGTTTTCAAGAATAAATATTTTTCTTACTTAATTTTATATTTTTAGGTAATAAATAAAGTTTGGATGAATTGCGGAGCGGAATAGAGCAGAAAAGTAGTGAAAAAGCCGGGAGGAGTTACGCAAGGAAGCCGCGAAGAACGTTGTGCACAAAACCAAGAGGCTAGGAATGGTCTTGAAGAAGGAAGAATTGTTCTTAAAGAAGATATGGGCTTGGCATACCCAAGTCCCAAAACCCTCACCCAAACCCATTTCCTATATCCAAACCCGCCTCCATCTTCAGCCGTCGGATTGGATCCATCTCATCATCCAATGGTCGCTTCATCGTCGTTCATCGAAATCGGAAGCTCCTGTCCAACACTACAACACCTAACTCCATCTTGAGCCGTTAGTTTCGTTGTATTTTTGCATCCAACGGTCGCTCATAATCTGTCTCTATCTCGCCGTTAGATCCGTTTCAGAAGTTATCATCCCACGGATTCCCTTCACAAAACATCAAATTTGATGATCCCGTTTAACACCTAAGCAACCTAACCCTATTACCCGCACCAAACGCACCCTTCTGCCAAAAACCATCGACTCCATCTTCTCCATTCCTCTACAGCGACCATCACCTCCACCATGTCCGCTCAACCACCTCCATCACTGTACCCCATCAATCAGCCACCCCCTCCATCACTAAAGGACACCACCATGATACTCTCTAGCTCCTTCTCTCTCAACCCTTTTATCTGTTCAAAAACAGTGAACCTAGAAACTAGGTTTGAGAGAAACAGAGTTAGTGAAATCAAACCACCAATTACGGAAAAGGAGAAGCAATAGAAGAATGGGTCGAGACCATTGATTGATTTCAGAGATTAGGTAAAGGTCAATTTTAGATTTTTTAGTAAACCCTAATTTTACTTATTTGGGGATTTTAGTTTTTTTTTGGGCTGTAACTATAAAAGGGTGTTAGGGGTCGTAAAATTGGGCATCTCTGGACTAGCCAGTAGAGAATTGAAACAAATTTATTTTGATGCAATTCCAATTTCAGTTCTTCTTATGTAGTTAACAGTGAATGTGTGCATGTTGTTTTCAATTATCTCGAATGTTGAATGTTGCTTTAATTATCATACTCAATGAATGTTATTGCTAGTTACATGTTTAGCATGAGCTAAACTGCATTAGGCTGAGGCTCAGATGAAGCCTAGTGCATTGTCAAATGGTGAATTGCTAGGATAGTTATCCTGATGTCTGTTTTGATTGAGCAATGGGAAGAGATTGATGCTCATAGTGCCTGTGATTGATTGTTCTGTCAAAAGACAGTCAATGCTAGGGGCAAACTAGTGAGCAAATTAGTTTTCCTCCCATTCTAAATGTATGCATAGGATTTTCAACTCAACCTAGGATCACATTGCTTGGCTAGGACACAAAGGTGGATTCTAAGCCCTTAGCTTAGCCACAATCCCTTTTACAGTCACTTAAATTCAGTTCTGTTTTGCTTCCTGTTCAGTTTATCTCCTTACCTGTTTTGCTTGTTTAATTTCTTGCAATTTGTAGCTGTTGTGCACTGAAATCAGTGCACAAACTCCCCCTGCCCTTGGCTTACAGCCTTGGTTCCCTGCTATTTTTATTTTATATCCTCTGCCATTTAATCTTTGCTGTTTTGCCATCTTGTGTTAACTGCTTTGGTTTGTTAACTGTTTTGGTTCTTTGCATCTGCCATATTACCTTGCCTTGCTCACTGTCATAGTGCTTTGCACCCATTGATAGCTTAGGATAATTTCTTGTATGCTCCCACTCCCTGTGGACTGATCCCATTCTTACTTTCTATACTAAAACTTGACCTTGTATACTTGCAAGTCTTTTGTGTGTCGTTCCCAAGCACACCAAGTTTTTGGCGCCGCTGCCGGGGATTGGTGCTTGCTGTTGCTGATTTCCTTTGCTGTCCTGACCTGCAATCATTGCACTGAGTTGTCTGAGCTTCATCACTATCATTGCAGTTGCCACTGAGTTGCTGCAGAGCTGTGTTGCTGGCCACCTGAGCTGCTGCTGCTGCTGGAACCTTGGCTGCTGCTGTTGCTGTTGCTGGAGCTGGTGAACCAAGCCTGCTGCTGCCAAGCCAAGCCTGCTGCTTCATCTGCGAACTGGGATTCTGGGCTGCTGCATCTCAACAAGTTGCTGGGCTTCGCCAAACTTTGCAACTGGGCTTAGTCACCTGCTGCTGCTGGGCTCTGCCTTTTTCTGTTGCTGGGCTCGTGATCTTCTGCTCCTGGGCTTCGCAGCTGATCCTCCTGGGCTCGTGTTGCTGAACCAACTCCAACTGTTGCTGGGCTTGGGCGTGAGCTACTTAGGACGATCCTAAAGCCCAACTGGGTTGTGCAACTAAAAGGGGACCAAAAGCCTATTTTTGGGCTTCCCTCCAAAAATCAAGTAAGCCTAACCCTGAGTTAACCCACTTGGGCCTCATTTAAATTCAAATTCGGGCTTGTAATAATTAATTTAATTATTTATTTGGGATTGTAATAATTTTTATTTTCCTTTATTTTCTTTTTCTTTTTTTTTTATTTGGGACTGTAATTATTTTTTGTCTTTATTTTTCTTTTATTTTTCTTTTTCTTTTTCTTTTTCTTTTATGGGCTTGTCTTAATTATTATTATTGTTTTTATTTTCTTTTATGGGTTGTGCTAATTTATGCTAGGTTTAGTTCAAAATTTTTTCCAAAGCCCAATTTTAAACCAAAAACAAAATCCCTTATTAAAACCAAAACCCACTCAAAACCAAATCATCAAAACCCATTTTAAACCAAAATATTGGGCCTTTTTGTGGTCCAAAATTGTTTCCGATTGCTCTGTCTGACCAACATGTTAGTTGAGGTACCTACAAGGACATGATTGTGACCTATAGAGACCAAACAAACAGACTTGTTAGAATTAATCAAGAAGAACCTATCGAAATTCTGAGTTCTGAGGTAGACAGCCCAGATCAAACCGAAACAATGGGAGAACCCCGTACCCTCAAGGATTATATGTACCCAACTAGAGCCAGTCAACCTTCTTGTATTGTGCTACCCGAGGATAATGGTCATTATGAGATGAAATCGAGCACAATACAGATGCTTCCTATTTTTAGAGGTGTTGAGAATGAAAACCCGTACCACCACGTGAGAGAATTCGAGGAAATTTGTGGAACTCTGCGTTTCACTCAAATGTCCGACGAAACCATAAAGTTAAGGCTCTTTCCTTTCTCCCTGAAAGATAAGGCAAAGGCCTGGCTTTATGCTTTACAGCCTCAATCCATCATGACATGGGATGACCTCATAAAGGAGTTTTTCAAAAAGTTTTTCCCGAATCACAAGACTGCGACAATTCGTCAAAGTCTGAATAGCTTTGTGCAATTAGAGGGTGAGACCTTAGCTAGATACTTGGAGAGATTCAATGAATTATTGCTCCAATGTCCCCATCATGGTTTTGAAAAATGGAGACTTGTGCAAATTTTGTATGAAGGTCTAGATGTGTCCACCCGAACAACGGTTGAATCGATGTGTAATGGTCTATTCGTAAACAAAACTGCTGATGCGTCTTGGGACTTCTTGATTGAAGTAGCTGAAAAGACGCAACAGTGGGAATCCATCCGTGAACCCAGAAAGACTACATCCGAAGCGAAGGCTTTTAGGATTGAAGCAGATTTCGAGGGAAGAGCAAACATGGCATCAATAGTTAGGAGATTAGAAGAGTTAGAACTACATAAAAATCCAAAACCTTCCACCACTACTCTCCGAGAACATGTCGCTTCGTCTGTATGTGCCGCTTGTAACAATCCCAACCATCAATTCCAAAATTGTCCCGATTTGCTTGCAGTCCAGGAATCTAGGCTTGAACAGGCACATGCCATGTTTCAAAAACAAGAGCATAACCCCTATTCACAGACCTACAATCCAGGATGGAGAAACCACCCTAACTTTTCATGGTCAAAGGACCCACTCAGGGAGGACCATCTCAACCCAATCAGAGCTATCAAAACAATCAGGGATATCAGAACAATCAAGGTTATCAACACCCGAGAAACCCTCAACAACAATCAAACTCTCAACCAATCATATCCTCAACACAATACCGACAAGAGATTATCCGCCCTAGAGGAATGTCCAGAGTCTGGTGCAAAGTCAGAAAAGTCTTGATCAAAAGATGGGTCAAATCTGTGATTCCATAAGTGAGAGAGAAAAGGGTAAACTTCCGAGCCAACCCCAACAAAATCCAAGAGTATATTTCAAACAGGCTCATCATCCTGCAAGGAAACCTCTCCCGATCAAGTCATGCCATTACCACCCTCCGAAGTGGTAAAGTCATCGAGAACAAAGTGGGCGAACCTAATGAATCTGATACAAATTCCACGCTGTCTCCACAACCCCAGAAAACCAAAGAATCTGAGCAAGTTGGAAAGCCTGACAATTCTACTGCTGTGAATGTCCCTTTGCCAACTCATTCTCCTGTTGCCCCATTTCCTCAAAGATTGATCTATCAACAGAAAAGTACCCATTACAATGAGATGTTAGATCTGTTCAAGAGAGTCAACATCAACATTCCTTTTCTTGAAGCAATCAAGCAAATCCCTGCTTATGCCAAATTCCTCAAAGACTTGTGTACTCAAAAGCGCAAGCTCAATGTGCACAAACGTGCTTTCTTAGCTGAGCAGGTGAGTTCCATCATTCTGAACAAAACTCCACCCAAGTTTAGGGATCCAGGATGTCCAACAATTTCTTGCACTATAGGAGAACACACGGTCAATAAAGCGTTATTAGACCTAGGTGCAAGTGTTAACCTTCTGCCATATTCTGTTTATGAGCAGTTAGGTCTTGGGGAGTTGAAGCCAACATCTATCACTCTACAACTGGCAGACCGATCTGTCAAGATTCCTCGTGGATGGTCGAAGACGTTTTGATCAAGGTTGACAAATTCTATTTTCCCGTAGACTTCATTGTCTTAGACACTCAACCTGTACAAAACCCAGACTGTCACATTCCTGTCATCTTAGGACGTCCTTTCTTGCTACGTCCAACGCATCATTAATTGTCGTAATGGAGTGTTGAAACTGTCTTTTGGCAACATGACGGTAGAATTGAATGTGTTCGATATTAGTCAACAACCTGTGAATCTTGATGATGATGATGTGCATGAAGTTAATATGATTGAAGGATTAATACAAGATTCGTTGACTAACATTCTATCCGTCGACCCTTTCAAGCATGTATGGAGAACTTTAACTCAGATTCCTATGATGATGCATACTGTAGTGACGTCCTATCTCTGCTCGAATCTGTACCTCAAATGGACGTCACTGAAAGGAAATATGAAGTGGAACCACCCTTACTCTCTGATTCCAAGCTCATTCCATCCATTGTTGAGCCACCCAAGCTTGAATTGAAAACATTGCCTAGTACGTTGAAGTACGCATTCCTAGGTTCTTCTGATACTTTACCTGTCATTATTTCATCATGTTTAGACACGGAACAGGAAAGTAAGCTTTTAGAAGTACTTAAGGAACACAAAGAGGCCTTAGGATGGACCATCTCAGATCTCAAAGGAATTAGTCCCACCATTTGCATGCACCACATTAACCTTGAAGAGAATGCCAAACCATCGAGGGAAATGCAAAGGAGACTTAATCCTAACATGAGAGATGTAGTCAAAGGAGAGATCCTGAAACTACTTGATGCGGGTATCATATACCCAATTCCCGATAGCAAATGGGTTAGTCCCATTCAAGTTGTGCCTAAGAAGTCAGGCATTACTGTAGTTCAGAACGA
This sequence comes from Papaver somniferum, assembly GCF_003573695.1. Classification (NCBI taxonomy): domain Eukaryota; kingdom Viridiplantae; phylum Streptophyta; class Magnoliopsida; order Ranunculales; family Papaveraceae; genus Papaver; species Papaver somniferum. The sequence goes on from NC_039359.1 coordinate 129,279,528, forward strand.
CAAGAATGAATTAGTCCCTACTCGTACAACCACAGGATGGCGAGTATGCATCGACTACAGGAAGTTGAACACAGTAACAAGGAAGGATCACTTCCCGCTCCCTTTCATTGACCAAATGCTAGAACGTGTGTCTGGACACAGTCACTACTGTTTTCTAGATGGCTTTTCCGGTTATAACCAAATTCACATTGCTCCGGAAGATCAGGAAAAAACTACATTCACGTGTCCATTTGGGACGTTTGCTTATAGACGTATGCCCTTCGGGTTGTGTAATGCACCTGCTACTTTTCAGCGTTGCATGATGAGCATTTTTTCTGACATGATAGATAGTTTTCTCGAGATCTTTATGGATGATTTCTCTGTTTTTGGTTCCTCGTTTGACGAATGTTTGAAGCATCTTGCCCTCGTGATATCCAGATGTAAAGAAAAGAACCTTGTTCTAAATTGGGAAAAATGCCATTTTATGGTGAATTCAGGAATAGTTCTAGGACACATCATCTCAGAAAAAGGAATTGAAGTGGATAAAGCTAAAGTTGACCTCATTCAACATCTACCACAACCTTGCTCTGTGAAGGAGATCAGATCATTTCTAGGTCATGCTGGTTTTTACCGGCGATTCATCAAAGATTTCAGCAAAATCTCCAGACCTCTGTGCAGTCTTCTCTCCAAAGATGTTGCCTTCAATTTCGATGCTGCTTGTGTGAAGGCATGGGAGGAATTAAAAACCCTTCTCACCACCCTCTATAGTCCGACCACCCGATTGGAAGCTTCCGTTCGAACTTATGTGTGATGCCTCTGATTATGCTGTTGGTGCTGTTTTAGGACAGCGAGTTGATAGACTACCATATGTGATATACTATGCTAGCAAAACCCTTAATGATGCCCAACTCAATTATTCAACTACCGAGAAGGAATTGCTTGCCGTCGTTTTCGCATTAGACAAGTTTAGATCTTATCTGATAGGGTCTAAGATCATCATATACACAGACCATGCGGCTTTGAAGTATCTTCTTTCCAAGAAGGATGCTAAAGCTCGCCTTATTCGATGGATACTATTATTACAGGAATTCGATCTCGAAATCCGTGATAAGAAAGGTTGTGAGAATGTGGTTGCTGATCATTTGTCTAGATTAACTTTAGAGTCTATTGATGAATTGAGCTGATTAGAGAATCATTCCCAGATGAACAGCTGATGTCTATCTCAGACCTTCCTTGGTTTGCTGATATTGTTAACTACCTCGCTACAGGTAGGATGCCCTCACGTTGGTCGAGACAAGACCGCTCTAAATTCCTGGCTGAAGTTAAACATTTCCTTTGGGATGACCCATATTTGTTTAAGTACTGCCCAGACCAAATCATTAGGAATGTGTCCCCAACACTGAACAGAAAGATGTGATATCTTTCTGTCATGACCAAGCATGTGGAGGCCATTTCAGTGCCAAGAAAACCGCTGCAAAGATCTTGCAGTGTGGATTCTATTGGCCATCATTGTTCAAGGATTGCCATGATTAGTGTTGCTGTGAACGTGTCAAAGCTAGGAAGCATTTCAGGAGAAACATGATGCCATTGAACCCCATTTGATTGTTGAGATTTTTGATGTTTGGGGGATCGACTTCATGGGTCCATTTCCCATGTCTGACAGCAAGTTGTACATCTCGTCGTTTGATTACGTTTCCAAGTGGGTAGAAGCCATCGCAACCAGAACAAATGACCACAAGGTGGTACTTTCCTTTTAAAGGAAAACATATTTTCACGTTTTGGTACCCCGAGAGCTATCATCAGTGACGGTGGTTCACATTTCTGCAATAGGCACTTCGAGTTTTTAGTACGCAAGTATGGAATAACTCACAAGGTTGCTACTACCTACCACCCTCAGACCAGTGGACAAGTGGAAGTGTCTAATAGGGAAATCAAGCACATTCTAGAAAAGACGGTTAACCCGTCTAGGAAAGATTGGTCATAAGATTGAATGATGCTTTGTGGGCCTATAGAACAGCTTATAAGACACCAATTGGCATGTCCCCCTATCGTCTAGTGTATGGAAAGCCGTGCCATCTTCCTGTGGATTAGAACATCGAGCTTATTGGGCAATCAAGCAACTGAACTTTTCTCTGGACGAAGCTGGAATTCAACGGAAACTTCAACTCAACGAGTTGGAAGAATTGAGAAATGAGGCTTATGACAGTGCCAGTTATATAAGCAGAAGATGAAGATATTTCATGACAAGCGTATTCTACGCAAATCCTTCACTCCTGGTCAGAAAGTCTTGCTGTATGACTCCCGATTACATCTTTTTCCAGGAAAACTGCGTTCCAGATGGAAGGGTCCGTACCTAGTACGCACAGTTTTTCCTCATGGAGCTGTAGAGCTGGAGGATGTTTCCAACAAGAACGTTTTCAAAGTCAACGGGCAGAGATTAAAGCCATTCCTTGAGCCATTTCCACCCGACATTGAAACAACCAACCTGGAGGACCCGGTCTATGTGGACTAAACTGGTCCACTCTTTCCCTAAATAACCAAAAAGTTTTCACTCCCGACAAAACCAAATTTTTCCCAAAAAGTCCAATCCCATTAAAAACCAAATTTTCTTGTAGATAATGTGTTAGTTAAATTTCCTTTTGTATATTTTGTGCTCATCCATTGTGACTCCTAATATGATGGATTTTTGCCTTGAATAACGGAGTTTTAATCGAGCTTTCGCCGTACAATCGGGTATTCTCTCTCCTTTTACTCTACTCAGCATGTCCCTTCATATGTTGTTTTTAATTCTTTCCATTTTTGAAACATTGAGGACAATGTTTAGTTTAGGTTTGGGGGTATAGAGTAGATACCACGATAATATGCCATAATTGAAAACAAACTCCTTCTTTTTGAAAAAATTCAAAAAATAAAAATTAAAAAAATAAAAATGGAGCTCATTTACCTTGAAATGTTGACTCTTGTGCAAATATGTAATTATTAGGAGTCTTAGTCTAGATATTTAGGCACCCTGATTCTAGCACAATTCACATAGTGATAAGAAATTTGCACGCGCACGATCTACCAATACATGTATGGCCTCGATCTTCAAGGTGTTTGATAGGAAGTTACGATTGCCAATCACTTTAGAATACTGAACGAAACTTGACTAGCTTGTTCTTTGGTTGGTTGGGATAGAAGGTGGAGGTTACATTAAGAAAGACAACCATCGAATTTAACTGGGTGCATCAAAAAGGGCTACCTCTTGCAAAGTGTCATGTAATCTTTTGTTTCTTTTGTATATGTATCAAAAGTGTTTCTTTCAAAAAAAAAAAAAAAAAAAAAAAAAAAAAAAAAAAAAAAAAAAAAAAAAACGATGTATATTCAGAAAAAAATATCAAAAAAAAAATCAAGTATTTATCAATTCCATCATCTCTTGTTCCAAAAATAAAAAGAGAGTAGTCAATGTAAATAAGAGTCATGTAAATAGTCATTTTGTTGTTTCATTGTAATAAGCAAGGAGGGTGTATGCCATTGATGTACAACGCGAGTAATTGTGAAATACCTCCAACTCATTCACAATTCTCGTAAAGTCCGGACAGCTAGCTAGATTTCGACCTTGGTTCTTAGCCTGAGAAACTATCTCTTGGTGATTAGTAGTCATAACATCCGATCTTTCTTTACACATGTGTAGATACACTTTACACTCTTATCACATGTCTTTATTTGTTATCAGTGCTAGGATTGTGCCTTTGATAGCTAGATTGACATCTCCATTTTGCTGTGAGCTTAAACTGACTTGCAAATGTCACATTTGATGGAATATGAGCTTATATTTTGACCTAGAACTTTGTAGGTACGTTCTAAGCAAACCTTCACGAGACTTCACTCGTCCACTAGGGACACTTAGTGGTTTAAAAGGCTTAGTGCATACGCTAAATGCATTCGAGAGACCAGCGACAGTGGTATAGGTAGGATTTCCTTAGTTTTGTTTTACTTGAGGACAAGTAAAATTCAGGTTTGGGGGTATTTGATGAGTGCTAAAAAGTGCATATATTTATCCCTTTTTGTTGGCATTTAACTCATCCTTTGTGCATTAATTCTACATTTTATCACATATTCTGTATTTTCATTGTTTTCAAGAATAAATATTTTTCTTACTTAATTTTATATTTTTAGGTAATAAATAAAGTTTGGATGAATTGCGGAGCGGAATAGAGAAGAAAAGTAGTGAAAAGCCGGGAGGAGTTACGCAAGGAAGCCGCGAAGAACGTTGTGCACAAAACCAAGAGGCTAGGAATGGTCTTGAAGAAGGAAGAATTGTTCTTAAAGAAGATATGGGCTTGGCATACCCAAGGCCCAAAACCCTCACCCAAACCCATTTCCTATATCCAAACCCGCCTCCATCTTCAGCCGTCGGATTGGATCCATCTCATCATCCAATGGTCGCTTCATCGTCGTTCATCGAAATCGGAAGCTCCTGTCCAACACTACAACACCTAACTCCATCTTGAGCCGTTAGTTTCGTTGTATTTTTGCATCCAACGGTCGCTCATAATCTGTCTCCATCTCGCCGTTAGATCCGTTTCAGAAGTTATCATCCCACGGATTCCCTTCACAAAACATCAAATTTGATGATCCCGTTTAACACCTAAGCAACCTAACCCTATTACCCGCACCAAACGCACCCTTCTGCCAAAAACCATCGACTCCATCTTCTCCATTCCTCTACAGCGACCATCACCTCCACCATGTCCGCTCAACCACCTCCATCACTGTACCCCATCAATCAGCCACCCCCTCCATCACTAAAGGACACCACCATGATACTCTCTAGCTCCTTCTCTCTCAACCCTTTTATCTGTTCAAAAACAGTGAACCTAGAAACTAGGTTTGAGAGAAACAGAGTTAGTGAAATCAAACCACCAATTACGGAAGAGGAGAAGCAATAGAAGAATGGGTCGAGACCATTGATTGATTTCAGAGATTAGGTAAAGGTCAATTTTAGATTTTTTAGTAAACCCTAATTTTACTGATTTGGGGATTTTAGTTTTTTTTGGGGCTGTAACTATAAAAGGGTGTTAGGGGTTGTAAAATTGGGCATCTCTGGACTAGCCAGTAGAGAATTGAAACAAATTTATTTTGATGCAATTCCAATTTCAGTTCTTCTTATGTAGTTAACAGTGAATGTGTGCATGTTGTTTTCAATTATCTCGAATGTTGAATGTTGCTTGAATTATCATACTCAATGAATGTTATTGCTAGTTACATGTTTAGCATGAGCTAAACTGCATTAGGCTGAGGCTCAGATGAAGCCTAGTGCATTGTCAAATGGTGAATTGCTAGGATAGTTATCCTGATGTCTGTTTTTATTGATCAATGGGAAAAGATTGATGCTCATAGTGCCTGTGATTGATTGTTCTGTCAAAAGACAGTCAATGCTAGGGGCAAACTAGTGAGCAAATTAGTTTTCCTCCCATTCTAAATGTATGCATAGGATTTTCAACTCAACCTAGGATCACATTGCTTGGCTAGGACACAAAGGTGGATTCTAAGCCCTTAGCTTAGCCACAATCCCTTTTACAATCACTTAAATTCAGTTCTGTTTTGCTTCCTGTTCAGTTTATCTCCTTACCTGTTTTGCTTGTTTAATTTCTTGCAATTTGTAGCTGTTGTGCACTGAAATCAGTGCACAAACTCCCCCTGCCCTTGGCTTACAGCCTTGGTTCCCTGCTATTTTTATTTTATATCCTCTGCCATTTAATCTTTGCTGTTTTGCCATCTTGTGTTAACTGCTTTGGTTTGTTAACTGTTTTGGTTCTTTGCATCTGCCATATTACCTTGCCTTGCTAACTGCCATAGTGCTTTGCACCCATTGATAGCTTAGGATAATTTATTGTATGCTCCCACTCCCTGTGGACTGATCCCATTCTTACTTTCTATACTAAAACTTGACCTTGTATACTTGCAAGTCTTTTGTGTGTCGTTCCCAAGCACACCACTTCATCACTTTAATTCACTGCCTTAGTTTACTGCTTAGGATAATCTTAGCTTAGGAAAGTAGGAAACCTTCAATCACACACACCAAGTCTCTGTGGATCGACTCGCACTTGCACATTAACTACATCGACGCCGTGCACTTGCGGTATTAGTTTGTAGGTCTTTTAGAAACCTACCACTCGAGTTCTTCCATGCTTCACAACAACTCCCCTTGAATCATTGATGCCATTGACCAAAGTTCCTGTCGATCTCAGCTTCATAACTTCCAAGCTCAAGCACGAGCTTCTTCTATTCATGCCATCATCACCCTAACTAATAATCATCACCAACTACGAATAGCATCACCATCACGATCGTCATCTCAGCTCCATTGAGTCTATGTTACCTAACACAGACCTTGTCTCGATTATCACGATCAGTTCCACCCAGCCAACACCATCACTGCCATTCGATACCATGAACATCAGCCATCAATCACGATAATGGCAACAGTTCCAAACTGCAATTACTACAGCGAACACATGACTTCCCCACTCCCTTGTCTAACTGAACTTTGATTCGTTGCAGCGACTCATTCTCGAGCTTCTCCGTTTCTTCAATCAATCAGCGATCAATCAAACCACTAACCTGCTCGTGAACTTAGGAAGTGCAGTTGCGCCCTTTTTCATTTTTTTGAATCAAGGAAGATGGCGGCCTTGAGTCGAAGATGCTGGTGCTCTTAGTAGAATTCAAATTCTGGCACCCCTTTGTAAAGACTTGACTAGCCCTTAGCAGTTCCTGTGAACTTGACTGCCCCTTAGCAGAATGGGTACCCCTTAACGTACAATGGGATGCTAATAGCACTTGCACTTGAAATGACCATTTTACCCTTTCATTCATCCAAGTTCTTGTTTTGCTCATAACTTCTTCATAAAACTCCGAATGACTTCGTTCTTTCGCCAGTGACTTCGTTTTCTCTTTCTATACAAAATGAAAAGTAGAAATCTTGTACTTTAATGATTCCACTTGGTATTTGGACCTTCTCCACTTGTAGCTAGCTTCTTTTATTGCACAATTAAGTGTCAATTCACTTCTTTCAGATGATTTACCTAATAAAACACAAATAAGAGAAAACAAGCGTAATGTACAATAATTTGCAAGAATATAAACAATTACTAGCATGGAATTAACACTAAATATATGTAAAATATGCACTTATCAGCATCCTTCCGATAAAAAAAGAAGAACGGGGGAGTAGGCGCGTTTTATCAACGCCCACCCACCCCACCGCTTCCTTTTAATAAAAACAAAAGGGGGAGTAGGCGCGTTTTACTAATACCCACCCCACCGTTACATCCTGATAAAAAAGAGAGGAGGAATAGGCGTTCTTTACTAACGACCACCCCACCAGTCACATCCTTTTGATAAAAAAAAGAAAGAAAGGAGGAGTAGACGCATTATATCAACGCTCACCCGACCCACTATATTTCCCTGATAAAAAGGGGGGGGGGGGGAGTATGCGCGTTGTATCATTGTTTACCCACCCCTACACCCCTAAAAAAATAAGGGGGGGGAGGGGGGAAGACTCACTGCCACTAACAAAAAGCAAAACTTTATTCACACTTTGTTCAGAACAGATGCATAAAAATAACAACAATGGATCCACGAATGGGACATCAAAACAAAGAAAAAGACAATCCTCGCAGAGGGACATGCAACCTAATCAACTATCAATGCCCGACAACGAGCAATATCCGCGTCCAAAGCATCCATCATTAAACGCCCGTCATCACATTGCGCATTAGATAAACGAAGGTCCTGATCAGCCTCATTCACCAATTTATGGATATCCTGAATAATCTTATCCTTATCCTCGGCCCCGCGAGCAAGCGAGAGAATGTCCTCATGCTCATCGTACTCTTTACATGCCTTATCCTGATGAATCAACCTAAGCGTCCATAACATGCCCACCCCCTCTCTTAGAACCAGCAAACGCGCCAATTCATCCTCAAGGTAGGGGTGAGATACAAGCGAAGATGCGACCGCTAAGGTCAGAATGTGCCCAAGAAGGGGTGGGGACGCCTGGTCGGAAATCCAGAGACGACAATAAAAAATGGCGCGATCTATGCCATCATTATCAAGGAATCCGCGAATAATTGATCAGCCGCGTCACGAGCAGTGACAACCTCATCCAACGCGCGCTGGATCACTAATGACACGCAACCCGATGATTCAGCCCGTTGTCGCTCCCTAAAATTAGCACGCATGGCATTTCTATTTGCCATTCTCTGCTCCCGAAGCGCTTCAATTTCAGCCTTCACGAGTGACAGTCGCTTCAACCCATAATGTTTGAACATCGCCGAGACCAACACAGGAACATGCGCCAGGGACAACATGTATCCGTGAAGAGAATTAGCCATGCAGACAATATATTGACCAAAATAGAATGAGGAGGGAATTAAAATAAAAACTAGTGACCAAACTAAGAAATGAGAACCGTATATAAAGGGGGATGGTGCAGTTTACGACGCAATAATCATTTATGTTTCCCCTTGCATGTTATGATACGTGTCAGCCCATATTAATGGTGACACGCGAAAGACGATGCTCTCGGCCTAAACGGGTCTAGGATACCCCAAAAGAAAAGGCAAACTTGATATGAGCCCTGAGGACTTGGAAACCAAGACCCAAGATCACTGCGGCAACATCCACGAGGCAAGAGGGATAAGGAAAGAATCGACAAGAAAGAGAAAGTCTAGCAACAGATAGCGAAAAACACAAAAACAAAAGAAAATACACAAAAGGGGCAAAAACCCAGAGCAGATGCACAAAAAGAAACAACAGAAGCAACAAACAAAGTAAGTTATCCCAAAACAGCATGCAACCTAGCCGGCTATCAATGCGCGACATCGGGCAATGTCCATGTCCACGGTTTCCACCATGAGAAGCCTTTCGTCATGCTGAATGCTAGCTTGAGACAATTCCCATTCGGCATCACTTATCAACCTATGGATGTCTTGCATGACTTTTCTTTTAGCTTTTTCCCCACGAGCGAGTGCAAGAGTACCTTCATGTTCGCTACGATCTCTACGCGCCTTGTCTTGACGAATCCGCCTGAGATTCCATAGTACATTTATCTCCCCTCTCAGCACCAATAAGCGCGCGAGTTCATCCTCAGGGTAGGACAAACTTACAAGCGCAGAAACGGCTGCCAGAGACAGAGTGTACCCAAGAATCCGCGGGGTCACTTGATCGGAGGTATGTAAACGACAATCAGCGATGGAGCGCTATATAGTTTCCCTAATTACTGAAGACTCCATGAGTAGAGAATTAGCGGCATACCGAGCAGTGACAGCGTAGTCTAAGGAACGCTGGATCACGGATGTTACGTGTCCAGAGGGTTCGGCCTTTTGAGAAGCTTGATGTGCTTCATAACGCTCCGCGAACCGAGCACGCATAGAGTCCCTATTTGCCAGTCTATGCTCACGGAGCGCCTCAATCTCAGCCTTCACCAGCGATAAACGCACCAATTCCAGCTCCACATCGAAACCAGCGCAGGGACTGGCGCTAAGGTTAATACGTATCCATGAAGGGAGTGAGCCATCTGAGCAAGGTATCCGACAGGAAAAGAGGAAAATGGAAATAAAAGTTCGAAACCGATGATCGGATTGAAAGCACGATACTCTTATATAAGGAAAACATCGCCATAAATGATGTAGTAACCGCCCCGTTTCCAATGACATGTGGTGATCAAGGATGTGAAGTTATTTGACTACTGGGTCATTTGACAATTGACCCAATAGTCAGGAGACTAATGTTGATACATGAAAAATAATACCCCTTAATAGGTTCGGGGTGCCCCCTATGAGGGGAGGTAAGCCTAGTATGAGACATGGGGACTTGGGGACTAAGCCCAAGTCCAATGAAGAAATACCCATGAGATAAGAAGGATAAGGAAGGGATTAACAAATAAGAGGAGGCTATATTAAGGAAATGACATTAGAAGTAATTAAGGAGGTTTAGGACATGTGTCATGATACCATAAAAGGAGGGACTTTTAGGAAAGTCTATATAAGGAAGGACAAGGTACAAAGGAAAGACAACTCTCTCTCTTATCATTCCTTGTAAAGTGAGGTCACTTGGTGGATCTAGGATGGGTAGAACCTAAACTAAAATCACCCCTCAATAATGATCAATCAATCATGAAAGATAATCAAATGAATCTAATTGTCTTTCAAATAGATTTGTTCAATTGTTCACTATTTCACATAAATATATATGAACCAATTGAATCAAAATCGGATTGATTCATAAGAATCAATTCATGAACATTAAGCCACGATTTGCAAAGATTGCATTCCTTAATTCATAAATTTATTTGTTCAAGAGTATGAAAACATACTTAACCGATTTTAACCACTAAGTTTGCAAACAGGTATGCAAACTATAGCTTCCGGACTTTGGTCTTGTCCAACAGTTTGCAAACTGGTATGCATATTGCTGTCCCAGACCTTAACTCAGGTAGAATCGTTCGAATACTAGTATGCATACTTGGTTCCCGGACTTTGACAGTTAAAATTGTTCACATACTAGGTATGCAAACAGGGTTTCCGGACCTCAATCATACCACAACAGTTTGCATAATGGTATGCATACTGTGCTGTATCCAGATAAAGGTTAATTGTTTTAAACTCCCATTTCAATCATTGAAACATCCTTAGAAGACGACAATAGCTGTCTCACACAAACTATTAGCTTATAAGTAATTTTCAAGTGATCGAATGATCAATACGAAACATTCCGAGTCGACATCAAATGATTGTTTCACACAAATTATGTAAGATGTTTCAAGGAAATTTTCACATGATCATCTTTTGACTTATTATTTAGTTTCCAACAAATAAATTGTTTCCAACTAAACTTGTCAAGAATACGATGAACGTAGCTAAAGAAAAAAGCTTCCAACACATATTTCGAGAAATAAATAACCGAGTTAAACTCAACTCGAAATATCCAATATGTATAATATAAAAGTCTATATAGATATACAACTTAGTCTCATTAGGAGATAGAATATAATAGACTTCTGAGTGATAGATAAGTTTTAGTCTCCACCTACCTTTTGTTGATGAAGTTCCTCCAAGATCTCCTCATTAGATATTTGTCTTCAATCGATGAACGCCATGAAGTCTAAATCTCAACTACACATTCTATCCTAATATGATACATAGCTATAAGTAGACTAGAAATCAAGACTTATAGTTTTGATCAATTAAACTTGACAAACAAGCTTGAGATAGCAACGCTTGCGAGTTCGACCGAGTAATGCTCTAACAGGAGTAACTCCTCCCATAGTGGAATAGCGGATAAACCACTCTCATAATTTTAAAGGAGTGACTCCTTCCCATTTCTCTTGCTCTAAAAGAAATTTTTATAGGATTTATAAAGATCCACAACTAGAGAAGTATCACAAACGCAAGGAACGTCAGATATTTTTGTAGATGAATTGCATGATTCGTACTATGATAAACTTAGAAGACAAATCCAGTCAATGCATAAAAAGTCCGAATACTCAATCTCAGAGACGGAGTGAAGGTGTTCTAGTGGTGTCACTTGCACCCACCAAATTTTGAATTTCAACAAAAAAGGTTTTTTGTTTTTCTTTGTGTTTTTATTTTCTTTTTTGTGGATGCAGATAATAATTGCAAAAATTAAAATTTTAAATTAAACTTTCAACCCGATCAGCTGGAAGACTATCCGAGACGAATATTAGAAAATAAAAAAGAAGGTAAGCTTCTGGACAGCCGATTGTCATAGCTAGTCGCCCAACAATCCGATGCAACTCGTCTAAGAGACATCCTCACTTTGTAATGGTTTCTTTTGAATCATTTTAAGCTGCAGATTTTGATGTTTCACATATGGTGGATTTGGATGCAGAATTCTAAACCTGAGATTTATGGCTCCAGGAGATTTTGTAGAATCACATTTGGTTGTCCAAATCCCCTGCGAAAATCAATTTTCCAATAATTTTAAGCTTCTGAGAGTAATACTAAACAATGCATGAGAATGAAAAAGTTATGTAGATCCTAGAAATTTTAACAAAATTGCTCAACACACGAAAAATTTGCATGAGTCGGTCGATTTTATCCCATGAGATTACAAGAATTGTGAGTTCCCCAGCCAAACATACCAATTCCGCCAAACATACAATTCTTGCAATTGGAGTTGCCCCATTATCAATATGTGACCATTACATATAACACTCGCGAGTTAAAACTTCCTAAATAACCTACCTGGACGCCAAAGTTTCGCAAAAGTTTGAATCCATAAGTTACTTTCACATCCACGAGTTAACTCATCCCGTATCGTTGACTCGTTATCATCGCATCTGGCTCCTGCCCCCTTTAAAGAAGATGCTAAACAGGGGCTCCTCATTTCTATAATAATATCCTCTCTTGCCTCTCCCTAGAAATGAACTTCACTTTCTGAAAACCCTAAAAAATAAAACCTCTCCACATCTCTCTCTATATTCAGAGGTAGACTCTGAAGAAACAGTCAAGAAGAACATAAGAAGAAGAAGAAGAAGAAGCCATTAGATCTCTTCATGGCTTCTCGGAAGGTTTTATCATCTCTATTGAGATCTTCAGCAAGAAGATCTGGATCTAAATCTTCATTTATCAGATCACCATCACCATCTCCTTCACCTATTACTCGTGCTTCACCAAAGGGTTATTTATTGAATCGAGTTTTAGATTATGCAACCACTGCTGCTGCTGCTACAGCACCATCAACATCTCCATCGACAACGACGAAAACTGGATCTAAAGGTAAAATCACTGATGAGTTTACAGGAGCTGGTGCGATCGGAAGTGTGTGCCAAGTTATTGGTGCTGTTGTTGATGTTAGATTTGAAGAAGGATTACCTCCGATCTTGACTGCTCTTGAGGTTTTGGATAATTCCATCCGATTGGTTTTGGAAGTTGCTCAGCATTTGGGAGAGAACATGGTTAGGACTATTGCTATGGATGGTACTGAAGGTCTTGTTAGAGGTCAACGGGTTCTTAACACTGGTTCACCTATCACTGTAAGACAACTTCCTCTGTGTTTATTGTTATGTTTTTTTCCATTTGAATCTGATTTATCTCAATCCGTTTTACTCATCAGCATTTGAATCTGATTTATCTCACTCCGTTTTACTCATCAGAATTGACTTTACTGTAAAAAATCTGCGATTTTTATTATTGTGTTTTATGAGTTTTATTTGGATACTATCTGATTTGTTTTAAAATGATTTTTAGATGGGTGATTTGAGTATTATATTTTTTGTATTCATTGGTTGAGTTCTTTCAGATTAGGTTAGAGAAATGCTATTTTCCTTGTTTTTACCAAGGGGCATTTAATGGGTCAGATCCAAACTTAGTGGGGGTATAGGGTGACTTCCTCTGGGTGGAGAAAATTTCTTTAGGATCCATGATGTACTGGATTTTGATGATACTTAGAAACGTTACATTCGTCTCTTGTGAGTTAACACGGCTATATACTGGATTTTGATGCACTAAAATGTTACATTGTGTTCTTGTGAGTTTATGAGGCTATGTACTGGATTTTGATGATACTGAAAAATGTTACAGTTTGGTTTCTCGTGAGTTTATGAAGGCTGGTGTTTTTTCTGAATGGCTTTGCGATGTTAATAGGAAACAAATGGATGTGTTTAGGGGCGGTTGGTTTGGTTGTCTTTCATTTATCCTTAATGCAAGTGTATAATTTACTTGACAACTGTATCATTTATTAGGTTTTAACTTTCTGCTTCTGCGGCTGAACAGGTGCCCGTTGGTAGGGCTACTCTTGGTAGAATCATGAACGTTATTGGAGAGGCTATTGACGAGAAGGGTGATATCAGTAAGACCCTTAACAGACCTTCGGTGTATAATCTTTCAATTTGCATTCAAAGATGTTTATACTATTTTATTCCCATCCAATCTATGGGTGGGTGAATTATGTGCAAAAGAGGACAGTTATACTTGTGAGTCAGTTCTAAGATCGTTTTAAGATTTTCCTGGGTAGGTCATCCTAGTTATTTGTTCCTCCGTCATTTAGAGCCTTTGATGAGTACTCTTTATGTTGACAAGATACATGCAGCAAATTCTGCTCTTGGGATTTTGTAAGAATAAGTCCTTAAATCATCTCCAAGAGTTCCTCAGTCATTAGGTGACAGTGATGATTCATTAGCTTGATAAACTAATTAAATTAGGGCAATTCTTCATTTGCTAATGATTTTCCTCCTTCCATGGAAATGTGAGAACAATATGTAGTGTGATTTATCTTGGTGGTGTATGTGTTAGAAAGTTTTCTTCCCAATGTTTTAACATCTATCTTGTCTGCTCTAACAGAAACCGATCACTTCCTGCCCATCCATCGTGAAGCCCCTGCCTTTGTTGAGCAAGCTACTGATCAACAGATTCTTGTGACTGGTATTAAGGTATGCTGAATATTTTTATTTAGCCAATCTATGTTCAATTTCTCACGATTTTTGTCTTGGTATGATGCTCCTTGTCTTTTTTACATGGCTTACATTTTTTTTTGGGATCTATTTATATCTCAGTACCGATTCTTGACATGTCTTTGCTGTGCCTTCAGGTCGTGGATCTGCTTGCACCCTACCAGAAAGGAGGAAAGATTGGGTTATTTGGTGGTGCTGGTGTTGGAAAGACTGTGCTCATTATGGAGCTTATTAACAACGTTGCAAAAGCTCATGGTTCGTTTATACAGCTTAGAAACATTTTTTTTTTTATTGCTTCTGTGTCTTTTGTATAATGTTATTTGCTTTTTGTGCTCTCAGGTGGTTTCTCTGTTTTTGCTGGTGTTGGGGAACGTACCCGAGAGGGTAATGATCTTTACAGAGAAATGATTGAGAGTGGTGTCATCAAGCTAGGAGACAAGCAGGTCTGATTTTTTACTTCATATAAGCTGTTATCTTGTTTTAATGTTAATTTATGTTCTTGTGGTTGTCATGTTTCTGAACCATGTTCTTCTGTTTTCTAGGCTGAAAGCAAGTGTGCTCTTGTGTATGGTCAAATGAACGAGCCCCCTGGTGCTCGTGCTCGTGTTGGACTTACTGGTCTGACTGTGGCTGAGCACTTCAGAGATGCTGAGGGTCAGGATGTGCTTCTCTTTATTGATAACATTTTCCGTTTCACTCAGGTAGGTGTTTTGGCGGCACTTCTTTGGACTCTCTTGATTTTGTTCTTTCCAAATTGCTTATTTAAACTTCCTCCCGTGCAGGCTAACTCTGAGGTGTCTGCTTTGCTTGGTCGTATCCCATCTGCTGTTGGTTATCAACCAACTTTGGCTACCGATCTTGGAGGTCTGCAAGAGCGTATCACTACCACTAAAAAGGGTTCCATCACATCCGTCCAAGCTATTTATGTCCCTGCTGATGATTTGACTGATCCAGCTCCTGCAACCACTTTTGCCCATCTTGACGCCACAACTGTGCTCTCTAGACAGGTATTTGTATTTTTTGTTTAATTAGGGTGTGGAATAGAGATTCAAGGTTTCTTACGCATGGGTTTTTGTTTTATACATTTTCTAATGACTTTCTCCACATATTTATCATGATTAGATTTCTGAGCTTGGTATCTACCCTGCCGTCGATCCCCTTGATTCTACATCTCGTATGCTCTCACCTCATATCTTGGGAGAGGCTCACTACAACACCGCTCGTGGTGTACAAAAGGTTCTTCAGAACTACAAGAATCTACAAGATATTATTGCCATTTTGGGTATGGATGAGCTCAGTGAAGATGACAAGTTGACAGTTGCTCGTGCCCGTAAAATTCAGAAGTTCCTAAGTCAGCCTTTCCATGTTGCTGAAGTTTTCACTGGTGCACCCGGGAAGTATGTGGAATTGAAAGAAAGCATCACCAGTTTCCAGGTAATTAACTTTGTCGGGCCAGTAGTAAGATTTCATTTTGCTTATGTTTAGTTTATATGCTAGCTGATGCTCGCGTATTCTGCAAATGCATGTGGGGAATATGTAGGTTCTTATT
Organism: Papaver somniferum; assembly: GCF_003573695.1. NCBI lineage: Eukaryota > Viridiplantae > Streptophyta > Magnoliopsida > Ranunculales > Papaveraceae > Papaver > Papaver somniferum. The sequence goes on from NC_039359.1 coordinate 129,295,514, forward strand.
TGTTGGAGTTCCTTCCTATGTACTTAAAATATCTTCTTTCTTTTATTCCAACAGGGTGTATTGGATGGGAAATATGATGATCTATCAGAGCATTCGTTTTACATGGTTGGAGGAATTGAGGAGGTGATGGCCAAGGCTGAGAAAATTGCAAAGGAGAATGCTTAATCAGAAGTAGAGACTTTTATCTTCTTTCAGCCAATCACATGACTTACAAAGATCAATAATTTGATTTGTTGCTTGCAATTTGTAGAAGTTGCAGTTTTTCAAGATCAACTTTGTCTCTGCCTACTCCCATCTTATTTTTCTCCTTTAATTTTAATTTTTGTGTTGCTGTTTTGGGTGAATTTATGTAGTGGGTAGAACCCAGAGGAAAGGCCTGCATTGCCAGGCTATAAATTACTTCCTTTTTTGTTCAAAAAATAATGAGATAAAGAAGAAGGAACTGAGGTACTTGTTTATAGTTTCTGGTATTTGCTGGTTTCTGTTTTTCTCTCCAAAAACAATGATACAACTGGATTTAAGAGGAGTGCTGCTAGACTGAGAATTCTGGAACGAATGGCAACTTAGGGAGGGAGGGTAACTGTTAGATAGGCAAATAATCTTGATTGAATCTATCTTGACTGAGAATCTGTTATTGAGTTCGAATCTTTGTGAGGATCTGCTTCCTGTTTTAGAATGAATCACTGTTGAGGATGTTTACTACAGAGGCACAGACTATTATCCCCCTCGATAACAACTCTATTCCATCGCTAACTTAGTAAGGACAGCTTCAGTCTTTTTTTTGTGTGTAAAGTCCGAAGATCAGCTTTGGCCCTCGATAACAACTCTATTCCATCGCTAACTTAGCAAGGACAGCTTCAGTCTTTTTTTGTGTGTGTAAAGTCCGAAGATCAGCTTTGGCTTCAACGGGGCTCGTTGTGGTTGTGACATTCAGAAACAAACTGGGTAACCGAATGTTCTCTATCTAAATATGCAGAATTCCAGAAAGCACAATCCTCGTTAACCCAATCTGGAGCATAATTCTAACTATCATCTTTGCACATAACAATTAACCAGCCTCCGTGAGAAATTTTCTGCCAAAAAATTTCCATTCAACTCCGGTATGGATTTACTACCAAAACTTTAAAAGCTCGCGGCTTAAAATTGCTAAGCCTGCTGATGCTCCGCCACTGCTGTTGGCTCTAGGTGCTAAACCAATTGTGTCTGTAACTGCAGCCATATAGAGTAGTTTTTTTTGTTCTTCCTTGGTCACTAGTTGCACATTCTATACCTATATCTTGTACTTATTCTGTGATATGGCTCCATGTCTTTGGGTACAATCCTAAGACATAAACATAATCTTAGGGTTTTCCGTGGTTTATGAGGATGATTTATAAGGCGAGAAGAATGTTTTATAACAGCTCTTATTCAACCAGAACACAAAAATAGATCACAGCTACAACACTCCTCCCAGAACAGAGAGACAAAAAGATAAACTAGGAATTACTAGGTAGTCCAGGAAACCCAGTACCGGTTACTCTCTAATCCACCCCTAGAATAAAATTATCCGCTGGTCCAAAAACATGTTTTTGGACCAGAATATTTATTCCCTAGTCCAAAACGTGCGGGTCACACAAGACAAGTTTTTCAAAAGTACCAAAAATACCCTTTCTGCAACTCCACGAACAAATCAAATTCAGTTTCTTTCTCTTTTTTTTTTTCATCTCAGATTGTTTCTCTTTGGTTTTCTCTGCTCCTGCGTTTTGGTTCATCACAGTATCTGGTAGCGACTTTCAATTAGGCTCATCACAGCTATTATCTCGTAAATCATCTGTGCTTCGAAATCAGATTCGAACAAGGTATTTATCTCGTAAATCATCTTCCTCTGCTGTTGTTCTTGGAATGTTGATGAATAATTAGGTTTATTCTGATCCGATTTCTATCAGAATAGTTGTCTATGATGTAATTGTTATCTTTCTTTTATGATTTCAGTTTTGTGATGATTTATATTGTTCAATTCAGTTTCCGTTCGATTTACATTGTGATTTTTGTGTGTTTCCATTAGGTATCTTAAAATCGAATTAGGTTAATCTCATATTCGAACAATGTATCTTACTATAATCACCTTTTCTCTGCTGCTGTTCTGTTTTAGTTTCTTTGTAATCTGATATAGGTTTGTTTTACTGTCTTTTTTGATATAGGTTTGTTTTGTTAGATAGATCGTGTAGTAATTTTGTATTCTCTTTTTGATATAGCTGCAGTTCTTCTATTTATAGAAGATGAAACTCAAAACATATTGATATGTTTGTAAAATATATTCTACATGTTACATACCAATACGTACTGCATATAGCCTGCAAATATATCTTACTAAAATACAGTAGATGCCAATACATATCAATATGTATAACGTATAGGAATTCAGAGACTTAGTTATTCTACATGTTACATACCAATACGTACTACATATAGCCTGCGCTCTTAGTATGTATCGTGCAATACAGTAGATGCCAATACATATCAATATGTATAACTTATATCCATTCAGAGACTTAGTTAATTTTGGATCATTTACAGGGTTAACATGTCTGACGTTGCTCCCAAACCAGACTTCTCCATCTATTCTCATGTATACCATAAGCAATATCATTTTGCATATGAGGTTACATCGTTTTCAACTTTAGAGGATTTGAAATTTTGCATCTGTAATATGTGGAGCTGGTTGACTCCATCGACTATTCTGGTTAACTATTTCCAGAATCAAGCGATAGTTCCTATTCTTGCCGATGTAACACTCCAGGGCATCTCTGCATTACATTCTTCAAAGCAATCAGCTTTCTTTGATTTGCACGTGGATGTAATTTCAAATGGCGCGTCTAGGCGTATGGAAGTTGACAGTAATGCAGACTTAGTTGTCAGTGCAAAGAATAGTTATTTGAAAGAAGGTAAAGAAGCCAAGAGTGTTTTTTTCAGATGGTTGGGATAAGATTTTTGATGATACAGATCAATTATTCTATGGTGGTGTTGATGCCGTACGTATAGCATGCCAAAAATACTGCATGAGAACTGGATATGAGGTAATTAAGAAGAAGAATGACCTTGAGAGATTCACCGCCGTATGTAGTGTGAAAGGTTGTTCATGGAAGCTTCACGCAACTGCCATTGGTAGTTCTATTGATGTTTTTAAGATAAAGGAATATGTGGGAAGGCACACCTGTGGCGGTGGTTATATGTTGAAGAATCCAAGAGTTACAAAAAAACTCATGAACAGTCTAATTCATGAGATGGTCAGGCACAACCCTCGCATAACACCAGCAGAGATCATAGATTATCTTAAAGTTGGTGGTGGCATTGAAATCCAGTATCACCACGCATATCATGCAATTGAGTTGTCGCATAAACAGATTTTTGGTAATGATGTGAAGTCGTACACTGATCTTGCTTGGTGGGTGAATGCTGTTAGGGAAACAAACCCTGGGTCATTTATTGATTTCGATTTCAATGATGCTACAAAAAGATTCAATAGACTTTTTGTTTGCTTTGGAGCTTGTATAGAGGGATAAAACTATGTCGTCCCATGATTTTCTGTGACTGTACATTTCTCACTGGAACTTTTAAAGGAGGTCTCATGGCAGAAAACATGTCTTAATGGCAATCAAGGTAACTGGTTTTTTTTTTTTGATATGTAGTGTCTGGTAGTTAGATCACTCATATTGACCTTACTTCACTATCACAATGAGTATTGACCATACTACATACTACATATTGACCTTACTGAGTATGAGATAAACCATACTGCATGTGAAAATGTAGTGTCAATCAGTTGCTTAACATGTTATTATGTAGTGTCAGGTTTTCACATATCAACAAAGAGGTAAACCAACTGCATGTCAATATGTAGTGTCAATATTAGTTGCTTAACATAACTAGTAATTCCTTTTTGCAGGATTTTATCCGCTTGCGTTTGCTTTAGTACCTGGTGAAGACAATATCAGCTGGGAATGGTTTTTCAAGAAACTGAAGGAGGCTTTGAATGATGATCGCCCAATCACTTTTATGACTGACCGAGGTGAAGGGTTGGTTAAATATATTCCCAAAGAGTTCCCTGATTCTCATCAAAGATATTGTTACTTCCATTTGGACAAAAACTTACCTATCGCAAAGTCTGACGAAAAGTATAAGGAAGTGACTGATGCTTTCCGAAAGGCGACATATGCTCTTTCTCCTGCAACATACGAGGAAGGTCTTCAAGAAATGGTTAATTTGGGAAGGCCTTGGGTTGCTGACTACTGCCGCAACATTCCAAAAGAAAAGTGGTCCAGTGCTTTCTTCAAGGGTTGTAGTTATGGTTACACTTCATCTAGCGTTGCTGAATCGTTCAATAGCTGGATTAACAAAGAGAAGAAATTACCTGCGTGTGCGTTCGTTGACTCGATCAGGTTTGTATCAGTTTCCTTAGTCACAGTACAAGCTTATATTAGTTTTCTTTTTGTAACAGTATTAGCATATATGTTCTGTTAATCTACGTATATTTTTAGTATAACAGACTTTGCTATCCCCTTGTCGTGTAGGATACGTATGATGGAAATGATGTCAGAACGTCGTGAAGAGAGTCTCTTGATGGACCCAGAACTGCTAACCCCTACGTATCAAGCCTTGCTTGAACTACACATCCAAATTGGCCGTCCCTGGAAAGTTAGCCAGTCAGATGCTAATCGTTATGAAGTGCATTCTCCAAGGTTAGCGTTTACCCCTAATCTCTATCATCTGAATGTTATTTACTTTCTCTTTTTTTTTTAAGTACCATGTTTCTGTGAGAACATATAAATATGTACTGTGTATATTAGGTGTACTGAAAAATAACACATGAATATGTACTGTGCAGATCTCATATGGTAGATCTAGAGAGAAAAACTTGTACTTGCCAACGATGGCGCGTTTATGGTTTTCCATGCTCGCACGCTACTGCAGCTATTACTAGATCTGGAGGAAGGATTCTTGATTACGTTGAAGATTATTTCAAAGTTACCACTTTTCGTAAGCTATATTCAATAGCTATTAGACCCGTTCCTAACCACGACAGGTATGTGTCTTTAATCAGTACATTTTCATATTTTGCATAACAATATGTAATGGTAGATACCACTTACACATGTAATAGCAATTGAAACTGTCAACATAAACCTACTTACATATGGATGTTACATACTGATATGTAATGGTAGATACCACTACATTTTTTATATTTGTTTTTCAGGAACAATATACCGTGTACATATTCATATGTAGTTGTGGTTCATTCCATTTATATGATACTGTTTTTTTCTCACAGGCCCGATGAGTATCACGTAGATGATATCGTTCTCCCAGCAGAAGTAATTAGGTCTCCACCAGGCAGGAAAAAGGGGAAACGTTTTAAGTCTGCATTTGAGACTAGTAGAAAATCTGTCAAGTGTTCAAACTGTAATTTGAAGACTCATCACAACAAGGCAACATGCAATCTTATCCGACAGTATGAACTTTCTGAAGAATGATTTTGTGTCAGGTATGTATTTCAGTCAGATACATATTAATGTCTTAATTAAGTAAGTTTGATACAATACAATGTACTTTTAAGCAAGTAGTGTTCTGATTTCTCTTTTTTTTATCACAGGCTTGAACGTGCAGCAGAATGTTATATCGATGATGTTGCCAGATTCCTTTTCCACAATTCTTTCCTCTAGCCCTTGTTCTATTCTACCGTTTTTCTTTTTGATTTTGTCAGTACCAACTGAATTTGGTTAATAAGTATTTCATTTACAGTACATACATTACAAGTGTACTGAAAATACTGTTTTTGTTGTTTCTTAGAACATCTTTTGGTTTTTGAAACATTATAAGTCTATCAAAATGTAGTTATTGTAGTTATTTTCGAATAATGAAATATGTTTTTAAGTCTATCAAAATGTCAGTATCTATCACCAGTAGTGAAGTATTTACATACTGAAATTACATGTCAGTATTGTAGTGTTAGTATCTACCACTACATACTGATATGTAGTGGTTGTAGTGTAACCATACTAGATGTTTGTAACAAGAAAACAATTAAATATGTACTGGTTTGTGGTTTAACCATCTTCCACTAAGATTATTTAGAACATCTTTTGGTTTTCCAGCTGATTCACCATCTTTTGAGGGGGCAGCGCCCCCTCGTATCAACAACACAAAATCATGTTTAAGTAACACAATTGAAATATCACTACATTAAAGTTAAACCCAAATTCAAATTAAAAATCACTACATATTAGATATATGTTTTTGAACATTCTTGAACTCATGAAATGAAATGAAACCAAGAATAAAAAGAAAAGAAAATAGGTAAATAGTGATATGTACTGTCAGATTACTTTTAGCAAGTAAGACTATTTTTGTGTCATCTGCCAACTGATTTCCGGTGGAGATGCTTTCAGCAATTTGCATGCTAACGGGACCCTTTTGTTACGAATCTTCGCTTGCACTTCTTCATCATCTCCCAAAGGCACTCCCACATATTTTCTTTTTGACATCATCTTCATAAAATGCATCAAAAACAGTAGACAGTCTGGCGATCCCCCTTGTTGAGGTGCTTCACATTCATTCACTATTACATTCTTCATTGTTACTTTGTTCTTCTCCATAAAGTACACGTTGATAGGTACGTACATGTAATCTGTCATTTTGCAGGCGTGTGGATAACAAATACCTCCCCATTCAGCCTTAGAAGAATTGTAGTGGTTGAACACCATTTTTTCGCAGTCATACTCAAGTAGCGTCCAATGAAGATTGTGGTGGCACATTGGTACAAGAATCTTCTTGATACTTTCATCCATCGCCAATATTGGTTTGTAAGCAGAATCATGTGCTGCTCCTTTGAGGTTATCCGGGAACTCGACATTGTACTGAAAACATGGATGTACTTGAAATAGTTTATATCTAATTTTGTTTTATGCAATATTGATATGTAGTGTACCTACCCCTACATAATTTTTTAATTTTTGAATATGTGCTGTAGTAAATATGCAGTGTAAGATAACAACTTACCCAAGCGGACGGATCCAGATGCAACACAGGCAAGTATTTCTTGTATACTTCGTGCATCGGTTGCTCATTCTGAAATTTAGTGTTAAGCTTGTATTGTGCGTAGTTGAGAAGATCTTGTTCTAATAAATCGTTCTGCACCAAGTCATCAACTGTAGTTCCACTTACACAAAGACCACCTTCTTCCACTCTCCAAGCAATTGAGCTAGAAAATAAACGACGTAAAGGTTAGTATTCTTTGTGTAACAGTACATACTGATATGTCTTTCTCAGTATTTTTTATACAAATATGTATGTATATCAAAAGTACATACACAAACTAATAGTACATATCAATATAAAAGTGTCAATTGAGAACTCACCTAAGATTTTTTGCATTATTGATGTATGTGGAAAGAGTACTCTTTTGTTCATCGTTCATGTCATTATAGAATGGTGATTTAGTCAGTTTCCGGAAATACTTGCGCAATTTAAGCTTTCTCTTTTTGTTTAGTGGTAGTGCTTCTGCAGCTGCAGCTTTCGGTCCTTTATATGATGGTGAGAACTTACTTCCACTCTCATATATATCATCTACCTTCTTTGCAGGATGGGAACGAGTAACAGGTCTGGTGGGTGTTGTTACCTGCTGCTTTTCGGGCTTTGTAGCACGCTTTTTGTTCACTTTTACCATTTTTTGTTTCTGGCTTGGGCTAAACTGTTCCTGCATTTTTAATCAACATAAAAAAATATGTAAATGTCTATATTGCATAAAACATAGTTACATCACCTAATCATTTTTGAAAGCATGTAGTGGTATATGATTGTATGGTATAGTGATTTCTAGTGATACCATACTGATATACATATCAGTATGTAGTGATTTGTAGTGTAATATTAACTACACAAAATGAGATTTTTAGTACATATCATTCACCTGTGATGGAACCTCCAAAACATATTGCGAGGGGACATCCAGAACATCTTGTGATGAAACATCCAGAACATCTTGTGATGAAACATCCAAAGGATCTTGTGATGCAACCTCCAAATGACTTTTTGAACTGGTTGTAGGTATGTATTCTTGTTGCTTACCTGTAACTTCACCTGCATCTTTCGGTTCAATAGGTTCTTGTTGCTCAGTTGTTTCTTGTGGAATTTGTAAAGGCCGCAAATCTCTTCCAAACAGATTATCAAATTGTTCTCGTAAGTTAATACCAAAAAGACCATCGTTGTTATCTGGAAGGAGGTCTGCAAACTCTTCGACATAAACACCAATGCCAGAGTTTTCCATTTCTATAAAGTCTGGCATAGACAGATTTTCAATGTGTTTCAAACTCGACATCATAGTAAACAAAGGTACATCCAGCAAATGAAACTCTTCCGCCGCCAATCCGGCGTTATACTCTGGAAATTTCTGCGAATTAACTACAACTGAAGACTTCGTTTATAGCATAGTTGTAAGCAACTCCTTTGCTGCTTCCTGCCTAACTTCAAGTTGATCAACCTGCAAAAATCAATTGAAACTGTCAACAAAAACCTACTTAGCTTGAGTTTTTGCTATGTCTACCACCACAAGAATGTACTGTTACATATAAATATGTTCCACTACAAGAATGTACTGTTACATTTCAATATGTAATGGTAGATACCACTACATATTGATAAGTAACAGATAGATATTGATATGTAACAGATAGATAGTGGTATACAAGAATGTACTGTTACATATCAATATGTAGTGGTAGATATGTCACAGATAGATATTAATATGCTACTTACCTATGTGTTTTCTTTTCCCTTTTTCTCTTGTATCTCTTTGACTTTTTCCTCCAAATTAGATTTAGCCCAATTTTTAACCTCAGAACGCGGAACTTCAACATCATGGAACTTCAATACTGAAGTTGTTGACAATTCAACCTCAGAGGTGGCATTAACATGAGTTTGATCTTTCGGTGTTGACAAACCAACTTCAGGAATGTTTACATTAGCATCTGTTTGATCTTCCGGAGAACCTTGCATTTCGTTCTCAACTATTTGGTCCACATTCAACTCTTCATTGGGGTTTCTTGGAATAGGTGTACATCCCAAGCTAACATAATCTTCCTGGATGGCTTCTCTCTGCAAAGGGAAAGCTTTCCGGTAAATATCATGCAACATGAACTCGAGCTTTGAAGCGTCAACCGGTTCGCCCTCTTGCTGCACTGTGTTGAATTCACTCCATTTTGAAGATATTGTATTCCTCAAATCATCGTATTTAATCTTCCAATCTTCTCCCCCCAATACCGAGTCCTCTTCTTCTTTCTCTTCTTCCTTCTCTTCTTCCTCTTCTTCCGATTCGGAATTCTCATCTAAACAAAAAGCATCATCATTTGCTTCCTGTTGAATCCTTCTTGAAATACGATTAAGGATTTGTCTTTCTTCGTGTGTTATCTCATCTTTGAAATCAACATGGAACTGGTACAAATCAAATAAATTTAAAAAAGCAACTACATATTAGATATTACCAAAAAAAAACATGTCGTAGTTCTTTCTCTATTAGATACACAGGGAGAACTACATATTGATATGCTAATAACTACATATCAATATGTATCACCACAAATTGATATGCTAATAACTAATACATATTGATATGCTAATATGTAGTAGCATATTGATATGTTAATAACTACTACATATTGATATGCTAATAACTACATATCAATATGTCGAACTACGTGTACTTATCAATATATATTTTTATTATGACAAAATATGTACGGAAAGTTTACCTGATACTCAGAAATATCAATATCCTTTAGGAACTCAACACATATCTTTGTATGATTCCACCTAGCCACTCTTGGCACATACATTCCTGCAGGTTCTGTCACTATATCCTCGGGCGCCACCAAATGGGTATGCTCCGCAAACCATGTCTGCAAAATATTGATATGCAGTATTAGATATACTATCAAAATGTAGAAAACACATAAAACAAAAACATTTTGAAGTAGAATAAACAAATAAATAGATTCTTACCAACAAATAAATAGCACAACCATTTGTGCGTTCTACGGATTCCACGTTTTCATTCAGCTCTTTCTCTAAATGAGAATGGATGAGGTCAGGCCATGAAATATTCTTAGCCTTCTCAAGATCAAGAACGGAACCAATATATTTTTCAGTCAAAGCGTTTGCATCCTTGTAGCGAAAAATAATGAAGTGCACATATACAAGCAGATAAGCCTAACAAGATCTTCAACATCTTCCTCGTCTTCTTCGGAATCTTCATTTGATTGATCGCCCACGCTTTGCAGAGACTCTTCATCAGACTTCTTCTTTTTTAGATTAATTGGTGTTCGTTTAAGGATATTCAAGATTGCCTTCACAATCATTGGCCTAGTCACTTTATCACCAGCTTTCATATCAGTAGGAAAAGTCCTTTTGAAAAATTCTGTTTCACGCCATCCACTTTTTTTATTGACTTGTGTAAGCCTATAATCAAGATATTCCCTATTTGGAATTCTCGACATCCCATAAATAAGTGCCATTTCTTCTGGTGTGGATACTAGCTCATTCGGTTGGCCATGCCTTTTAAAGACAAATCTAAGCTTGTTTGGATCTTGACCCCTAACGTAACAGCGTAACATTTTCGTCATTGCATCTTCAATCTTCAACCAATTGTCCAACTCAAATCTTGTGTACCAGAACATTAGGAACAGGTTACCGAATGATGCTTCAGAAATCATCTTCAGCTGCAACTCACTCAACTCAAGGTTTTCAGTGGACTTCGCAATAGCCTTCTTAGTGGTCCTAATAGTCTTCGCAAGCCCCCACAAGCCCCTGAAACCGCCACGGTATAAACTTCGTGGTTTTCCAGCTCCTTTCTTACGCTTATTAGCACCTACACAATAACAAGAACCAAAAACTAATACAGTACATATCAATATGGTATATCAAATATGTAGTTACATCATCAATATGTAGTTGTAATATCTACCAAGTCTTGAAACTACATATTATTAACAGTACATACGAGAATATAAGTATCTACCTCTACATATTGATATGTAATATGTTATGAGAATATAAGTATTTACCTCTACATATTGATATATAATAGTAGATACCACTACGTATTATTTTAACTACATATCGATTTGTAATAGTACGTATGGCATATGTATCTGCTTTGATACAGTAAAAATGTAAAAACACTTAATACCAAAAACAAGCACAACAATGCATCATTACATACTCATAAACATATGTTATTAAGGATACATATTATTCATACGCTTTGTTCTTATATGTAGTTGTACTACATACCCTCTACATTTGCTTTTCCCCCTTTTGTTTTTGGTGAATGAGTAGCATCTCTCAAGGCAACTGCTTTCTTCCCCTACACCATATTAAATATGTAGTTAATGTATCTACCATGAACATGAAACAACTACATATCAAATACCACAACATACTGGTAATTTTATAACTACATACTGATAACTACATATGAACCACAATTTACGGGGGTCGAGGGGGCAGCGCCCCCTCGTTATTAAGAATTATCTTCAGTTTTAACATTACAAACCTTCTTTCAGGAGCGCTTTTGCTTTCCCCCTTTTTTCTTTTCCCTTTCCTTTTGGAGAAGGAGTAGCAACTCTCAGTACAAGTGCTTTGTCCCCCTTTGCTGGTGGTGAAGGAGTAGCAGCCGTTGTCGCTGTTTTTCCTTTTGCTTTAGTAGTTGCCGCTGCTGTTTTTCTTTTTCTTTTTGCTTCAGGAGCAGCAGCTGCTTTCTTTCCTTTGGTTTTTGCTGTTTTTGTAAACCAAAAGTTTTGTACACATTACATATTACAGGCAGATAATAATATGTAGCACACATATCAATTTGAGATGCTATCATTACATATCAATAACTACAAATTGCAGACAACATATTGATATGTAGTACATATATAAAACATATGAATCACACACTGCATGTCAATATGTTGTGTCCAATTACATACACAACAGATGAAAAACATGTAAAACATATGACTCACAGAGATGTTGTGTTTCTATTGAACAAAAAACATATGAATCACACATTGCATGTCAATATGTTGTCTCAAGTTACATATACAACATATGAAAACATGTATACCAGACACTACATACAAATATTTAGTGATTCCATTGAGCATAGAAACACACACTGCATGTCAATATGTAAGAGTAAATTGCATATACAACAGTTGAAAACATGTAAAACAAACACTACATACAGAGATGTAGTGATTCTATTGAGCAATGTAGGATATTAGTTGAACATCACTACATATCTACAGTTTTTCATCAGCATTACATATTGATATGTATTGCATGTCAATATGAAATTCAACAACAGTTTTCTAAGTATTGCATGTCAATATGAAGTACAAAATTAGGCTTTACTTTCTTCTGATTTTTGCTTACCTTCTACCTGAGGAACATTTGTTCGTGACGGAGTACCAACTTTACTCATATTCCTTGTTGTCAGAGATTTAGCAGCAGGGGAGGATTGTGTTGGTGAATCATCAACATTTTTTCTTCTTCTTTTTACCTGGGTTTCTTCTACAATTTCTTCTGTAATTGTCCGCTTGATAGTTCTAACCATTTTTTCTCTTCAATTGAATGAATAAAAATTAGGTTAGGAACTGATGATTTATGTAATTGATTAGGTCAGGAACTGATGATTTTTCTGTAATTAATGATTTCCGAAATCGTTTTTCAGATGAGTTTGATTGAGAAGAAAGAAGAGATAGAAGTGATTGGTAAAAAAGAAATTGAATGTCTAAAGGAGCGGTTCTGTAACTGAAGAAACAAGAGAGAGAGAATCGAAAATGAAACTGAAAATTACTTTTAACGTGTCTATGGGTAGATAGGTAATTTTAGGCAGGTTTTAACTTTATTGGACCAACCGATAAATGTGTTATCCCTCTGGACTAGCCAGTAACACGGGTCGGAATTACTGGACTAAATAAGAAATGTCTCAATTTCGAAAACACCTAAATGCTATGATTAAAGGCCACCATGGTAAGACATGAATCCCTATAAAGTAGAACACCGATAAATTAATCCGCGATAAATGAATAATCACGATAAATTAATAAATTTTTCGGTTCCGAGTCGGGACCCATGTGCTAAATTAATAATTTCCTAAATTTATAAAATAATAAAAAAAATTATCTTTCTATAGATCCCTTCAACTGTATAAATTAATAACTCTCTGATTTACATAAATTTAGTTTTACATTTATGCTAATTTTGTAAAGAATGATTTAATTGTGACTAGGTTTTTCTTAAAATTGATGCCACATTGAATTTCATCGTGGATTTTTCTTAACATTAAAAAAAGTTTTTGGTGTTATCGTTTCCTGATGCAATAAAAATATATTCAACATCTTTGCATCTTTGATAGCTTCTTGATGAGAAGGTGTCTCTGTATCTACACTTTCATATTCGACTTCCACATCATCACTTTCACCTTTTCCCATGACACTATCAGTTATTTCTTCGTCAGTTGACAAATCTGAAATAATATCCTTTTGAGGGTAGCTTAAAGATATCCAACATCAATTCCACTGTAATAATTCAATCCATTGATTATATGTTGCAATTCTCTAGTTCCTTCATTATCTAATGCTTCATTTGGATTCTCTGATACAGTGTCATCCATTGAACGAATCTTACAATGACCAAAATAATTTGCAATGGAATAAGGTGTATTGGTTCATTTTGTTAATTTTTTTTTTAGAATTAAACAATATTTTGATGAATTATTAATTAAAAATTATTAATTAAAAATCATTAATTAATATATAATTTATGAATTATTAATTTATGCGATTATTTAATATCGCGATAAATTGATAAATTTTGCCGGTCCCTCCGTTATTATTTTATAGGGGGTTATATTGTAATTCTCATTGAGTGGCTTTAAAAAGTTTTTTTGACTTATTTTTTCTTTCTTTCCTACTTCAATTTTGTTATTTTTTGTCGGTTGTTTTTACCTTTTTTTTTTGATGGGTTGGAAGAGTGGTCTTAGGTTACATCCTTAACTCCTCAGGGAGTTATTTCTTGCAATTACGAGGTTCGAACCCCTACCTCCGCAGTGGGAGGGAGCATGCCAACCATCAGACCGCTTAAAGTAGCCCTTAACTGATGAAAATAAACTATTTTGTGATGAAAAACTATCACAACTAAGCAAATTGCATTTGCAAGTATCAGATCAGAAGAAGCCTCTAAATTGTATTTGCAAGTATCGGGAAAATGATCTTTGCACATAACATGGTTTCTCTCTCATCGTACGACTCCTTCCCTCTTCCTCTCACATGATTTTTTCCCTCCGACCTCTTTTTCTTCCCATTGCTCTGTCTGGTAGTGCCTCAACGACAAGTTTTGGTTGGATTTCTACCGGTTTCCTACCAGATTTCACCAACTTCTCCCGTCTCGTTAATGAAAACTCAATAATTCTCTAGAATATTCTCAATCACTCAGTTTGGAATGTCGCACAACAATCTCAGTCACATCGGATATCACCAAAATCACTAAAATCTCTGCAGTTCGCAATTCTATGAAGATCAACCAGCAAGACCATCACTCCAAACACAATTTTCTTAGCATCACAGCCCACGACCTTAATAGAGATTGGGAAGAACATTACAAACATTCTAACAACAAGTTTCACAATCACAATTTCATCAAGACCATCAAGATCACTCAAACAGAGAAAATAGAATTAACGCCAACTAAAACCTCTGTATCTACTACTTACAACTCACCTGAAAACTGTAAACACAATCACAAACCCACATCCAAGCCACCTGAGATATCCAAATTTCAAGGTGAATCTCAACAATGGATAACACATACCTACATTCCCATCAACTGTACTCATACTTATATCAACTACACTCATACCTGCGACTTGGTTAAACCAAATCCCTCAAAAATTCAAGCTAACCCCCCTCTGGCTCATACCCAACTCTACCCAATTTCTCTCCCATTGAATGCCATCAACTTCCCATTCCTATTTTGGAGAGTCTATACCAGGTATGCTCAGGTAACCCCCAATAAAGTTTTGATTTTGTTTCAACCAATTTATTTTTTAAGTCATATGCCATATAACTCTATTTCTAAGTTCTATACTATTCCTAGCCTGAGAGGTTTCATAAATTTCTCTTCCTGGTCTAGTAATATGTTTTTCAATCACATTGTTATAATCATGATTTCTCAAACTTCTAATTTACTGGAAAACATTTTAATTTCAAGATTAAGTGTTCATACACATATCATTTCCTGACATCAAACCAAAATAAGCAAATTATCAAAAATAAATAAAGTTCCCAAAAAAGTGATGTTGTTTAAAACAACCATAGTCTTAAGTAACAACCCTCACACCCCTCAATACCTAGTTATGCAGCTTACCTGTCCAGACAAAATTGGATCTGCTTGAACCAACATTCTGCATCCTATGGCGAGCCCGAACGGCTTGTCTACTAGTTGGACGCGCAGGGGATAGTTTTGTCCACTTCTCTCTCTTGAGGGTACAAGTTCCCCCGGTGCCACTGCTGGTTCTGGTTGTACTGGTCCTGCTGCTGGTACTGGTCTTGTTGTGGGTTATGGTGCTAGTCCCATGTGTGGTGGATTCACTTCTCCAGAACCTGCATTTTCCGTCGCGGCCACCTCAGATGTGATTCGACCAACTACTGGACATAACATATCGATTTGAGGAAGCACTACTGCTTTAAGAGGAATGAGGATTGCTGCATTCCTGCGAATCTTTGCTCTAACAGGTGTTGGTATTACATTAACAAAGAATCCTTGACGCACCCCGCCAGTAACAACATATAAATATCCAACAAGCACAACCCCTTCATTAACCACATACTGACCAAGCTGTGGATGAGTTGCATACATAACCCATCCATCATTTACACTCCATGTTTGTCCTGGTTCACGACTTACAAAAATTGGAGTTGGTGGGGATCCTTCACCTTGGCCATCAACAGGTATAATCTATTATTACTGACACTTCCACTTCCAACCTCATGCACACTGTTATGAAAGATTACCCATTCTATGCTACCACCACTACTACTTCCTCCATTTTCATGAATGTTGTTCTGAAAAACCACTGGTGTTGTTGTTCTATTTCCTGCATGATTTTGCAAAACCCAACAATATACTATTCAATCAAAGATAAAGTTCAAGAAACTTTTATATACAATTGCCACCATAAAAACTTCAATTACCTGATTGGGGATGCTGAATCTCTGTTGCACCACAATATTTCCATTTCCTGGTGGGACTTTATCAAACATCTGCTCCATGTTTACTCTTCGATTGTATCGCAATTGAAATTACGGGTATAGTTGATAGTCACTCGGCCATTTGGGAATGCAATTCTATATGGCAAACTGGAGATGGGATAATTGAGGTTATACCAACTCAATGTATGCTCCTCCAAAATCTCTGGAATTTCCTCAACAATTTCATCCTCACTGTAAAACACCCGAGGTATTTTTTTCTTGTATTTTCTGATAGATGGAGATCTCTTTCTCTGGGTTTTTCCTTTGAAGAGGTGAATAATAAAACGAAGAGGTGTCTCTCCAAAATGAATTTTATATTCATTGGAAGAGTAACATATCCAAATCTCTAACGTCAAAAGTAACAGCCCTACTTTACTATCTCACCACTCTCTCTATACGACACATTAATCAGACGCAACTTCTTTCAGTCACGTCTTTAAACTGTAAAGATCATCATTATGCCTATAAACTAATTTTAAATACCTACATTAAGGGGTTGGCAACACCTGGCATGCCTAAACACCACGAGATATGCAACAACTATCCCCTACTTGTGCTTATTATCATATTTTATTTCTCCACTAACATGTGTCACAGGGATACTCTCCAAGTACCATTAGCCATCAGACAACATCCCAGACACAGGTCAAAATCCACACATGTGAATAAAGCTAAAAAGGGATCAGTTGAAACCAAACCATTGGATGCAGTAACAAACAAAACCTGAGCCAAACTTAACCTTGGTTGTACCACTACACTCCCACGAAAAAAATTCAAATAAAAGTTGTCTATCTCCCCCAAAACAACTTATATTTCTTTCTCACTTGCTATACTAACAGTAATATTTACCCACCCTTCATTCTTCTTATCATGGCCTCCTCCTCTAACTCCAATCCCAACATCATTGATAGCCTAGTTAACAAAATGAAATCTTCCTTGGCAATGCCTGAAGATTTGTTCCCAAACGTTTTTCTCAATCCTGACAACATACAACCTAAACAAAAACTAGACTGGAAATGATGTTTCATAGGAAAGTTGTGTAGTGATATCTGCTTTGAAACATCAAGAGTAAGTAACTTCATTAATAGAAATTGGGAAATGTTGAGCAGGATTGAGGTTGATCTCTGGAACAAAAGAAGAAATTTCTACACTCTGAGGCTCACCCATGAAGATGATTTCTCTACTCTTAGAAGAGGAGGAACAAGAGAAGTCTTTGAAAAACTCATGGTTTTTGTTGAAGTCCCTGCTGCTGGCCCTGATTTTAATGATGAAGAGCTTTTCTCCAAAGTCATGGTATGGCTTCTAATTAATAAGAGAATTCCTAAGATATTAGAGAAATCTTGAAGCCAGCTGGAACTTTTCAAGAAGCTAGAAAACCATATGGAAGAGACATATTTGAGAAGAATATGTAAGTCAAGCTTAAAATTGATGTCATCTTGTGAAATCACGACTATCTCTCATTGGTTGGAATTTTCCTATGCTCTCAATGGTATCAAATTCTGCAAAGTTTGTAGGATTCTTGATTACCCAAGCCCTCTCTATCCTCTTCCACCAACTCAAACCTATACCACTACCATGCCAAGCCATCCCCCCCGGTCACCCCTAACTCAAAAACAGAAAAATGTTCTTGCTGGCAAAGTTATTATCCATAACACATAATCTGACAAAGATGTTGCAATGGAATTTGAAGCCAAAATGAAACATGCAAAGAAGTTGGAGCTATAAAGTGTCGTTGCTAATCTAGCCACCTCATCCAGTGATCCACTCATATTTGGAGCTCAACCTCTTCAAACTGGTATTACTGAAACCCCTCAACACCCTGATGTCATTGCTTGCCAACTTAGAAACAGAAAGATGGAAATGGCCAAAAAATTACTTAACACCTATAAGAAAAACAACCAAACATGAAAGTGAGCTTAAGGAGCCAAATCCTCTACTATCACAGATCAACCTTTAAATACCAACATTTTTCCAGTCTCCCCCTCCAAAATCTTTCCCTTATCCCAGATTAAAGCTAAAATGTACATTGAAATAACAAAGATAAATAAGGAAGCCTGAAAATTTAAGAAAAAAGATCACCACTTTGAATCTCAGTTGGAAAAACTTATGACATCTTGCATTATGGAACCCAAAAGAAAGAAGCCTACCAGCAGTGTAAATGAAGAAACTTTTAATATCATTGCTGCTGACAAGGCCAAAACATTCAAAGACTTGGACACACCCATGAAAGATCATCAAACAGCTCCAACTCAAAGTCTGGGTAATGGTACTTTAGAGGGCAACATTCTTGAATGCAAGGTACTTCTTACTCTACTTCTATTGACTACTATTAATAATCATCTCAACATGTTTGTTTGTCTAGCTAGCATCACTAACACCAATAGCTTACCATCCTGTACAATTCATATATATCTCTTTTATGACCATATTGCTTGAAGATCAACCTCAAAGTATCCACATGTCTGTTACTTTTGGCAATTCTTTACATCCCTAGCATGGAATTTCCAAGGCTTGGGCACAAAAGATGATAAGAGGTTCCTTAATGACATGCTGAACAAACTAAATATGGAGATCATCTTTCAAACTGAAATTAAAAAAAAAAGGATTTCATATAAAAAATCATGAAAGAAATAAATGTCAGTAATTTCTAGTTTATTGAGCCACGAGAGGCAAGTGGCATAGATGGTGGCTTAGCTTTGATATGGAAAAACAAACTACATGTTGAAATTATAGATTTATCCCTTCACCATATCAATGCTATAGTCATCCCTACTAATAGCCCCCCTTGGCTTTTCACTGGATATTATGGTAGCCCTTATGAATTAATCAAAAAATCTTATTCATGTAAAGTGGTGGAAAACACTGCCGCAACTAATCAACTTCCATGATTAATTATGGGAGACTTCACTTTAATCCTTCATGACTCTAAAAAATTCAGTACTCATCACATTGACACCACAGAGGCAAATTTCTTCAATAATTTTTTTTTTTGAGTTGGACATGGTGGGCATAGGGTTCACTGGTTGTCCTTTTACTTGGTCTAATAAAAGAATTGTCCCTGCTCTGACTGAGCAAAGGCTAGATAGAGGAATTGCTACTGACGATTGGCTCCTTCTGTACCCTAATACCATCATATATAATATGCTGGCTATTGGGTCTGATCACCATCCTATATTACTAAACTCCAATCCTCACTGGAAAAATGGTGGTATTTCTTTCAAGTTTTTTGGGCCTTGGTTGGAACATGGTGACTGCAAGAAAATTATAGCTGAATGTTGGAATAAGACTCTCTCTGGATCTAGTGCTTTCCTCATTGTCAGAAAACTCAAGGATATAAAACTCAAAGATTAAAACCTGGAACAAAGATATCTATGGAAACATCAAAACCAATATTGAAAAATGCAAGCAACACCTGAAATGGCTACACAATAAATACTTCAGAATGGACAGAGGGAAAACTATAAAAAATGCAAGACGGGTTCGTAATGGCTGGTTGGATATTGAAGAAAAGTTCTGGAAGACTAAAAGCAGAGATCAACTTATCAAGTTGGGAGAAAAGAACACTAGCTACTTCCATAGAGCTTATAAATGCAGAACTAGAAGGAACAAGATAAACTCTATACAAGATGATAAAGGTGTTTGGATACATGACCCTTAGGAGATTACAAGCTGCTTCACCAACCACTTCTCCAACATGGCAACTGCTGGTCCTATTACTATAAACCATGATATCATTCAGCTCATTCCAGCTATCATCACCCCCTAGGATAACCTTATCCTAAAAAAAATTCCATGATACTCATGAAGTTAAATCCATTTTGTTCAGCATGGTTGGAGATAAAGCTCCTTACTCTGATGGCTTCCCCCACCCACCCCACCCAATTTCTTCCAAACCAATTGGGACATTTCTAAGAGAGGATGTCACCAAAATGGTCCAAAAATTCTTCACCTCTGGCCACATGCTAAAAGAAATGAACTCTACCTTTATATCCCTTATACCCAAAACTGATAACCCTTCCTCTCCAAACCATTTCAGACCAATAAGTCTCTATAACATCACCTACAAAATTATCTCCAAACTCATTGCTCAAAGAATGAAGCCTTACCTAACAAAGATTATCTCCCCTTACCAATCTGCTTTTATTCCTGGTAGAAAAATTGCTGAGAACGTTGCCATAGCCAATGATATTATTCATACTATGAGAACCAAGAGAGGAAAGAAAGGTGACAATAGTAGTATGAGAATAAAAATTATATAGCCAAAGCCTTTGACAGAGTTGACTGGAACTTCTTAATTAACATCATGAAAAAATTGGCTTCAATGAACAATGGTGTAAAAAAATCTATTAGTGCATTTTTACCACCACTTATGTTGTTCTTATAAATGTCTCCCTTGATAAATTCTTCAAACCTACAAAGGGGCTCAGACAAGGGGATCCTCTGTCACCTTATCTCTTCTTATTCTGGATGGAAGATCTCTCTAGCTGAGGATATGGGCCTCATCACCGGTATTAAGATCTGCAAGAGAGCCCCTACAATCAATCATCTTCTCTTTGTTGATGAATGCATGGTCTTCTGCAAATCAAACAAGTTAGAAAGTCAAAATCTAATGGACATTCTTAAAATCTTTGGTGACTCTTCTGGTCAGCTCATCAACTTCCACAAATATGGTGTATTCTTCAGGAACAACACTGACCCTAATCATATCCCCATTATTAGTAATGATATGGGAGTTCAAGTCCTGCAGACAAATGAAAAGTATCTTGTCTCACCACTCTTCACTCATAGGAGAAAGATCAACTCTTTAAAACCTGAAGTGGATAAACTCAAACTCAGATTGTCTAGTTGGAAAAATACTCCTCTTAACCCAGCTGGAAGACATGTCCTCGTCAACTCTGTCACATCAACTGCTAAAACCTACCAAATGAAATGCTTCAAGCTTCCTAAATAAACTTGTCAAGATTTGAACAAGCTGCGAAGAGACTTCTTTTAGGGAAAATCCTTAGACAACCCTAAAGGTTACTATCAAAAAGCTTGGACTGCTGTCTGCAAACCAAAAGATATGTGAGGTCTAGATTTCATGAATATAGAGCACTTCAACAGCTCTATGATTACTAAAATTGGGAGGAAACTTGAAACTGACAAAGATTCTCTCTAGTACCAGTTAATGGATACTAAGTATCTAACATGCAGAAATGTTCTGAACATGGATATTAAGCCCAAGGATGGAGACTCCTGGATTTAGAAAGGCATCCTAGAAGGCTTCAACAAGATACATGATCACAGCTCTTGGAGAATTGGAAATGGAAATAATATCAATATCTGGGAAGACATCTGGATTCCAAATATTAAAGGTATCGCCCATAAACCTGCTAACTGTCCTGCTGAGATAATCAGGGTTGATCATCTTATACTCCCAAGTGGTGAATGGAATGCTGTCCTGATTAACACTTACTTCAATAACCCTTCTGCTCAAGCCATCCTTCATGCCTATATTCATCTAGGGGAGGAGGACAATATTATTTTGAATCTCACTGACACTGGAAAATTCAGTGTAAGATCTCTCTACAAAGCTAAGATGGATAAGCTTTACAACAATGATCTCCAAACCAACAACTGGAAAGCTTTATGGAAAATGGATATTAATCCTGTCTTCCAGATCTTTATCTGGAAATGTGCCCATGGGATTCTCCCCACTAATGCTAAAACAACTAGCATATTGCGCTACATTGATCCTATTTGTCAGTTATGCCATTCTGAAGAGAAAAATTTAACTCATTTGTTGTTAATATCCCTGCAGCTACCCCTGTTTGGACCCTCTTGCTTGGTGCAAATCATGGAATATTTGATCATACCACTGACTTTGTGGATTGGCTAAATTCTTAGTTAAATCCTGGGAATAACAACTCTAGCAACAATATCTTTGCAACTGCTTGCTGGTACATCTGAAAGGCTAGATATAATTTTATCTTTGATCACACTTCACTGAATGCCAGACAAACCACCACCATCATACAACAACACTTGTGCAACCATGACAGAATCCACCATAAATAGGACCACATCCTTAACTCTCTTATACATTATGCAGGAGATGATTTAAGGAATGTTAATCAACCTACTATATCCCCCTGGACCCTCACAGTAGTGTTCATTTTGGTATAACTATCAAAATATACACCCTACAGGACCCAAAAACTCTGAACTATTTCACTGCTCTTACTGCTCTGGATTTTGCAGGAAACATCATTGGGAATAGAGGATATCCAGGATACTTTGGAGTCGGAGGAGAAACAGGGGGAGATGATCTAGCTTTCACATGGGCTCAAGACTAGCAGCACACCAACTTATAAATTCAAGCCGAATCAATGGATATTTTAGTTCGTTTCAACACTCTATACCATACTGCGGTTCATGGTCGTTTTCATCTCAGCTATCATGAAAGGATTAGGAGAAAGGAGCATTATGGAACAAATTCAAGACTTCAATTTATTTCTTGTTTTCTAGTTGGTATTAAAGTTATTCATAGACTGCAAAACTTAGACTCCTTTAATTTGGTTTTGTTAGGTAAGAACTCAATTAGGGGAAGTAGTGGATCTTTGGACACTAACTCCCTTGTGTATCCCTCTTAGATCTTTTTCTAAAGCCTAAAAGGGTGTTAGTCGTGGGAGATTTCAATAGAGTTGGAAAATTCCCTGTTAGTCGTGGGAGAGTTTGTCAAAATCTTTTAAAATCTCTGTTAGTGGTGAGGGATTTCTAGGGAGTTTCTAAAACTACCTCAAAATCTCTTAAACTCCCCTGTTAGTGGTGAGAGATTTGATTAGAATCTCTTAAACTCCCTGTTAGTCGTAAAACACTAGAGTTATAAGGAGTTTACAATTTGGGGGAGTTTGAGGGAGTTTCATGATTTTTTTGTGCTTGGACCAAATCTCTCAAAAAACAAAAGATTTCTGGGGAGTTAGGGTTAAACTCCGTGGCTTGATTGGGGTATACCTAGATTAATTGGGGTATACCCTGATTAATTGGGGTATACCCTTACCCTTTAAAAACCTATTACCCTAAATCAGTTTTAATCTTTTCATTTCATCTTCTTCTTCTCTTCTTCTTCTCCTCCACAACCATACCGGCTCTATCACCCCCACCACCATCAAAACTCGTCGATTAATTCATTGAAATCGTCGATTCGAAAATTCCAATTAATCTTCATCAATGGATCCACCACGGCGGAAGGGAACTCGTATGAAAGAAGCTAATCGAAAACCCAATGAGTATAACCCTGGAATTGCAAGTTTGGTTCAAAAGAAAGTGAAGAAAAAAACCGTCGAAGAAGAAGAATTCGCAGCCGTTGAAACACGATAAATGGTGCGCTTAAGAAAGAAGGGCTTACTTAAACTCACTCTAATACTTCGATTTCATATTTGCATGTTAAATTAGGTCAGAAAAATCGAAATTGTGAATTGGCAGTTGCGACGCCGGCAAGGTATTATGTTATCGACCTTGCCGGATTTTCATAGTTAGGGTTTGGCCGGCAGGCTCTTAGGTTTAAGAGCTTGCTGGCTGTTGAATACCTGTAATTGGTACTTGCAGCGCCGACAAGTTATTCAGCCTTAGACCCTGCCGGTTTTAGCCGGGTTGGTTATAATTTTTTACCTTGACGACTGTATTTCAAGTTTTTTGTGTCTCCTGATGCCTTGAATTTTTAAAATCGGAATGGTATTTGGATAAAACCATGACGGTTGTTAGTTGGCCGACAATGTATGGGTAATGGACCTTGCCGACTGGTTTGGTGAAAAATCCTTGTTTCTACTGTGTTCATATTTGTTATAAGCCGGCAGGTTATGTGAATAATACCCTGCCGGCTGCTCTTTAGCCGACATGTAATTTGGATATCGACCCTTCCGGTCGTTGTTCCGCCGGATAGGTTATATATGTCGACCCTGCCGACCTGTATTTTTTTTCTTAATTGTTTTTGTTCAGGTTGGAAAAGGCAAAGAAGAAAGCTATGAAAACTCTTAGTCCTCCTTCAAGACCTCCTCGTGTTGGTGATAAACTCTTGACTTCAACACATTGAGGGGCATACATTGTGCCGGGAACGCTCAACATCCGTGTACTGAATGATTCTCAACCACCATCGGAACCCAGTGATTCAGATGATACTCCAGAGGAAGACCAATCAATTCCATCTGGTAGAAGAGGTGATGATGATGATGTTGATGAAAGAACTACGGCTGCTGGAGGAGGTAACAATGATGATGATGATGATGGTGATGGTGATGAAGAAATGCCTAATGTTGGAGAAAGTAATGATGATGATGATGATGATGGTAACGGAGATAAAGATAAGGAAATTGAAGAAGATATTGTTGAAGAAGAAGAAGAAGAAGAAGAAGAAGGCGATGAAGAACAAACTCTAGCTATTGTTCAACAAACCGAAGCTTCAACTTCAACTGAAACCGGAAAGAAGAAGAGGGTGAAAACTAAACCAGCTAATTCCTACATGCATGTCCCTCACTAGATGGTTACACTAAAAAAAGATGAGCTTCCAAGGGGGACCTCAAGAGATGGTGGAAATGTTCTTTTTTGATACAAAGACTCATGGGCATGTATGATCCATAATACTATCATAAGTAATCTCAATCCGCCTTTGTTCTTTATTCAAGTGTGTAACTATCTTAAATTAGCTTCAAGTGTTTGTATTTCTTTTCATTTTGTTTTTTTGGTATTTAGGATCACAAGCATGTCGTCCGTTTCATGAGGCGCCAAGATTCGTGTTCAGTGACTAAGACTTGTGATCTTGATCTATAATGTGAGGAGGTGCAAGTGATTGTCAAGAAATTCGGGTTGTGGCCTGCGGTGGAGAGTTCGAATATTGAGCATGATAGAGTTACCGTATCTGCATTCTGTGAGAGGTTCTACGGAGAGACTGATACAATGTTATTACCATTCGGTGAGATGGTGATAACTCCCGACGATGCTCATCAAATTCTAGGCCTCGAGGTTGATGGAAAAGCAATCAGTGAGGGATTCAATAATAAGTTTTCTTTCAAGGATATTTACAAATTGAGCCAGAAATTGTTCGGTTGGAATCAGATTGAGACCGAGTCTATTCTTGAGAAGAAGGATGGTCGTCTAAGAAAGAAGTTTAATCTGAAGAAGTTGAGGGACACATTATGGGAGACAAAGAAAATCTTTGATAAGGAAGGAAGGGTGAAGCCGGTGCGAATCAATGCCACCGTGTCAGCTTATTTGCTATACGTCCTGGGAAAATGTATCTTCCCCGACAGTTCCGGAAGCTTGGTCGACGCCAGTTACATGCAACTATTGGATCCCTTAGATAAGATGCGTGAGTATTCTTGGGGTACTGCGGCGGTCGCCTTCTTGAACAATGAGTTGAAAAAGGGTTCTATGGCACTCACTGCGCAAGTTAACGGAAACACATGTCTCTTCCAGGTAATTTTATTGTCTAAATCATTTATAGTTGCAAAATTCTCGTAAGATAAGATTCTTACTAAACTTTTTTTTTTCATAGGTTTGGATATATGAGCACTTCTCTTCTTTGTTCAAAACCAACTCCTACGTCAAAGTGGATGCGAATGTTGCGGTTGATAAGCCAAGAGCGCAAAGGTACAGTTTTGAGGGTACTCAGGATAAGGACATGCCGCAAAATCTTATCAAACTACGAATCGCCATCGACAAATTGACTACGGAGGAGGTGATATTTGATCCGTATCGACATGCTATAAAACAAGGTTTAATCCAAAGGAGAGATGAAGTTGCATTATACTACGGACTCTTGTTGTGCTCACCGGGATATTCAATGTACGATCCACATCGGGTAATGCGACAATTGGGTTACGTCCAAGAAGAACCTCATTTCGATGAAGAAAAGACGTTCTTTACTTTGTTAAAGGATGACTGCTCCACGTCCCAAAAAACTATTAACGTCTCTTACGCTCCACCGCCAGCTCTAGAACATTGGCACGATAGACGTGGTCGTAACATCTATGTGAGTGTTTTGGACGAGGTGACCACCGGTAATGAAGCTAGTGAGAGATACATGGCGTGGTACTTGGGTTGGGCTCGTCCTACTGTGACTAGGGAAATGACTGCTAAAAAATTGGCTCGTAAGAGGAAGATGGCATGGAAAGACCCAGCAACAAGTCTTAAGTTCTTTGTAAGTATTTTAGAGTTGCTCTTACTATTTTAAGATTACATTATCGGATCATTCTATTAATTGTTTGTTGTTTAATTGAAAATAGAAGGAGCAGTTGAAGACCTTTGTGAAGATGTTGTGTTGCGCGAAAGACCGAGGAGAGCCTTTGTCGATTGAAGAGCAAAGAAAGCACATTGACTATGCTTGCAATATTGACAATAAGGATGCCCATGAATTTTTCAAGCAAGCTGATGCTGAAGTAAAGAGGGAAGAAAAATCCAGGAGGGAAGCACAAGCCAAGCTGAATGTTGACAAAAAGAGGGCTCGTAGAGGTCGTGGTGGTGAAGGTAGTAGTAGTGGTAGTGTTCCTAAACGGGGTCGTGGTCATGGTCGTGAATGAATGCTTCCCTAGTTTATTTCTTTATGTTGTGGTGGACAAATGTTTAAGTTAATGGTGTGGACAAATATTTTTTTAAGGTTTATGGGACATGTTTTCGTATTTTGGACAAAAAATGTTGGATTTCTAGTTGTTGAATGAATGTTTTGTTTAGTTATGTAAAGTTTCAATATTTATACCGGCATGCTTTTTTTAATATACAGTGCCGACCACACCAAGGCCGGCATGGTTTTGAACTGTCAGACTGCCGGCCCTGACACCAGAAATTATTTGCATACCAGGGTCGGCAGGGTATTCAAATCACAACCTTGCAGGCTGTTACGCAGCCGGTAGGGTTTCACATTATCTACCATGCCGGCTATTTGTTGCAGAAAACACCTTCTCCTGATGTCTAAAATCATCATAAAGTCGGCATGCTTAAAAATATGTTTCTTGCCGACCACATCATGGCCGGCACCCTAGTGACCAAATACCGTTCCGAAGGTTTAACAGAAAATTGCATGTTCTCTTGATGCCTAATAGGCATAAAGTCGGCATGGTAATAAATTTCCTACCCTACCGGCCATATCAAAGCCGGCATGCTAATGACCAAATACAGTTCCGGCGGATACACAGAAGAAACTGATCTCCTAATGCCTAAAATCATCATAAGGTCGGCATGGTAACAAAATTCCAACCATGCCGGCCTGACTTAGTCGGCATACTGGGGAAATAAAACAGTGTCGGCGGATTTAAATTTCAAATTTTTGCAAGTACAATTGCATTGATTGACTTGTACTTATACACTATAACGGCCAAATTTGGGCACCATCCTGTAAATACACTACTTATCTCCACAAAACAACACACAACTATTTGCATATACTCTCCAAAGCTCACATCATCATACACTCCATCTAACTCACCCAATAGCTCTCTACATACATATAACAATGGCTTCATTTGATTCTAATGAAGATTTAGCAATCACCAAAGCTTGGTATGCGGAAAAAAAACTTAGACGTCAGTCCTCCGAAAGGGTGGATTCCACAACCTTTTGGGCTAGGGTACACAACAAATTTAGCCAAGAGTTTGGGAATCCTAATGCAAGAAGTGTTCAACAAGTCCATGAGAGGCACCTAGTCATCGAAAACGCGATACTTGCTTTTTTATCTCTCCAACCTTGGATTTTTAACACTCGCCCCTTCACCTTGTCCATTGCACAATTTTTAAGTAATTTTTGGTTTATTTTACGTGATCCATGTTTTTTTATCTTCTAATGAAACACCACTAACAAATGTAAGTTTTTTTTTTGTGTTTTTGTAGCACGAAGTCGTGAAAGCGCGCTACTTGGAGGAAAAGGGGATGCATTCGCATTCGATGCAAGCTATCACTTCTTGGCATAAAGAATCCTGGAGGATAACCCAGACTACTTGGATGTTGTATCGTCTTCGGAGGAGGAAGATTGATGGCTTTAGAAGTTTTTGTATAGGTTTTGTGGGTAGACCTCTATGTAAACCCTCACAAGACTATAACTCGTCCACTAGGGTTGCCTAGGGGTTCAAAGGCTTGATGCACATGCTAAGTGCATTCGTTTTCCCGTCGACAAGGAGTTGTATTTTATGTTTCAATCAATGTAGTAACCAAAATTGCATGAATAAAGTGAATTGCATATATTAGAATTCAGTTTTTTTTTGGGGATAACCAAAGTCGGCAAGGTTATAAGATTACTACAGTGCCGGCTAAATTCTAGCCGGCAAGGTAAGAAAGTTAATAAATGCCGACTAAAAAAAGCCGGCAAGGTAATAAATCAATACCATGCCGACTACCTACGCATTTATAACAGTCTCATGTGTGTCAAAAAAATATTACAGCCGACATCTTCTTCATTCGTATACCTTGCCGGCCATACTAGGTCGGCACTTTCTTCATTCGTCGACCTTGCCGGCCTACTATGGTTGGCATGATCTTCATTAGTCGACCTTGCCGACCTTTCAAACTTTCAGAACTGAAAGTGGATTTTTTCTTTGATTTTAAGTATGATTTCATATAACAGATTTGCAATCACCTTTTAGAAGTGTTTCGGTTGTGTACTTCATTTTCGTTGCAAGAGATATTCTCAAAAAAAAAAAATCTCATCAAAAATCATCCCACAAAAGTTCAATCAAAACAAAATTTCATAACTTCAATTCCTAAGTTTTAATCTATTCAATCAATCTAAACTCAATTAATTAACCTAATCAGAAATTTTAGTGTTAATTAAACAAGGACATATTAGCCATTTAGAAAATATAAGGTTAAGGGGTGGCTTGGTTTTACTTCATAATGACCAGATTTTGTCTTATTGGGTATATCCCAATTAATCTGGGTATACCCCAATCAAGCCAGGTTAAACTCCCCCAAATTATCTAGACTCTCATACACTCTCTCTAAATCTCTAGAAATTTAAATACATTAAAATTTCTCAAACTCTCACGCAACTAACCCCTTTAAATTTTTCTATATAAAAAAAAAACCTAATAATCTAGGTATACACTTTTGTTCCCTCTTTTACCGTGCAAGCACAAAAAGATGTCACTCTTCGTAATCTCGTATGTTACGCTGTGTTAAAGCTTTTGAGATAAAAATCACAGCACAATGCACTGCATCTAAAACTCCTGAATCCCGGTTTCTCTTATTAGGAGGTTGTAGTTTTAGATGCCCTTCCGAGTATTTTGTGACAGCCGCATCCAAGTCCCTGAACCTACAAAAGTACATTTCATCATGGGAATCATAGGAAATAGAAACTGTGCAATTGATTTTTTTTATTTTTTATTTTTTGATGAAGTGCAATTGATTAAAGTTCAGCCGTATGACCCAGTGGTCTTCTTGTTTGCAAAAGAATTTTCTAGTCAAAACCCAACAGCAATTAAAGGGACTGCTACTTTCGTTAACCGAGATAAAGAGAGGGGTCTCGTATCCTTGTCCTGTCAGAGCATGTTCAACTTTTGCATACTAATACTTTGAAATAAATATTGTTTACAGCTAGATCTAGATCTGCATCACATCCATATAATTAAGATTTTCTTGACTTATGCTACAGAAAGTATGCACCATCACACCCACCGATACAATCAATCGTAACCACCGATGTTAGCTTTGTTTAGAGACCTGTCTTCTCACCCATAACCACCACATATATTTTATTCTCTATACTGTACGTACGTTAACTTTACATAGACACTTGTTAGTTGATTTCCTGCATATAGCTCTCAGCACTCTCTCCTTTCTT
The DNA here is from genome assembly GCF_003573695.1 of Papaver somniferum. NCBI lineage: Eukaryota > Viridiplantae > Streptophyta > Magnoliopsida > Ranunculales > Papaveraceae > Papaver > Papaver somniferum. The sequence goes on from NC_039359.1 coordinate 129,325,645, forward strand.
AATAATCGAACTGAACATCACTTTTTTTTCACAAGTTTCAATGAAAGAGTTCCATCATTTCTCCAAACTTTCTTCTTACAGCAGGAACATCAAGCTTCTCCAGATTCATACACCAAAATTTCTTCTTCTAATTGCATCAACCTTAATTCTCGTCACAATAGTTGTTCATCATCAGCAGCACAGAACTCCTTTGTCGATTTTGAAGGAGGATGGGAATATTCAGAAGTGCAACATTTTTGAGGGAGAATGGATTTGGAATCCAAATGCAACATATTACACGAATACTACTTGTAATCAGATACACAATCATCAAAACTGTATGAGGTATGGCCGGCCGGATACTGATTTCTTGAAGTGGAGGTGGAAGCCAAATGACTGTGAACTGCCTGTGTTCGATCCGTTTGAGTTTTTGGAGCTTGTCCGGGAGAAATCTTTGGCGTTTGTTGGTGATTCTGTTGGGAGAAATCATATGCAGTCTTTGTTGTGTCTCCTCTCAAAGGTAACTTGTTAATTTCTCAACTAATCATCTGAAAATGTATAGAGTAGATTAACAACCAACCAAACTGATTTAAATTTATTAGATTTACTTTAATTTAAAATTTTGAATAAACAAGAATTATTAGATCTTCTCTTATTAATTTATCCAAAATAGAATTACAGATACATTAATGAACAATGATTGATGCATGGAATTTGGCTTCAATTATTATGAAATCAAGTAAGATGATGAACCCTTTATTAGGTGTGTAGTCTTAGTCAAGACTCGACTGTTAACTTGCTGTTTTTGTGTAATATTGACGTCTTAAAGTAGTTTGGTTGCTTAGTTGATGCTACATTACGCTATTATGTAGCATTTAAGTTACACCTACAAAAAATGCTATTTACACAGAGCTTGGCAACATACATCATATATCCAACTTCGTCAACAGCCGGAAATGCCATCTCTACTGAGAATTTTTTCCCGATATATATCCCGACAGAGAGAAACAGTGGGATCCCGTTTAATGTTTGGAGTATCAGATTTAGTCCATTGGCTCCCTGTTGGATTTTTCTCGGGAGAAATTGCGGTAGGTGTAGCCCTTCCCGTCGACAACCCAATAAAATTTACCATCATGTTTTCTTGATCGATGCAAGCACACGTTGTTCTTTTGGGGGAATTTTTCTTTGCTCGTATATTATTCGATTATTTTTGTTCTACCAGCATCACAGATTTACAATCAACAATAATCAACATATTTGGTTGTGATTATATATGCAAAAATAAATAATTCACTAGGTTCATTGGATGATAACTGTTGGATTGAGAAGGATCGAGCTGTGTCCTACAAATATTGATGAAACTAGAGTCCACTGGTTTATGAAAAACTTTATGCTACACGAGCTTTACTAATACTTTACAGAGGGACTACCCCAGAACAAGCTAGAAGTGGCATGTCATAGTACATTAGTACTAGTCTAGTATTCTAGGAAACTGTGGGAATTTCACTAGATTAATTACTCTAGTACTATGACTCGTACTAGACAAGTATTATTCTAAGAAATGGATCAATGTCCTAGGAGCAATTGAATAGTAGTATCAGCATTAGGAATTCCATCAAATCTTAGGACCAATAACTCAAGTCTCTATGACAGACAGACATGCCAAATAATGCACTCTGCCATTTGCATGTCTTTTTCTAGAGGTGTCAACATTAGCATATGGTCCCGTACTTATCCATACTTACACCAATGAACACCCCTTTGCATTTCCAAACCTCAATTACAGGCTTTTTCCAGCCATGGCCTATGGATGGGAATGTCGACCAAATCCAAACTCCGTAGTGCAATCGAAATGACAGCCTCAAGGGCCTACATCTCATAGGAATTCATTTTGGGTTGTTTCTTTGTTAAATAAGAATTGGATAGCTTGTTTTAGACATGTAACAATGCTTGGTTGATATTTTTTTAACATTTAAATTTCACCCCAAAAATAGTGTTACTAGACTATGAAATTTAGAGAATTTAATCAATGTTTATTTGGCTGATTTGGTTGTTATCAACAGGTGGAGAAACCAGTAGACGTTTCATACACAACAGATGAGAATTTCAAAAGATGGAATTACCCCAGCTACAATTTTACTATTGCCACTTTCTGGACACCACATTTAGTGAGAACAAAGCAAGCAGAGGAAAACGGACCGACTAATACTGGCCTCTTCAATTTATACCTGGACGAGTACGACTTAGACTGGACAACCCAGATCGATGAGTTTGATTACATAATCATTTCTGCTGGACATTGGTTCTACCGTCCAGCAATGTTCTACGAAAACGGCGAACTTGTGGGTTGCTTTTATTGTTTAAAGGAAGGTGTCAAAGATCTTGAGATGTCTTACGGTTATGGGAAGGCATTTGAAACAGCATTCAAAGCGATAAATAGCTCACCAAAATTTAAAGGTACTACATACTTGAGGACATTTGCTCCTTCACATTTTGAAAATGGAATTTGGAATGAAGGAGGGAATTGTCTAAGGAAAAAGCCGTTGAAGAGTAGTGAAATTAAATTAGACGATCGAGCCTTATCCTTATACAATGCTCAGGTAGACGCATATAAGGTTGCAGAAGAAGAGGGAAAGAAGAATAGAAAGCAGTTTAGGCTACTCGATACCACACATCCAACGTTATTGAGACCAGACGGACACCCAAGTAGTTATGGACATTGGCCAGAAGAGAATGTGACGTTGTATAATGATTGTGTCCATTGGTGTTTGCCTGGTCCTATTGATTCATGGAGTGATTTCTTACTGGAGATGTTGAGAATGGATGACTGAGATTTGATGTAGAAATTTGTTTCATGAAAATGCTATTCTTTTGTACTTTAAGTTGTCGAAAGAAAATCCAAATTAGTCTCTTCACCAAAAACTTATCTTTGTTTTTATAAGAAAAAGAGTTGTCTGCTGGAAAGCATAAACTCAATGATTACAACTAAGTTCTGCAGAGCTGCCTCTGGTCTCATGCATAAACCTTTTTGAGTCATTTTTGTTGGTGGCATTGTCATTACCACTTACATCATGAAGATAATTAAATAAAAGGTTTAAGTTTGGACCTTTCCAATTAAAATTATGTAAGTTACTGGAATTTGAATTTTAAACTAGCCAACTTAACTGTCGTAGAGTGTTGATCCTTTGTGATTTTGATCAACTTTCCTGAACAAGATTAAGAAACCGCTTCAAAATTTCCATCTTTCATATGATGGTATCCCGTGTTGAATCTTCCTTGAACTTCTGACTTGTATTCATCCTCTAGCACCTTCAGAGTGGCATCGTCTTCTGCTTGGAAATCAATGTTTTCTCTTTGCAACTCTTTGGCCCATCCCATTGCTAGTTCAGCTCCTCTTCCGACTGTTGTCTCCAGGAATGCATTCTTTGATTGTTCTTTCTCTCACACAGAGTCCTGCGTTAGACATGGCAATGAAAGCATAGTTAGTATAAGAAGAGGGATCAACATGTCCTTCCATTGTAGTAAAATTCATGAAACTTATGCTGATGGTGATACCAAATTTCAACTTATGCTCATTAGTCATTCTGACTATATCATCCTGATCATCTCTCTGGTAATAGAGATTGTTCAGAATACGGTTTTGATTGTGCATTGTTCTATTAAAAGACGGTTTTGATTGTGCATTGTTCTATTAAAAGAGCATGGATCATGTTGCTTAATATTATTTGCAGTAATCAGAGCATAAGGTTTAGTTTTCTGGAGTACTAAATCACATTCTTTCCAAATGAACCAGCAGGTAGTAGTAAAGATTGGTATCCAGTCCTTGTGAGGATAGGTGGGGAGAAACCAGAAGTTTAGCCAATCATTGAAGTTAGATGCTTCCCCAAAGCATTGGTGTTGAGAACCAAAATGATTTATCCACACTTCAGCAGCATATGGGAAAGATATGAGAGTATGGGTTATATCTTCCACAATACTTTTGCATAGATTGCAGATAGGATTAATGTAGTTGAGGATGCTAGCAGTCCTGGCGTTAGTTGGTAAGATGCCATGAGCACATTTAACTTAAATATACCAGTATAGGCTTTCTTGATAGATAAAGAATCAACAAATTATACACGCTATACTAAGCCAAATATGAAAAACAAAAGTACTATTAGGATTGCACTTAGAGTTGGACTGAAGTGTTGGGATTTTATCTAAACTCACAAATGGTCCCAAAATAAAGCGCTTACCTTTGGGGTAGAAAAATTATGATCAAAAAGACTATTTTCTCATGAAAGTAAAAAATAATAATAGATACTTCATTTTTCTAATGTTGCCTAAAAATTTCACAAAAATTAATATTTGAATATTTGATTTTGTTTACCCCGTGTTTGACAAACAACCTCTCTTTCTCTCTTCTCTCTAGTGCAATTTCGGCGAAACAAAGAACTTTTTCTGGAGAGCGTAAAACTGCTCAGATCCGCTTAGATCTAGTTATTAGTTCTAACTAGTTATAATATAATAGAAGGTTTAAGATGTTTTTAGGGTTTCATGTTTGTTCCTGCCGATTTTCCGTAGCTTATCTGCACAAGGTTTCTTTTTGCGCTTTTATAGCGTGCCTCTTTTCCGTTAACAATTTTCTTTCATTTGGTTATTGGTATTGAAGTATGATGATGTTTTCCAGTCACCATAATCTACTTTTTTCTGGTCAACTATTGGAGCAAATTTTTCCTTTTTTTTAAAGAGCGCATCTTACTCAAGAAGAAGACAATCAAATATTGGTCGGATTAAGTCTCAGAAGAGCATCCACTCCCGATTTCATCGGATCTTTCGTTCTCTTTGTTAGTCGTTGACTCGGGATTTCTTCTCTTTTTCTTGTCGAAATATTGAACTATGTATTAGCACAATATTGTGTTACTTGGTGCTCTTTGGTCCTTGGTGTACTTCATCTTCATATCCATGTGTAATCTTGGAAGGTTGGTAATGTAAATGGATGCTTATGTATAAATATATATAATATCTAGCTCTGGTTTTGGATTTTGCTAGATATTTAGCTGGTGATTTATGCAAATATGAAGCTTTTTCTTTTAAAACAAAACGACTTTATTTTTGTACATATTTAAGATTATTAATTCGAGATCATGTTTCTCCAATATCCAAATCAGTTAAGGTTCTTGCATAGGAACGTTATATCGATTAATTTCTAAAGCTCAACTGAATTGCCACAAAAGGGGACTATCATATTCAACTTTTCGTCCAGTGGCCGCAACAACTCGAAATTATTTACTTTGATAGTATGTGCCTTTCTTATTTTGATTGTCTTGTAGAACTTTTCTTAGATTAACAACATGATAAAGAACTGGGTAGGGTATTGCTATTGTATCGATCTTTGGTACGGATAACTAAAATCGACTGTTATTGATAAAATCTAACGTGTTCTGTCTAATTAAAGTATTATAATCATGTATCATACTGAACTTTCATATATTAGATGTTTAAATACCCTTTACAATAAGAAAATAATCATCTGAATGCATGAAACAAATAACAATCCAATTTTTGTATACTCAGTTACTATTTGAGTTGTACAACTGATTATTTTTTCAACTAAAAGACCAACATAAATAATGAAAGAAAAAAAAGAAACAAAGTAAGATGGCCAAAAGCGTCCACATGATAGATTTTATTAATCAATCCTCAAGATTCCAAAAAATTCTCATATAAATATTTTGTCCCATGTTAATGACTACATAAAAATAGATTACCCTTTCACCAGAAATCTTTAAACCCTAAATGCCGATGAGTGAGCAACAATGTCAAACCTTCCCCAAGAGATCCAAGAAGAATTTCTATCAAGGTTACCGATGAAATTCCTCTTATATTTCAAGTCTGTATGCAAGAGTTGACATACATTATTATCTAGTTCTAAATTCGTCAAGGACCACCTTAGTCTTACCAAAAAAAAATTCTAGAGTCATGATCTAAGATGTTATCCTCCTAGAAGATGTGAATTACTCCGTAGGTTATTGTTTGGGAAAGAAACGTTTCTCTACCTCAAAAAATCTCGATGATAATGATGACGATGATGGTATAAAATATGGAACCCGAATTGATGAATAAACAAAAATGAAGAAGATCAGAGATTTGACATGGTTGGACGAGTTATTCCTACTCCACATAAGAATCTCCATATGAAGAGATATTTTATTGATTATCAGGATACAGTGGTTTTTCTTCCCTTTCTTGGGTTTTCTGGAGTATCTTATCTTATCTTTTTAGAGTTCAGATCCCTAGTATTTATACAATTAACTTTTAATGATAAAGCTTAATTGCTGAGATATACTTCGTCCGTGGTAACTTGTCCATTAAAACATCCAGAAGATTTGTAATATCAACAAGTCAATCGTACTAGAAGAAAAAAGCTCAACATAAAATTGACTTTCTATGATAAAGCTCAACGTAAGTATATGACTCTCAATCCAATCAACTTTATGAGGAGAATCAACTAGACAGTTTGTTCAATCTTTCAAAAAGTCTGATGTGTATCGAAATAAATTGCTTGTTTGGCTCCCAAAGAATCAAGTGTGCAAATAGTATCACAAAGATCATAATACCAAGAAGAAAAATTCTTCTAGTCTTTAATCTTCAAAGTAACCTAGACAAATAACTTGTTCCTACCAATGATCAATACGTACATAATGAAGTCTAATAACATTAATATTGATCGATCACTAGTTTTATCTACAGATCTTGAATCAAGGGATCTATAATAGTCAATCCTCAAGAAAACTTGAGTGGCCTTATATCAAAAGAGATGGACCATGGAATAATAAAGTTTGATTTATCAAGGATAACTGTATTGTTAGTCAATGAAATCAATAATCAAAAACTAAAATAGCAATACGATTTAGTTTCCCACCAACGGTACTACTAAAAGCTTCTTGATCCAAAAGAAGATTTTAAATGAAGGAAACGCAAGAGATTTCTGTTTGTACCATGAGTAAAACATATTGGGACAGATTTCTACTTGAGCCACCATTTGCGTCACATTCAAGTCTTCCATTCAGCCAACCAACTCAGCATGCAGGCTACCGAATCTTTTGGTCGGTCAACGGTCAAAATCAACGGTCGGTCAATGGTTAAAGTCAACGATCGGTCAGTGGTCAAAGTCAATAGTCGGTCAACTATCAAAGTCAGTGTTTGGTCAACCGTCGGTCAACTGTCGAAACCAATGTGCCATTCGTGCTTCCAACCAAGTTGCCAGCGGTGCTGCCAAACAGTTTCCATCCATGTTGCCAGCGTTGCTGCCAACCAGTTTCCAGCCAAGTACTTTGACGCGCTGCCAGCTCGCCTCCATCCATGTGTCAGTTGTGCTGTCAACCATCCTTCATCCATTCTCCAGCCATGTCTCCAGTCGAGGCAGTCTGCCAGTCAAAGATCAATAGTCGCAGTCAACAGCAAAAGTAAACTCTCCCAGTCAAAGTCAAGGTCGTTGGTCAAACCCGCAAGCCCATGTCAATTTAGCCCGTTTCCATCGATCCAGTGCAAGAACCCATGAAGAAGATTCTGGAAGTTTCTGGATGACTTGCTGACCAAGTTGTTGGAGGAAAGTTCTAGATGTTCTAGATGACTTGCTGGCCAAGTTACTTCCATATGAAGTTTATCTCGAAATTAGGGTTTAACCCAAGTATACAACTGTATAAATAGAGGGGAATCTCAACCCTAAAGGGACACGTCTGGATAGATGAAAAAACACCATCAAACTCTAAAAGGGATCAAAAACCAATTGCATCAATCACATCAATGAAATATCTCTCCCTACGGGGATTCGTCCGTGGATGTAGGCAACACTTGTCGAACCACGTTAAATTTGTGTCTTTGTTATTCCTGTTTGTTTTGTGTTATTAACCCTAGTTTTCAATAATCATCTTCAAATCATCGTGTTTGTGCCTAAAAGTAATTTTTGGGTACAAACAATTTCACCTAATGAGATTACTCTCCTCTATCAAAGAGTTGGCTTCCCAAAAAAAATGGATAGGAAGTGTGACAAGGGATGAGTTTGTAAGAACACAAGCTTCACTATTTATAATGTTATTACCAAGGCCTATTTGGAAGACAAGGAATCATCAAAGCCGAAAATTGTTAAGATATGCAATAAATGTATATTTTCGGTTTTGACGAATTCCAAGGGTATTATTGCCAATATACCGAAATCACTCTTAGTTGACAAGCGTGCATCATTGGCCTTTCCTTCGGAATGCATCATGGTAGTGCATTCTTAGTTTAGCAACGCATCAGTGATGATGCCTAAGCAACACCGCATAAGGATGCATGCACGTCATATATGCTTCACCGACTAAGTTTTAAAGCTTAAGGGTGCATCTCCATTATATGATACTTTCAACCAAGACCCATTCCTTATATATATGTATTATTGACATTTCTACAATAGAAAAAAATGGTGAGGATAAATACTAAACTGCTTTCGCAACAACGAACTTCGAAAATAGCCCCATAGTGATGCACCATAATGCAATATCGATCGCTCTCAGCCAGCCTCCCACTGGAAATGGATCGTGATAGTGTTGATTTTATTCTGAGCCAAAATGCCCCAAACGCTTAACCCAAGCTTGAGATGAAGCTTTATCTGATTCAAATAACACATCTCTGAGCATGCATCACGCAAAAGTGCGTGTGTTACACCCAAGCCTATAAATGTCATTTCAACAAGCTCCGCATAAAGATTAATACACTTGCATACGAAGTTTAATTTTGAAATTTTATTGGTGGATTGTGGGAAAAAATAGAAATCATGGAAATATTAGAAACTTTCTGACCTATCCACAGTACAATAAATTTTACTATTGTGTGATAGTGTTAATGACTTGAGTTCCAAACTAGTCACTACCAAATTATTTATCGAATTAGCGAAAAGAAAAATGATATTTACTATTTAATTCAATAATTTTTGTTTTATTTCGGTTTAAAGGTGAAGGTTTAGCCGTTTGGCCTTGTGCATAGTGATCGTGTTTGCACGAGATTTTTCAGGAAAATTCTATAACCGAGACAACTGTTATAGTCCAAATCTGGGACAATGAATCCTGACCTTTGATCATTTCTCTTTTCACCTACTACCAATCTCAATGTTAGAGTTATTCCACTCTCTATCATTCAGATTATGCTACATCGTGTCCTAAAATTGGACGAACCCTGTTGTCCCCACGGTAGGAGTGTCGATTTTTGAGTGTCAAAATCCAGCAATAAAAGAATGGCCACTTCGCGCGCCAACCTAGATGAAGGGGTCTGTTTTTTTGGTAAACATGTCTTGTCAGAGAATGTTCATTCTTGTAAATTTATTGGAATACACATTGTGTACAGCTAAGATCTAGATAGGCATCGCATGTATAATATTACTCCTACAAGATTTTTCTTGACTTATGTAGAAAAATGATCTATCACACCCACCAGTACAATCAATCGTAACCAGCGATACATTTAGCTTTATGTAGAGACCTGTCTTCTCCCCCATAACCACCACATATTCATTTTAGTCTTTATGATTGTAAGTACGTTAACTTTATATAGACACTTGTTAGTTAACTTTGTGCATATAACATGTTAGCTCTCCACACCCTCCTTCCTGCTTAACAGTCGAACTGAAACATCACTCTTCTTCTCCATTTTCAATGAAAGAGTTTCACTTCTCTAAACTTGCTTCCTTCAGTGGAACCATCAAAATTCTCCAGATTCATACACCAAAATTCGTTCTTTTAATAGCATCAACCTTAATTCTTGTCACAGTAGTTTTTCATCATCATCACAATCATCTCACTACTCCTTTGTCGACTTTGAAGTATGGGAATCCGAATTGCAACATTTTTGAAGGAGAATGGATTTGGAATCCAAATGCCACATACTACACGAATACAACATGTAATCACATACATGATCATCAAAACTGTATGAAGTTTGGCCGGACAGATACTGATTTTTTGAAGTGGAGGTGGAAGCCAAATGACTGTGAACTACCTATCTTCGATCCATTTGAGTTTTTGGAGCTTGTTCGTGGAAAAGCTTTGGCGTTTGTTGGGGATTCTGTTGGAAGAAATCATATGCAGTCTTTGCTGTGTCTCCTCTCAAAGGTAATCTCGACTATCAACATGATATTTGTTAGAATACGGGCATCCAACCGAAAATTAATTGACAATGAGTGAAGAGGTCCTAAGGATTATAAATCGCAGGATCTTAGATTGTCCAGACAATGTGGGACTAATAATCTCAACAGTATTCGATATCTTTAAGTAGTCATGTGTGCTTTGGTTGCTTAGTATATATGGTGCACTATGGAGCATTTCATTTACTCATAAGAAATGACATTCTACAATACAAATTCCATCCAATCGTGGGACCAATTTGTAACTCAAGTCTGTATGACAGACATGCCAAATAATGCACTCCGCCCTTTGCATCGTCTTTTTCTATAGTGTCAACATTAGCATATGGTCCCGTACTTATCCATACTTACACCATGAATTGAACTTGAACACTGCACACCCCTTGCACTTCCAATCCTCAATTAAAGGCTTTTCCAGCTATGGCCTATGGATGGGGACTGGGTAGTCCACGAAATCCAAACTCCATAATGCAAATTACATGCTACATCACAACCAATCATGCATAGACATAATTATAATTAATCCTTGAAGGCCCTTTATCCATATATTAAATAGTAATCCTTGAAGCCCTTTTATCCATATATTTTGTTTAATAGCAATAGTGCCCTTATCCTTTTCTTTATTTACTTTTCTTAAAAACATTTTTTTAGTTTTTCTTAATTTTATTTTTATTTTATTATATTTACAACACACTAGATTAGGTTGATAACTTATCAGCCGAACTTCCCGGTATGAGCAGTTCGGTTGATGAATAGTCAACCGAACATAAGTCTTCTGGAAACATATCTAGGTTCGGCTGACATATTAGCCGTCGAACTTCGTTCTGTAATTGTCGAACTTACGTTCTGTTGATTCGAGAGAAAAAATAGGACAACCGAACTTAGTGTTATCTTTCATAAAGTGAAGTTTGGCTATCATTTTCGTGTTTAATTATCAGCCAAATTGTTCATCAGCACCTTCAGAGTGAGAAGAAAATGAGTAGCTCGGCTGATAAAAAAAATAATTATATTAATAAATTAATCGAGGATAACTAAGTAATTTACCTATCTTTAGATATCCCTTATCACCTCACCCTAGTTAGTTCAATCTTTTTGTGTGCCCAAAAATTTTCTTGTATGCCCTGAAATAGGGTTATTATATATGGTTGGTGGTGATGCTGGTGCACGAGCAATATTTCTTTTCTAGAACTGGCTATGAAAATTATGGACACGGTCAAAAAAATTTAATCAATGTTTATTTTACTGATTTTATTATTATCAACAGGTGGAGAGACCAACTGACGTTTCATACAGAGAAGAGCAAGAATTCCAACGATGGTACTACCCCAGCTACAATTTTACTGTTGCCGTTTTCTGGACACCATATTTAGTAAGAACTACACACGCAGAGGTCAACGGAACAACTATTACCGGCCTCATCAATTTATACCTGGATGAATACGACTTAGAATGGACAACCCAGATCGATGAATTTGATTACATAATCATCTCTGCTGGACAATGGTTTTTCCGTCCCACAATGTTTTACGAAAACAATAAACTCGTGGGTTGCTTTAAGTGTTTGAAGGACGATGTCAAAAGTCTTGAATTGTCTTATGGTTATGGGAAGGCATTTCAAACAGCGTTCAAAGCAATAAACAGTTCACCGAATTTTAAAGGTACAACATACTTGAGAACATTTTCACCGGCGCATTTTGAGAATGGAATATGGAATGAAGGAGCGAATTGTGTAAGGAAGAAGCCGTTAAAGAGTAGTGAAATTACGTTGGACTATGGAGCTTTATGGTTGTACAATGCTCAAGTGGAGGAATTTAAGGTTGCTGAAGAAGAGGGAAAGAGGAATGGAAAGCAATTTAGGCTACTTAATACAACACATGCAATGTTTATGAGACCGGATGGTCATCCAAGTAGTTATGGGCATTGGCCACAAGAGAATGTAACGTCGTATAATGATTGTGTTCATTGGTGTTTGCCTGGTCCTATTGATTCATGGAGTGATTTCTTACTGGAGATGTTGAGAAGGGATGACTGAGATTTGATGTAGAAATTTGTTTAATGAAAATGCCATTCTTTTGTATTTTAATTGGTCAGAAACAAATATTCAAATTAGTCCCTTCACCTCAAAATATTGCGTGAAAAGAAAAAGACAAAAAAAAAAAAAAAAAAAAAAAACAACAACCATAACTAACCATTAACACTTGATAGTGTGTCTACCCTCTTGTTCTGGATTTTGCTTGATACTTAGCAGATTATTTACGAGGAAGTATTCCTTTACACTTTTATTTTTACATTATCTCACACGTTGGACGTTATTTTTGTGAATAAAAACGAATTTGAAGCTAATATTTTTGAAGATGTGTTCCTCTTATCAAGTTATACATGCCTACCAAAAATGAGCACATTCCGAAATATAAAACCTCACAATTTATCGATCTTAATTTTCACGACCAAATATATGTTAATTTTTGACAGCTCATTTTTAAAGTAATAGATGGTGGTGTTATACTTCTTGGAATATACTCATTTTCAGTATGAACGTGGAGCTTTGTAATACTAACATATCCCCAAAATATTAGCTTCATATCCATTACAGTTTGGTTTTTATCCGCAAAAATAACGTCCAACGTGTGAGATAGGGGGATAATAAAAGTGTGAGGGGATCCTTCCTCATTATATTTATATAGGAAATATGAAGTTTCTTTTCCTTTGTTTTCTATAAAATAAGTGACTCATACTTAAGATCATTAACTCGATCATGTTGTCCATGTTATTTCCCAGTACTAAAGACCCGCTTAAATTCTTTCATATAAACAAAATTGGTTAAAAAGACCAAAATCAACAATTCCTGGGTGAAAAAAATATTTAGATTTTGATACTGTTTAAATGGACGAAAATTTAAAAATAGTCAGGATGTAAACAGTTTCATCCTACCCATTTTCAAATACTTTTTCTTATTTTTAATATACATCAGGATGCATCAAGTTGCATCCTTGCTATTTTTTAAGTTTAAGTCGGGATGAATCCAGTTTCATCCTTTCTACTTTTTTGGTGTCCGTTTCACCCATACAAATTTTTACTCGTCCATTTGAACCATGTTTTGAATATATTTGGACAAATGACCCATTTTCCGTTTCATATAAGGGTTATATATAGATCGGTTTGTAAAGTTGAACTGAATTGTCAGTGAGGCTATGATATTCGACCTCTCAACCGATCCTGCCAAAAAGTTAGCAATATTTACTTTGGTGAGTACTTTAATTATTTTAGAACCCACGATTGACTTTTTTTTTTTTTTTTTTTTTTTTGTGATACTTCTAATTCATTACCTCTCATTTCAAACCTAATTCTATATAAATTTTGTGTGTGCTGATTATAATTTTATTTCTCATTTTCGAAATACCATTAGAAGTCGGCATGGATAACTGGAGTATAGGTTGGTTACCATGTCGAAAGTTCTTGATGTTCTTCATTAACAACAGTCAACACGGTATTCGTTACATGAATAATACCGACATTAGGAGCAATTCATAAACCTTCACTTCCGGGGAAAAAACTTGTAACTGTCGTCATACTCGAAAATTTCTAGTCATACCGTCCGGAAAAAGTCAACGAAAGTCTATAAGTTATTTATTTTTTTTATTTAAAAAGTTTTGAATTCAACCAACCATTTAGACTTTTTATCTTTAATTCAGATTCTTAATTTATAAACTTTGAAACTCCATCAGAAAAGAGTAATAATCCCCCAATAGTATAATCAAAACCGATACCACATAAAATTATATTCTATAAATTTTGAATCTCCGTTAGAAAAAAGTAATGATTCCCTAATATTATAATCAAAACCGATGTAGCATATAATTATTTTCGGTGGCAAAACCAGAAGTTTTGATTTTGTGGACACAAGGATATAGTTAGATTATAAAAATATTTTAATATAATATTAGATAATGCTTATAAGTCGGTGTCGATTTTATTAACATTGAAGTTGAAACGTTAAAGTCATTGTATACTGGAATAAATGTAACCAAAGAACACTAGTGACATATATAGTTATTGCAAATTGAAACCCCACATGTGGTGTTGCGCCTGATTGTATGGCTCTATGTCACACTGATATTAAACGTCCTCGAACATATCGCTGCAAGTGAAAGGGCCTCCATCGGACTATCAAAAAAATTCGTAGAAACATGTAATAAATGGTCGTAATGGCAGTAACAAACCGTTCAACTAATAAATGAAGGAAAAAAAAGAAGGAAGAGTTAAGCCTAAGTAAGGGGGGAAAAAGAAGGAAGAGTTAAGGGGTAAAAAAAAGAAGGAAGAGTTAAGCCTAAGTAAGGTATAATTAAATCTTTTGGAAATAATAAATGCTAGTATAAGCGATGTACCATCAATCATAATTATGAAGAATCACATGAAAGACCTAAATCACACATGGTTGGATCATGGAAAAATTAGGTATTCTTTATACAGGTCCAAGAAAAAGAAGAAGAAGACAAATTTCAAAGGATTAAATGAATAAACTATTATGCAGAAAGAATTTCTCCGACTTTATCTTTTATTAAATACATACGACTCAAAGACGAACTCGGTGTTTTTAAAAATGGTTTCTGAAGTTTTTGCCAACTACTTTGATATGTTGTTAAACTTTTTGTTCTCCCATAAAAGGGTTGCACATGTAATAAGGTAACCACCATAAAACCCAGTAGTCATGAATCTTGTATTGATTTGTTGAGATCTACATCACGCGGGGATAGATCGAACAGTGTACATAAATATATCAGGAAAAACTCTGTAGTAAAAGTTGTTATATTTTTTTGTAAGTAACGTCAATATCTAATCATTAGAATATCAAAAGAAATTACCAAAAAAGTTAACCGTAAAATCCTTATGAAGCAAGAATGAAGAGATGGTATAAAACAGAATACTTATTTATTTATCTTTCAACGAAAATATGGAAAACGAAGATGAAAAATTTATTTTAAAGCTTTTGTTAGAAAGCATAGTCACACGTGAAAATTTTCTTTCAGCTATGTAAATGAATCATCTTGGTGTCACAAACGGATGAACTTAAATCAAATTATTGGTGTGTAACTCGTTATCGATACAACATAAAGAGAGCGTAAAATACCCATTTTAATTATCTTTTCAATTCCATGATGATAATAACGATCTAATAGAAATGAAATTAAGCCAAAAAAAAAAAACGTTACGAAAGACAGAAAAAAAACTACAAATAAAAGGTAAGACATTATCAAGACAAACTAGTAATAATGTAGAAACATTATTAGTTATTGGAGAGGAAAAATTGAACTAGCCTAGTTCTTCCTTGATTTTTTGTTGCTCTCGGTACAATCTGATATATGAATAAAATCAAAACCTTTGCACTGAGGGCATATAAGATTATCCGCAACTAACATAACATACATGAGGCACTTGCGACACCCTACCAACACCATATTCGATATCGATGATGTTGTTTCTTCATGATTGCTACTGCTATCGGTGCCTGGGCGTTTTTTGTCTGACTAAACACATGAACTTGTTGGGGATGATGTTGATGAATTTGTTGGAGTCGTTATAATCAGTTTTTCAGGCACTGGTGGCGATACATCTAGCTTCAAATCAATCTTTGACGATGTACAATCAACATCTCCCATTTCAGTTTTTTCACTCATATTCTCTGTTTCTAGTCCTCGTTTTTCCATCTTTTATAAAATATTTCAACTGCGTATACACAATCAGGAAAATACAATGTTAACAATTTTTTGAATAATAACCTAAACAAGATTAACAATTTTTTTGAACAAGATTAGCATATTATAACCTAAATTAGTTTACTGATAGGGTGTAGAATACACCTTGATTTAATATCTATTGGTTATGCTTTCTTTGTTACTTTTCGTGTGAATTATGTACTTTACGCGTGTTTTTGAGTTATTAGGTATACGCGTGTTTTTGAGTTATTAGGTACTCTGGAGTCGCATGGAGGAAAAGAAAAAAGAAATCACCCAATTTGAGCAAAAATGGCAAAATTGTCATTTCATGGACGAAAACTATCTGGAGCCCAGTCAAGGTTAAGGGGCAACTCTATTCAGAGGAGTACTAAATACAGTCAGCTAAGGTTAAGGGGATATCATTGGGTGGCCGCATACAAGGTGGGTGCAAATAGTCGTCCCACATCTAAAACCTAATTAGGATCGACTCTCTCTCAAGATACATTCAATTCATCTCTGCATCTGATGAATTTGAGAAGGAACAAAAATGGAGGCGCAGCCATTAGCAGAACCGAGAGAGGAGATTGAGATCGAGATCGAGACCGAGATTGGGAGTACTGATGTTGTTCAAATCAAGAACACAGAGAGGTTGAATCTGAGATAGGAGATAGAGCTGCTGGTGCAAACGAATAAAAATTAAGAAGGCAGTGATGGTGGATAAGAAAAGTTGATGGGTTCTGTGTTGGTGTTAGCAGTTGAGAAGCTGAAATTGAGATGGGTTCGATCTGTGTAGCAGAAACTGAAGAATGGGTACTGATGATTTTCATGGGTTGTAAATGGAAATTGAAGCTGATGTTTATGAGTCCGAGTTGTTGTTTTGAGAAGATGGAATTGAATGACTCAAGTTGTTGTTGGTGTTATGAAGATAAGAAACTCAGGGAAGAACAATGATTGAGATGGATTGTGAATGATGGATTTTGTGGAGTTTCAAGACTAAAACTCAGTGAGATTTTTAACAAGGCGGAATGAGTTGTGAAAGGAGGAGATTGATTGTGCAAGTGATGCAGCTGCAATTGGAGATGAATAAAGAAGGTTGCTGCTATGGATTGATTGGGCTACAGGTTTGAGCATTGCAGCTCAGCAGATGGCAAGAGTGCTACTGCTGTTGAATCTGTGGAGTTGTGGGCTGAGCAGAGAATATTAAAGCAACACTGAATGTGTTTGAATTATTAGATGTATGTGCTAGGATTTGAGCAGGGGAAGACTGAAGAAAAATAGGTCGGAATATGACCTGGAAATGCCCTGAAACAGAGGAGACTCTGTCTGAATCTCTCCTCTGATGAGTCGACTCAGCGATCCAGATAACCCGGCAACTCAGACCAGTCAACCGATGAAGACAGCTAACTCGAGCTGAATGGGTGTGGCTGACTCATGCTTTGACCGTTTGACTAGCAGATGATCGTTAGGTCAGCAGTTAAGTTTAACCGCACGTAACAGAATATTCCTTCAGAGAAGAATATCAGGTGGCCGCCAGCACTATTCCGGTGCCGTTTCTGGCCGTTTTCCGGTGATCCTAAGGACTTTTCCGGCGCCAGAAAATTACAGTTTTTTGTGTGAGTATTTCTCATGGGTGTGAAGACATAGACTTGGAATTGGATGAAGAATTGGGCTTTGAATTTGGAAAGAGGAGATGGAATATTTGAGAAAGACTTAGGACTTTGTAGTTGCAGGAAATCCTAGACTACACCCCTCAAAAGATTTCATTAACATTCAACTCATTTTAGATTAACAATCTTAATTTTATTGATCAATCTTTAAACGATCTTACAAGAAAAGATAAAGGAATCAAGAATAATCACTGCTCTAGATTTTCTCTCTCCTATTTACTTGTTTCTCACTCAGAAAAAGATCTCTCTTTACCTTTACAACTGAGCGGTTATTTATAGGGAATTATATAGTGGATGACAGCTAATATGTCATTTATTTTCGGATATGGTTTGCGACATTCTCGCGACCTTACAAATGTTAATCTCGCGAACTCTCTAATTTTCGCAAGACCATCACATTTTTCTCATGATTTAGCTGACGTCGTTTATTACTTCGTTTCTGAAGTTATTCTGCGACGCTGCCGTGTTGTGTTGTTAATAATTTCGCTGAGGCATTATTGCTGCGAGATTCTGATCCTACATCTTGCCTCTTCTCATATCTTCTCTGCGAAGTAGAGAATGATGTGAGAAATGCCGCAGCTGTTCATCTCTTCATATTCTGTATTTATCACACGTATTCTTTCTTCCATCTATTTCTTGACACGTCTTCTGTAACCGCTGCTTTTCAACCGCTCACGTCTTTTCGCATTAATGGTGTTTATTTCTTCGAGTAAAAAATTTTCTTTATATATTCTTCTTACTCTTCTTTCCATTTTCTTTTTACTTTCTCTTCTCTTTTTATTCTCTCATCTCTGCAACTCTATTGTTCTTCCATAAATTCTGCTACTGTAATTCTTCCCTCTTCAATCTTCTTACTTTTTATCCATTCCCATACTTCATATTCAGATATGCCTCCAAGTGGCCATAAACATGAGAAAAATTTAAAAGACATCCAAAAAGATCTTGTTGAGAAAGGTTTCATACTTTCTACCATTCCTGGTGAAAGTGCCAAGTCAATTCTTTCTATCAAACTTTTCTCTGATCAGTATTGTGATGATCAATCAATCATAATTTCGCTAGGTCAGATTCTCGCAGGTCTCCTCATTCCTCTTTATGATCCAGATATTCCTCTATTCTATGAAATTCTCGCTCACTCGGGATTCTCGCGAGCTATCTTCCAATTGAGTGGGGATTGCATCCGTCTGATGCTGGAGTTCGCTAACCGTGGTGCTGGTAAAAGATCTCTTTATTCCAAAGAACTTAGGGATCCTAAATTCGCAGACTTGGAGATAATCGCTGAAAAATATACAGTAGCGAGTTTCTTTGAGAATTACGAATTGATCTCCATGAAGAAACAGAATACTCGCTGGGGTATTCGCTTGAAAAGGAAAGATAACATTGATGAAGCTAAAATACTCATGCAAGACATTGATTGACACTCTGGTAAGAACACAACTCCTTGCCAATCTAAAGATGATAAATGGTGTGTTTTTCCCTTGATGTTGAAAGGACCTTACATTGCTGGGTCAAATGTTCTTCCTGAGAATCTCGCTTCCTATCAACCTTGGGTATTCTCTTGGCCCGAGAAGGAGAAAGAGGTATGACTCTTCTAATTTCACCCACTTTACATTTCTTTATTTATCTTTATTCTTTTGTTCCCTGATTCTTGCGAAATTCTATAGATCCAAAAACTGAAAGATAACTATCAAAGGATTGGGAAGGCTAGTACCTTGTTAGCTCTTCGCTCATACACAGATGAGGTAAGAAATATTCTCTTATGATTTTAAAAAGTATACTGTTGCCTCTATTTCTTATTTCTATTTGTGTGTGAAGGTTATTGCTGAAATAGAAGAGCCTTCCCATGTTGCGAAGACTGGTGATAAAGGCAAACGTGCTCTTCGTAGGGGAAAAACCAACTGCTCCTTCTTCAAAGAAGAGAAAAATCCGTTCTTCCTCTCCTTCAAATATTCCTTCTCGTGAGAATTCCGATAGTGATGAGAATGATGAGGATAATGATGATCTTGCTGTAAATGAAGATTCTCCATCTGAATCTTCTATGGCTAAGCTCTCTGGCCTCTTTTCTGATTCTTTGCAAGGAATGGGAGATAGTCAATTCGCTAATACCTGCAAATCTCTCGCTACAATTTGCGACGTTCCTTTACTGGATGGTGATAATTCTCTTCGCGGAGTTTCTAGATCGATTACTCTCAACTTCCTGCATTCTCTCAATAGTCTGGTATGCTTTCGTCTTTTTACTTCTTCATTACCGTAACTCAAAACCTCTTTCTATTTTAATACTTTTTATATTTTCTCACAGGCTGGAAAAGCTTCTTTCGTTGTTGCCTCAGATCTGGAGAGGAGACGCGAAATTCTTGAAAAGAAAAATTTTCAATTTCGTGCAAAGAATGAGGAATTGGAAATTGAAGTCAAAGATCTTCGCGAGAAGAACAAACAACTAGAAATTGATTCTTCTTCGTACAAGAATAAAATCTCTAGTCTTCAGCAAGCTAATAATCAACTCTATGGTATGTTACTTTTCTCCTTTCTTTTCATTCATTCATCCTGTTATTTTATCTTATTTAATTGATCCTTTTTGCAGACATTTATGGTCTTTCTGATGAAGCCACCATTCTTCGTTCATTTCCTAATGCCTTGGATAATGATACTCTTCTTGAGCGTCTTAATAAATCTTTAAATAGCTTCTCAAATGATAGAATTTCATCTCTTTCATTGAATGAACTGAGATCCAAATTTCGCCTCTTAGAGATTGACCATAGATCTAGTTTAGGTTTAGCCAATCGATTTAAGCGTCTCTTTCTTAATTCTAAAGAGAAAATCAATGAGCTAAGAACCAAAATTAGCGGTCTCATAGATGATAAGGACCGCATCTCTGATCAAGGTGCTAAGGCTTGGCGAAATTCCAAGAGCCCTTTTGAAGTTCAACTTGAACGAGATGAAGCTAACCGCAAGAATACCGAGCTCTGCGAAAGAGAAAACCAAATTCGTTCTCGTCTCCTTATAAATAATGAGGATGAATTCGCTTGGGCTGCGAAAATCTTAGACGATGCCAGAAAAGATTTAGGTGTAAATGTTAGTCTCCAAGTTGAGCATACAGCCTTGATTAGAGATATGATTTCTGACAGAGAAGGTTATTAACTGTTCTTCTTCACTAATCTTTTGTTTCTTATGAATTTTCATCAAGTTATTAATTGATTGCCTTTTGCTCGCAGATTCTGAAAGTAGATATCGCAAAAATTGAGGAACTTGAAGCTGAAAAAGAGGAACTCGCAAAGAATCTTTCTTCTCGCAACGATAAGTATTCTAGATTAAAGAATCAAATCAAGATCACTGTTGCGAACTTTAAGAACGATGCTATGCATTTTCGCAATCAAACTATTCAAATGGTTTGTGATGACCATAGTATTCCTCATTCTGATTATCCTTGTCTTTGGAGGAGATCCCAAAGAACATTCCTAGTCTGACTATTTCTGATAGCGAAGCTGATGATGAAGAATCTGATGGTGATGAAGGTTCTGATGGAGATAAAAGTTCTGATGCAGATGAAGAAGGGAAGTTGATGAAGATGATGAGGATCAACTAAGAAGTAGTCTTTGTTTCTTTCTTTAATCTTCTGTAATACTTGTACATTTATTCCTCTTTTGTATATTTGCGAATTCTTTTGGTTCTCCATATTCCTTAATATATGAGTTTCTTTCATTTTGACCTGCATTCATTAAAACAATTCTTCCTTGCAATATGGTTAATCAATATAATCATTAATTTTTTAATTTTTGCGTAAATCTATATGTGGAGACAAATAACATTTCTAATTTCATTCCCATACTTGCCTCTGTTATTTGTATCCAAATGAGAGATTGTGTGATTTTTCTTACTGTGTGCCTCAACTTCGCAGTTGTTTATGTATAATTTCGCAATCAAATGAAAAGTGAATTTTGATTCTTTTCAAAATCTCATCCCTGTGTGGTCTTATTTTGCCTTCCTAGTTAAAGGTCTTATTATGCCACCTCTTGTCATTGCGACAAAATCGCAGGACATCCTTGCACTTTCATGCAAAAACCCATTGATGTTGCTTTAACTTTTTTCTTTTGTATTATGGCCTCTTCAGGAATGTTGCGAAAATATAACAGGCCTAAATATTCTTGCGAAAATAAAGCCCCATTGCATTGTCGTCTTGCGATGAAATCGCATGACGTCTTCGCACTTTCACGCGAAAACCCATTGATCTCGTCTTATCTTTTTCTTTCGTATTATTGCCTTTTCAGGATTTTTGCACAAATATGACAAGCCTTAGAGCATCCACAGTGGGCGAGTATAACCAAATTTATGGGATGAGATCCTAACACAGTGGGACGGAGTAAAGATCAAATTTGGACCAAAGATCAAATTCCAGACCAAATATGGTCGCGACCAAATCCCAAATTCTAATATAGTCGGGCGTAAATTTAAAGTACGCTTGATGCTGGGCGTAAATTTAAAGTACGCTTGTTAACGGGCGGAGATTTAAATTACGCCCGATGAAATTTTAATTAAATAAAAAAAAAAAAGGAATGAGGCGGACTTTTAAAGTCCGCCTGTTAAAATTTGCAAAGAATGGGGCGGACTTTTAAAGTCCGCCCGATGGAAATTTAATGAGGCGGACTTTTAAAGTCCGCCTGTTAAAATTTACAAAGGATGGGGCGGACTTTTAAAGTCCGCCTGATGGAATTTTAATGGGGCGGACTTTTAAAGTCCGCCTGACGAAATTTTAATCATTTACCGTTGCGTCACACCACGGACTAAACCCAAATTTTGGTCTTTTTTTTGATCTTTGATCTTTGGTTTTGATCGCACCACTGCAGTTGCTCTTAATACCCTTGCGAGTAAAAATCCTCATGAAATTTGCGTCTTAAGACACTTATCAGCTACCTAATGGAGGGTGCCGCCCTTATCTTCCCCCTGGCTGCCCCTTCAAGGAGGCGTACCTCTACCATACAAGGTTGGCTCCTCCCATCCGGTCTTAACAACAACCACTTGTTTTCGCAGCCTCTTATCCCTTTTACCTATAGGGTTTATGGTTACGAGACTGCACCTTAAGTGGGGTTTTCTTCGGGCCGAGTGAAGTATAAGCCAAGACTTGTCAAGAATGGCAAGGTACGCTCCAGACGCCGCTGGCACTCTTGACTCAACCGTGTACCTCGGCGCCTTGATCAGATTCTGCACTCGTTGGGAGAGTCCTTATGACCTTAGTCGCCCAACCTAAGTCATATGCTTAAGCTGAGAATCCAAGGTGCCTCTCCCGGATGGGCTTTATTGACCCTAAATCTCCATGACTCAGGTTCTGGTGGCGGTGTAGCCTTTCCCTGAGCCATGCAACAGGTACCCGCTTATATGACGTACTTTAGGTCTTACATTTGCCTCTTGCGAAATTATATTCGCGAACTAGGGTGTACGCCATAAAGGTTCGCCCCTTTCTCTTTTGTCATTGTTCTCTGATTGTCTTTTGTAGAATTCATTATCTCTACGAGATTCTTGCATATCATCATATTGTATTTGCATTTCACAATCTCAATTTTGTCATTCAATAAAATGTATTTTTGATAATTTTATTTATTGCGAGAGTATCGCAACAAATCAATTATTCATACATTACCTTTGTTATCCTCTGCTTCTTTGTTATTTTCTCCTACTGTTTCCTTGGTAGTGGTATGTTCACCATTTTTTATTTTGAACTAGCATTAGTTTCGCAACATCTCTTCTTCTTTTCTTTCGATTGCATCCACCATCAACATCTCACTTCTTTGTGTATCTTTGATTTTTTGTCGCCAACTTGCCTTCTTGTTTGCTCTTCCTTCGCAGGATTCCACCTCAGTTTCGTAACACCTTTTTCCTTCAACCCAATCTCCCTTTATGATTCCTACGCCACCGGGTGAGGGAATTTGATGCACTGATGGAAAGTTGAAGCTACACCTAGAATCCCATGTAACCAAGGTCGACCAATTAATGCATTGTAGGGTGACTCTACGTCAACGACACAGAACAGGATTTCAGAAGATATTCCCTTCAATGGAATTCGCATAGTAATCTCCTATTTAGGCTTATTGGCAGTACCATTAAAACCATATATCTTATATGTTGATGGTATAAGATCATCATCTCTTCATCCCATAGTTTTATAAGTATGATAAAATAAGATGTTCACAGATCTTCTAGTATCAATTAGAATCCTATTAATTGCCCATGAATCTTCAGCTTCATCATCCTCATCTTCTTTCGGTTTTGGATTAATTTCTAATTTTACCACCAATGGATTGTCATGTACCTCTCCACCTTCGGGGACTTCTTCTGCGGTAAAAGAAATAGTCTGTTTTTGCCATTCCTCTAGTGGCGAGATTTTTGCAATATTCATAATTTCTCTTCCATCATTATCTCTTGCGAACACTCTACCCAAAACATTGTCATGAAAATCTTCAATTGTTTTGTATGAATGTATGATAGAGTGACAAAATAGATTCTTTGCTTTTGCACCAACTTCTATGAAGAATGTTTCCTTCTTTTTCATCGTGTTTACTTTGTGATGCTCTGGTGGTGGTGGTAATGGTTGAGATTGCGGGTGCTCTACCAAAAAGTGGTTTAGTTTTCCTTGATCTATCATCCTATGAATAATTCTTTTTACATTTCTGCAATCATTTGTAGTATGTCCATGAAAATGATGATAAGAACAGAATTCATGACTTTTGTGGTTCGGAGGTGGTTCCGTTCCCATGTTCCATGGTGTTGGTATATTCTCCATCAAAATTATAGCTTCCCATATTTTCTCCACACTTGCATTTAGAGGTGGCATCTTGATTTCTTCCCATACCACTTTGTGACCTCCTTGTCCTCTATTGTAGTTTTGTCTTTGACCTCCATAAGTTTCTTGTGGCTGATCGAGTCTTTGAATTTTGTTATTTCCACCACGATTGTAGAAATTTGTTTCTCTTTCATACTCTTCTTGATCTCGACTTCCCATAGCCACCAGTTTTTGTTGATTGTTGCATGTCACCTTTTCTTGTTGTACTTGCGAAATGCTCGCCACTGTGTTTATTAGTTTGGGTAATAAGCTTGCATTTGCTGTTTGTGAACTGGTGTTCGCAACCGGATATGATTCCATTTCATTTTTATTTTCCTCTAGAGAAATATATTCTTCCTGAATTTCTCGCAATTCAGTCATTGTGATTGTATTCTTGACTCTGAAAATTTGGATATACAATAGGTTGGTTGCAAACATAGTATTGATAAATGATAAGATGAGATATCTCTCATCTACATGGCCAGCCATTTCGCTACACATAGTCCTCCATCTTTTAGTTAGGTGCTTCAAACTTTCGCCAATCCTTTGTTTTAATCCAAACACGTCTTCAATACCAGGTCGCGAAGAATTATTACTTATATATGCCCCCAGGAATGTAGTCTGCAAATGATTGAAGGATGTTATTGTATTCTTTGGTAGACCTTCGAACCATTTTAACGCCTCCCCTGTTAAGCTGGATGCAAAATACTTGCGTAAAACGACATCATGATTTTCCCATTGCAACATGCATCTCACATAGGCTTTAATGTGTTGAATTGTACAAGTTGTTCCATCAAAAATGTTGGTTAATGCGGGCAAATTGCATTTCGGTGGTATTCCTCCTAGTTGTACTTCCCATGTAAACGGAGTTTTCGCAGCTTCTTCTATAGCTTCATCTAATTTCCTTCTGCCCACTTCTCCTCTATTATTAGCATTCCTCTCATTTCTTCAAATTCTTTTAAGATTTGTTTATTTACACATGAATTTTGATCCATTGGTCTTTTTAATTTCGCCTCCCTTCTTCTGCGTTCATGTCTTTCTTCTCTCGCGAAATTTTGCATTCCTTCTTCATCATCTTCATCTCATCTTCTTCTGCGATTCCCTTCCTCATCTCTATCTTGAATTCGCATATGATGGTGTCTCTCATCTTACCCTCCATGATTTTGTTTGTTTCTTATCAATTCCATTCGTTGTCTTTCATCCATCCTCTGTATTCTATCATACTCTTCATTGGTATTATCGTTATTTCGGTTTTGTGTACGCCTTCTTTCTCGATTGTCGTGATTGTTCTGGAGAATTATCTCCTGAATCTCTGCAACAGTATACTATTTAAAATCATAAGAGAATATTTCTTACCTCATCTGTGTATGAGCGAAGAGCTAACAAGGTACTAGCTTTCCCAGTCCTTTGATAGCTATATTTCAGTTTCTGGATCTGTAGAATTTCGCAAGAATCAACGAACAAAAGAATAAAGATGAATAAAGAAATGTAAAGTGGGTGAAATTAGAAGAGACATACCTCTTTCTCCTTCTCGGGCCAAGAGAATACCCAAGGTTGATAGGAAGCGAGATTCTCAGGAAGAACATTTGACCCAGCAATATAAGGTCCTTTCAGCATCAAGGGAAAAACATACCATTTGTCATCTTTAGATTGGCGAGGAGTTGTGTTCTTACCAGAGTGCCAATCAATGTCTTGCATGAGTATTTTAGCTTCATCAATGTTATCTTTCCTTTTCAAGCGAATACCCCAGCGAGTATTCTCTTTCTTCATGGAGATCAATTCGTAATTCTCAAAGAAACTCGCTACTGTATATTTTTCAGCGATTATCTCCAAGTCTGCGAATTTAGGATCCCTAAGTTCTTTGGAATAAAGAGATCTTTTACCAGCACCACGATTAGCGAACTCCAGCATCAGACGGATGCAATCCCCACTCAATTGGAAGATAGCTCGCGAGAATCCCGAGTGAGCGAGAATTTCATAGAATAGAGGAATATCTGGATCATAAAGAGGAATGAGGAGACCTGCGAGAATCTGACCTAGCGAAATTATGATTGATTGATCATCACAATATTGATCAGAGAAAAGTTTGATAGAAAGAATTGACTTGGCACTTTCACCAGGAATGGTAGAAAGTATGAAACCTTTCTCAACAAGATCTTTTTGGATGTCTTTTAAATTTTTCTCATGTTTATGGCCACTTGGAGGCATATCTGAATATGAAGTATGGGAATGGATAAAAAGTAAGAAGATTGAAGAGGGAAGAATTACAGTAGCAGATTTTATGGAAGAACAATAGGTTGCAGAGATGAGAGAATAAAAAGAGAAGAGAAAGTAAAAAGAAAATGGAAAGAAGAGTAAGAATAATATATAAAGATTTCATCCTACATAGAGAAGTTGAATTACAGACTTGGAAGTTGAGCTATAAAGGGAAAGAGATTATATTCCTTGGAATATTTGGAGAGCATTGAAGCCTATACACAGAGAAGTTCTCAACTTTTCTACATATACTTCTTCTACACTTTTACACCTCTACACACACAACAGTTCTCTTTTCTTTATTCTTTGTGTGAACTCCTTAGCATGAGTAGCTAATTTTATTATTGATTGAGGATGAATTCCTAGTTCTTAACATGTTTTGAGTTTTGTTTTAAATCTACTTTGAAGTTTTCACATGATTATCGTTTGTTTTAACTAATAGGAATGTTTATACATTCATGGTTGATTGACAGATTTTTTTAGGGTGCACGCTAAATTGATTTGTTGATTTGATCTAAATCTAGTGAAAGTTAGGGGATAAGTAATCGTTTCTTGACTCTTTACATAAGTAGAAAACATGAGACCTTGAAGAGGGATTCCGTGGAGCAATTGTGTGTGAAAACAACGTTAGCAAGTAGACCTTGATCTAAGAGTCTAACTACTAATATCAACTGGTGTGGATTTTGAAATGCACACAATATGCTTGCAAGTATACAAGGTCAATATTTGTAATAAAAGAGTGAGTAGGGGTTTGTCCACAGGGAGAGGAGCATATGAGAAGTTTTCCTAGGCTAAAAAGAGTAGCAATGCACTATGGCAGTGAGCTAAAGGCAAACAAAGTTTCAGGCATACAACCAAGAACACAATATAAAGCAATAGAGAAGCAGGCTAAGAAAAACAACAAACAACCAAGGCTTGGCAGCCAAGGGCAGGATGAGGCAGGATTGTGCACTGACTTCAGTGCACAGTACTACAAGATGCAGGAAAATAAAAAGCAAGAAAAGTAACAGGTTAAGAACCACAGCAGGGAAAGATAACAGACAATAACCAAGGCATGGAAGGTAAAGCATCAAAGAAACAACCAAGAAAGCAGCAAATAACCAAGGCTTGGCAGCCAAGGGCAGGTTGAGTTCAGTGCACTGACTTCAGTGCACAATAGCTACAAAATGCAAGGAAATGAAAGGCAAGAAAAGTAACTGAAATACAAGCATACAGGACTGAAATTAAAGGTGTCTGAAATTAAGATTGACTGAAAGAGAAGTGGTGGGCAAGCCAAAGCATATGATCCACCTTGTATCCTAATCAAGTAACATGGTCTAGGTTAAGTTCTTTCCTAAGCATACAACTAGAAATGAGAGAACACCAACTTGCTTGCTAGGCTACCCCTAGCATTGGCTGTCTTTTGACAGTACAGCCAATCACAGGCTCTATAAGCATTGGCCTCTCTCAAATCACCTTCACAACACAGCAACAGGAAGCAACTCTCTAGTTCATTCACACTTGACAGTGCACAAGGCTTCACTGAGCCTTGGCCTGAAAATGATTAGCTCATGCTAACCATGAAGTAAAACAATCACATTCAACATATGTAAAAATTCAAGCACAAGTAGCATCATTTGAGATAACAAAACACATAAGCAATATTCTACTGATAAGTATTGAAATTTGAAATTCAACAAAATTTTGTTCAATTCTCTACTGGCTAGTCCAGAGAGGTAAATAGTCCCCTCCTAATGCTTCCCCAACACCAATTTATACCCATTACACAAAATTAGCTTTTCCCCCAATTTTCCCCAAAGTCCGTAAAATTAGGTTTTGCCAATTACCTACTGTTGATGAAATTCTCGCCCATCTCGTCGACCCATCCTCTATTTCTCTTCCTGAGTCATCTCCCGCTCCAATTGCTGCTCTAACATCACTTATATCTTCAATTTCTCACCTAGGGTTTCAGTCGGCAGAGATGAGAAATTGAGGAGATTAGTTGATGTAAAACGTGATAGTGATGATGGGTATAGGTAGAGTGATTTGGGGAGAAAATAGTGGAGTGATTTGGGGGTCAGGGAGATGGTGATGATGGTGGTGGTACGGGGCATGGCGGTTCTGCAGAGGGGGTGATGGAGGAGATGGTTCGATGGAGAAGGGAAGGGTGCGTTTGTTGAGGTGTAGGTGCTCGGTCGCTAGGGTGTGAGGCGAGTGTATCGAGTTTGATGATTGCGACGCTGAGCCGTGGGATAGGGAGATGAAAGATCAATCGGACGGTGAGATGAAGTGAAGCTTGTAGCGACCGCTGGATTATATAATACAACAAAATCAACGACGCCAGATGGAGTTAGGTGTTGTAGTGTTAGGCGGAGATATCAAACTTCGATGCACAGCAAGGGAGCGACCGTCGGATGCTTCTGAGAACTGATCTGACGGCTGAAGACGCAAGCGGGTATGGATTTGGGTTTTAGGCTTTTGGGTATAGAATATGGGTTTGGGAAATGAGTTTGGGCTTGGAAAACCTTGAGCCCACTTCTTCTTTAAGAACAACTTTCTTCTTCTTGAGCCCATTTCCAGCTTTTTGGACGTGCGCTCCA
The DNA here is from genome assembly GCF_003573695.1 of Papaver somniferum. NCBI lineage: Eukaryota > Viridiplantae > Streptophyta > Magnoliopsida > Ranunculales > Papaveraceae > Papaver > Papaver somniferum. The sequence goes on from NC_039359.1 coordinate 129,354,807, forward strand.
TTCTTTGCGGCTTCCTTGCGTATTTCTCCCGGCTTTTCACTACTTTTCGCTCTTTTCGCTCCGCACTCATCCGAACTTTATTTATTACCTAAAAATGCAAAATTAATTAATAAAAATATTTATTCTTGAAAACAATGAAAATACAGAATATGGGATAAAATGTAGAATTAATGCATAAAAGATGAGTTAAATGCCAACAAAAAGGGATAAATATATACAATATTTGGCACTCATCAAATACCCCCAAACCTGAATTTTACTTGTCCTCAAGTAAAACAAAACTAAGGAAATCCTAACTATACCACTGTCGCTGGTCTCTCGAATGCATTTAGCGTATGCACTAAGCCTTTTAAACCACTAAGTGTCCCTAGTGGACGAGTTGAAGTCTCGTGAAGGTTTGCTTAGAACGTACCTACAAAGTTCTAGGTCAAAATATAAGCTCAGATTCCATCAAATGTGACATGTGCAAAACAGTTTAAGCTCACAGCAAAATGGAGATGTCAATCTAGCTATCGAAGGCACAATCCTAGCACTGATAACAAAAAAAGACATGTGATAAGAGTGTAAAGTGTATCTACACATGTGTAAAGAAAGATCTGAAGTTATGACTACTAATCACCAAGAGATAGTTTCTCAGGCTAAGAACTGAGGTCGAAATCTAGCTAGCTGTCCGGACTTTACGAGAATTGTGAATGAGTTGGAGGTATTTCACAATTACTCGCGTTGTACATCAATGGCATACACCCTCCTTGCTTATTACAAGAAACAACAAAATGACTATTTACATGACTCTTATTTACATTGACTATTCTCTTTTTATTTTTGGAACAAGAGATGATGGAATTGATAAATACTTGATTTTTTTGTATTTTTCTGATATTTTTTTCTGATATATACTCGTTTTTTTTTTTTTTTTTTTTTTTTTTTTTTTTTTTTTTTTTTTTTTTTTTTTTAGAAAAGGAAACACTTTTGATACATAACAAAAGGAAACAAAATTACATGACACTTTGCAAGAGGTAGCCCTTTTTGATGCACCCAGTTAAATTCGATGGTTGTCTTTCTTAATGTAACCTCCACCTTCTATCCCAACCAACCAAAGAACAAGCTAGTCAAGTTTCGTTCAGTATTCTAAAGTGATTGGCAATCGTAACTTCCTATCAAACACCTTGAAGATCGAGGCCATACATGTATTGGTAGATCGTGCGCGTGCAAATTTCTTATCACTATGTGAATTGTGCTAGAATCAGGGTGCCTAAATATCTAGACTAAGACTCCTAATAAAAATACATATTTGCACAAGAGTCAACATTTCAAGGTAAATGAGCTCCATTTTTATGATTTTTTTATTTTTTTAATTTTTTTTTGATTTTTCAATTTTTTTTTTTTGGAATTTTTCAATTTTTTTAAAAAGAAGAAGGAGTTCGTTTTCAATTATGGCAAATTATCATGGTATCTACTCTATACCCCCAAACCTAAACTAAACATTGTCCTCAATGTTTCAAAATATGGAAAGAATTATAAACAAATATGAAGAGGAACATGCTGAGTAGAGTAAAAGGAGAGAGAATACCCGATTGTACGGTGGAGCTCGATTAAAACTCCGTTATTCAAGGCAAAAATCCATCATATTAGGAGTCACAATGGATGAGCACAAATATATACAAAAGGAAATTTAACTAACACATTATCTACAAGAAAATTTGGTTTTTAATGGGATTGGACTTTTTGGAAAAAATTTGGTTTTGTGGGAAAAAGAAAATTTTGGTTTTTAGGGAAACATTTGGAAAACTTTTTGGTTATTTAGGGAAAGAGTGGACCAGTTTAGTCCACATAGACTGGGTCCTCCAGGTTGGTTGTTTCAATGTCGGGTGGAAATGGCTCAAGGAATGGCTTTAATCTCTGCCCGTTGACTTTGAAAACGTTCTTGTTGGAGACATCCTCCAGCTCTACAGCTCCATGAGGAAAAACTGTGCGTACTAGGTACGGACCCTTCCATCTGGAACGCAGTTTTCCTGGAAAAAGATGTAATCGGGAGTCATACAGCAAGACTTTCTGACCAGGAGTGAAGGATTTGCGTAGAATACGCTTGTCATGAAATCTTCATCTTCTGCTTGTACAGCTTGGCACTGTCATAAGCCTCATTTCTCAATTCTTCCAACTCGTTGAGTTGAAGTTTCCTTGAATTCCAGCTTCGTCCAGAGAAAAGTTCAGCTCTTTGATTGCCCAGTAGGCACGATGTTCTAATTCCACAGGTAGATGGCACGGCTTTCCATACACTAGACGATAGGGGGACATGCCAATTGGTGTCTTATAAGCTGTTCTATAGGCCCACAAAGCATCATTCAATCTCAATGACCAATCTTTCCTGGACGGGTTGACCGTCTTCTCCAGAATGTGCTTAATTTCCCTATTAGACACTTCCACTTGTCCACTAGTCTGAGGGTGGTACGGAGTAGCAACCTTGTGAGTTATGCCATACTTGCGTACTAAAGACTCAAAGTACTTGTTACGAAAATGTGAACCGCCGTCACTGATGATAGCTCTAGGGGTACCAAAACGTGAAATATGTTTCCTTTAGAAATGAAAGTACCACCTTGTGGTCATTTGTTCTGGTTGCTATGGCTTCTACCCACTTAGAAACGTAATCAACTGCGACTAGGATGTACAACTTGCTGTCAGACATGGGAAATGGACCCATGAAGTCTATCCCCCAAACATCAAAAATCTCCACAATCAAAATGGGGTTCAATGGCATCATGTTTCTCCTCGAAATGCTTCCTAGCTTTTGACAGCGTTCACAAGCAACACAATAATCATGGCAATCCTTGAACAATGATGGCCAATAGAATCCACACTGCAAGATCTTTGCAGCGGTTTTCTTGGCACTGAAATGGCCTCCACATGCTTGGTCATGACAGAAAGATATCACATCTTTCTGTTCAGTGTTGGGGACACATCTCCTAATGATTTGGTCTGGACAGTACTTAAACAAATATGGGTCATCCCAAAGGAAATGTTTGACTTCAGCCAGGAATTTAGAGCGGTCTTGTCTCGACCAACGTGAGGGCATCCTACCTGTAGCGAGGTAGTTAACAATATCAGCAAACCAAGGAAGGTCTGAGATAGACATCAGCTGTTCATCTGGGAATGATTCTCTAATCAGCTCACATTCATCAATAGACTCTAAAGTTAATCTAGACAAATGATCAGCAACCACATTCTCACAACCTTTCTTATCACGGATTTCGAGATCGAATTCCTGTAATAAGAGTATCCATCGAATAAGGCGAGCTTTAGCATCCTTCTTGGAAAGAAGATACTTCAAAGCCGCATGGTCTGTGTATATGATGATCTTAGACCCTATCAGATAAGATCTAAACTTGTCTAATGCGAAAACGACGGCAAGCAATTCCTTCTCGGTAGTTGAATAATTGAGTTGGGCATCATTAAGGGTTTTGCTAGCATAGTATATCACATATGGTAGTCTATCAACTCGCTGTCCTAAAACAGCACCAACAGCATAATCAGAGGCATCACACATAAGTTCGAACGGAAGCTTCCAATCGGGTGGTCGGACTATAGGAGCGGTGGTGAGAAGGGTTTTTAATTCCTCCCATGCCTTCACACAGCAGCATCGAAATTGAAGGCAACATCTTTGGAGAGAAGACTGCACAGAGGTCTGGAGATTTTGCTGAAATCTTTGATGAATCGCCGGTAAAAACCAGCATGACCTAGAAATGATCTGATCTCCTTCACAGAGCAAGGTTGTGGTAGATGTTGAATGAGGTCAACTTTAGCTTTATCCACTTCAATTCCTTTTTCTGAGATGATGTGTCCTAGAACTATTCCTGAATTCACCATAAAATGGCATTTTTCCCAATTTAGAACAAGGTTCTTTTCTTTACATCTGGATATCACGAGGGCAAGATGCTTCAAACATTCGTCAAACGAGGAACCAAAAACAGAGAAATCATCCATAAAGATCTCGAGAAAACTATCTATCATGTCAGAAAAAATGCTCATCATGCAACGCTGAAAAGTAGCAGGTGCATTACACAACCCGAAGGGCATACGTCTATAAGCAAACGTCCCAAATGGACACGTGAATGTAGTTTTTTCCTGATCTTCCGGAGCAATGTGAATTTGGTTATAACCGGAAAAGCCATCTAGAAAACAGTAGTGACTGTGTCCAGACACACGTTCTAGCATTTGGTCAATGAAAGGGAGCGGGAAGTGATCCTTCCTTGTTACTGTGTTCAACTTCCTGTAGTCGATGCATACTCGCCATCCTGTGGTTGTACGAGTAGGGACTAATTCATTCTTGTCGTTCTGAACACAGTAATGCCTGACTTCTTAGGCACAACTTGAATGGGACTAACCCATTTGCTATCGGGAATTGGGTATATGATACCCGCATCAAGTAGTTTCAGGATCTCTCCTTTGACTACATCTCTCATGTTAGGATTAAGTCTCCTTTGCATTTCCCTCGATGGTTTGGCATTCTCTTCAAGGTTAATGTGGTGCATGCAAATGGTGGGACTAATTCCTTTGAGATCTGAGATGGTCCATCCTAAGGCCTCTTTGTGTTCCTTAAGTACTTCTAAAAGCTTACTTTCCTGTTCCGTGTCTAAACATGATGAAATAATGACAGGTAAAGTATCAGAAGAACCTAGGAATGCGTACTTCAACGTACTAGGCAATGTTTTCAATTCAAGCTTGGGTGGCTCAACAATGGATGGAATAAGCTTGGAATCAGAGAGTAGGGGGTTCCACTTCATATTTCCTTTCAGTGACGTCCATTTGAGGTACAGATTCGAGCAGAGATAGGACGTCACTACAGTATGCATCATCATAGGAATCAGGGTTAAAGTTCTCCATACATGCTTGAAAGGGGTCGACGGATAGAATGTTAGTCAACGAATCTTGCATTAATCCTTCAATCATATTAACTTCATGCACATCATCATCATCAAGATTCACAGGTTGTTGACTAATATCGAACACATTCAATTCTACCGTCATGTTACCAAAAGACAGTTTTAACACTCCATTCCGACAGTTGATGATCGCGTTGGACGTAGCCAAGAAAGGACGTCCTAAGATGACAGGAATGTGACAGTCTGGGTTTTGTACAGGTTGAGTGTCTAAGACAATGAAGTCTACGGGAAAATAGAATTTGTCAACCTTGATCAAAACATCTTCGACCACTCCACGAGGAATCTTGACAGATCGGTCTGCCAGTTGTAGAGTGATAGATGTTGGTTTCAACTCCCCAAGACCTAACTGCTCATAAACAGAATATGGCAGTAGGTTAACACTTGCACCTAGGTCTAATAACGCTTTATTGACCGTGTGTTCTCCTATAGTGCAAGAAATTGTTGGACATCCTGGATCCCTAAACTTGGGTGGAGTTTTGTTCAGAATGATGGAACTCACCTGCTCAGCTAAGAAAGCACGTTTTTGCACATTGAGCTTGCGCTTTTGAGTACACAAGTCTTTGAGGAATTTGGCATAAGCAGGGATTTGCTTGATTGCTTCAAGAAAAGGAATGTTGATGTTGACTCTCTTGAACAGATCTAACATCTCATTGTAATGGGTACTTTTCTGTTGATAGATCAATCTTTGAGGAAATGGGCAACAGGAAGATGAGTTGGCAAAGGGACATTCACAGCAGTAGAATTGTCAGATTTTCCAACTTGCTCAGATTCTTTGGTTTTCTGGGGTTGTGGAGACAGTGGAATTTGTATCAGATTCATTAGGTTCGCCCACGTTGTTCTCGATGACTTTACCACTTCGGAGGGTGGTAATGGCATGGATTTGATCAGGTGAGGTTTCAGTGCAGGATGTTGTGCCTGTTTGAAATATCCTCTTTGGATTTTGTTGGGGTTGGCTCGGAAGTTTACCCTTTTCTCTCTCACATATTTGATCCATCTTTTGATCTAGATTTTTCTGACTTTGCATCAAACTCTGGAACATTTCCTCTAGGGTGGATAATCTCTTGTCGGTATTGTGTTGAGGATATGATTGTTGTTGAGAGTTTGATTGTTGTTGAGGGTTTCTCGGGTGTTGATAACCTTGATTGTTCTGATATCCCTGATTGTTTTGATAGCTCTGATTGGGTTGAGATGGTCCTCCTTGAGTGGGTCCTTTTGACCATGAAAAGTTAGGGTGGTTTCTCCATCCTGGATTGTAGGTCTGTGAATAAGGGTTATGCTCTGGTTTTGAAACATGGCATGTGCCTGTTCAAGCCTAGACTCCTGGACTGCAAGCAAATCTGGACAATTTTGGAATTGATGGTTGGGGTCGTTACAAGCAGCACAAGACGAAGCGACATGTTCTCGGAGAGTAGTGGTGGAAGGTTTTGAATTTTTATGTAGTTCTAACTCTTCTAATCTCCTAACTATTGATGCCATGTTTGCTCTACCCTCAAAATCCGCTTCAATCCTAAAAGCCTTTGCTTCGGATGTAGTCTTTCTGGTTTCACGGATGGATTCCCACTGTTGCGTCTTTTCAGCTACTTCAATCAAGAAGTCCCAAGACGCGTCAGCAGTTTTATCTACGAATAGACCATTACACATCGACTCAACCGTTGTTCGGGTGGACACATCTAGACCTTCATACAAAATTTGCACAAGTCTCCATTTTTCAAAACCATGATGGGGACATTGGAGCAATAATTCATTGAATCTCTCCAGGTATCTAGCTAAGGTCTCACCTTCTAATTGCACAAAGCTATTCAGACTTTGACGAATTGTCGCAGTCTTGTGGTTCGGGAAAAACTTTTTGAAAAACTCCTTTATGAGGTCATCCCATGTCATGATGGATTGAGGCTGTAAAGCATAGAGCCAGGCCTTTGCCTTATCTTTCAGGGAGAAAGGAAAAAGCCTTAACTTCAGGGTTTCGTCGGTCATTTGAGTGAAACGCAGAGTTCCACAAATTTCCTCGAATTCTCTCACGTGGTGGTACGGGTTTTCATTCTCAACACCTCTAAAAATAGGAAGCATCTGTATTGTGCTTGATTTCAGCTCATAATGGCCATTAGCCTCGGGTAGCACAATACAAGAAGGTTGACTGGCTCTAGTTGGGTACATATAATCCTTGAGGGTACGGGGTTCTCCCATTGTTTCTGGTTGATCTGGACTGTCTCCCTCAGAACTTAGAATTTCGATAGGTTCGTCTGGGTTAATTCTAACAAGTCTGTTTGTCTGGTCTCTGTAGGTCACAATCATGTCCTAGTAGGTACCTTAACTAACATGTTGGTCAGACAGAGCAATCGGAAACAATTTGGCCCACAAGGGTTATGAAGATTTGGTTTTGAATGGGTTTTGGTTTAAAGAAGGGGTTTTGTTTTTGGTTTAAAAATTTGGGCTTTGGAAAAAAATTTTGAACTAAACCTAGCATAAATTACACAACTCATAAAAGAAAATAAAAACAATAATAATAATTAAAACAAACCCATAAAAGAAAAAGAAAAATAAGAAAAAAAAAAAAAAAAAAATAACAGTCCCAAATAAAAAAAAAAGAAAAAGAAAAAAATAAAATTATTACAATCCCAAATAAATATTAAATTAATTATTACAAGCCCAATTTGAATTTAAATGAGGCCCAAGTGGGTTAACTCATGGGTTAGGCTTACTTGTTTTTGGAGGGAAGCCCAAAAATATAGGCTTTTAGTCCCCTTTTAGTTGCACAGCCCAGTTGGGCTTTAGGATCGTCCTAGCAGCTCACGTCCAAGCCCAGCAGCAACAGGTGGAGCAGAGCCCAGCAGCAGCAGCAACGGAGCCCAGCTGAAGTTGCAAGCCCAAGAACAGTTAAGGTTACTGAGCCCAGCTCAGTTGGTTCAAGCCCAGTTCAGAGATTGTTGCACAAGCCCAGCAGAAGAGGTTGGCAGCAGGCCTGGCAGCATCAGTTGGCAGCAAGTTGGCAGCAAGTTGGATCAGAAGCAACAGCAGCAGCAGCAGCTAGGCAGCTTCAGTTGGCAGCAAGCTTTGCAACAGCAACAGCTTGGCAGCAGCAGCTTCACTTGGCAGCAGCAGTTGCTTTGGTTCACCAGCAGCAACAGCAGCAACAGCACAGCACAGCAACAGCACAGCACAGCAGCAACAGCGGCAGCAGCAGCAGCAGCAGCAGCAGCAACAGCAGCAGCAGGCTTGGCAGCAACAACAAATAATGCACAGCTCCAGCAGCAGTTAGCAAGTGAACAAGATAGCAATGAACACACACAACTATGCAAGCACAACAAGGCCACAACAGCTATGAAAACTTCAAAAATATGGCAGCCAGCTCCCCGGCAGCGGCGCCAAAAACTTGGTGTGGATTTTGAAATGCACACAATATGCTTGCAAGTATACAAGGTCAATATTTGTAATAAAAGAGTGAGTAGGGGTTTGTCCACAGGGAGAGGAGCATATGAGAAGTTTTCCTAGGCTAAAAAGAGTAGCAATGCACTATGGCAGTGAGCTAAAGGCAAACAAAGTTTCAGGCATACAACCAAGAACACAATATAAAGCAATAGAGAAGCAGGCTAAGAAAAACAACAAACAACCAAGGCTTGGCAGCCAAGGGCAGGATGAGGCAGGATTGTGCACTGACTTCAGTGCACAGTACTACAAGATGCAGGAAAATAAAAAGCAAGAAAAGTAACAGGTTAAGAACCACAGCAGGGAAAGATAACAGACAATAACCAAGGCATGGAAGGTAAAGCATCAAAGAAACAGCCAAGAAAAGCAGCAAATAACCAAGGCTTGGCAGCCAAGGCAGGTTGAGTTCAGTGCACTGACTTCAGTGCACAATAGCTACAAAATGCAAGGAAATGAAAGGCAAGAAAAGTAACTGAAATACAAGCATACAGGACTGAAATTAAAGGTGTCTGAAATTAAGATTGACTGAAAGAGAAGTGGTGGGCAAGCCAAAGCATATGATCCACCTTGTATCCTAATCAAGTAACATGGTCTAGGTTAAGTTCTTTCCTAAGCATACAACTAGAAATGAGAGAACACCAACTTGCTTGCTAGGCTACCCCTAGCATTGGCTGTCTTTTGACAGTACAGCCAATCACAGGCTCTATAAGCATTGGCCTCTCTCAAATACACCTTCACAACACAGCAACAGGAAGCAACTCTCTAGTTCATTCACACTTGACAGTGCACAAGGCTTCACTGAGCCTTGGCCTGAAAATGATTAGCTCATGCTAACCATGAAGTAAAACAATCACATTCAACATATGTAAAAATTCAAGCACAAGTAGCATCATTTGAGATAACAAAACACATAAGCAATATTCTACTGATAAGTATTGAAATTTGAAATTCAACAAAATTTTGTTCAATTCTCTACTGGCTAGTCCAGAGAGGTAAATAGTCCCCTCCTAATGCTTCCCCCAACACCAATTTATACCCATTACACAAAATTAGCTTTTCCCCCAATTTTCCCCAAAGTCCGTAAAATTAGGTTTTGCCAATTACCTACTGTTGATGAAATTCTCGCTCCATCTCGTCGACCCATCCTTCTATTTCTCTTCCTGAGTCATCTCCCGCTCCAATTGCTGCTCTAACATCAACTTATATCTTCAATTTCTCACCTAGGGTTTCAGTCGGCAGAGATGAGAAATTGAGGAGATTAGTTGATGTAAAACGTGATAGTGATGATGGGTATAGGTAGAGTGATTTGGGGAGAAAATAGTGGAGTGATTTGGGGGCGTCAGGGAGAGGTGGTGATGATGGTGGTGGTACGGGGCATGGCGGTTCTGCAGAGGGGGTGATGGAGGAGATGGTTCGATGGAGAAGGGAAGGGTGCGTTTGGTTGAGGTGTAGGTGCTCGGTCGCTAGGGTGTGAGGCGAGTGTATCGAGTTTGATGATTTGCGACGCTGAGCCGTGGGATAGGGAGATGAAAGATCAATCGGACGGTGAGATGAAGTGAAGCTTGTAGCGACCGCTGGATTATATCATACAACAAAATCAACGACGCCAGATGGAGTTAGGTGTTGTAGTGTTAGGCGGAGATATCAAACTTCGATGCACAGCAAGGGAGCGACCGTCGGATGCTTCTGAGAACTGATCTGATGGCTGAAGACGCAAGCGGGTATGGATTTGGGTTTTAGGCTTTTGGGTATAGAATATGGGTTTGGGAAATGAGTTTGGGCTTGGAAAACCTTGAGCCCACTTCTTCTTTAAGAACAACTTTCTTCTTCTTGAGCCCATTTCCAGCTTTTTGGACGTGCGCTCCATTCTTTGCGGCTTCCTTGCGTGATTTCTCCCGGCTTTTCACTACTTTTCCGCTCTTTTCGCTCCGCGACTCATCCGAACTTTATTTATTACCTAAAAATGCAAAATTAATTAATAAAAATATTTATTCTTGAAAACAATGAAAATACAGAATATGGGATAAAATGTAGAATTAATGCATAAAAGATGAGTTAAAATGCCAACAAAAAGGGATAAAAATATACAATATTTGGCACTCATCATCAACCTAATAAATTCATAAATCTTAATGCGTTTAACTAAATTACATCTTGAGTGATCTACTACTAGGTGGTTTGGTAAATAGAATCCGGTAGTCGAGAACTTCCGTATCCGGTGATACAAGAGATTTTGGGGATAGCACTGATCTAGCTACTATATCTGCGGTTGGTGATAATTTGTGACTAATAAAAAGTGGAAAAGAACATAACTTGAATCATTGTTTTGCAACGAAGAACGATTCCTTGGTCTTGTCTCTCTTATTGATTTCCCTTTATCTTTTTAATTGCTTTGTTTCTTTATTTTGCTTTATAAAATCTAAAACCAAAACCCCCCTCTTTTGTGACATTATAAGAAAAATAAAACCTCTTGCTCCTAGTGGGAACGAACTTAACTACCACCATATTACTTGTTAATTGAGTGGAAAAATATTCACTAATTTGTTGTGGTTACGACACGCATCAAACTTTGGCGCCGCTGCCGGGGAGAAGCGGACGATTTTAGTTGTTTTTATTTTTATTTTTTCTTTCTTCTTGCTTTGTTGGATTCTATATCGTATCTAACTTAGTTTTTGAGAATCTTATTTCAGGTACCAGTTTTCCATGTATGGTGGACAAGAGCAAGCATATTACAACAATCAATACGGTTTTCAACCTCAACACAATGGCAACTTCCAACCATCCTTAGGACAGAATCAAAACCAATATTTTGGTTATGATCAATTTCCTATAGAACCTTATGGATATTCTCATACATATCAATAACCTTATGACGGGTATGTAAGTGGGCAATCACATGGAGGATAGTTATGCTCTTGATCAGAAAATTTCTAGTTTTGCATAATCATGTCTTAAACTGGTACAACAGTGGCTCCATGCCATGGAACAGAAAACAAATGAGCAATTGCATCAATATTCCCAAGTTACAGACGAATCACTGCAACAAATTCAAGAGGGCATGAACAATTTACGAAGAGACATTGATCAATACAAGGAGGCGAGGGATAAAGAAGAATTTTTCTTTCAAAGTAATAACTATTCTAATGTGCCTGTGGTGTGGTGGACCCGGAGGTGTGTGAAAATTAAGCGCAATAAAAACGCGGGCCTACAGTAATACCGCAAGTGCACGGTCGTTAGTTGTAGCTCGTGCAAGTACGGGTCGATCCACAGAGACTGGGAGTGTTTTGAGTTTCTAGCTATTTGGGCTCTAAATTGCTATTGGGCTTATAATTGTGCTTTGGGCTTAGTGGGTTTGTTTGTAATGATGAAGTGCTTTAGGCCTTGGGCCTTTGAATGATTTTGGAATGAACTGTGAACTTGGGCTTAACAGTTCAATTGTGAACTGGGCTTGGGTTTCTTTTGAGTTGCACTGGGCCTTGGACTGACAGTGACTGAGAATTGGGCTCAATGTCTTTTGATGTGAACTGGACTTGGAGCAGCAGCAGTGGAAAGGGCAGGTGCTCAGCAGGGAAAGGGAGAGCAGGAGCTGTGCAGGCAGACAAGGTAAAGCAGGCTCTAGGCAGACAGGGCACTAAATCACACAGGGCCAAGGATGGCATTTACAATGACAGGTACAAAGAAAAAGTGACAATGGTATATACATGGAAGCAACACAGGGAAAAAGGATGAAAATTTACAATGGCAAAAGCAAACAGCACAAAAGTATTATGAGAAGGTGACAGAACAATGAAACTACAAGCAGAGAACAATGGAACCAAGGCCTAAGCCAAGGGCAGGGGTGACAGTGCACTGAATTCAGTGCACAGCAAAATGTGAAGTGCAAAAAAAAAACAGTTAAGTTGCAAGTGACTGTGAAAACAAAATGTGGGTTAAGCTAAGGCTTTGAATCCACCCTTGTGTCCTAGCCAAACAATGTGATCCTAGGTTGAGTTGAAAATCCTATGCATACATCTAGAATGGGAGGAAAACTAATTTGCTCACTAGTTTTCCCCTAGCATTGACTGTCTTTTGACAGAACAATCAATCACAGGCACTATGAGCATCAATCTCTTCCCATTGCTCAATCAACACACTGCACTAAGGCTCTAACCTAGCATTCCACTATCTAACAGTCCACTAAAGCTTCATCTGAGCCTCAGCAGTGAACTCAGAACATGAGAAAACAGATGGAACAACAAATGATTAACAGGAACAACACAACATTTAAACTACTAAACAGTGAACGAAAATTGCAAAAGAAGAACCCTAAAAATTAACAGTGAAATCAAATTAAATTAACCCAATTAGGGGGTTTCTCGGATGACCCAAGAACAACCTTTGCATTCTCTACAGCTTCCCTTTTATAGCTTACAACAAAATACAAAACCCTAATTCGAAACCCTAATTTTTTGGGGAAAATCAAATTCTCTCACCAATTTCCTGAATTGAGCTCGACCCATGCTTTGGGTATGTCCCCTCTGCTCTTCTGAAGCTTTTCCTGCCCTCAATTTTGTCTTCTCCTCGCTGTTGGTGAAACCCTAGCTCGAGCTTTCTTGTCAAACCCACACCTAGGGTTCAGAGATGTGAATTTGGAAAGAAGTCTAGGCTAGAGAGATGTCGTGGTGTTGTCGGGTGGTTGTGGTGGTGGTGTGGTTCGAGAAGAAGGTGTAGCTGGTGGAGGTGATGGAGTTGCAGAACTGTGGAGCAGCTCTGCAGCAGTTTGGGGAAGATGAGAAGAAGAACCCGATGGAGAAGAAGGGTCCGTTTGGTTGGGTAATAGGGTTCGGTGACTAGGGTGTGAAGCAGGGATAGCGAACTTTGATGAACATCGAGTAAAGAGCGTTGGATGATCCCATATAGATTGAATCGAACGGCTACGATGGAGAGGTATGTGGCGACCGTTGGATTATGAGATACAACAAAATTGACGGCTTCAGATGGAGTTAGGTACTATGGTGTTTGACAGGAGCTTCGGATTTTGATGCACAATGATGAGGCGACCGTTGGATGACAAGATGGATACAATCTGACGGCTCTCATGGAAATGGGTGTGGATAATGGAAATGGATTTGGGTAAGGGTTTGGGCCTTGGGTATGCCAAGCCCATATCTTCTTTAAGAACAATTCTTCTTCAAGCCCACTTCTCGTTGATCCGGCTCTTGCAAACATCATTCTTCGCTTCCTTCTAGCGGGAGTCTTTGCCGTTCCTTTGCTCTTTTCGCTCCGTGAGATAACCATGCTTTATTTAGTACCTAAAAATGCAAAATTAATTAAGAAAAGTATTTATTCTTGAAAACAACGAAAATACAGAATATGGGATAAAATGTAGAATTAATGCACAAAAGATGAGCTAAATGCCAACAAAAAGATATAGAAATATGCACTTTTAGCACTCATCAAATACCCCCAAACCTGAATTTTACTTGTCCTCAAGTAAAACAAAACTAAGGAAATCCTACCTATACCACTGTCGCTGGTCTCTCGAATGCATTTAGCGTATGCACTAAGCCTTTTAACCACTAAGTGTCCCTAGTGGACGAGTTAAGTCTCGTGAAGGTTTTTAGAACGTACCTACAAAGTTCTAGGTCAAAATATAAGCTCAGATTCCATCAAATGTGACATGTGCAAGTCAGTTAAGCTCACAGCAAAATGGAGATGTCAATCTAGCTATCAAGGCACAATCCTAGCACTGATAACAAAAAAAAGACATGTGATAAGAGTGTAAAGTGTATCTACACATGTGTAAAGAAAGATCGGATGTTATGACTACTAATCACCAAGAGTAGTTTCTCAGGCTAAGAACCGAGGTCGAAATCTAGCTAGCTGTCCGGACTTTACGAGAATTGTGAATGAGTTGGAGGAATTCACATTACTCGCGTTGTACATCAATGGCATACACCTCCTGCTTATTACAATGAAACACAAAATGACTATTTACATGACTCTTATTTACATTGACTACTCTCTTTTTATTTTTGGAACAAGAGATGATGGAATTGATAAATACTTGATTTTTTTTTTTTTTTGGTATTTTTCTGATATTTTTTTTTGAATATATATATATCGTTTTTTTTTTTTTTTTTTTTTTTTTTTTTTTTTTTTTTTGAAAAGGAAACACTTTTGATACATATACAAAAGGAAACAAAAGATTACATGACACTTTGCAAGAGGTAGCCCTTTTTGATGCACCCAGTTAAATTCGATGGTTGTCTTTCTTAATGTAACCTCCACCTTCTATCCCAACCAACCAAAGAACAAGCTAGTCAAGTTTCGTTCAGTATTCTAAAGTGATTGGGAATCGTGACTTCCTATCAAACACCTTGAAGATCGAGGCTATACATGTATTGGTAGATCGTGCGCGTGCAAATTTCTTGTCACTATGTGAATTGTGCTAGAATCAGGGTGCCTAAATATCTAGACTAAGATTCCTAATAATTACATATTTGCACAAGAGTCAACATTTCAAGGTAAATGAGCTCCATTTTTATGTTTTTTTTTTCTTCAATTTTTTATTTTTTATTTTAATTTTTCATTTTTTTCAAAAAGAAGGAGTTCTTGTTTTCAATTATGGCATATATCAAAGTATCTACTTTTCACCCCCAAACCTAAACTAAACATTGTCCTCAATGTTTCAAAATATGAACAAAATTATAATACAACATATGAAGAGGATCATGTTGAGTAGAGAAAAAGGAAAGAGAATACCCGATTTCGGCGAAAGCAAGATTAGAACTCCGTTATTCAAGGCAAGAATCCAACATATGTCAGCCGAGATCATATTGGATTAGCAAAATATATACAAAAGGAACAAAAAGGTTTTTAAGAAATTTTATCTACTGGATTATATACAAAAAATTCACCATACACTAACAATCTAAAGAGTTGAGGATCAACCCAAAAGATAAAGTGTAGAGGTTTCAACAGCTTCACACAATAATAATATGATAGGCATGCAAGTGAAGCTGTGAAACAAAATGAGCTACCCCCAAACCTGGATTTTTCAACGGATAAAATTTTGGAAACAAAATCTCGCAGTTTTGGGGGTTCATCATGTACAAGGTCTAACTCAAAGTGAACTGTGCTAGGGACGGGCAAACATGCTAATTCCAACTGTGGTTCCTCAAATGTATTATACTTAGAAGCAAAATAGTCCAAGAGGACTTGGGAAGCACACAGTTCCAAACCTAGATTAGGGACTCTCAGAAAAGTCGGTTTGACAATATGGGTACAAACCAAATCTAGGTTGGGTGGAAGGCCATCAGATTGTGACTGTAGGACGATAGGCACATCATTATTAATCACATCAACATCTCCTAAGTCTTCTACAAGTGTCACAAATGCTCACAATCATCAAACAAATTGGCAAGATCACAATCAGAGTCATCAACATCATCAACAGATTCATTCTCATGCATCGGCAAATCAGGAGAAATATCACAATGTGACCTAGGTAGAGAATCAGACACATCAAATATATTTTCATGCATATTAGTGTCTACAGAAGATTCAACTATTCCTATGTCATGCTCATCTTCACAGAATAATTGTACGAATCCCATGTCAATATCAAAATCATATGAATTACAATGAGTATTAGAAAGAACAACATGCATGAAGGTCGAGGGCGAGAAGCCATAGTTTTTGAACCAACCGGTTCCACAATATTTTCATGTTCTTCTAACATATCATCATAATCATCATATCATCATCATGGTAGCATGCATATTGGTCCTCATTAACAGTGGTGGTGTCATTAGTCGATTCATGTTCCTATAAATTAAGTTCATATTCACATTATTTACATGAATGACTAGCTTAGGGACAACATACATTTCCTCATGAATTTCCTCCTTTTGTAGGTGAAGCAAATCTGATCTATGCATGAATTCGTGATGTAGATCTATCATAGTCTTGCTTGCAGAGTCTTAAAGCTTCTGTGGTGGAGTCTAAATTCATGGGAGTAACAAAATTCATCATGTTCAAATTGTGGTGAATGGTACATGTGTGCATGGTCATTCGGGTTTACAAATATTGATCGCACCCTCAAGGATTATTATGGTCCCAATGACTACCATCCTCACAATTTATGGGCATTTCATACCTTGGATTTTCTCTAGATTGCCTAAAAGTATGCAAAATATGACAATTCTCAACAGGGTGGTCTAAACTACCACATGCGGGACATGCATAGATTTCAGGTTGCCTAAGAAAATTAGATGTGACAGATTTCTCATGTGATTGCATTTCTAAAGCTGTGGTTCGAGCTTCTATTTGATCCATAAGTGATGATTGTGTGAGTGAGGCTCTAGCAGAATGTTCATTTTCACGTTGCGATGAATGATGCATGTATGAATAGTCATTAGGGTTCATGTATTGCGGCTTGGGACTTTGAAAATGTCCATAATAATTCCTATGACTATTGACATCATGGTCCGTGGAAGGTTCATAACGTGAAGTTTGTCCATATGCAAGTTCTCTAAGGGATTTGTTGTACTCCCCAACTGTAGAAAAAGATCTATTCATGATTGGCTCAAAAGCTAAGTAAAGAATGTACAAAGCTCAGAATTTGGTTTTTAAAGGGTTTGGATTTTTGGGAAAAATTTGGTTTTGGTGGGAGACATTTTTTTTTTTTTTTTTTTTTTGGTTTTTTAAAATTTGGGAGCAAGTTTGGTTTTAATGGGATAAAGAAGAAAATTTGGTTGTTAAAAAGGGAGCAAGTAAAATTTGGTTTTTTTTTTTTAACAGAAAATAAAATTTGGTTTTTGAATGGGAGCAAGCCCACTGTTGGTTTTGTGTTTGCTTTGGCTCAGCTGGTTTGAAAACGTTTGGTGAAACTGAGTCCAAAATCTCGGCCTAGAATTTGGGTACTCGGCCCACTAACGAGTTAACCTAGCGTGATCGGTTACAAGCTCAGCTGGGTTTAAAAACCCAGAATACAAAATACAAGTCCAAATTAAACAAGCTCACAAAAATTAAATACAAGCCCACAAATTAAACAAACAAGCTCACAAAAATTAATTACAAACCCAACAGAAAATAAAAAGCCCAAAAATTGGCTTTAATATTACAAGCCCACAATTAAAAATTGGAAGCCCACAATTCGGGTTCTCTTAAATGGGTTACCTTTTAAGCACAGCCCAGCTGCTCTGATATTGTTGCAAAAACCCAGTTGGGATTTGGTTCTTTTCCTTGGTGGCGTCCCAGCAGAGGAAAAACTGGTTCAGAACAGCAGGTCCAACAACAAATGAAGTGAAGTAGATGCAAATGCAAATGCGATGAAGTGAAATGCAAAATAGCCAAGAAAACTACCCGAAAAACACAGCACCAATCCCCGGCAACGGCGCCAAAAACTTGGTGGACCCGGAGGTGTGTGAAAATTAATCGCAATAAAAACGCGTGCCTACAGTAATACCGCAAGTGCACGGTTGTTAGTTGTAGCTCGTGAAAGTACGGGTCGATCCACAGAGACTGGGAGTGTTTTGAGTTTCTAGCTATTTGGGCTCTAAATTTCTATTGGGCTTCTAATTGTGCTTTGGTCTTAGTGGGTTTGTTTGTAATTATGAAGTGCTTTAGGCCTTGGGCCTTTGAATGATTTTGGAATGAACTGTGAACTTGGGCTTAACAGTTCAATTGTGAACTGGGCTTGGGTTTCTTTTGAGTTGCACTGGGCCTTGGACTGACAGTGACTGAGAATTGGGCTCAATGTCTTTTGATGTGAACTGGACTTGGAGCAGCAGCAGTGGAAAGGACAGGTGCTCATCAGGAAAGGGAAGCAGAGCTGTGCAGGCAGACAAGGTAAAGCAGGCTCTAGGCAGACAGGGCACTAAATCACACAGGGCCAAGGATGGCATTTACAATGACAGGTACAAAGAAAAGTGACAATGGTATATGCATGGAAGCAACACAGGGCAAAAGGATGAAAATTTACAATGGCAAAAGCAAACAGCACAAAAGTATTATGAGAAGGTGACAGAACAATGAAACTACAAGCAGAGAACAATGGAACCAAGGCCTAAGCCAAGGGCAGGGTGACAGTGCACTGACTTCAGTGCACAGCAAAATGTGAAGTGCAAAAAAAAAAAACAGTTAAGTTGCAAGTGACTGTGAAAACAAAATGTGGGTTAAGCTAAGGCTTTGAATCCACCCTTGTGTCCTAGCCAAACAATGTGATCCTAGGTTGAGTTGAAAATCCTATGCATACATCTAGAATGGGAGGAAAACTAATTTGCTCACTAGTTTTCCCCTAGCATTGACTGTCTTTTGACAGAACAATCAATCACAGGCACTATGAGCATCAATCTCTTCCCATTGCTCAATCAACACACTGCACTAAGGCTCTAACCTAGCATTCCACTATCTAACAGTCCACTAAAGCTTCATCTGAGCCTCAGCAGTGAACTCAGAACATGAGAAAACAGATGGAACAACAAATGATTAACAGGAACAACACAACATTTAAACTACTAAACAGTGAACGAAAATTGCAAAAGAAGAACCCTAAAAATTAACAGTGAAATCAAATTAAATTAACCCAATTAGGGGGTTTCTCGGATGACCCAAGAACAACCTTTGCATTCTCTACAGCTTCCCTTTTATAGCTTACAACAAAATACAAAACCCTAATTCGAAACCCTAATTTTTTGGGGAAAATCAAATTCTCTCACCAATTTCCTGAATTGAGCTCGACCCATGCTTTGGGTATGTCCCCTCTGCTCTTCTGAAGCTTTTCCTGCCCTCAATTTTGTCTTCTCCTCGCTGTTGGTGAAACCCTAGCTCGAGCTTTCTTGTCAAACCCACACCTAGGGTTCAGAGATGTGAATTTGGAAAGAAGTCTAGGCTAGAGAGATGTCGTGGTGTTGTCGGGTGGTTGTGGTGGTGGTGTGGTTCGAGAAGAAGGTGTAGCTGGTGGAGGTGATGGAGTTGCAGAACTGTGGAGCAGCTCTCTGCAGTTTGGGGAAGATGAGAAGAAGAACCCGATGGAGAAGAAGGGTCCGTTTGGTTGGGTAATAGGGTTCGGTGACTAGGGTGTGAAGCAGGGATAGCGAACTTTGATGAACATCGAGTAAAGAGCGTTGGATGATCCCATATAGATTGAATCGAATGGCTACGATGGAGAGGTATGTGGCGACCGTTGGATTATGAGATACAACAAAATTGACGGCTTCAGATGGAGTTAGGTACTATGGTGTTTGACAGGAGCTTCGGATTTTGATGCACAATGATGAGGCGACCGTTGGATGACAAGATGGATCCAATCTGACGGCTCTCATGGAAATGGGTGTGGATAATGGAAATGGATTTGGGTAAGGGTTTTGGGCCTTGGGTATGCCAAGCCCATATCTTCTTTAAGAAAAATTCTTCCTCTTCAAGCCCACTTCTCGTTGATCCGGCTCTTGCAAACATCATTCTTCGCTTCCTCCTAGCGGGAGTCTTTGCCGTTCCTTTGCTCTTTTCGCTCCGTGAGATAACCATGCTTTATTTAGTACCTAAAAATGCAAAATTAATTAAGAAAAGTATTTATTCTTGAAAACAACGAAAATACAGAATATGGGATAAAATGTAGAATTAATGCACAAAAGATGAGCTAAATGCCAACAAAAAGATATAGAAATATGCACTTTTTAGCACTCATCATGGTGTGTAATAAATATTTGATCGATGATTATGTTGGGAAATGCCAACCTTTGGAGACTCTTGATGACGCTAGTGTAGGTTACTTGAGCCTTGATCTTAATAATGATCAATCACCTATTCAAAAGGTATATCTTGAGGAAGATGCAATTAGTGCTTTTAAAAAATTCCTTAGGGAAAGAAATGAGTCCGCGGAAGTGTATGAGGGTTGCAACAATGAGGAAGTTATTCCAAATCCGAATCATAATAACGATCCTTCACCTATTCAAAAGGAGGATATTGGGTGTGACTTGCCTATTGTTATAAACGGTGTAACACCATCACAAGAAGATCTTACAATTTATACCGACAAAAATCATTTTAGTGAATGGCCCGATTCCGATGACGAGGATGTTGAAGAGGTGATGCTTGATAATGAAACCAAATTGATTGAATTCGTGGAAGACCCAATTGAACTTGCCAATGACTTTGATGATGCCAATACTTTAGTTAAGGTAAAAAATGATGAAGAATGGTTTCAAGGTTTGATAGAGGACCCCGATATGTAAGAGTTAAGTAATTCACTTGAATTCTTTAAGGATGAAGAAGATTCCGTGATACAAGAGATTGTGCAAGGTTTGTCTAACCCTTTGCATATTGATTCTTCTCCTTTACCTCTTATTGGTTTGAATGTATGTGCTTCGAAAGTATTTTTGGATGACTTTGTTTCTAGATATCCACCATTGAAAACACTTGATGCTAACACCATGCAGGTTTGCCAAGAGGAAACCATAGAAGTTCCCAAATTCTATGTTCTCTATACACTTCCGAGTGTGGACAAGAATAAGTGTGGGGGAAATTTCTATTGGGCGATAATTTCACTATTGTTTTCTTGTGCTAATATTTTTATGAAGCTAGTGTTTGCAAAACAGGTACTATGGGTGGATCCCCAAATTTTCCGATTGTTAGTATATGGGGAGTGAATCTTACAAGTGGCAAGTCGGGTCGTCGACTTTAAAACAGGCGCTAAATGGGAGGCAACCCATCGGTTTTGTATTTCTTATCCTTTTTCTTTTTATTTTGTTATTTATTTTTCTTGTTCCATATCATGTTAGGATTTTCCACCTTGACTTTACTAGGACGGTACAATTACATTGAGGACAATGTAAGGTTTAAGTGTGGGGGAGTGGTTAAGCATATTTTTTATAAAAAAAAAAATTGCATAAAACCTCCAACTTGTAGAGATTTTAGAGTCACTAGCATAATTCTAGGTATGTTTACATAGAGAATTCTGACCGACATAACTGAACTTGGAAGTGTTAGGGAACTACGTTCGAATTTCTTACTTGTTAGAGTGTTAAATAATGGATTTAATCATGCCGGTGGCAAATGAGGTGCAGAGGGAAATGAATTATTAGAGTTGTTGACCAATCATTAGTGGTTATATCATGTGAGGCACCGAACAAAAATTCTTTGTAACTGATTAAAAAAGCTTTGTTTTGAGTGTGTGTCACCATACGTTAATTACGGGTAGAATGGTGAGCTACCCAACTTCACACCAATTTTCAGCACTATTTTTGATCTCTTGAGTGCTAATTTTGAAAATCATGAGGGTGACGTCTATGGATGAAAGCCTCCTTCTTGTAGTTCGATTTGCAATTAACACCATTCTCTCGACAACAACGGGTCCATAGAAACACCATCATCATCAACAAGGGAGCGACATCAAAATCTACAAGGAAAATTGAGGACGTTCAAGGTTAACAAGCAACAGAACAAGAAAAGAGCAAAATTTTATATCCAAGTTGAAGACTTATATTTACAAAGCAAAGAAAATCAAAAGGTGGGAATTATTGAAGTTTATGATTTTTAAGACGATACAAGTTGTGAAGAATCAAGCGGTAAAATACTTCTCCCACGGCCACGATTTGTTTTATTTTCACTTTGTTTTGTTTTTTGTTTCTCTTGTCTAAAAAAAATTGAAAAAAAAAAGAAAAAAATGATCATAAGAGAAATTTTCTTTTTTCTTTTTTATTTAATATTGTCCTGGGGAAAGAAAATCTATAAGGAAGTTTCAAGCGACAAGGAGTTAAGGTAAAGAGTTACAAATTGTCAAGGATCTACGAAATTCAAGAGTTTATCATTAAAAGTTGAAGCCGAAGCCGAAGACCAAAAAAGATGAAGACGAGAAGCGGAAGACGTTTCTATTGGATGTTGTGAGGGTGGTGTTATCATCGTTGCGATCGGATGTGAAGGTGAGTAAGTAATCTCTTGCTCGATAATAGTGGTTGATTTCATTTCTTAGAGATCGTCAGAAAAAATGGTTTTTCAAAATATTAAAAGATGTGGGTTTTTAAAATATTTCAGAAGTTGTCCTTCCCACCATTCAACGCGTTGCAGGATTTCTCTCTTCATTCCTACCTACACACATGTGAGAACCATAAAAGTACGTCTTTTGAGTGCAATTTCATAAAACCTTTTTTGGTGAGGCAGAAGTCGAGGCGAAATGCTTATTGATCGCTCTCAAACACGCGTACTCTCATTATGGTGTGGTTATTTCTCACTCAACATTTAAGAATGAGAATATGTTCTTTAGTATTTCTAACTTCTTATTACTAGCATGCAGAAACTCTATGTCCTCATAGCTCTTTGGATGCTTGGGACGCTAGAACACTTTGAAGTTGTAAGTTTTAGTTTGATTTGCTCGAGGACTAGCAAAGTCTAAGTGTGGGGGAATTTGATAGGGTTTAGAATACAACTTGATTTAATATCTATTGGTTATGCTTTCTTTGTTACTTTTCGTGTGAATTATGTACTTTACGCGTGTTTTTGAGTTATTAGGTACTTTGAAGTCGCATGGAGGAAAAGAAGACGAAGTCACCCAATTTGAGAAAAAATGGCAAAATTGTCATTTCATGGACGAAAACTATCTGGAGCCCAGGCAAGGTTAAGGGGCAACTCTATTCAGAGGAGTACTAAATACAGTCAGTTAAGGTTAAGGGGATATCATTGGGTGGCCGCATACAAGGTGGGTGCAAATAGCCGTCCCACATCTAAAACCTAATTAGGATCGTCTCTCTCTCTCAAGATACATTCAATTCATCTCTGCATCTGATGAATTTGAGAAAGAACAAAAATGGAGGCGCAACTATAAGCAGAACCGAGAGAGGAGATTGAGATCGAGACTGAGATTAGGAGTATTGATGTTGTTCAAATCAAGAACACAGAGAGGTTGAATCTGAGATAGGAGATAGAGCTGCTGGTGCAAACGAATAAAAATTAAGAAGGCAGTGATGGTGGCTAAGAAGAATTGATGGGTTCTGTGTTGGTGTTAGCAGTTGAGAAGCTGAAATTGAGATGGGTTCGATCTGTGTAGCAGAAACTGAAGAATGGGTACTGATGATTTTCATGGGTTGTAAATGGAAATTGAAGCTGATATTTATGATTCCTAGTTGTTGCTTTGAGAAGATGGAATTGAATGACTCAAGTTGTTGTTGGTGTTATGAAGATAAGAAACTCAGGGAAGAACAATGATTGAGATGGATTTTGTGAAATTGAAATAGTGGGTATTGTGAATGATGGATTTTGTGGAGTTTCAAGACTAAAACTCAGTGAGATTTTAAACAAGGCGGAATGAGTTGTGAAAGGAGGAGATTGATTGTGCAAGTGATGCAGCTGCAATTGGAGATGAATAGAGAAGGTTGCTACTATGGATTGATTGGGCTACAGGTTTGAGTATTCCAGCTCAACAGATGGAAAGAGTGCTGGTGTTGTTGAATCTGTGGAGTGTGGGCTGAGTAGAGAAGATTAAAGAAGCATTGAATGTGTTTGAATTGTTAGATTATGTGCTAGGATTTGAGCAAGGGAAGACTGAAGAAAAATAGGTCGGAATATGTCCTGGAAATGCCCTGAAACAGAGGAGACTCTATCTGAATCTCTCCTCTGATGAGTCGACTCAGCGATCCAGATAACCCGGCAACTCAGACCAGTCAGCCGATGAAGATAGCTAACTCGAGATGAATGGGTGTGACTGACTCATTCTTTGACCGTATGACTAGCAGATGACCGTTAGGTCAGCCGTTAAGTTTAACCGCACGTAACAGAATATTCCTTCAGAGAAGAATATCAGGTGACCGCCAGCCCTATTCTGGTGCCGTTTCCGGCCGTTTTCCGATGATCCTAAGGACTTTTCCAGTGCCAGAAAATTACAGACTTTTGTGTGAGTATTTCTCATGGGTGTGAATACATAGACTTGGAATTGGATGAAGAATTGGGCTTGAATTTGGAAAGAGAAGATGGAAGATTTGAGAAAGACTTAGGACTTGGAAGTTGAGTTATAAAGGGAAAGAGATTGTATTCCTTGGAAGATTTGGAGAGCATTGAAGCCTATACATAGAGAAGTTCTCAACTTTTCTACATATACTTCTTCTACACTTCTACACCTCTACACACACAACACTTCTCTTTTCTTTATTCTTTGTGTGAACTCCTTAGCATGAGTAACTAATTTTATTAATGATTGAGGATGAATTCCTAGTTCTTAACATGTTTTGAGTTTTGTTTTAAATCTACTTTGAAGTTTTCACATGATTATCGTTTGTTTTTACTAATAGGAATGTTTATACATTCATGATTGATTGACAGATTGTTTAGAGTGCACGCTAAATTGATTTGTTAATTTGATCTAAAGCTAGTGAAAGTTAGGGGATAAGTAATCGTTTCTTGACTCTTTACATAAGTAGAAAACACGAGACCTTGAAGAGGGATTCCGTAGAGCAATTGTGTGTGAAAACAACGTTAGCAAGTAGACCTTGATCTAAGAGTCTAACTACTAATATCAACCTAATAAATTCATAAATCTTAATGCGTTTAACTAAATTACATCTTGAGTGATCTACTACTAGGTGGTTTGGTAAATAGAATCCGGTAGTCGAGAACTTCCGTATCCGGTGATACAAGGGATTTTGGGGTTAGCACTGATCTAGATGCTATATCTACGGTTGGTGATAATCTGTGACCAATAAAAAGTGGAAAATAACATAACTTGAATCATTGTTTTGCAACGAAGAATGATTCCTTGGTCTTGTCTCTCTTGTTGATTTACCTTTATCTTTTTAATTGCTTTGTTTATTTATTTTGCTTTATAAAATCTAAAACCAAAACCCCCCTCTTTTGAGACATTATAAAAAAAACTAAAACCTCTTGCTCCTCGTGGGAACGAACTTAACTACCACCATATTACTTGTTAATTGAGTGGAAAAATATTCACTAATTTGTTGTGGTTACGACACGCATCATTTACAAGTAAATTAAAATAATATGAACCTCAATACTAAGGAATCTTTGTTAACCAAATGGAAGGGTTATTAGGTTCTTCCAGTGAACTCAAAGAGATTAGTATAAAGGGATGAGATTAAGTGCAATGTTTATTGGTAAAGTATGATGAGTAGTAGAAGCTGCACATCTAGAAGCACCATCTCTGTAAAAAAAACCTCCCCACCACTATTCAGATGTATGGTGGTGGTGATCTTTGAGCACAATTTATAAGGAAGAAATCTTGGATAGGGAGAAAGAGGTTAGAGAATGAAATTAATGACTCTCTATTTTTAGTGTAAACTTTAAATTAGTTTAGAATGGGATGAAAAATATTAAATGATGAAAGACGAGTATAAATTACAATTGTTGGTCTTTTTATGTATGTAGTTAGTATTCATTCATGTTATATTAATTGATCAATAGTCAGGCCGGCCCGTAGCAAAAGCAAACATGTTGTTGTTTCGGGCCACAAATTTGACAGGGCCGCTAATAACATATTTTAATCGCGTCACAACTGAAAAAGTTTTATGTTTCATTAGAAGGAAAAATGAAGTGATATTATTATGAATTAGATTGTGTTGTCGGAACCATAAGCTGAATTGATTACATTTCTTTGAATCTCATATGTGAATCATTAATCTTCCAGATTATAAGTACAATTTCAAAAATATTTATCCACTAATCGTAGAAAATTAATAGTTCGTATTCTCAGTTGTCCAATAATATCCTAATATTAGTTTTACCTTCACCTCTGTTATTTTAACAAAACTAGCACTCTTTGACCGTATAACAACACAATCAAGAAGAACACCTTACCAAGGAAAATAAATTTTATCCTTGAAACTAGATACCACATCTTCTAATCTCCCTTTGGAATAATCAAAAACATAAGACCGGCACCATGAGTGTGGCTTACCCTTTTAGGTTTTTAGGTTGAGAGAAATAAAAAAAACGGTCCGCGAGTTATAACCCCAGAGGTGTCACCATTCTTCCACAAAAAACCCATCGAAACAAAAGTAACACAAAAATCCCATCAAAACAAAATTAACACAAAAACCCCCAAATTTAAATGTTGGTTTCATTAAATTTTATTTTGGTTTCATCAAAAATTTGATGAAACCAACATTTAAATGTGGGGTTTTTGTATCAATTTTTAAAAATTTGGGGTTTTTGTATCAATTTTATTTACGATGGAGTTTTAATGGATCCCAATATTTGAGTGGAGTTTTTGTACCACAAGTTTGCTCACCTTGGGTTTTTATGACTAGTTTTGTTAAAAAAAACTGAAACAAGTTTTCATGTAAAATAATTACACATATATCCATAAACGAAGTATAATTACTACCCACTTATTTAAGGAAAAACACAAATAAAATTAATTAAGAAAAGTTGGTACCATGACATAATCAATTATTCATATATGCATGTTTAAGGGCAAAAACTGATTCTGCTGTTTTTGGTAAATTTGGGTGTGTTGATGAAAAACGAATTTAAACCCTAAAAAAATGTACTGCACATGAATACTTTTGAGTTCGAGAGATCAATCTATAAGACTCTGGCCTAAACCAAGAAATGGTCGTTCCAGATTAAATTCGGTCACAAAGTGAAGGAGAAGGGTTGATCTTAGGGAGGGAAGCAAAGAAGGTGTTTGAGATCAGAATATTGAATTATGAAGGTGTGGTTGTTTTATGAATTGTATCAGAATGTGGAACTGGCTTGTAGAACGTAAGCTATTAGTTCTTGGTGTTTTCTGGATACTTGTGTTGATAACACTTGTCTTCTTCTTGTTGTCGAAATAGGTTGAAAACCTATTTATACAAGTCATTTGAGCGCAACCTTGATCTCGTAGGAAATGGAGAAGATTAAGTAGTGGAGTAGTGGGGTTGTGTAAGAGGTGGTGATCATCACGTGGTCACACCTTCACCCACTACTCTCATCATTGTTAACCGTTCGTCCTTTCCTGACACGTTCTCGTAATGGGCGCGTTGCACGCCGCACGCTGTAAACCGCCAGACCAATACCCCAGTAAGTATCCCCCATTTTGTGACATGTTTGATATCTCGAGTAAGTGGGTCAAGTCGTGGGATTTGCTGCAAAGAATAGCGTATGGCGCTATTAGGTTAAACAACTAAGTTGTTTATGAGGCCGATATTCATAAAATATCGTATGTATTCAATGCATGTGAAGCATCGCTTTTAAGCAAGCAACTAAAAATAATCGATGTACATGAAGCATCGTTGTTGTAGAGCTTGATTGAATAAGTCGCGGATTTGTGCGTCTTAAAATAACAGTATGTCCGACCACCTTTGGGTGACCGTTTGAGGGCCGCATGGATGAGACGCCATTTGGTCGATCGCTCCCTGTGAGAGAGAGGTGGCCAGTGATCATTGAGGTATCTCATTGAACGCCTAATATTTGATCCAAGCCGTCCGACCAAGCTAGCGAAATTGGACGGACGAGATGGTTTGCGACAGATGTTTGCCGCCGTTGATATAATTTAGGGTTTAGGGGTCATGCAGCCATCCCTATTTTGGCTAGTAGAATCAAAGCACTGGGCGTTGATTCGAACGGGCCGATTGGGCATGTGTGAAGATGAGCCTCTAGTGAGTGTGTTGACATCTCTCGGGTCATCTAAAATCAGATCTAAGCCACTCAAATCGGCTGGCGAAGATGAGTAGTCACGATCAATTTGTGACAGAAGTGTTTTGCCGCAAAGCGTTTTTTAGGGTTTTCGAACAACGCGTTCAACCTACTTTGGGCCGGCGATTTGATGCGCTTTGGTCTTGCTATGAGCAAGTCGATCGACCACGTGTGGAGTTGGTTCGATGGTGAACGCGTTGGCATCTCATTGATCCTTTGAAATGCAATCTAAGCCGTCCAACTAGGATGGCGAAGTTGGATGGACACGATTGATTTGCTGTAGTTGTATAACGCCGCTTATTGAATTTATGGTTTTAAAGGTTGCGCGATCACCCTTCTTTGGGCGTGTCATTCAATGCGTTTCTAGTTTGCAGTGGGCAGGTCGATCGACCAAGAATGTAGTTAGGTCGTTGGTGATCACAGTAGTACCCTTTCGATCATTCGATGGAAGATCTAAGCCGTCTAACTAGGCTGGCAAAGTTGGACGGATGTGATGCATTTGAGAGCTCGTTTGAGCTCTTCTTAAACAGCGGGATCACCCATGTTATGGTTGATCGTTCGAAGCGCTATGGATGTATTAGATGAAAACCGTTCGGCTAGGGAGTTAGTGGGCCCGCCGGTGATCATCGTGATGATTTCCTAATTCCGTTAGGAGCAGGCTAGGCTTATTGAATCGCGCGGCCAAATCGTGCGGCTGTGATTATTTTTGAGACTGATATTAACAGTCTAGATTTTCCTTAAGGAATTTAAGCGTGTTCGATCGATCTATCTTAAAAGCGCGTCGATACAAAATTCTCTTTGTTCAGAGAGTGATGCAGCCTGTGTGAGTACTTCCATGCATATCTCAATACTGGCACTTAGGGAGATTCATGCTACTCTGCTGAGAGTGAACACTTAATCGTCATGTCATGTCAATAATGAGAGTTCGGCTGGGAACATAGCATATACAAATACTAGGCAAGTCATGCATTAGTTGGTAATGCTGGAAAAAATAGAATTCACAGAATATTTGGGATTGCTAATACGCGCACCATTCTGAGTGAATTTCATATATATATATATATATTGAATTGCTCAATGAGCGAGGAGGATTTTTTGCACTCGTCATTCTTCAAATGGCTTTACCCCTTGCAGGGTGACAGCGCATTAAATACTGGTTTTACAATTATATCCTTGAACTAAAAACCACCATCAACAACTGTGCAAAGGGGAATACATGTTCTTTAAAAAGAAACGTCCGATAGAAAACTAATTACGCTACGTTATCAAATTACCGTTTTCTAGTCCTTCAACTATTTTTAGGGGTCAGTAGAGTCTATACCAGACTCACAAATTTGGAAACAAATTAAAGTATGTAAAGTTTACTTTATTTCCTTTTTTTTTAAAGAATAGACCTCACCAAAGTATTTTTCATCGAGGTTTTTATGAGATCCTCAAACTCTAAAGCAGAGACTCCAACCGCTAACGTCAATTATGAGTGTCAGGCTCCTGGCCAACTGAGATAGCCTCAGTTGGTTTAAATTTTTATTTTTAATATTTCTGTAAATGATATAGACATCACCATCCATATTATACTGACATCTATGGTTGTTAGAAAGAAAAAAAATAGAAAACCAAGTGATATTTATTTTATTTCAGGTAACCTTTTTTAAAATCTGGATTGAACATGTGTGACGTACCGAGGAAAAACCATTTTTCATCAGATTTCTGATTTAATATCTGAATGAAATAAAAGCATTTTGATTTATACGTTGGTGAATTCTATATAAATCGAGTATATATCAACTTGAGAATTATCCACATTTTCAGTGTATCTATAAAACATGAATAATAGGATAAACTTATTCTAAAATATTTTTAAATGTTTTTGAAAATAAATTAATTTATATTACTGACAAGAAAAGGAAGAATAGATACTTCGACCACAATTTTGGACAAGGACAATTATTTGTACATATTAACCGTGAATAGCCGACACCCTAAGGAAAATATGAAAAACGGTCAAAATTTTGTTATAGAGAGGGGGTTGGTCAACCGTGAGTAAGTTGACAGCCTAAGCCGGAAGCTCAGCTAACGAATATGCTAGCCAGCACAACCAGTTGTACATATGACTATGTATCCAGCAAAAAAAAAAAAAATCTTACTTGACTATATATAAAATTCCATGAGCCAACATTTATTGTCTTTGATCCAGGTTTTCTATCTCCCATCTCTATGGTTTCCTCTCTCTTTTAGTTTCTAACACAACTCCTTGTTCTTCGTTCCATTCTCTTACTTTATCTTTTAAAATCCTCAATCAAAGATGTTTTAGCATTTATTTTGGAAAAAATTGTTCGTTCTAAAATAGTACAATCTGCATTTAATCCTCATGATTGTCCTCATGGTTTAATATCTGGATGAAGATACTCCATGGATCCAAATATGCAGTTTATGCAGAGGTTTCTATAGGGGTTTTCAAAGGTTTTGAGCCCTATTTCAAATTCATTAACTAATGCATCGTTTTACGAGATACATATTTCGAATTAATTAATAATACTAATATCTTTTAAAAGATATAAACTTGGACAATAAAAACTTCAATAAAAATCTTTGATATTCTTTGACCTCCTAGTCTCCTTCAGTTGAAGAAACTTCCATTCTATGCGTTCTTGAGAAGAGTTTCCTCTGCTCTTTTGACTAGTATGGTTAACTTACATTGTCTTTGCATTTATATTCCTTGCCTTGAACTCTTCTTTGCCTTTTAGCTGTAGGTTTGATTTGGTTAATATCCAACACATGAAGAATCATTTGCTTTTTTTTTTATGTATTTCTTTTTAGCTATCACATATCTTTTTAACAGTAGATTCAAGTACTACTCCAGAAAAATCAAGTTGAGTGTGAAATTCTGTTATTTGAAGGATAAAATTGAGATACAGAAATAAAGAGAAAAAATTTGTGTAAAAATTTTGGTGTAAAAATCAAGTTTCAAAATCACCTGGTTTTAGGCGACAGAGAAATAGTCATTGGTGATGGAGTTTCCAGCGAGCGATACTGACAAAATCGCCAATAATAGAGTCTTTATCGCTAACAATTCAATCCTTGGGATTAGATGGATCATAATATCATAAACATAACCTGAAGAAGTATACTTCTAAAATTATGTTTCGTAGTTGAAAGGGAATTCAGGGCTGATCCTAAACTTTAGAACCGATCCCTGGAGATGACCAATCCCAAGTCAAGATAGATCTTAACATAGTTCAAACGTGTTTACATATTTATGATATGCATGTTTGCTATCTTCGGGTTTCTACAAACATCGATCTATAAAAGGTTTGAATTTGGAATGTTCAGGTAATGTCGACATAGTGATTTGAACATGTACTAAACTCTTATATCGTAATGTCCAATTATTTTCCTTTGATACTCAAGGCAAGATCCTGAAACCAAGATTGAAATATATTTTAGATATTCGAAAATATATGCTTACGATATCCCAAAGGTTTGCATATCTCTAATTACTATATTAGTAAAGTATATGAATATATGCTAGCTAAATAGTGAAGATTTTATTCTTACAAACTCATTCCTTGACACACTTCCTAACCGTTTATGTGGGAAGGCAACTGGTTGATAGAGGAGAGTAATCTAATTAAGAGAAATCTCTTGCTTTGCCTTCATTTAAAGTCTTATTTGGGATAAAGAATTTTTTAATGATACCGATGGTAGGAAACTAAATCGTATTATTATGTAAATTTTTGATTATTTATTAACGGTATAGTTATCATTGATAAATCAAACTTTATTATTCTATGGTACTTTTCTTATGATATAAGGCTGTTAAAGTTTGTTTGAGGATTGACTATTACAAATCTAGTGATTCAAGATTGAAGTTTGTGCATATTGACCATTAATAAGAATCGAGTTGTTTATGTAGGTTATTTTGAAGATTGAAGACTTTTTCTTTTGGTATTATGATCTTTGTGGTACTTCGTGCACACTTGATTTTCTTGTACCCAAACCTAAGTAGTTAATATCGTGTATCAATATCGTATCGGCCGGGTATGATACACATATATAAAAGATTATATCGGTTTTTATTGGTGACACATCGTTAAGACTAGAATTTCAAATAATTATAAATATTTCAATTTAAAAAAATTGGTCCCATATGATGCATTGATGATTTCTCATTTGATGCTGAAGATAAAGCTGTCAACGATAATGAATTCTCATTTTATAAATCTTCAGGAAAAAAAAAAAGCGAACGAGCAATAAAGAACCATAGTTGTTTCAAGGATAAGAAACTCATTAAGAAAAATGAAATAGTTGGAAATTTATTTACCGAATCGGATTGAGTTTTCAAGGGTACAAAAGAAAATGACGATTAGGAGGAAGGGTTTAAAAATTTCCAGATCAAAATAATTTATTCTACCAAATTACCATTACAGATATTATCAGCATGTCGGTGAACCCGATATATCGATTTGTACCGCCCGATATGAGTGTTTTTATCGTTTAATCATTGTATAATCGATATTTTAGATATCGTATAGGTTTTTTTCCGATGCAAGACAAAAATCGATATTATCGGCCGACACAACCGATATTGACTACACTGATCCAAACAAGTTGTTTATTTCATAAACGTCAGACCTGTTGAAAGATCGAAAAAACTGTTTAGTTGCCACTCCACGTAGAGCTTCTTGGATAAGGATTATTCACCAAGATAGATTACTTTCACAATCTTTTTCTTGGTTTGAGTTGACCAAATGATTTTATATCGATTAATTAGAATATCCTTTATACTCATCTTTATCTCTAATTATTGCCGGATTTGGTAGATATACAATGAGGTGGTTACCGAAATAGGTTAGTCCTTTAATGTTTTGGGTTACGATCCAAATGATTTGAGAGCAGAAGTCTTCACAGTAGGTAATTTAACTTAAGATAATTGACTCTGTCTTGGAATTCATGATCGTAAAACAGATTGGTTGTAGGCGCATAAATACTGAAAAACTGAGTAACTAAGAGTAATTTACTTGGTCTCGACTATATAAAATCGTAGTAGTCAATTTGTATATCGGCATAATTCTGAGAGTTTAAAAAACTGCACCAGGTTCTGGGGTTTTTTGCCTTGTAATTTTTCTCGTTAACTAAATCTTGTATGTTTGTATGATTTACTTTACTTCTGATGCCTTATATTGTTTATCTTTGTAATTAAATTAATTACACTCATACGGTAATCCACTTGGTAGACGATTTCATAGTTGGTTCAGTTTCAAACAAATACTATATAATAAGTTAACATCTTGTTTGGAGTAATCTTTTGGAAGTTAAAATTTATGTAAGATTACACAAGGTGTGTCTGTAATATATTAATACGAAAATATTGTGGTGTACTCGCTCTCTTTGTCGTTTCAATTTTCTCATCGAGTTTTCCAATATTTCCAAATTTCCTTAATGGAGGAAGTGTTTTTCATAAAAGAAACTTTACAATTTCATTTTTTACAAAACATCAATATAAAATTTATTACTACAATATAACCCCTATAAAATAATAGTGTCGAGACGAAAATATTAATCAATTTATCGAGATATTAAATTATCAATAAAATAGTAATAATTAATATATAGTCCCTCCATCCCAAATTAGATGAGCTAATTGGTTTTAAGCTTTGTCGCATAAATAGATGAGCTATCTTACTAATCAAGGAGATATTTCTAAAGCTACCATTTTAATTGATTATTATTATTATTACCATTTTATGTTTAAGAATTTGATAGCCATGTTTATATTCGTTACGTAGGTGTTTTAAAATTCTTTTCAACGATATAAAGTTGACGAAAAACCGTGGTATAATTTAAGATATACATCATTTCAAAGTTTTACTAGTTATTATCCATAAGGGTATAATTATAACATAATTCTTAAACATACTCCCCTTTCCTCCTTGCCTTAAGATTGTGCAAACTACAACTAGCTCATCTAATTTGGACAGAGGGAGTATATATTATTTATCAAAGCACTATATAATTCTTGCCACAAAACGCTACATCAAACATTCAACCTTTGTGACACAGGGATTATAAGAACTTTGAAGATGCATTATTGTCTTTGGTTATATCATAGTATTTTGGAGGGTTATGAAGCAGGAGAACCAAATACCGTGAAGAGTAATGTTTTATACTTTATGAACCATGTCGTATAAGCTTGGAAAATAGATGTCCGTCCAAAGGATGACATCGATGCAGAGAATTCAAGTGAAATGTTAGATAATGAAGGCACTAGAGAACTGAAACATATAATCAAAAGATTGAATTATTAATGGATGGCGTTGAGTAACTTTTGAACTACCCTCAAGAGAATACTATTCTGAAATTTTGAATGAAGAGGAATTAATCGAGAGTATCATGGAAAACGAGGAAAATGATGATGTGGAAGCCGAATATAAAATTATAGTTTTTCTTATAGGGTAGAACGGTGGTCCCTAGACTACATCTAAACTCCTTCAAATGAGAATTTATTTGGCAATTACGAAGTTCGAACCCCTACCTCCACAGTAGGAGGGAGCGTGGGAACCGTTTGACCACTTGATGGTTCTCAGATGAAATTGTAGTTATAAGAGTCAGAAGCTATCGAAGCTGTGAAGACATTGAATAATTTTTTATTGCATTACCAAGCGACAACACCAAAAACTCTTCTAAATTTAGAAAACAAATTCAAGTTGATTTTTAATATGACATCAATTTCAAGAAAAACCAGGTCACAACTAAATCATTCTTTACCAATTAACATTCATAATTAAGCCATTCTTTACCAAATTAACATAAATATAAAAACTAATTTTATGAAATTTGGAGAGTTATTCATTGATATATCGGAAAGGACCTATAGAAAGTATGAATTTTTATTATTTTATAAATTTAGCCAATTATTATTCGAGTCGATAAAATTTATCAATTTATCATGATCATTGCAGATTAATTTACAAAAAATCCAATGTATATATAAGTTTTACAAGTGTATTTTGAATTTCTCAAAAAAAAAAAAAAAAAACACTACCAGTCCCTGCTTTAAATATACTAGGCATGTCTTGTTTTGGAAAGGTATTAACGAAATGGCACTCCTCATGTATATATTTGCTCTCACCTTATGTTTTTATTATCTGTACGGAGATTTTTTCAACAAATATGGCGCACCTAGAAAACACGAACAACATTATCGGTCTGAGCATCTCCAAGAAAGCACCATCGATTCTTCACCTAATGTATGCTGATGACCATCTCCTAACGTTCAAAGCATCAAAAAAAGTGTATTCAACTAAAATAACTGCTTGATGCTTACTCTGAATCAGCTGGGAAACACATCAACCCCGGCAAATCTAATATAATTTATCATCCACGCCTTGACCCAAATGCAATCGGTGAAGTTCAAAGTGTTTTCGACATGCCGGCTACGTCAACAACACCTTTGTACTTGGGAATCCATTTCAAAAGTGGAAGATCATCGACACATATTTATCTCCCATTACTACAAAGAATGGCTCGCAAAGCGAAAGGATGGAAAACGAAATGCCTTAATCAACCAGGAAGGTTAGTACTCATAAAAACCTCATTATTCCCTATTGCAAATTATATTATGCAGACAAATATATTACCGATACATGTCCACAAGGAAGTAGACAAAATTACGAGGAATTTTTTTTTGGGGACATGATGTTTCAGTTAAAAAAATTACATCCAACGGGATGGGATAAATTATCAAAACCCATAACAGAGGGAGGGCTAGGAATAAGGAAAATCTTAGACCACAATAAAGCACTACTATTAAAGAGAGTTTGGCAAATTCAAGATCATCCGGATTCAATTTATACTTCAATGTGTAGAAAAAAATATTTCAGCAATGAACGTTTTTTCCGCTCCAACCAACCCCCCTCAAATACAGCTAGTCCATTTTGGAAACAACTTACTTCCCTTCTTCCTTGTATCACCCACCATATTTTTCGCAAAATAGGCAATGAAAATTGTATCCAGACAAATTCCAACTGGATTCTGAGTCACCCACTCTAAACCAAAACCGATGCCACCATTTTCCCTTAGTATCTGATCTCATTGATCCAACTTCAAAATCATGGATCCATGACCGATTGACACAACTTCCGTAATCGTCTATGCTCAGGATTATTAATATCCACCTTCCCCAAGATGGTCCCCCAGATAAAATTGTCTGGCCATATACAAAATCTGGAAAATATATATACAGTTAGATCCGGATACCATATGCTCATTCACCATTCCTCCACCCCATCATCCAAAACTCAGCTACAGCCCTCCACTCACATCTGGACATTAAAATGCCCCCCAAAAATATAGCTTTTCTTGTGGAAAGCTATTAACGAAGGTTTACCTACCTTCACCCTATTACATAAAATTTACCTTACTACCTCAAACCTATGTCTTAGTTGTAATCTAACTCCAGAAACAACTGAGCATATCCTTATCTCATGCCGGTTCGATAAAGAAGCTTGGGATCTCCTCTTTAATCATCATGAAGCAGAACCTGCTTTTCAACACCAAAGACCTCCACCATTAACCCATCAATCACCATCAATCAATTACTACAACTCAAACAATCTACAGCTGCTAAAACTTCCTTTTGTTTTATCTGTTGGGCACTTTGGTTAGCAAGGAATGATTTGATCTATAGAAGAAAACACAAACCTCCTTCTGATATAATCAAATTAGCAAACCACATGCATCAAGAGTACAACTGGGCAAATGCAGTGTTACCTCCACCGCTACCTGGCATGGATGTTACGACAACTGACACTTCACCGCTCCGGAGGACTAAAATAATTCAAGTTGGATGGAAACCTTCAGACCCATATTGGATTAAAATCAATATGGATGGAGCCTCCAGAGGCCACCCGGGACCAGCGGGTGGAGCTTTTATTTGCAGAGACTCGACAACTACAGTTATCATCGTAATGGCACAACCTTTGAGAATCATAACAACACTGCTAGCAGAGACATGGGCACTACTCATGGCACTAAGAACTGCTACACTTTACCAATGGACTAAAATCTATTTTGAATCAGATTCACAGACACTAGTTCATTTCATTACGCAACGAGCGAACCCCCCATGGTACATGTGAGAAATGATTCTTGAGATCACCAAAAGATTGGAAAACATTCCCTAGTACAAAATTCTACACAATTGCCGGGAAGCAAACCAAACGGCGGATACTCTCGCCAACGATGCGGCTGATAATAACCAACAAGAAATTTTGTAAACCAACATATGGGAGTACATGGTTCCCGTTTTTTGCAATAATCTGTATTAAATGACACCAGTGGAGCAACATTTCCACATGTGATTCCATTTTAATAATATCTAATATATCATGTTTCAGAAAAAAAAAAGAAGTCTTGTTTTGGATCCATAACCGGAAAATATCATCATAACATTTTACCATGTCACAATGCTGTTAATAGGGTACCATTTTGCTCGGGTGTACCAAATTGCAAATAAGACAAAACTTGTTTTGGTATGGGATTGGTACACCCACAAGCTAAATGGTACCCCATTAGCAGCCATTCCATGTTAAAGAATCTCGGCGGATAGCACAACCAACTCTAAAACACGTGTTAGCCTACAGCTTTAACAACACGGAATGTGTGGACACCCGACGGTAAGATATTCAGTTTTTACTTTTCAGAGTTTGGGCAACTTTCACTAGCCAGGGCCATGGAGAACTGGAAGAACACAGCTCTACTCGTCATAGACATGCAGGTTTTCATCCTCAAATTATTATTTTTTTCATTAATTTCATTTTTGGGTCATTGGGTTCTAAAATCCCTCTCTATCTCTTTGTCTCTCAGAAAGATTTTGTAACTCCAGGAAGTCCAGTTTGTGTCAATGGAAGTCAATCTATTGTTCCTTCTGTCATAAAAGCTGTAGATATTGCAAGACTCCGCGGCATTCTTGTAGTTTGGGTCTTTTCTCCTCTCATTTCTTCGATTTCTCTTCCTTGATTTTATAATTTTGTTAGTGTAAAATTGATGATGAAAACTTATAAATTAGGTTGTCAGAGAACATGATTCACTAGGAAGAGATGTTGAACTCTTTCGCAGACACATGTATAGTGGCAAGAAAACTGATCCTCTTGTCAAAGGAAGCAAAGGGGCAGAATTAGTTGACGGACTTGTGATCACTGGAAATGATTATAAGTTAGTCAAGACTCGATTTAGTGCTTTCTTTGGGACAAATCTTCATTCATTTCTTCAAGCTGCTGATATTAAGAAATTAGTTGTGGTTGGTAAGTAGTACTGCAATTAAGCTTCAGCATTCATCTTTTGTCATGAAATTGAGGTATGGCGGTATGTCATTTACTTGCAATATTGGTTTTTGGAATGTGATCTTGTTTAGGTGTTCAAACTCCAAATTGTATTAGACAGACTGTCTTTGATGCGGTAGAATTGGATTATCAGTCTGTTACAGTGATTGTTGATGCTACGGCAGCTGGTAGCCCTGAAGTACATGTGGGTATGTGTTACTTGATCCCTTGTTGTTATTCTATAAACCAATTTTGGTTTCGGTAGTTCTGTTTTTATGAAGGAAATCCTTTCTTTTATTTGCTTGATTAAGAATGTGACTTTAGCTGTTGTCCTGTGAGATTGACTTGATTAATCCTGTGAAGAGAAACCAAATTTTATGGGAATTCGTATATGTTGTCAATTGTTAATGTTAGATGGCACTAGTAGTTCTTCCGTATGGAAGGAGAAACAATGTAGGTTTTTTTCTAGCTGAAAAGAAGTCATTCGTTGAGTTAGCTGTGAAGGGCTAAGTCATACTTTTATTAGACCCAATTTGTTCTCGTAAACGATGGAACATGTTTCAAATCTTTTGCTATTTGAGAATTTGAAGGGAGGAATGTTGTTGTGTGCGTGGAGTTAGTGGTTGTATTTGTTGGTATTCCATCCATTATTATCCTTTCGCGTTGATTGTCATGGAGTTAGCTGCAATCTCTTTTACAGATCTTAGTATAGGCAACTCTCTCTTCTGTGAAGTTACCAACATCTAAATGAGTCAAAGAACCCATTTCTGCTTGTATAAATTAGTATGGATGTTCTACTGCCACAGATCTAGTTTTTGACTGTTCTATGCAAGCATAGGGTATCACAATGTTCCTCATAGATAATCGCACTAGCCAGAAAGTACTGATACTTGGTGAATTAGATTAATGGCTTCTCCACTTTTCTCTATCCGTCAGCTGTACATGGAATTGCATATGCGCAATACACATGATAGTTCTACCGGATGTAATCAAAGAGTTTTTCCAATGTACAGAAATTGTTCCCAACATTTTAAACCTGTCTTGGAGTAGAATTTCAGAAGAAACAATGTATAGACGTCAATGAAGTTTCAAGGTTCTTTTAGTTTATATTCAAGGAAGGAAACACTAAATCGCTTCGTTCTACACATGGTACATATTTAGGGATAATCTTTGAACATTTGAGAGGCACATAAGATCAGCACAAGGGTATAATAATCTTGCAGTCCTATATCCAGAAGCTAACATCAAATCAAGTGATGAAAATTTATTGCTCTGGAAACCTTTACCATAATACATCAGTCTTATGAACAGAAGTTCCATTTTTTTACTAGTTCTCTGCGAAAAAAGTTGTTTCACATCCTTATGATTTCTGTTAATACCCGATCTCTTTGATATGCTGGGTGGACTCTAATCGTATCAGTTGTTAGCTTGGCCTCAAACCGTGTCAGTTGTTAGCTTCTTAAGTATGTTGAACAGAGATGGTTTTGTCATAGCCAGGAGAAAGGTTAGGTTTTGTTTCATACTTTCTGAATGTAAACATAGCTAGATACTTGTGGTGGTATGTTTTGGTTGAATTAAATTATACATGATTTTTCATAATCAGATGAACTTAAATTTAAAGCATAATATGCATCTCTAATTTGCTAAACATTTACTGATTAACCATTTTTATGCTTGATTTCTTTCATAAAACACTAGCCAATATTGTGGACATGAAGAATGTTGGAGTAGCGACACCAACATTGCAGGAATGGTGCAAGTCTGGTGCATGATATATGGCTCGGAAGTTCTTAATCCAAGCAAGGTCTGTTTCCTTGACGACTTTACATGTACCATTTGAAATAATGTGTAGTTGTGACTTGTTTCTTTTCCTTGGCCATAACTTAGTATTTAGCTGTGTGTACCAGAAGAACTACTGAAATTTACTACGTAATAAGTTGTAATCTAAGGTTTCTTTATCCAAGTTTTGTTCTAAGCAAAAACGGTCCTACCAGGCAAAGGCTTAGCTTACTAGTAAGTGAGAACTCGCATTTAAAATGAACGATTTTTTGGGCACTAGCCCATTTTGGTGGGGGACTTCTTTGTGATTCAATTGTCCACCCTACATTTTAAGGGGCGTCCTAAATGATTAGTGAAGACTAATCTGCCCTTATCCTAATTAAGGTTATAACTAATCCTAATAACCCACTAATCTAACCACTACCCACTAATCTAACCCATTAAATTAAAACCTAAAAAAAAAAGTTGATTTTAATCCGTTTCAAAACTCTCCCATTTCTTCTTCTTCTTTTCTTTTCCTCTTCTTCGTAGACATCGACATTAATCGTCGATTCGAAAAAATTTCATCGTCGATTAATCCATCTTTATAAGCAATGCGTACCAAGCAAACACCCAGATTTTCAGGATTGAGTCAGGGACTCGTAAATATAGCGAATCTCCCAAAAGAATTGCAAATTGATAAACAACTTGAAGCAAAGTTGAGAGGCCAAATCAATCATCCAACAAAAAAAAGAAGTCCGATTCGAGTGAAATGCAAATCCGCGGGTAATTTCCTTCATACCCATTCCTTTTAATTCGTTTTTTGGCAAAAAAGAAGACTGATTCGAGTGAAATGCAAATCCGCGGGTAATTTCCTTCATACCCATTCCTTTTAATTCGTTTTTTGTTGAAGAAATCGATTAGAAATCATCAAAAACCCATTGAAAATGGTAGTTACAATAAACATTTCGGCTAGGAGAATTTTGAAAAACCCTAGTTTTTTTGTAACCAAACTTTCAATACGAAGAACACTTCGGCAATGTCGTAAGTTTTATGAATTTTTAGGTAACCGAACTCCGTAGTTCGGTAAACTCGCATGAAAAATTTGCGTAACCGAACTCATTCTTTGTATGGGAAATTAGAGTTCGGTGTATTCGATAAATTTATATAGGTAACCGAACTTTGGTATTATATAGTTCAGTTACTTCGCAATTTCTAGGGGGAACCGAACTCATGCTATCAACACCAAATATGTAGTTCGGTTACCTCGCAACTTACACCAGTTAACTGATCTCATAGTTCGATTACTTCGAATCTCATATACTAGATAACCGAACTTTAGTCTGTTAACACCTTTGTGTTTGATGTATATGTTCAATTTTATTCGATAAGAAAATATATTGTTTAGCTAATAATGTGGTTTTGATTCATTAGGAAAAAAGGAAAAAGATCTAATATCCACCTAGATGAAGATTTGAGAACCCCCACCCCTCATGGTAGAATACATTTGGATTTCCGAAACCGTGGTACTAAAAATGTTAAACATGGAGGGGGATCGTTACAGGAAGTGAACCAAGAGAATGTTCGTAATGTAATCCAAGATGTCAATCAAGAGGTGATGGAGGAGAATATAATTGATAATGTTATTGAAGAAGCGAATGATTATTAAGAAGAGAATGATGATGAAGAAGAGGAAGGAAATGAAGACCAAGGAAATGAAGAGTTTGAAGAAGAAATAGAACATGTTGAAGATGTAGAGGAAGAAGACCAAGTACAGGGCAAAGAAGGAGAAGGACAAGAGGAAGAGGAGGAAGAGGAATAAGAGGAGGATGAGGAAGAAGAGGAAGAAGTGCAAGAAATTGTTCCTGTTAAAGAGAAATTGAAGCCGAAGCCACCTTGTGCTAGATACTCACAAATTCCACCTGCTAACTTGTGTTTGTCACCGAGGAGCCCAACTTATGTTACTCCAAATGATGGAGGGACAACATTATTTGGCTACAAACACTCATGGGCTGCGAAGATCTATGCGACAAAGGTATTCTTAACTAACAAAACGAGTTCTTTTATTTTTTTTTGGATATGTTTCATCAAGTATTAATAGTGTGACGTTCTTTTCGTAGGATCATAATGATGCAATTCATCTTATTCTTCGTCAAAAGGCGGCCAAATGGGATCTTTCCAAGGAGTGTGCCGAGCTTCAGGCGAAGGTTAAAGAATGTGTGTTTTGGAGAGCTATTGAGCTCCAACATGTGGATTTTGACGTTGTTTCCGCATCCGCATTTCTCGATAGACATTATCCCGAGACATATACAATGCATCTTACTCCCGATGGTTGCATGAACATCACCGGCCTACCCGTGGAAGGTAAATGTCTTCGAGAAGGCTACGACCCCTCGATGCGTTATGAAGCTCTTGAAGCACTGTCTCTAAAGTGTCTAGGATGGGACGCAAAAAAGGCCCAGTGTGAGTTTAGACATGCTGTGGAGTCTCCTAAACGTGACGATGAGTATAATCCCAAAGAACCAAATGGATCCTTGAAAAAGATGGTCAAGAAATTTAAGTTGGTAAAGTTGAAGAAAGCATTTGAAGGGACAACTCAGAAGGTGAAGAAGGGAAAGCTGGTGATGGACAAGGAGACGCTTAGGCACCATGTCATCGCTTATTGGTCATATCATCTAGGAACTGTATTTTCCCCGACACTTCTGGAAATAAGGTAAACGCACATTATCTACAGCTTTTGGAGAATCTCGATGAGATGAACAACTACTCTTGGGCCGCTGGGGTGCTTGCATTTGTTTTAGGAGAGATGAGCAAAGGGTCGAGAATTAAAACAACTCAAATTGGAGGTTACCTAACTCTTATTCAGGTGAGCTTCTACATTGTTAATTAGCAAATTATTCGCTAAACTTTT
Source organism: Papaver somniferum (assembly GCF_003573695.1). Classification (NCBI taxonomy): domain Eukaryota; kingdom Viridiplantae; phylum Streptophyta; class Magnoliopsida; order Ranunculales; family Papaveraceae; genus Papaver; species Papaver somniferum. The sequence continues at coordinate 129,397,760 of NC_039359.1, forward strand.
CTGCTTCCAATTCAATTTCCATATATGTGGTAAATATTTTTGTTTTTTCGCATAGGTTTGGATCTACGACCACTTCCCTAAATTGGGATTGGCTAGGAAAACTCCAAATTATCCCTATAACGAACCTACAGCAGGAAAATGGGTGTTTTTGGACGCACAAAAGAAGTCTAAAGAAGAGCAGTTGGCTTCGTTGAGGGAGCAATTGGATGATCTAACGGTGAACGATATGGTATTTCACCCATACACCGTACCCGATGATGTCCCTGTAGATGAAGATGATTTGAATGGTTACTCTTCCGTCTCGGCTTACTATGGACCAATTTGGCATCCTCACGGCTACACAATTTATAATCCAAGGAGAATACTAGACAACTTTCTTGTATCCAAATGGATCCCGACGTGGAGAATGAAAATTTCACTTTGATGGTTCAAGGAACAAAGAACAACGAGAATTACTTTATGCCAAAACATGAACCAACTCTTACGGTAAGACATTGGAATGAAAAAACAAGTACAACTTACCTTTAGGTGATTTAGTTTCTTGTGGAGAAGATGTAAATGCATATGAAGAAGATTATATGGAGTTTTATCAAGAAATTAGTCATCCTATTGTGATACATAGACAACAACAAGCTATTGCTGATAAGGCGAAGGCAAAGGAGAGGGAGGCTAAGAGAGCTCAAAAGGAGATGCCAATTTGTGGTGAAGAAGCCATTAAGTTATGGGATAATTTGGTAAGTACATGTCTTCTCTTTATCTTTAAAGTTGTTACAAATTGTTGAAAATATATTTACTTGTGGTAAAAATTGGAATCAGGTGAAGAAGGGTACGAAATTGTTGAAGAAATGGATGACTAGAATCCGTAGTGGAGAGTCGATGTCGCCAAAGGAACAAACCTTGTACCACAGCCAGTGGGAGCAGCTTATATCTCAAAGAATGGTGGAGGCAAGTCGGTCTAAGCAAATGAAGAGGGGTCGACAACAAGGAGAAGGTTCAAGTCGCGAAGCTATTACCACGGTGGAAGAAACCGGTGGAGGAGATGAAACCCCAACTAATGAGGAAGTTCCATTTAAGACTCGTGGTGAAAAAGTAAATAAAAGGCCTCGTCGTACTGGTCGTAAGTGATTTCGTATGGTAGTAGTTTCAAAAAACATCTTAGTTATGGATTTCGTATGGTTTAATTTCGTATGTTTGTGTGTTTTAAACAATTAGTTGAGGAATTTCGTAGTTTGGTATGTGTAACACTTTTATATTTGTTTTAATTGGGTTTGTCTTTTTATTTTATGTTTATTTTACAAGTAGAGTGCAACAACTCTCCAATGTTTTGGCTACAGGGAGAAGTTTGATTAGTCAGAAATTCTATGCAGAAAACCGAACATCTAGTTCGGCAACCTGTAAAAGTTTAGCAGGTAGCCGATCATAAAGTTCGGTTCCTACATAAATTAACAAGACAACCGAACTCCAAAGTTCGGTTTGCTCGCAACTTTTTAGTCATTTCTGAACTATTATCTGTAGACTCAAATTTTGAGTTGTCCACAAGTTGCAAACCTCATTTTCTTGATGCAGAAATCACAAATTTGCACACTGAAGTTTGTTTTAGAGTGATTTGTGTACCTTTTATATGGTCAGATTGTGTTTGAGCCTTCAAATAAAAGTTCGGTTCCCACATAAATTAACAAGACAACCGAACTCTAAAGTTCAGTTTGCTCGCAACTTTTTAGTCATTGCCGAACTATTATCTGTAGACTCAAATTTTGAGTTGTCCACAAGTTGCAAACCTCATTTTCTTGATGCAGAAATCACAAATTTACACACTGAAGTTTGTTTTAGAGTGGAATTTGTACCATTTATATGTTCAGATTGTGTTTGAGCCTTCAAATAAAAGTTCGGTTTCATCTTTATTTTACCTGGTAACCGAACTTTAGAGTTCGGTTAGCAAGGTATAATATGTTAGGTTGCCGAATTCTTCTCTGGAGACTCAAAATTTTGCTTTTGCACAAGTTGGAAAAGTCATTCTCTTGATGCAGAAATCACACAACTCCATTCTTAGGTTTGTTTTAGAGTGGTTTGTGTATCAAATATATGTTCAGTTTGTGTCTGAGCCTTCAAATAAAAGTTCGGTTACCTCATTGTTTTCCCTGTAACCAAACTTTGCAGTTCGGTTATGTCGCAACTTCTTAGATGCTAACCGAACTGTTAATTTTGAAATTAGAATATACTTATCTGACACAAATATCAAGTAACAACTATTTTTATATCCATTATACACCTCAGTGGTATATATATATGTCTCATAGTTAACATTTTGTTTCAAAATCTCCAAAAAATGGCAGCTACTAGTCTTAAATTTACTCTAGATGAAGATCTTTGTCTTTGCAGAAACTACATACTATACTATCCAAAGAGGGGTGAAGAACGAAGAATGAATGGTATTATGAGTCTAAGTTATTGGGGGAAAATTCATGAAAAATTCTGCTCCGACACAACAAACCCTCATAACCGTGATCATATAGCTTTGTTCATTCAATTTGGGAAGATTAGAGAAAGAGTTTTGGAATTTATGACTTTATTTCGTATTGTAAGGCGGTATCGACATAGGGGTGAAACCGGCGACGAAATCATTTTAACATCAAAAAATGAATGGCGAAGATGGAAGAGAAAGAATTTGAAATATGAAGATCATTTCTGCATCCTTAAAGACTTTTTCATAACGCGTTTCAGGTATTAAATGTTATATAATTTTATTTCGGAAAGTCGTGTAATAGTTCGACAATGTCCTGTAATTTCACTTCCTAACCGAACTTCTATCCAAGAATTTCATTTCATTAAATCCAAAAGAAACAGAGTTTTCGGTTAGTTTATGAATTTTTTTAGGTTGCCGAACTGTACTGCCAAAGCAGAATTGGCCAAAAAATATGTAGTTCGGCAAACTGAAATATTTGCGCAGGTAGCCGAACTAGGTGTTCAGAATTCTCCGTAATCATACTTTCTAACCGAACTATTATCTGTCAACTCACTAAAATACTAACATTAACTCAATAATTGATACCACACTTCAAAAAACATAGTATTTGATTGATAAGCATACTTAGTTCCATTACATGTGTCATTTAATCATCCTCAAGTGAAATTTGACCTTCATGTACGATTTCGTCCGAATTCTTCAAAGCTTTCCACATCTCCATGTTATGCTCATACATAATACACCAACCCAACATTATATCGGGGTTAAATGCAGTCCAATAAGAGTTTCCGGAGATCGGAGCAATGGACAAACGGGTTCTAACCGGAGGCCTATAAAGTGGTTGTTGTCAATCAATGCAATCACATATCTCATTCGTTTGAGTTTCTCGACACATACCGTTGTTTTTGGGGTGAATGTGAAACTAGCATATTTTGAAAAATAATGAATCACACAATTGAATGCCTCGGCGATTAAGTGTCCACATATCGGCATGCTCATTCAATAATCCCTTATGATCGGATGGCCCCCATGAAGACGAATTTGATACCTAACAAATTTCTCATTGATACTACCTTCCCCGCATAAAATTGTCTTGTAAAAGGTCGGATTCTCCTTTAGTTTCCACAACAACCTTTGCCTTACATGAGTGATTGTGCACCCATTATATCGCTTGACACCTTCAATGAAAGGCCCTAGTTGTTGTACGACAACATGAAAACCACAATTACCATCCGGAGGAACGTCTTCGGTGGATATAACAAACTTTCTAATGTATAAAGGTATCTATTCCAAGTAGTCTTTATTAATAGGTGGCAATTGAGTTGGTTGGCTTGGTGGCGATGGACACATCAGACCTTTTTTCTTCAAATCTCGCTCACTTGTTTCGCCTTTCTCCGCAACACTCCTACCCCGTTTCTTAGAGTCCTCCAAGTACTTTGTTTTGGTCCACTCATGTGCACAAGGATCTCTAGTATTTGCATTTTGCTCACTCTTCTTCTTAGCCAACACCTTCGCATATTCTATAAGTTTCTTTTTTGTTTCTTTGGAGCGTGGCCTACCTTTCCCTTTGCCTTTTTTCGGTTCATGAACATTCTCTGAAGTTTGTGGATATATGATTGTCCTCATGTCATCCCAAAACATTTGTTTTTGGAGCTTGTTCATTCCTCGGTACATCTCTATTATGGTTTTTCCCATTTCGTTGTCACCAAACTCTTCTCCGGCTTCTTCTCCCTTTGGAGGGGGATAGAACTTAGATGCTTCCAAAATGGATCAATGTCGCTTAAAGGGATTACGCCATGCTCGTAGTTGATTATCATATGGCGACAAGGGAGTCCCATAGACTTCTTCATGTTACAAACACACACCTCTTCCCGCTTGGTTTGCCACTTTTCAATCAACTCGACTTCTATAATCAACAACTTCATACATTGCTGAGATACGTTGTAATGGATTCCCTTGAACAATTGGTGATTAGCATACTTTCCCGTCATTTTGAATATACGTCTTTTTTTGAACTTCTCTTTAATTCTATCAAAGTCGCGCTTGAAGTAATTTTCTATAGCATTTCACACGGTCACAAAATTATCAACACATCCAAAGAGATTCTTCTTCAACCGGTGGTGAGCCGACTCTACCAAACTCGTCGCTTGATTTCCCAAGTGTTTATATTTGTTAGTATATGCATAAACAAACCTCTCTTTGTGCGGTTTCAACCATTGGCAAAGAACATACGATACAACATCGGGGTAATCGGGAGTATCCCAATGGGCGATAAACACCGCAAGATTTAGATAATACTCTTGCTCGGTAAGAGACCAACACAATGACTCCCATTTACCGTTGAAAGCAACCCATTTAACGCGATTTAGTTCGTATTGTCTTTCAACCTTCTCTTTTGCATCCTCTTGTTTATCTTCCGGTAGCTTCTTAACCTCCTCATATCCTTTTTTCTTGGGTGGACATATTATTGACTTGCACCTATTGACCAAATTACACCATATATGGAAGGTACAAAGCATAGTATGGGCTAGTGGGAACACTAACTCTATTGCATTCATCAATGCGACTTAATTGTCGGTCACTATAACCCCGTGAATATCATCGCCTCGGAAGATTGTCTTAACTTGTTGTAGTGCCCAAATGTAACTAGGTTCTTGCTCGTCCCTTAAGAAACAAAACGCAACGGTAAACGGTGACTTCGTCGAAGTACGCCCAACAATATTCAACAATGGCATCTCGTACTTGTTTGTCTTATAAGTGGAATCCATTATTAGAACTTCATGAAAGTATTGAGCCAATTGAACACTCGTCGGATGCGCAATGAAGAGTTGTGTTATCTCTCCGTCCGAATCCACATCCTTTTGAACCGCGTAGTCTTTCTATTTGTCCAAGAAAAATAATTGTTGCATCACTTGTCTATCTCTCCATTCCTTCCTTTTAATCGTCTCAATTGCGTTGTAAATGGTGGACAAAGATGAGTGGTTATCCTTGTTATCTTCCTTTAGTATTTGGAGCATTTGAAGTGTTTAAATATTCATTTTCCTCAGTTTAAATACCTTGTCCATCTCTTTAGGAGTTAGCTTTGCCGCCATGAAATGTCCTTCAAGATGCTCCGGACGAGGGTGGTTATGACAACCTTCCATAACCCGGTACAGAACCCATCCATCCTGTTGATACATGAAAATAACCAATCCTAGAATGAGCGACCCCTTAACCCATTAAGGGTTCCCTTTTAGGATAAAGAGTCTTGGGGACTAGGCCAAACCCATTAAGATAGGGAAGTACTAGTCTACCCAAGAGTACACATGGACAGTTGGGCTTTGGCCTAAAGGGGGAAGCCCTTTAGGATTTGGTATTACCTTAAGGAAAGGGAAATGGTAGTTTAGTAATACGATAATCTTATGGGCACTAATCCATAAGAGGGATATTATAAAAGGGAAAGAAGGTGCATTTCTTAAGGTATCATTAATTCCCCACTACTTTCCTAAACTTATCCACTCCTTGGGAGTACTTTCTGTGATTAGGGCTAGTTCTTCCTCCCCACATTCTACCAATCAACATTGCGACCACAGTGGGAGGTTCTTAGCCTCTTTTCCAGCATGATACTCCCAGGTGCGAGTCAGGAAGTACCAGCAGGCGGAGAAGTACCTAACCCGGATGGCGTTTTCGTATAAAACGTACATGCGAAAAGTGATGACGAGATACATTTCCGAGCGGTAGTTACAACACCTATCGTACAAGGGGCAGGAGCATCCCAGGGTGCAGGAGCGCTCCAGAAAAAATGATAAATGCTTAAAGAGAAAGCTGTAGCTGAGACCAGCGAGCAGGAGATGTCCGAAATACAAGAGGAATTAGATGCGTCCATTAAAAGGCAACAGGAGCTGCGCAGACGTCTGAAGCGATCAAGGGAACAGAGCGCGGTGGCCACTAAAACGGTCGGCACAAAAAACACAACTCCGGGTATGACGGAAGACGCGATCGCCAAGTATCTGGAGGCCAATTACCGAGTAACGAAGCACAACGTTTACGATTCATTGGAACCCCCGTACTCTGCAGAGGTCGCTGATTACCCATATCCCGAGGATTACACATCACCAAAATTCAAGACATATAGAGATAAATGGAATGCGCGGGAACACGTGAGCCGCTTCATATCAGCGATGAATGTGTACACTCGGTATGAGAGTCTCTGCATGAGAGAGTTCCCTAAGTCACTTACGGACACTGCCTTTACCTGGTATGATAACTTGAAACCTGGAAGTATCAGCTCGTGGTCCGCCATGGTACAACTTTTCCTGAAGAAGTTTTGCTCTGCACAAAGAAGAGTCACAACAATAGATTTGGGAAGGTGCACCCAGCGGGTTGGAGAAGAGATCGGGAAGTATATTGCCCGCTTCTGATATTTCACACTGGAATGTCATGAGGACATCCTGGAGGAGAACTTGGTGGAGATTTGTATTCGAGGAATGGAGGCAATCTTCCGGCTAAACTTGACGAATTTCAAATTTCAAACGTTTGTGGAGGTCGAAGAGGATGCACCCGGATATCAGACTGCGCGGATGCCATGAACTCGGGGACGAGCGAACACAATTGGCAATTACATTCTGTTAACGCTGCACCAATAACCAAGGAGGCGACAGAGGAAAGGGAGGAGTTTCTGCTTTTAGCCCTTACCGAGGAGGACAGTCCGACAGGAGAGGGGGGGGAGAGCGAATGGAGGAAGATAAAACCCGCCGCCACTACTGACGTGCAGCAGGAGCAGATAATAGGACTTCTAGAACAATGGGTGGCCAACAAAGAAGAAACTCTGCCTCCCGTGGCTACATAACCTACTGCGACAGATAAGATGCACGAACGATACTGCCATTATCACAGGAGGGTCCATCATTCGACTGTGGAATGTTTCTATTTGTGCTACATAGTGCAGGGAAAACGAGCCAGAGGCGATCTAGAGATAGGAGAACAAAGCATCCAAAAGGATCCGCTCCCTCAGCACCAAGTCATGATGATTTCCCATGAACCCACAGAAGGAGAAACCTGGAGACCATGGGAAGACGCGGAAGAGGAGGAAGCGTGTGAAGCGTCCGAAAAAACCATCTTTTCAGACACAAATGGAGTCGCTAACAAATTCTCCCAAACTGTTTTGGCCCAGCAATTCTTCGACTCTCTTGGTTTCAGCGAGGACCAAGTCCGCGGGGCATCCAAAGCTATCACAACAATCGCATCCGGGAATGTGTACAATCCGATGCCTAGGAAAGCTATTACCTTCACTGAGGAAGATATATGCTATCCAGGGGAACACCTCCGACCCTTATACCTCACGGCCCATATTAACAAGCAGCCCCTCAAGCGAGCTTTCATAGACGGCGGAGCATCCCTCAATATGATCTCCCTACACACGTTGGAATCCTTAGAAGTATCAAGAACGTCAATCAAAATGTGTGCAATGACTGTGAGAGAATTTGGAGGACAGACTCAGACGACAATGGGAATAGTACATCTGATGATGAAGATCAGACCTATCAGAGCGCTTACTCCCGTCTGCGTGCTTGAGGATGATACCACATTTCATGTCCTACTAGGGAGAGAATGGATTCTGAAATATAAGGTAGTAGCATCGACATATTACCAGTGTGTCAAGACTAATATTGGAGGAAAACAATTCGGGAGCCCAACTACAAGTAATTCGTTCGGTCCAGAGGAGGCTTACATGGCAAACGCAGTTTTCTGCACACAACCGGTCACGGATCAAGGAGAGCAGTCGGAGTGTTTCACCACCCTCCCTAAGTGAGAAGAGTTCCAACCTGAGGCACAAACGAAAGGAAAAGCTAAAACAGTCTTTAGTCCATCTCGGATGGGACCTGCCGCAGGGAATAAGAGGGATGTAGTCGAAACAAAGAATAGTCAATTTAAACGCTTCTCACGACCAGAGGGCGTACATGTTTACCGCTTATAGCAATTAGCCGGGGAAGCTTCCAATCGACAACATGACTGCTTTATGTCATCAGCGGACGAGGAAATTATGGAAGCAACCCCAGTGATTGAAAATTTGCAGGAAGAGGTAGAGCCTTTGATCTTGGGAGAAGAAATAATAAAAGGCTTACCTGAAGAAAAGACAAGACTTGATCCAACCCTCGACGGGTTATAAGAAGTAAACCTTGGCACGGAAGATGAACCTCGTTGTGTACGCATTAGCAGCACCTGGAAGGAGAAGAAAGGTCACGACTGGTTAACCTGCTCCGTGAGTATCTGGATGTGTTTGCAATTACACATGAAGAAATGTCGGGTCTTGATAACAGCTTGATTGCGCACAACCTCAATGTCTCGCCCGAGTATCAGCCTGTTAAGCAACGGAGGCGCAACTTTCCGGAGAAGATAGAGTTGGCGATCAAGGAAGAGGTGGAGAAGCTGCTGAAATCCAATTTCATTAAACCGATCCAACACCCTATGTGGCTAGCTAACATCGTACCAGCAGACAAAAAGAATGGCAAGGTCCGGTGCTGTTTTCGATTACCGAGATCTGAACCGTGCATGCCCTAAAGATGATTTCCCAGCACCAAACATCGATATAATGGTAAATAACATATCAGAATATGATATGTTTTCTTTCATGGACGGATTTAACGGATACAACCAAATTAAGATGTCCGCATGTAGATGGGGAAAAACGATTTGATGGTTTTTAAGGAATTGAGGAGACGACCGTACGGAGGAGACTCCTCGAACCGAGTGAAATGTTAAACCTCACACAGATGTACCGCTGCAAAGGGGGTGCTTTAGATTCGAGAGATCAATCTGTAGTACTCCGGCCTAAATCAAGACAATGACCGTTCCAGAGTAAATTCGGTCACAAGAGAGGATGGGTTGATCTGTAGGAGGGAAGCTGAGATATGTGTGGAATCAATGGTAATCAAAGATTGTGGGTGTGTGAATTCTGAATACGATAAGCTCTGAGTGATTGAAATTGCTCAATTGAGAGTAGTTGCTCAATTGAAGAGTTGATGATCTCGTGTTGTCGATGAGACGTGAGATTGATGATACTGATGATGATGATGCTTCAATCATGATTCAGAGACTTATTTATATTGCTGTAATTGTAGACACTATGATTCCATGAAGTGTGCCAGTTGATGGAATCAAGGAGTGGGGAAGTGGAGATCGTGTTTGAAACCAGTTGCTCAACGTGTGGAGACTTGGTCGATTTTCCACCCACTACCTCGTGAATTCCTTCAACTGATTGCACGACTTGCTCACATTCCATCGTGTGTTTGAACACACGTGCCGTAGACCGCCAGACCAAAACCCTAAGTGATATCCCCCCAAGTGACACGATTGACGTCTCGTGGTTTGTTAGTCAATTGATGACTTCGTGGTTTGATGGGACGATGAGTCCATGTAGTCGTTGAGTTGAACATGATGTTTTGAAACTCGTGAATTAAACATTTCATGAGACAGAGGTATAGTTCTTACGATGAAGTGAGCAAGTATTGCTCATTTGATGGATCGTTGAATATTGATTGTTGAACCAATATTCCTTGGTTTGAACAAATATTTATCATCTGAGCAAGTGTTTCTCATGTGATAAATTGTTGAATATTTGGTCGTCTCGTCTGATGGATTATTGGCAGCGTACCAAAAATATTAATTAGAATACTGGTCGTCAAATCGAGAGTAATTAATAAAATTAATGACCATGAGGTCGTTATAAAATTATTAAGATTAGAATCTGGAATGATGATCCTTGGATTCAGAAACCCTAATTTGATCAATTGATGATCAATTCATGGTTCGTCAGAATTTCAACCATGGGACGAAGGAGGGAGCGACTACATAGAACCGTGGATCAACCATGTAGTGTCCATATGCTCACGTGAGCAAATACGAAGAACTCCTGAAGAGTTGACGATTTGTTGGTGGAAGAATGATTAAATGCTGGCTTAATCATTTATTCAAAAATGCTCATCTGAGCTTTAGGTGAAAAAACCTAATTAATTATGACGAGGCGAGGGACCGACCATGGAGTCATGAAACCGGACCTGGGTTGTCCCGTGACCGTCTGACGATCACTTCATGAAAATCCAAAGTGTTTGGGAGAGTTTTGGACCTATTACAAGCAATTGTGCAAATTAGGTCAAAACTTGTGAAAATTGATGGGACCGGCTTCCGTGAGCCAAAGAGCCAATCTTGGTCGGTCAAGATAGCGTGCTCGTGTCCCCAAGGCGTCCGCATCTCAGTCCTGAGAATTTTGATATTTTCTGGCGTGTAATTGAGCATCCATTCGAGAAAATATGTCAAAATTAGGGTTTCGACGAAACTGAGGAAAACACCATGAGATGATGAAAAATAATTATAAAATAAGAAATAAGGAGGCGTGGGACCTCCGTGGTCAAGGCATGGTCGGCCGGTCGTGACCACGGTCCCGTGGTGCCTTTTCCTTAATTTTATAATATTTTGATGATTTTATGAAAAATTCATGAATTTTGAGAAATTTGATGAATTTTGGGAGTTTCCATGAATTGAAGGAGTTTTCATGAGTTCAAGGAAGCAAAAAATATTAAAATAATAAAACAAGGGCGTGTGGGACCGTGGAAGGCATGGCCGGTCGGCTAGGGCCTGGTCCCACGAGTTTCCCTAATTTTATAATGATTTTATGAAAAATTCATGAATTTTGAGAAATTTGATGAATTTTGGGAGTTTCCATGAATTGAAGGAGTTTTCATGAGTTCAAAGAAGCAAAAATATTAAAATAATAAAAAAAAAGGCGTGTGGGACCGTGGAAGGCATGGCCGGCCAGCTAGGGCCCGGTCCCACGAGTTTTCCTAATTTTATAATATTTTTAGGTATTTTGATGATTTGAGGAAATTTTTCCTAATTTGAGAGAAATACCATGAAATCAAGGAATTTGATGAATTCAAGGAAAACTAATAATAATAAAATAATAAAACAAAGGGGCGTGTGGGACCGGCTAGGGCATGGCCGGCCGGCCAAGGCCCGGTCCCACAAGTTTTCATAATTTATTTTATTTTATTATTATTTGATGATTTGTGCAAAAATACCATGAAATCAAGGAGTTTTTTCATGAAATTAGATAAATAATAATAATAAAATAATAAGGAACCGTGGGGTGTGGGGCCGGTCGGGACCAAGGCATGTTCGGTTGTCCAACGGTCACGCCCCACACTCCTTTCCTTAATTTTATGTTATTTTTTATGGATTTATGGAAGTACCATGAAACCGAGGAGTTTCCTCGAGACGAAGGAAATTTGATAAAATGAGAGAATTTTCATCAAATCATGAAAAATAATAAAAATGCTTTAGAATATAAAACTGGCGTGAGATTGACCACGACAGGGTCGGTTGGTCGTGTGTCCATGCTCCCAGCACCCTGGTCAATATTTTTAATTATTTATTATTTTCTTCTCTATTTTGCATAGGTTCATCGTTTCGTTGTATTTTTGAAATACTCGTTCGTACGGTGACTGTTAGTGTATCATCGTTGGATACACCTTCACCATTTGGATCAGGGCTTACTTAGAGGTAGCACAGACGCCCGGTTATTGATTATTTATTACTAATTGTGGAATCCAGTGGAGAATAATTCACAAAACTGAGTAATAAAATGTTTATTATTAATTCATAGGATCAGCTGAGGATTCGAATACGAATTCAGAATAATAAAGTGAGCATTACCATTCTGTGGGATCGTAGATTCGACCATAGAATCGGAGTAATTAAGATTTATCTATTACCATTTATGAGACCAGTTGTGGATTCGATCATGAAATCGGAGTAATGAGATAATATAGTTATTGTTATTCTATGAGATCAAGTCGTGGATTCGATCATAGAATCAGAAAAATTGTTATTGCCATTCCAGGGGACCAGTCGTGGATTCGACCATGGAATATGAGCAATTAGGAATAATTAACTTTGTGGCTCTATACTAGCAGAACAAGCTGTCTAGGACATTAATTATCCCGATATGAGCTTGTCGGTAAGTCATATCCTTTATATAGTCAGGGTAAACTCGTTGTTTGTTCCTGAAGACGTTATCGCTCTATACTAGCAGAGCAAGCTGTCTAGGAGCCGTCCATCTCGTGATGCTATATAGAAATAATCACTGAAAGTATTCAGTATTCATAAGATATGCCGTTGTCCAGTCGTGAGACTACATATCTACATTGTACTCTGAGAGAAAGTACTCTCTGTTGAGAATTCGATGAGAGACCCGTGTCTCGATATTCACGTCTGATTGCTGAATCAGAGCTTCGTATAATTATGAGTTTACGAATTTATACTTTGTCGAAAATCCACCATCTACATTAAGTCCCATACTTACTGAGGAAAGCTGTGTTCCTCAGTCAACATTAAATGGTGATTTTCCGGCCATAGATAATAATACCAGTAATTGAACTTAGTCGTAAGTTGAGACGTTATCGGATTTAAAGAGCACGAGCAAACCACGACTTGATGAAGGCTTCAATGTCATGATTGGATCGTCTTTTGATGAACATAAATTGGTGTTGAACCGCTGGTTTGGACGACTTGTCCGTAGTCGGTTAGGATTCGCGGGTCGGGCCCAATAAGGAAATCCTTAGAAAATTAGGTTTTGGAAATAAAATTGATATAAAAGGAATTAATCCTTTTCTTTTCTTTTTTTCTATTTTCCCACAACCGATCAGTGCTTCATCACCTCTCCACCACCTTTACGCTAGCAGCAGGAGGAAAAATTCGCTGGCGCTCCACCGTCCGATCACCGACCGGACAGATTCCGGCCGGCGCCGACCAGATAAGCCCGATTTTTTTTCCTGTTGTTTACATGAATTTCATGAAGTGATCATGTTGAGATCATATACATGTGTATACAATTGGTGTGAGTTTTATGAAAAACCCTAGTTTTTGTAAACGTATGTTCGTTCGATCGTTAGTTTTTTAAACTAACTATAATCCCTGATTTAGGAGAGATTTTTTTTTTTTTAGAGTATGAACATAGGTTCAGTGATAAAACTTAGTTTATGAGCTTTCATGTGTACCAAGGTTTTATCATAAAAGAAGTGAATTTTCATGAAATCAGAATAATCCTTCGTTTAAAGACAAATAACGATGACACGAAGGAAAATATGTATGATGAACTTGTGTCCAGTGATAAAATTTTTCTTATGAGCTTTCATGTAAATAAAAAACTTTATTATATGTATGAGATTTGAGCTTTCACAATATATTTGAAATAAACCTTCATTTTAAAGACAAATAACGACGATACGAAGGAAAAATAGATTTTTTTTATATATATATATATGCATCCGTGACATATATTGTGCAAAATATGATGATATATTTTATTTGCATGAGTTTGTTTTCGTTAGATAAAATCCTTGAGAATTTATGTAAGCAATGTTGCATTAATTGTTGTTTTTTTCGAAAAATCAGAAACGTGGGTTTTGAGGAACCCTCGAAGATAGACAATATATTTATGATGAAATATTTTATTGTTATGAACTTCATAGGTCAGTTGTGTGAATGTTCACATTATGAAAATTGTGTCCGTGATTTCATGAAAAATCAGTTTCAGAAATTAAATAAAGTTTCGTTCGTTTTTGCAGTTTTCAAGAGACGAACGATTTTGAGGTGTTAACTCTAGCATTACTATCACTATTGTTAGTGGAAGTATAAAAGGTAGGATTTAAGAGTTACCATTTTTGCTTGTATTTCCTTGATTTATATCTGGACGGCATACTGAAGTAGAATGTAGTGTGAACCTTTTCAGCTACTTAGCAAAGATGTCCAATTCCCAAGCTGACGACGCCTCGAGGGAAGAGATGTGTGTTGATGATGGTATCTCCAGATATGATACATGCATGGATGAAACTTCCGTTGGGGGAGACGAAGACGAAATCCTTGGGATTAAGAATGTCCGGAACATAGATGATGCATTCTTTGGGAAAGATATTCCAGGAGCTGAGCAACGTTTGAAATCCCCAGTATATCGTCTTGTGATAAATCCCAGAACTGTTACTTAGAAGAAATTGGTGACTCCTAAGACAGTGATTCGATTTTTTCTTGAACGAGTGGTCTTCGCCTCATCAATCATAGATTTTAAGCTTTCTCGGCGACCTTTGGAGAAATTTGCCGGCTGGGCGAGGCATATGTTGGGTTTTCTTCATGTGAGAACTATGCTCGACCAGGCGCATGTGACGAGAGATATTCAAGCTTCTGGAGAGTTGTTCATTTATCATGACGCAAGTGGTATTGTGGCTTTGTTTTCTTGGTGGTGCATTCTGATTATTGATTTTTCGTGGGTTGTAGTAATGAAGGTTCGAACTCTAAGACTTGTGAAGGTGAAGGATTTTTAGATTTATAAAAATTATATACAAAAATATTGACAAATTGGTAGATAGGTACTGGGACTAATGATTCAGCCAATCTTCATAACATAGGGCTCAATGATTTATTCTCAACAATAATCGCTCAAAACATATATGGACTCTTATTTTGCCAAAGTAGATTCTCAAAACATTGATTGTAAATGTTAAGCATGGAACATCAAATCACCTAAGCTAAGCATGACCCATCTAATCAAATAACACCCAATTTAATCAAATCATATTTCAATTAATTTTTAATGCAAAAGTCTTAAAAAGAATTAATAAAATTACCCATGTATGAAGCTCGGCCTCCTCCGTCGTCCCAGTGTTAGGGTTTAACTCATCATAGTAAAAATGCTCTCAAAATAATTTATTATGGATCAAAAATGGTTTACAAATGATGAGAATATGAGAAATACAATAAAACCAGAGAACTACGACCCTCAGTGATAAAATAAGACTGCTGAACCTCTGTCGCAAACGCTGTGTAAAATAAGACTGTCTGATTACGACCCACAGGTGTTAGTCGTTACTACTCTAGAAAAACGAATGCTGTTGCAGGTCCGTTCCTCGTGTTCTTCATGTTCATCAGCAGCAGCAGAAACCGAGTTTGGGAAAACTCGAATTTCTTCTTCTCTGGCTCTCCTCAGCCCCCCAGACTCTCGACACCCTCTCTGTTCAACCCCAGCAACCTATTTATAGCCAACATACCCATCGAATCTCGCTCATTCACTCCATATAATTCTCCATTACTCGGAAAATATTTTTTTCCATTTTCTTCACTGTCAGCCGAGATATGATCTTCTCCATCCCCTATGCCTGCGCATATGAGCTGTAATACTTCCATAGTTGCATAAACACTTAAGAAGATCAGATATCTTCCCCATTTAGTCCACAAAACTTCCCAAAAATTCATCTCACAGAGAACTCGAGCGTATCTTCCCTGTTTAACTCTCAATTGAAAGTTAGCGGATTCTAGCCAAATTTAACTCATTCCAACGCTCAGAATAATCTTTTTATACTCAATAGATATGACCCAATTAATTCCAGCCATTTAGTTTCTCCACAAATCCATCGAAAATCAATTTGAAAATCTACCAGGAAGAGAATATATTTTCCCGCCAAAAATGAAATTTGAATTATGAGAAGAAAAGTGTCCTCCCCCTAATCCTGTACGGGTGTCCCTTTAGCAATTGGGGTGGAAATAGTAATTTTGGGGTGGAAATAGTAATTTTTCTGGGTTCCTCCGGTACATTCTGGGACGCTTCCGGTGCATTTCTGAGGTGCCACCGGTACATTATCCTGGGGTGTAAAACACTACTTTTCGAGCTCATTTCGCCGCAAAGGCTTATTTCTCTAAAAACATCTACAAAAACACAAAATAACACAATAAGTACTTAATCGAGTCTAACAATACAGAATATTGAGAACAAAATAGACGCATAAATGCGTCTATCAAATACCCCCAAACTTATTATTTGCTAGTCCTCGAGCAAAAATAAAAAAATAAAACCGAGTTAATCTCGGGAGGGCTTACAAGAGATATACCCACAAAACCTTAATACTCCAGACCCTAGCTATCTACAACGAACCTTGGAAGGCACTAAAGAATCTCCTTGGTTGGCATACTTATTGACTACAAGAGGAAGTACCCTGATGCGAAATTCCAATTGATGTACACGAGTTTGCACTCAAGCATACTAAAATTCATATATAAGTGACAGAGCTCTACTCAGATAGTTGCACTATGGACATCATATTCGGAGTCAAACTAATCACATGGAAAAATTAAGAGATGGATATAGAAAAACATAGATGGTTTTGATGTTTACTAAGTGAACGACGTTTCCCATATCTGTCTGAAGGCCTCCGCCAAAATGAACCTATCCTAATGGATTGAGATACTAGTCTGACTAATATCAACACACTGGCATATACAAGGGTACCAGTGGTCGATAACCTAACTCTAGGTCAACACAACCGGCATATACAAGGGTACCAGTGGTCGACTTTATTGAATTTATTCCTTTTGGTCAAATGGTCTGGTCTCAATATTATTTTTTTTATGGTATCTCAATCATTCTAATTCACCCTAGCATTGGTAACAACTTGAATCGTGGGCCCCACCTATCACTTAGAGAAACATAGTTTAAAAACAAAATAAAAATAGAAGTGAAAAGGTCTCAACGAGATATGGTGCAACTATCATGTTATTTATAACACCTGAGCTCTGTGCTTTTATGAATAGACTCTTTAGATGTTTCCATCTATTCAGATTGGTTCCTCAACTCCTACAACCAAAATGCTTCCATCTACTTAGATTGGTTAGTGCCATCCTAAATACGCATAAATTTCTATGCTCTGGAGTTTATTTATTGCAACTAAAAAGTTTCTCCCATACCCCCAAACTTAAATCTAACATTGTCCTCAATGTTCTAAAGATGAAACTAAAAGCATGAACAAGGAGAAACTGTTACCATTTGAAGCGGAAGAGTTAAGGAAAGATATTACCGTGTTGCATGAGCATGGGATACCTCCCAAGAAGTGCTAAGTTTAAATTCTTCAGCCAGACTTAGAAAAGGATTAGTCAACTCGAACCATAAAGTAATAGTCGAAATAACTGTGGGTCTTCAAAACGAAATAGAGCTGACCAAAGGAAACTACAATAACCCAAGAAAGTGAACAAGAATAACATGCCCTTTTCTAGTTTCCTGATTAAGATATTTATATCTAATTGTGGTTCAGGTTCAGGTTCTATGAAAGGGTCTAAATAAAATATTTTCCTCGGATGCATTTCCTCATAGGTTGGATCCAAATTATTAGGTCCTAGAGTCTGGAAAAACTCAAATAAGAACTTAGAATCACAAAATAATAATAACCTAAATAACTGAGGATCCTCTAAGTCAATCAGGTTTGACTTACATAATTGACCACAGTGAGAGTAGTGGTCATTCTTAAGAAAATGTGTCGATTCTAATTTCCTAAGGCATTTAGGTTTAGTCTCACAACTTAATATTCGACACATTTGAAATCTATATGTTCCCACATTTGGAAGAAAACTATTTGGTGGGAAAACAAAATCAATCTTGGTATTATTGCCTGGGTTAACCACATCAACCAGAGGATGGGTTTATAACAATTGAGACTCTTGTTGGATATCATTAGGTTCTGGAAAACGAGTATGAAGATAATCTTGTAAGATGGTTGAGGCATTGATGTCAAGTCCCAAGTGAGGGACCTTAAGAGTTAAAGCACATGGAGGATGATAACCACCCCCAAACTTAGAGTTTTCAGTGTCTTTAGATAGACTAGTCACAACTTCCCTAATTTGTAGGTCATCAGATTCTTGAAAATGGGCAATTGATTCTTCGAAGTTGTAATCTTGCCGTGCATCCGCACTCACCTCTACGAGTTCATCTAAGACTATTTTTATAAATCGTATGACTCTAAAACAGTATTCTCAGGATAAACCGGTTCCTCTAAACCTTTCTTGGTTTCGTAAACAAGACATACTACATCGTCTGAAACGAGGGTATCTCTAGTCAAATCCTCGTCCTTTTGAATAGGTGAATAATTTTTAAAATTATTAGGATCTGAACCAGAAATAATATAATCATTATAAGGCTCAACTGGGTAACAAATTCCTGATCACTATTCCCCACATTTCCGATTCTTCATCAGCACTTCTTCATCATCATAATATAATTTTTGACATTTAATAATTCTCAATTTTGTTCCAAACTAAGCGGTCTATTTTAATACTCTCGTAGATCGTTAGAGGTGATTCATCGCTAACCGTTGGAACATCCCAATGTCATTTCCCTTGCATATAATCACCAAGAGTCATTTTCGAAGACGTCTCTTGATAATGAGAATTTCTACTCATATATTCTCGTAACGTCATCTCAGGTGGCGTCTCCTGAAAAGGATTCATCACCGAGGAAACACAAACTACAGAGGAATTATACACAATCACAAACAAGGCTGACTCGACCAAATCAAACCTATAAATTCTAGCAAACAAAAAGCATGATGGCTCCACTTAAATTGTTTCTAGACCAGCTTCTATCTTTCGAAAGGGAATTCGTTGCAATTTGAGCAAACCCCTCTGGAATCAATTCGAGTCAAAGTAAGTTGAATAGAGGCGAGGGAAGCTTAGTGGAGCTTTGATACCCAAGGCCTCACCGCATTAGGCGGCGCAGTCACGCATTCAACTCACGGAAACCATCATGAACTTCGAGGTCTGCTTAAGAAAGTAACCAATATCCTTCGAAATTTTTTCCTAATAAGCGCGTTACCCTATCGGTCTCGTTCTAGTCAAGTTTTAAGCTTGGGTTCGCGTTAGGTTTCGTTTTCCTAAGGCGGGCAAGAAGGGAGCGGTGATGAAATCCGAACCCTTATCTTGTATTGGCAAGGCCTTGCCCTTTACTAGGAATTTAAAAAACAGTCCAAATTCGTCCTCAATCAATGAATCACCTTAAGGAATACAGTAACTCGCTTACAGGAGATTCGCGAGTGTTTCGATGGACTTACCTCCCGTACCAGACGGGGGATGAACCGTTGAAGTCGACTCGGGCCACGACTCCTATGTCATGTACGAACCCGAGGGGCCGAGACGATATAGTAATCGTCGTCCTTCCCTGCAAACAGTTTGTATTTAAGGGTACCCTTCCGTAGGGTTTAAAAAAATAAATAAAATAATGTCCCGATTGTCCAATCCAAAGAAAAGGAAAAAAATAAAAATAATAATAATAATTACAAAAAAAAAATGGAAAGTCTCTTAAAAAAAAAATAATTCTCTTTTTTTTTTTTTTTTTCTCTCTCTTTTCTTCTTTTTTTTTGCTTTGTCTTTTTTTTCTTCTCTTTTAGCTTTAAGCTTTGATTCCAAGGTCTTTAGTATCCAACTTCAAACCTGTAATACAAAGACACAACCAAAGAGACATAAAAAGAACAAATGAAATAATAAAAAATAATAAAAACCTAAAAATTCTACCTAAACACAAATCCGCGTCGGCGGCGCCAAAATGATTATTGATTTTTCGTGGGTTGTAGTAATGAAGGTTCGAACTCTAAGACTTGTGAAGGTGAAGGAGTTTTAGATTTATAAAAATTATATACAAAAATATTGACAAATTGGTAGAGAGGTACTGGGACTAATGATTCGGCCAATCTTCATAACATAGGGCTCAATGATTTATTCTCAACAATAATCGCTCAAAACATATATGGACTCTTATTTTGCCAAAGTAGATTCTCAAAATATTGATTGTAAATGTTAAGCATGGAACATCAAATCACCTAAGCTAAGCATGACCCATCTAATCAAATAACACCCAATTTAATCAAATCATATTTCAATTAATTTTTAATGCAAAAGTCTTAAAAAGAATTAATAAAATTACCCATGTATGAAGCTCGGCCTCCTCCGTCGTCCCAGTGTTGGGGTTTAACTCATCATAGTAAAAATGCCCTCAAAATAATTTATTATGGATAAAAAATGGTTTACAAATGATGAGAATATGAGAAATACAATAAAACCAGAGAACTACGACCCTCAGTGATAAAATAAGACTGCTGAACCTCTGTCGCAAACGCTGTGTAAAATAAGACTGCCTGATTACGACCCACAGGTGTTAGTCGTTACTACTGTAGAAAACGACTGCTGTTGCAGGTCCGTTCTTCGTGTTCTTCATGTTCATCATCATCAGCAGCAGCAGAAACCGAGTTTGGGAAAACTCGATTTTTTTCTTCTCTGGCTCTCCTCAGCCCCCAGACTCTCGACACCCTCTCTTCTCAACCCCGGCAACCTATTTATAGCCAACATACCCATCGAATCTCGCTCATTCACTCCATATAATTCTCCATTACTCGGAAAATATTTTTTTCCATTTTCTTCACTGTCAGCCGAGATATGATCTTCTCCATCCCCTATGCCTGCGCATATGAGCTGCAATACTTCCATAGTTTCATAAACACTTAAGAAGATCAGATATCTTCCCCATTTAGTCCACAAAACTTCCCAAAAATTCCTCTCACAGAGAACTCGAGCGTATCTTCCCTGTTTAACTCTCGATTGAAAGTTAGCGGATTCTAGCCAAATTTAACTCATTCCAACGCTCAGAATAATCTTTTTATACTCAATAGATATGACCCAATTAATTCCAGCCATTTAGTTTCTCCACAAATCCATCGAAAATCAATTTGAAAATCTGCCAGGGAGAGAATATATTTTCCCGCCAAAAATGAAATTTGAATTATGAGAAGAAAAGTATCCTCCCCCTAATCCTGTACGGGTGTCCCTTTAGTTATTGGGGTGGAAATAGTAATTTTGGGGTGGAAATAGTAATTTTTCTGGGTTCCTCCGGTACATTTCTGGGACGCTTCCGGTGCATTTCTGAGGTGCCACCGGTACATTATCCTGGGGTGTAAAACACTACTTTTCGAGCTCATTTCGCCGCAAAGGCTTATTTCTCTAAAAACATCTACAAAAACACAAAATAACACAATAAGTACTTAATAGAGTCTAACAATACAGAATATTGAGAACAAAATAGACACATAAATGCGTCTATCACATTCCCACTCACACTTTCATATGTAGATGGGGAGAGTTTACAATTACCTTGGAAGACGTGGCGGCTCTGATGCATCTCCCGATCACAGGCAATCTTTCTGGGGATCTTTCAGATGAGGAGACCGTCGTTTCTCATGTCTTGGCAACTGCAATGGAGAAAGCGAATAAGGCTGGTAGTAAAGGATGCTATGCTTCCTGGTTGACACACTGGTGGCCAAAGACGAGGTTTCTGATAAACCCATCGACGGTATGTTACCCATTGCTGCTTTCTTATGTTTATGGTTGTCCAGAGACGTTTTTGAAGACAGTGGAAACTTGTTGAAGCCTTTTGCGATTCCCTTTTCTATTAAGATGGCTCAAGGTGAGCAACTTCCGATAGGTAGTTTATTCTTAGGCTCCTTGTATTACAACCTGGACTTCTTGATTATAGATTCCAGTATGTCGAACGGCTCTATGAAGATTGAGTGTTATGCCAACATGATGTTTCTTCAAGCTTTGATGTGGGAGCATTTTAAGAATTATGCACCTATTCCACTTACTGTTCTGCAAGGACCGAATACTGATGCGCGCCATACTTTCCCTGAGAAAGATAATTCTAGGATCATGCGTTGGTCCACAAAACAGCCTCGTTCTAAGATACGCTTTATTGATGTGTTAGATAAAGAATCTGAGTTCAATTTTAGCCCGTGGGTATCAGTCCCTGATTATATTTCTCAGCCGATGACTTTCAATACTGGAGAAGGCACGAGTTTGACGTCTGGTGCGCATCTGAGTGATGGCGAAAGATCTTTCATGTTGAGTTGCACTCCTGGTCATTTGCTATCAGTCACGTTTGGAGAGCTTTCAGTGGAGGAGTATAACATTGATAGAGCAGCTCGACAAATGGGTATGGATCAGTGTGTTCCAACCATATGGAGGAGGAAGCCATCAGTTGAGCAACTCAGGACTCATTTGGATCATACTCACGTGGATGAGAGTAGCTACTGGTTTCTTGGTTCTGGTAGATTCGCCTATGTAACCCCAGTTAATGTAGAATTCCGGGATCAGCAACTTGGGCATTTGCGTGGCTTTGTAAGATTTCTCAGACCTCCATTCAAGGATCTTCCTTCGGCTGAGATGATTTCCAGTCGACCAAGATTGAAGTATCTTTCTGGTGATAAACGAAAGTCGTCTCCAGGATGCTCTCAGGTATGTTTTTTTTTTTCATATAATCTTCACGAAATTATAAGAACTGTATTCTGATTATATTACTGGATTTCACCACAGGACGGTCGTAATATACGACCTCGAATCGGTGTAGATTTCTCAGAGACTGAGGCGGTTATTCATGGGGGAGAAGGCATACATAAAGGTTATAAGCTGTTACCCAATACTGTAAAGTCCCCAGTTGGTGCTTTAATGAGTTCCCAATATTTCTCACCGTGAATTTCATTACTATTAACATTAGAATCATGAATCCAATGTTGTTAATTTTGTTGCAGAATTTTACTCCATCGAGTCTTGAAGGTCTTCAATTTTCTGCTACTGAACAAGCAATCGCTGATTTGAATGACGAAGAAACTGTAAGTATTTCTTCATATGTTCAAATGTGGTGCTTCATAGATGAAAATATTGATTGTAGAGGACGTGTACATGAGGATGTCGTCATGGAGATGGAGAATTCTGGAATTCAATCATCCTCTGGGAATGGAGGTAATTCCCAAGGTTCGGAGCCGGATGGAAGTGATGTTCCTCTTGTCGTTGATGTGGAAAACTCCAACCCCTTGGACACTTTGGAGACTCCTCAAGTAAGTATATATCCTGTATATTCTTCATAGAAGTATAAAAGTGCTGAAAACCCATGTGAATATATGAAAACTTAGTCGAATTTCGTCGTCAGAAAATTCAGAACCCAGCTTTTTAATAGAAACGCTGTAGAATCTTCGTCCAGAATCGGATTTTGGTGATCTGCATGTGCAAATTCAAGCCCGGAAAATTTCCAAGCTTTAGAAAAGAAGATTTTTAAGTTTTGAGCACGTTCAGATCCTGAAAAAGGAGAAATAGTAAACTTCCAGGAGACTTCCAGAACTTTTTCAGATTGTGCATTACTTAATATTTTGGCCACGTCTACTTGCTCGTTCATCGGATTGCGATGAAATTTTGACATGTCATAGAGGACATCCATATGAAGAGAATGGAATATGACCCATCCTCGGATTCCTTTTAGATTGCTCCCAGTTCATCTCCTAGTACCGGGCAGAGTTCAGTTTCTTCAGACGGACTCATCGTAAAATGTGTTTTCATGACTTTCATGTTATTTGCTCGTGCCTTGAATGTAGTATGATGAAAATTGATGATGTTTCCTTGCTGGTATACTGTGTTTCATAATATCCTTTGGATTCGTGACTCTAACCTCATGTAATCTTCGTATTAGGTGCTAAATACCGAAGTTGAGGATACTGGAGCCAACGATCATAACCCTAACCATTCCGGAGTTATTGATGAAGAGACAACCATCACTGTATTTAAAGGCCATGAGAAGGTCGCTACTTCTGTTATGGAAACCCAGATGGTTGTTGCATCAGTGATAGAAGAAACCGAGACAGCAGCGGAGAATACCGAAGGAACTGTTGCTTTAGTCGTGGGAGCCACTCCAGTGACCGAGAACCGTATAATAGTGTATGAATATCCAAATGCAGGGTCTCTTTAGATCCTCCCTTCAAAACTTCACTCCCGTATCATGAACTGGTCGGTGGATTCAGTGTTCCCACTGGACATGCACGCTTGTATGAGACGATATGGAAGAAGTTCGGCCATATGATCGTTGACAGGAACCCTGGGCGTGCTTACGCTTTAATCATGCAAGTAGGAGTTATCTTGCGTGTCGTGAGTGATATGCATACGAGACCCAGGAATAACGTGACTCCAGATATACTCTTTGATTGGGAGATTAACTTGGAGAATTCAGAAAGACTTGGCCTCAACGTGAAATGGCTTCGTAAGAAAATAAACGTTATCAAGGATTCATGTGAGCAGAACATACCCTTTCCGAAC
Organism: Papaver somniferum; assembly: GCF_003573695.1. Classification (NCBI taxonomy): domain Eukaryota; kingdom Viridiplantae; phylum Streptophyta; class Magnoliopsida; order Ranunculales; family Papaveraceae; genus Papaver; species Papaver somniferum. Next base: position 129,422,196 of record NC_039359.1, read on the forward strand.
GATGTTGTGAAGGAGAAAGAGTACAAGATTGCCAAGATGACCGAGGAGTTGAACAAGGAGAGGGCGGCTTTGCAAATCTTGAAGGATGCTGATGAGCGAAAGACTTTTCTTGCTGATCTCTTGAACTTCTGAATTTCTGAGAGATGTGAGGTTTATACTTGGGTTTTTGATATTTAGATGGTTTTGAATTGACTGATGGTTGAGGATTTTCTTGTAGATTTGATAGAGATTTTCTTTTACGAAATATGAACTGAATTTTGATAAATTGCTGAATTCAAATACTGATTGCAAGTATTGCAAATGTTTTGGAGGAATTGAAATAAAAATGAAAGAAATCCTAAATTTTAAATCCCAACACCATGAGTGCTTCAAACGCCCAATACCTTAAATGTCCAATAATTTCAGATAAACGCCTTGAGCCGATTTTCGTGAATTACTGGTAGGGTTCTGCCATCTGTGTTGGTCAATTTGTAACATCCTCCGTCCACGGATTCAGTGACCATGAATGGTCCTTCCCAATTTGAGTTCCTTGTAGAATGAAGACCGCGCTGAACTGCTTTGAGAACCAGGTCCCCTTCATGAAACTTGTTAGGCTTGGTCGATCGTGCCTTGAATATCTTCCGCTGATTCGGAATTCCCTGTTTGATGGAATTCCTCGATTGTGGCCCGTATGGACACTCGCGCGGAAGAGAGTATCCAGCATAGTGTTGATCATGCTTAGCCAAGTCTTCAGCAATAAACCTCTCGATGGAGTGACCGATTTGAAGAAGTTATGAACCCAACCATTGAGTGTAATATTGTTGAGGTGAAGTCACCCACTCATAGCTTTTGATAACTGCTAAACTATTCATGGGGAGAAGTCCCTGGACCATAGTAGCGTATTTGAACATTGGTAATATTGGAGCAAGAGGAGGAATAAGACTTGCCTGAGCTCGAAACCTTCTGACAAAGGTGTGCGGATTATCTCCAAGTTCCTGCGTAAGTCCCATCAGAGTTTTTACTTCTTCCAGATGCTCAAACGGTGGTGCGTCCTTTGCTTCGTCTTCTTACTCGGAATCCTTGTCGATGACAGGATGTGTTGAAGGCATCGTTGTCCTTTCAGCATGAATCCAAGTTCTCCCAAGGACCATGTCGTATCCAGGGTCTTCCCGGATTATGAACTTGGCCTCAGTACAGATCAATCTTTCCGTAACTTTGAGAGTGATGAAGCCGTATGCGTTTCTGGAGATTCCTTCATGGTCCCTGATTGCTATGGGAGCGTGGGTGGCTTCCCGTCGAGTAATACCAACAGCTCTGAGAGTTTTCAAAGGGATGATGTTGACGGAGGTACCAACATCAATGAACGCCCTCTTGAACTCATTTCCTTTAATGTGCACTGTGGTGAGCAGTCCCCAGTCATACATTTCTGTGTCGGTGGCTGAAGGTCCGGTGGTAGTCTCTTGGATCAGCAGACGTCTTCCGGACACGATGTGGTTCAGTGCAGCAAACATGTCTTTCCTTTGAGCTTTCGAAAGATACAACATCTCGCAAACATGTTCGATCAGAGATTGGACCGTTTCCTTGATAGGAGGTTCGGAGATGGTAATAGTTCTGACTGGGAGGGTTTTTTTTTGCACCCCTTCAGTCCCCAGGTTGAGCTCTCCTGATTCGACCTTTTCTTTGAATATGCGCTTCAAAATTTTGCAATCACTCGTGGGATGGCTGACGTATTTATGGAAGTGACAATACCGAGGATTTTCCATGGCCTCTTCAGTTGGTTCCTTCTTGACATAAGGTAATTTGATTGCACCCTATTGAATCCATGCATCGAGTAGTTCATTAACTTCTTCCATTGAATAGGGAAAATCAGGTGCTTCTGGATCTTCCGTATGCTGAGGAGGGATTTTCGAATTCTCCTTCTTGTGTGTCTTTCAAGGGGTGGAGGACATCTGCTTGTGTTGTGGTTCTGCTTTTCGCTTACTCCCTTCCGCGACATCATTTGTTGAAGGTTGTAGGTTATACTGCTTGTTGGTCAGACGCCTGCTTCCTCGAGTGTCTTTTGAATCTTCAGTCTTTGTAGACTTTGCTCTTTCCAAAAGAGCGGGTGCAGTGGTTTCCGACCTCTTCGCAGCTTCGTGAAGTTCTGAGAAAGTCTGGAATCGAAGGTTTTCTAGCAAGGACTTGTATCCCGGGATCATGCCATCGATGCACAAGTACACCAGTTGTTGCTCCGTGACGTTTGGGTCATGACAATCCAGGGCTTGGACTCTGAACCTTTTCACATAATCATTGGGATTTTCACTGACCCTCTGAAACATTCATCGAAGGTCGGAGAGGGTGACTTGTTCTGACACGAAGAAGTATTTCCTGTAAAATACGTTAACCATTTCTCCCCAATTGTTGATGGTCCCTGGTGTGATGCTGTTATGCCAGGTGTATGCCCTGCCTTTCAGAGATTTTGAGAATTCCTTGAGACAGACGACATGATTATGTTCATGTTCTCCCAAGGCTTCGAGAAAACGAGAGACATGTTCCCGAGCATTGTTCCATCATAAAAGGTGAAAGTTGGAGAAACGTAACCTTTGGGGAGTGGAATTCTCTGCGTAGCGGAAGGATAAGGAGGTTGATGACGATGGTCATGCGATGTCTTGCCTTTTCCATGGTTCTCCAAAAGGTGCTCCAGATCCTCGCGAGTGATGAAATTCGATGATCCCTTCGCTGATGAGTTGTCTGCAGCAGTTTTGTGGACTTCGTCGTATTCTGCTGTATAGATTGGAATTACTTCAGGGCCGTCGTCCGAGGATTTATACTTCTCCTTTCCCTTCTCTTGAGTCTTCTATGACATCTTGTCAGTAAGAGTTTTGAGATAATTACACATCTCCTTATGTGTAGCAGCCATGTCAGTCTGGTTCTTTGCAAGAGTCTCCTGCGCTTTGATAAGATCATCAATGGTAGGCGGTGGATCTCCTCTGACTTCTTCAGGGTGTCGTCCGGACAGTGGATGACCTTCGGCGTGAGGATGAATAGTGTCACCACCATTAGTGTTGGAGGTCGGAATTGTCTCCGGGATATTCTGATTGTTGTTGTTGCTAGTGCTAGCACGGTTTGTGTTTGGATTCGTAATTGAACTTGACCTGAGATCAACCATCTTGTGAAATTGTGAGATTGCAACCGAGAGAATGATCTCCCACTGTGGTCGCCAATCTGTAGATGGGGAAAAACGATTTGCTGGTTTTTAAGGAATTGAGGAGACGACCGTACGGAGGAGACTCCTCGAACCGAGCGAAATGTTAAACCTCACACAGATGCACCGCTGCAAAGGAGGTGCTTTAGATTCGAGAGATCAATCTGTAGTACTCCGTCCTAAATCAAGACAATGATCGTTCCAGAGTAAATTCGGTCATAAGAGAGGATGGGTTGATCTGTAGGAGGGAAGCTGAGAAATGTGTGGAATCAATAGTAATCAAAGATTGTGGGTGTGTGAATTCCGAATACGATAAGCTCTGAGTGATTGAAATTGCTCAATTGAGAGTAGTTGCTCAATTGATGAGTTGATGATCTCGTGTTTTCGATGAGACGTGAGATTGATGATACTGATGATGCTGATGCTTCAATCATGATTCATAGACTTATTTATATTACTGGAATTGTAGACACCATGATTCCATGAAGTGTGACAGTTGATGGAATCAAGGAGTGGGGAAGTGGAGATCGTGTTTGAAACCAGTTGCTCAACGTGTGGAGACTTGGTCGATTTTCCACCCACTACCTCGTGAATTCCTTCAACTGATTGCACGACTTTCTCACAGTCCATCATGTGTTTGAACACACGTGTCGTAGACCGCCAGACCAAAACCCTAAGTGATATCCCCCCAAGTGACACGATTGACGTCTCGTGGTTTGTTAGTCAATTGATGACTTCGTGGTTTGATGGGACGATGAGTCCATGTAGTCGTTGAGTTGAACATGATGTTCTGAAACTCGTGAATTGAACATGTCATGAGACAGAGGTATAGTTCTTATGATGAAGTGAGCAAGTATTGCTCATTCGATGGATCGTTGAATATTGATTGTTGAACCAATATTCCTTGGTTTGAAAAAATATTTATCATCTGAGCAAGTGTTTCTCATGTGATGAATTGTTGAATATTTGGTCGTCTGAGCATGTGTTTCTCGTCTGATGGATTATTGGCAGCGTACCAAAACTATTAATTAGAATACTGGTCTTCGAACCGAGCATAATTAATAAAATTAATGACCATGAGGTCTTTATAAAATTATTAAGGTTAGAATCTGGAATGATGATCCTTGGACTCAGAAACCCTAATTTGATCAATTGATGATCAATTCATGGTTCGTCAGAATTCCAACCATGAGACGAAGGAGGGAGCGACTACATGGGACCGTGGATCAACCATGTAGTGTCCATATGCTCACGTGAGCAAATACTAAGAACTCCTGAAGAGTTGACGATTTGTTGGTGGAAGAATGATTAAATGCTGGCTTAATCATTTATTAAAAAATTCTCGTCTGAGATTTAGGTGAGAAAACCTAATTAATTATGACGAGGCGAGGGACCGACCATGGAGTCATGAAACCGGCCCTGGGTTGTCCCGTGACCGTCTGACGATCACTTCATGAAAATCCAAAGTGTTTGGGAGAGTTTTGGACCTAATACAAGCAATTGTGCAAATTAGGTCAAAACTTGTGAAAATTGATGGGACCGGCTTCCGTGATCCAAAGAGCCAATCTTGGTCGGTCAAGATAGAGTTCTCGTGTCCCCAAGGCGTCCGTGTCTCAGTCTTGAGAATTTTGATATTTTCTGGCGTGCAATTGAGCATCCATTCGAGAAAATATGTCAAAATTAGGGTTTCGACGAAACTGAGGAAAACACCAATGAGATGATGAAAAATAATTATAAAATAAGGAATGAGGAGGCGTGGGACCTCCGTGGTCAAGGCATGGTCGGCCGGTCGTGACTACGGTCTCGTGGTGCCTTTTTCTTAATTTTATAATATTTTGATGATTTTATGAAAAATTCATGAATTTTGAGAAATTTGATGAATTTTGGGAGTTTCCATGAATTGAATGAGTTTTCATGAGTTCAAAGAAGTAAAAAATACTAAAATAATAAAACAAGGGCGTGTGGGACCGTGGAAGGCATGGCCGGCCGGCTAGGGCCCGGTCCCACGAGTTTCCCTAATTTTGTAATGATTTTATGAAAAAATCATGAATTTTGAGAAATTTGATGAATTTTGGGAGTTTACATGAATTGAAGGAGTTTTCATGAGTTAAAGGAAGCAAAAATATTAAAATAATAAAAAACAAAGGCGTGTGGGACAGTGGAAGGCATGGCCGGCCTGCTAGGGCCCGGTCCCACGAGTTTTCCTAATTTTTTAATATTTTTAGGTATTTTGATGATTTGAGGGAATTTTTCCTAATTTGTGAGAAATACCATGAAATCAAGGAATTTGATGAATTCAAGGAAAACTAATAACAATAAAATAATAAAACAAAGGGGCGTGTGGGACCGACTAGGGCATGGCCGTCCGGCCAAGGCCCGGTCCCACAAGTTTTCATAATTTATTTTATTTTATTATTATTTGATGAATTTTGGGAGTTTCCATGAATTGAATGAGTTTTCATGAGTACAAAGAAGTAAAAAATACTAAAATAATAAAACAAGGGCGTGTGGGACCGTGGAAGGCATGGCCGGCCGGCTAGGGCCTGGTCCCACGAGTTTCCCTAATTTTGTAATGATTTTATGAAAAAATCATGAATTTTGAGAAATTTGATGAATTTTGGGAGTTTACATGAATTGAAGGAGTTTTCATGAGTTAAAGGAAGCAAAAATATTAAAATAATAAAAAACAAAGGCGTGTGGGACAGTGGAAGGCATGGCCGGCCTGCTAGGGCCCGGTCCCACGAGTTTTCCTAATTTTTTAATATTTTTAGGTATTTTGATGATTTGAGGGAATTTTTCCTAATTTGTGTGAAATACCATGAAATCAAGGAATTTGATGAATTCAAGGAAAACTAATAACAATAAAATAATAAAACAAAGGGGCGTGTGGGACCGACTAGGGCATGGCCGTCCGGCCAAGGCCCGGTCCCACAAGTTTTCATAATTTATTTTATTTTATTATTATTTGATGATTTGTGCAAAAATACCATGAAATCAAGGAGTTTTTTCATGAAATTAGAGAAATTATAATAATAATAATAAAATAATAAGGAACCGTGGGGTGTGGGGCCGATCGGGACCAAGGCATGACCGGTTGTCCAATGGTCACGCCCCACATTCCTTTCCTTAATTTTATGTCATTTTTTATGGATTTATGGAAGTACCATGAAACCGAGGAGTTTCCTCGAGACGAAGGAAATTTGATAAAATGAGAGAATTTTCATCAAATCATGAAAAATAATAAAAATGCATTAAAATATAAAACTGGCGTGGGATTGACCACGACACGGTCGGTTGGTCGTGTGTCCGTGCTCCCAGCACCCTGGTCAATATTTTTAATTATTTATTATTTTCTTCTCTATTTTGCATAGGTTCATTGTTTCGTTGTATTTTTGAAATACTCGTTCGTGCGATGACTGTTAGTGTATCATCATTGGATACACCTTCACCATTTGAATCGGGGCTTACTTAGAGGTAGATCAGACGCCCGGTTGTTGATTATTTATTACTAATTGTGGAATCCAGTGGAGAATAATTCACAAAACTGAGTAATAAAATGTTTATTATTAATTCATAGGATCAGCTGAGGATTCGACTACGAATTCAGAATAATAAAGTGAGCATTACCATTCTGTGGGATCGTAGATTCGACCATAGAATCAGAGTAATTAAGATTTATCTATTACGACATGAAATCGGAGTAATGAGATAATATAGTTATTGTTATTCTATGAGATCAAGTCGTGGATTCGATCATAGAATCAGAACAATTGTTATTGCCATTCCAGGGGACCAGTCGTGGATTCGACCATGGAATAAGAGCAATTAGGAATAATTAACTTTGTGCCTCTATACTAGCAGAGCAAGCTGTCTAGGAGCATTAATTATCCCGATATGAGCTTGTCGGTAAGTCATATCCTTTATATAGTCAGGGTAAACTCGTTGTTTGTTCCTGAAGACGTTATCGCTCTATACTAGCAGATCAAGCTGCCTAGGAACCGTCCATCTCGTGATGCTATATAGAAATAATCACTGAAAGTATTCAGTATTCATGAGATATGTCGTTGTCCAGTCGTGAGACTACATATCTACATTGTACTCTGAGAGAAAGTACTCTTTGTTGAGAATTCGATGAGAGACCCGTGTCTCGATACTCACGTATGATTGCTCAATCAGAGCTTCGTATAATTATGAGTTTACGAATTTAGCCTTTGTCGAAAATCCACCATCTACACCCCAGAACAAAAAACAGCTTTCCAGACCCCATACGGGAATTTCTACTATATTGCAATGTCGTTCGGGTTGAAAAACGCGGGTGCGACCTACCAACGGGAAATGGTGGCTATCTTCCACGACATGATGCATCAAATTATGGAAGTTTACATAGATGATGTGGTGGTAAGATCTCGAGCACGAAAAGATCACCTCAACCACTTAAGGAATGTCTTCAACAGATGTATCTTATGCGCCTTTGGAGTCACCTCCGGAAAATTTCAGGGGTTTGTTGTTACCGACAAAGGGATACAAATCGATCCGGATAAGGTAGAAGTGGTAACTACTATGAGGTCGCCCGCAAATGTAAAAGAGTTGCAGACTTTTATTGGTAGAGTATCTTATGTCCGAAGGTTCATCCTAGGGTTGGCGCAACTGTTTTGTGCATTCACACCGCTATTGAAGAAGAACAAGCAGTTGCAGTGGGGAGATGATCAAGAGCAGGCCTTTCAGAAGCTTAAAGAATTCTTAATCAGCGCGTGGGTCCTGCGACCTCCCGTCAAAGGCGAGCCCCTCTACTACAATTCACTATTGGCTCAAAACCTCGGCAACGACCAACTGTGCCCAATTCACTTTATCAGTAGAGGGTTTAGAGACGCAGAGTTTCGATATTCAAAGGCGGAGCAAGCATGTTTAGTGTTCATCTATGCCACACAAAAATTACGATCGTATCTTCTTGCTCATGAAACCATAGTGGTGGAGACAGCTAACCCGATCGCTTACCTGGCGACAAAACCAGTGTTATCCGGCAGAACTGCCTACTGGCTACAACAGCTGTCCGATTTTGAGCTAAAATACCAGCGGTCGAAAGGAGTACGCGGGCAAACATTCAAAGATTTATTGGACGCGTTCCCAAGTATGGATATGACGGAAATAAGTGATGAAATACCCGGAGAAGTTGCGGAAGTACAGGAGGAAGAACGATGTACAATGGTTTTTGACGGATCGTCACGCCCAATAAAGAATTGTTATCATTCACTTTTAACCTAGACTTTGAATGTAGCAATAATGTGGCAGAGTATGAAGCATTGATTCTTGGGTTACGAATGGCCAAGGAACTCAATCTAGAAGAAATCGACATCAAGGGAGACTCGAAGCTAGTCACAAACCAAATATCGAATGATTTCCAGGTAAAAGAGACGCATTTGGCACCATACGAACGGAAGCTCAGGAATTAATAGCGAGGAGAGGAAGCACCGTCATCGAGCATAATAGAATATCTACCAATAAGCATGCGGACGCGTTGGCTACCTTAGCGACCAAGCTACAGTTAAACGAAGCCGACGAAGGCAGCATAGTGGTAAAAAGAAGGGCACTACACAGCACATGGAAAGAGGATGCAACATTTGAATTAAAGGATGATTGGAGAACAACATACATCGAAGATCTGACTAGAGAAGCGGACGATCAGTTACTGCCCGTTAAAGTATTGAAACAATTTGTTGTAATCCGAGGAGCATCATACTTTCGAACATCCGGAGGCGCTTTATCACGATGTGTGGGAAAGCCAGAAGCACAGGAAATACTGAATTGCGTCCATGAAAAATCATGCGGAAATACAAGAGGGATCCCGCTGTACCGACGGCTACAGAGGATGGGTGTATACTGGCCAAATATGGCATTCCAAGCAGCGGTAATACAAGATAAATGTAATGATTGTCAAGAACCCCCACAGAAGACGGAAATATGTAATGCGGAGATAGAGGACTGAAGACAACCTTACATAGACTTCATCCAGCACGAGCGCCTACCGCCAAATAGACAAGAAGCATTAAAAATTCAAAGGAAATCCGGACGATTTTTCATGAGTGAAGGCATCCTCTATAGGAAGAGTTTCGGGGATAAGATACTACGTTGTCTGTCACAAGAAGAGGCGGAGATAGTTATGGCTACGACTCACGATGCCGAGCACCAAGGTATGATAAAACTCTTCCTACAGTTGCACGATGGGGGTATTACTGGCCCACAATGGAGTTTGATACAACCGAGCATGTGAAGAAGCGCCAGAAATGTCAAAGCCACGGATCGTTAATCCACGCCCTGCATACCTTGTTGCATAGTGTCGTCACCCCATGCCCTTTTCATAGATGGGGACTTGATTTTATTGGGCCGATACGCCCAACTTCATCCGTGCGTCACAAGTATATCATCACCGCGACTGAATACTCTACCAAATGGGTTGAAGCTATTCCGCTCTGAGACAACTCAGGCGCCACGATCGCTGCATTTATCAAAGAACACATCATATGTCGATTTGGTGCACCTATGATTATACGCTCGGATAATGGTACCTCTTTTATTAATCAGACTGTCATGTATTTGTTGAACCAATATGGGATCAAGTTCCACACCTCGATTGTCTATTACCCTCAGGGGAAAAGTAAGGCCGAAGCAACCAAAACAACACTGTTAAGGATACTAAGTCGGACAGTGCATGATCATCACAGGAGCTGGCATGAGAAGCTACCCCTTGCACTTTGGGCATACCACATTTCCAAGAGAAGTTCAACTGGTGCCTCCCCTTATTCCCTGGTGTACAGAGAAGATGCAATACTGCCAGCAGAAATTGCAATACCGTCCGCACGCATGGCTATGGCCAGCCTCACTACCCCGAATGAGGTCAGTCGTTTTACTCATCTGGATACCTTAGAAGAACGACGAGACAAGGCTGAACGTTTCTCGGATAAGTATAGGCAACGGACGACAACATATTATAACCAGAAAGTAAAAGAACGAGTCTTCAGCGTAAATGACGTAGTGATGAAAATCGCACCACATGTCCAGCGTAATGAAAATGCTGGAAAAATTGTTGCAAATTGGCAAGGTCCATTTATGATTAGCGAAGCAGCAGAAAGCAGATATTATTATCTGAGGCGGATGAATGGATCACGCATCGATACTCCTATCAATAGTAAATGGCTTAAAACTTATTACGCTTAAGTAAATTAATGTACGCCGGATGGGTGAGAAATAATAAAACAATTATCTTATATTATACTTTGAGTCACGTTAAATTCTCGCGTACGACCCGATAGGACGCGCCAATAGTCCAAGAAAGGACTAAGCTTTGTGCATGGCTTAGATGAAGTGCACCAATAGTCCAAGAAAGGGCTAGGCTCCGTGCATGGCTTAAATGAAGTGAACCAATAGTCCGAGAAAGTACTAAGCTCCGTTCATGGCTTAGATGAAGTGCACCAATAGTCCAAGAAAGGGCTAGGCTCCGTGCATGGCTTAGATGAAGTGCACCAATAGTCCAAGAAAGGGTTAGGCTCCGTGCATGGCTTAGATGAAGTGCACCAATAGTCCAAGAAAGGACTAGGATCCGTGCATGGCTTAAATGAAGTGCACCAATAGCCCAAGAAAGGGCTAGGCTCCGTGCATGGCTTAAATGAAGTGCACCAATAGTCCAAGAAAGGACTAGGCTCTATGCACGGATTAGATGAAGTGCACCAATAGTCCAAGAAAGGACTAAGATTCTATACTTAGCCTGACGAAGCACGTCAGTAGCTCCGGAGAATGATAGTTTCCGTGCATGATCAATAAAGAACGCCATAAGTGTAGATCGCGACTAATCCAAGTAATAAGATATTTTATAAAAATAATATTCTTAAAGGAAATTACGTGCGCATACGATACACATAAAATAGCACAAATGCAATGTTTATAAGCATCCGACACGACATACAAAACAGATAAAACAATATACTCTGTGGCAGAATCCACTAAGTCAAAGAATTGAAGATAGAACTGAAGTCGCGCACCTCAGTTGGACACGAGCGACAACCAAGTCGCCCTCTTTTCATTCCATCCGGTCACGAGCGTTAGCAAACGCCTCAGAAGCCTCATCCGCAGCCATCACATTTTCTATTGAAGGATCGATCCGACTAGCACTCAGTCGATCCACATAAAGATCCATAACAAGGAAATACTACATTTGGCTAACCCCCAAATAATTCCTCACATTCATGAACGAGTCGGGCATTACCAGCAATGGTAGCTTACAACAGTTCCATTTTTTGTTTCCTAAGAGACAAACATAAAGTACTAACGGATTCTTCCATAATAGCTAAAACAAAAACGGGAGGAAAACTTTTGCTTGGAATACTTAGGCTATATACCAAAAGAAAAAAAAACGGGAGGAGAACTTTTAAGTTGATTCAGTTATGAGCATGCGACAACGTGTGATTTCTTGTTTACATCTTACATCATCACAAGCGCTTCTTCACATTGAATAGTAGTCACAATTAAAGCTGCCTGCAAATATCCTAGCACCTGATCTACCTCATACAAAATCCTCTCAGACGCATTATTCTGGCGAGCCATGTTGGAGGTCTCATCCTGCTTCTCGAATGCTTTACGTGCATTTTCTTGCACAACCAACCTATGAGTCCGCAAAACTCTCAATTCACTCTTCAAGACTAGCAACCGTGCCAATTCCACCTATTTATCTGAAGGATGCACCAAGGCGCGTATCATGCACAAAGACAAGGAATAACCATGCATACGTCGACTTGGCAGATGAGAAGCGGACACATCATAATCCGTGATTACCTGATCAATATCTATGATCATAAGATTTATCTCTCGCAGTAGTTGATCAACCTCAAGACGAGCGGAGACAGCATCATCCAATGCACTCTGAATCCTGAAAGAAACTGGCCCGGACATTTGAGTCTTCCGAGCTGCTAAAAATATCTTGTACTGTTTGTCAAACTGAGCGCGCGCTTTTGTACGACTCGCCGGAATTCTCTCCCTAATCAATTCTATTTCGGCTCTCACGAGCCGCAAGCGATCTAGCTCGGATCCTCTCCTATACGGGGATACTAATGATGGCACAGAAGCCAAAGATAGCACATAACCATGCAAATGTTCAGCCATGCAGAAAATAATAGCATAGACAATGAGCAGAGTGTAAAATGAAGATTCCATACTAACACAAATAGTTTATTTATAGGAACTACAGCTACCGTCATAACTCCCACTAAAAAAAATAATCATGGTAACATATCAAGCTCCAAGCGAACTGCAGTAAGGGCCATCTCAATGGATCTAACACTGCGATCCGCCTCAACACATCGGAAATGGGTAATCATACGTTGCTTACGGCAATAACCATGATACTCCAGAAGGGTTAAATCAGGAAGACCATCTTCACTCTGAATCCTCCTCACCAGATGATCCGCAACAGATAGTTGTTCATGCCAACTTGAGTTTTCGATTTCGAAAGTATCTCGAGCAAGGAACATCACCCGGAAAAGACGGTTTAGACATTCCATTTCAAGAACTAATCTCACACGATTAGCCATAAACCCAAAACAAATAAAAGAAAAGGAGAAAGAAACTCAAGGAATATTTACGGCGATTAATCAAAACAAACTCTCATATATATAATCAAGACAACACAATATCCGAGGCAATGAATATTAAAAAAAAAAACGGGAGGAGAACTTTTGAAGATGAGGATGATCCAGCTATAAGCGAGCGGCAGTAGGAAATGTCTTCGTCCAAGTCTTGCATCATTAATTGTGCTTCCCCATACTGGGTAGTGGAATCGGTATAAGCACTACGCACCTCCTCCAACACTTGATGAACCTTATACATAACTTCACTAGAAGCACACGCTTTTTGAGCCATATTTAGTGTCTCTTTATGCTCGTCATAAGCTTTGCGGGCCTTATCCATAGCGATCAGACGATGAGTTTGTAGCATCCCGACTTCATCCTTCAAAATCAACAGACGTGCCAACTCCGCTTTCATGTCAGCAGGACGAATAAGAGCAGACACGGCACATAAAGTCAAAACACACCCACGCAGATTCGGACCCGCCTGTTGAGTGATGAAAGCGCGACAATCAGCTATTGCTTTCTTTTCTCAATATCAGTCGTCATAATTAGTGCTTCCTGAAATAAGCGCTCAGCTTTGTTCCGCGCAACTATAACATCATCCAGTGCACGTTGTACAGATAGAGTTATGTGTCCGGACGCCTGTGACCCCCGATCCATCGAATAAGTCTCATACTGCTCGTTAAATCGCGCGCGCGTAGCCACTCTGTTAACCATCCTAACCTCTCTAAGTACCTCCACTTCAGCTTTTACCAATAACAAGCGAGTCATCTCATGATCCTTTTCATAAGGGATAACCAGTATTGGCACTGGGGATAAGGCCAAAGTATACCCGTGAAGACGATGATCCATCAGCTACAAAAAGAAAAATATATATAACTAGCAACCATAGGGTGAATGAAATACAGAAAGAAACTTGAAAGATGTCAAAGCAACTCCACTCATCCCTACTTATAGAAATGCATAGTGATACCATGTTAAATACCATCCAACCATAATAATAAATACAGTTAAACCAAACAGTAAAATATGTCTTGCAAAATAAAAGCGAACCATAAAATCCTCAGTCCCAGCAAAACAAAACAAATAAATTGTCCAAAAAATCATCATCAGAAAATATCCAGAGCAACCAGGTCGTCCCTCTTCCTAGTTAGGCGCCCATTAACCTCCTCGGCAGCATCCCGAGCGATCTTCAGATCCTTGGTAGCCCGACCCACGTCCGCTATAAGTTGATCATAAGCTTCCTTCTTAGCATTTGCAACATCGAGTAGTTTCTTGTGCTCCCGCTCCAATTCCTGGATCTCACGAGGCAACGTGGTCCGCGCGTTGTGACTAGCCTTCGCCTGTTCCAGTAGATTCTTGAGTCATTGAATGGGGAATCGAAGAACTAGATAAGTCTGGATGGTAGCGTCCCACTTCCTCAAGATATCCGGACCAATTGGAGTTTCATCCTCCAGGGAAAGACCCTCCGCTATGATGAGCAGATCCTCCTTAGCTACGATCAAAGAATTGATGGGCATATCCTCATGAACACACATGTGGCCGAACTTCTCCACTATGCGTCGATAGGTAGCTGCTTTGGACGAAGGGACCCAAAATCCGTGTACCAACGCATAGCGGTTGTCCACACCAGCCTCCGCCGCGGAAATGGTACCGGGATATTTGAACCGAGGATCCTCAGGAACAGCCATAAACTCAGCATCTGCATCCACACTTTGAGAAACCTTAGGGGTCGACTTGGAAGATTTATGCCGCTTGTCATTGGCACTGCCGGACTCGCTGCCTTTGACCTGCTGGTTCGAGCCGCTTCCTTTACCATGAGCGTCATCTCGTTTTCCCATGTTCTAAAAAAAGGGGAAAGGGGGAGAAACAAAGGGAGAAATCATAAGAAAAACATCCTGATATGGTAAGGAAATGAAATTCAAGTAGAATATATATACCAGAGTGGGGAAAAGAATATGATTAGCTGGAGAATGAATAGATTGGCGAGAAGAAGAAGAAGAACTCGACGCAGCCGGCTCCGAGTGACCTGATAAAAAGAAAGAGAAAGGAAGAAAATAAAATAATCTTGACAAGAAGTATAAGAAGTGAAGATGTTTATATAGATCACCAAATGCATTTAATAATCATAACATAAATATGATTACCGGTACGTATCGGTATATGAAACTTAACAATTATGAATATAGTACACTCACAGGATTTAAAAGGGGAAGAGCTCTGATTTCGGGCGCCACCTTGAAGACCACTACCCTCCTGGGAATAGTCACGCACAAAACGATCCGACTCAGACTCATCCCTTGCATCTAACATATCGGAGGGAGTGTGAAGAGGATGATTGGGATCTTTAATTGTCTGTACGATTAGGGGACGAGTAGAGTGAAGAATCATACAAGGAAAGAGTATCTCGGGACCACTTTGACTAACTGATCGACCAAGATGCCAATCCACACGCTCGATGAACGTACTCGCGGATGACGACCCCACTTTGGGAGCCTGCGTGGAAAACGGAGGAGAGACATTAGAAGTGCGTATGAAATGCAACCACGGAATAGGCAGCACGCCGGCGTCCCGCTTCATCTTCTTATCCAGTCGATCGTCCCTCCATTCGTTAAAAGGCAGGTTGATGTACTCTTCAAAAAAGAGACCTCTAGGTTTGCAGCCGATAGGCGGAGAGTTCTAAAAGAATATGGCAAACTAGTAAAAGAAACTAAACGCGGAACCATATTAAAGTGACAACCAAAGGAGAAGGAAGATACCTTAGCAGGAGGAGATGCAACTGAAGGGATATGCAAAGGCTTCAATGATGGAATGCGCATTCTTTTCTTGGAGTCGGATGGAGGTAGAGCGGTACCCTTCCCATCTTCTTGAGAAGACGGGGCGCCCGAAGGAGGGTCCCATCTGGTAACTATCAGACGAAGAGGACGACCCTTGTTACTGGAAAATAGCCTATACTTCTTGGCAACCTCAGCGTTTAGCTTCACGCGACCTGATGCATGCATTTATTTGAGGTCTTTCTTAGTTAAAGCCGGAGTGGGAAATGGCTCTTTGATGAGTAGATTCAGTACACTCCAATTAACATTATTACGATAGCCAAGGCACTCGTTGGTAACACCTACATGCCGGCGAAGCTGAGGTTGGTAGAAATAAAAAAAGCATGCACGGTCGCTCATCCGAAGACCGCTTTTGAAGACAAAGCAATCAAAGCTTTTCCGGACCTCCTTATCCTCCTCTATTGAAGAAGGAGGAGGGTCATAAGGAACCCCTTGGTCAAACCCTAGCTGCCCTGCCACACAGATGGTATTGTAAGCCTCAGAAGAAAACTTCCCACCATAAAATCTGGGAAGACATATAAGTAAAATAGAAACAATCATGTCAAACTCCTCATCCGAAGGTATCTCCGCTGAAGATATCCTCCTCCGGGACTGGATGGCAAAAGTATAATGAAGAGAGCCAGTGCGACCGTCTGATAAGTGATAGGGTTGAAGTACACACCCTTGTCCATGTAATCCTTGAGATTCTCCTTTGGAAAATAACCCTTCTTGTGGTAAAGAGCCATCCGAGGATGAGACTCGGCTTTTGTCACTAGGCGCTTGGAGTCATCCTCTTGAACAACTTCTTCTTGCCGAGAAAGCGCGAGGGGATTCAGATGAGAGGGCCTATACTTGGGGAAACGTTCCCAAGACCATGCCTGAATGAAGTTAGCAGGAAGGAAAGTTTCAACCTCATGGGATCCGTCCACGTGACGGATGTCACTTACCAACAAATCTAAATGGTGGTACAAACCACCCAGGAACATGGGAGCAAGCGGGAACGACACGTCGCGGGACATCATCACGGCTGATAGACACATTTTTGTGTCTAATTTGATCTCAATATTATATATTGTTGTCTCTCGATTTTGTACTAATTTTGGTGTTTTATGTATTTGTAGGCATTTTTGGGAATAAAAATGTTTTTCGGAAAATTCGGCTCGAAAAGTTGATTTTGGCACCCGGAGGACACATGTTATGCGGACTCTCTGCTTTGGATAAGGGGCACTCACTTGATAAGGGGTGACCACTTGCTATTCGCACCCCTGAACTGGATAGGGGGAGGTCATCTTCTTTGTTTGAATTTGGTTTTGGCCGGAATACTTACATGCACGCTGTTGATTTTGGGTCGGATTGTTGGAGGGATTTCAGCGAGATTCAATCGCTAGAAACGATTGCGCTGGGCCTGAATACACTAGACAGGATTAGTATGGTCAATTTGATCGAGCAAAATGGGCCAGCAAAGCCGTGGGATGAAGATAAAGCTAAACATGGAAGAGAAGATAATATCGATTCTGTTTGATTCTAACTTGGAATTTACGTGGCCAATTAGTTAGAGAATATCTTGTCTTTGATTGTTGCTATATCTTAGGAAGTTTTACAACCAACAGACGCGTGAAGAAGGAAATTTGGAAGAAATATATCCGAGAATATTTTCTTCATCAATGCCGAGTAATGGAGGATTATATGAAGTTATGGCGAGATATTTCGGTGCTGTTGGGTTATAAATAGTTGCTGAGGTATCCTAGCGAGGGTTGTCGAGAGTTGGGAGGAGAAGAGAGGAAGCTGCAGAGGTAGAATCACGAATTCTCTCTGCTGCTGCTGCTGTTCGTGATGAAGATGAAGAACATGAAGAACTGACCTGCAACAACAGTTATTTTTCAACATTGAAATAGACTCACAGACGTGGGTCGTAGGTGTGGGTCTTAGAGCTACAGTAACAATAGCACTTCTTCTTTGTCGTTTACTTTGGACGCTTTCTGTGGGTCGCACATTCACTGTTTTATTATTTCATCTCCATTTTCATCCTTGTAAACACCCTTTGAGCAATAAATAAATATTTTGAGCGTGTTTTTATCATGATGAGCTAAACCCAACACTGGGACGACGGAGGAGGTCGAATTTCATCCACGTGGTAATTTCATTAATTCTTTTATTTACTTTTTGCACTAATTTTAATTGAATTAAGATTTTAAATTAATTACTTGTGATTTCATTTGATGGAGTATGCTTAGTCCTAGGGATTTTTGATATGCCATGCTTAAGAAATACAAGTAATATTTTATAAAATCTATCTTTGCAATAAACTAGAGTTAATATTTGTTTTGTTTTGAACTATAATCGCCTAGAATTAAATTTTGAACCATTTGAGAATGAAAAATGGCCGAATCTTTAGTCCCAGTTTCTCGCACCAGTGTTAATATTTTTATTGTATATATTTATCTTTTTTATTAAGTTTAAAAAATTATCCTTCACAAGTCCGAGAGTTTGAACCTCATTATTACAACAACCCGCAAAAAATCTTTAATCAACGGCCATAGGGATCAGTTCATTCTTGATGGTGTCCCGGGGAATGTATTCGAAAACGTCGTGGCACAGCCAGAAGATGAGGAAGGCAGCTAGCTCCGCTCTATCTGTTTCCCCTTCTAGAGGAGGAACACC
Source organism: Papaver somniferum (assembly GCF_003573695.1). Taxonomy (NCBI): domain Eukaryota; kingdom Viridiplantae; phylum Streptophyta; class Magnoliopsida; order Ranunculales; family Papaveraceae; genus Papaver; species Papaver somniferum. Next base: position 129,440,447 of record NC_039359.1, read on the forward strand.
TTTGCCGGGACCAGACTGCAGAGGAGCCCATTATTTGATCCAGCACGAGCAGGAAGATCGACGTTGCCCGGATTTAGGCTTCTGGTCGCTCTTCACTTCTTTCACATCATCAGCTTCTTTAGTAGCAGAAGGCTCTGGTCGATCAGCTTTTATTGCGGACGCCATGAATTTCGAAGAAGATGAGACATTTGCGGGAGAACCTTTAGAAGCTGACGTGGCGTCTTTACCCTTACATTTATCCATTGGGACTCCATCATCGTCCGTAGCTTCATCCTTAAGCTCCTCAGGCAGCTGATAGGTTATAGAATTCGCCTTGGCTTTAAGCAAACAGTCACGGAGATCTCTGTTATCATTGTTTAAAGATTTGTGGATGCAGCAACTGTCGTAAACTACGTCACCATGGACAGGTAGACCCGTGAGCGCCACCACGTCCTCGAGGATAGGGGTCGCTTCTCCCCAGGAAAATATGAACGTATGAGGGTCGATCCCCAGCGTGCACATAAGCGATTTATGCTATCGTGGTCCCGCCGGACGTATCTAAACTTGAAGGCCTATAGAGCTGCTCCTATACCTAGAGAGCGGATAACCCTTGCGTTCTCAAGATTGGAGCGAATGTAGTCGGTCCAGGTATCCCAAGCGGCATGAGATTCAGCGGAAGAACGTAAATGGATCGTAGGAAAGACATAATCTCCTCTATGTACCGCCAAGCGGGGCGAGTCCTCAAAGGAAGGCGCAGGGGGAAATTCTGCCTGAGGGAGGATAAGCCATTCTTCTGACCCGGGCGGAGGAAATGGATGAGGGTTAAGCATGCGAGTAACCCCAAATATCATCGGCTGGGAAAAGAAAAATACCATCATCCGCAGTGGGCGGTCGAATGTCATCCTTGAGACGGGTATTGTTCCTGAACTCGTCGAGTGTATAAGATTTGAGCCGGGGAGGCGAGTCGCGGATAGGTGATTCGTTAGACATGGTAAGCAGCAGAGAGACAAGGAGAGGGGAAAGAAGATAGTGAAAAATATGGGATTCTGGGGCGAGATCTCTTCTATTTATAGGAGGGTGAAAGAAGGAGCAGTTACTGAGCAGATTAGTAACCGTCGTATCCTAAAGGTCGTGAGCGTCAACCGCCTATAACTCCCCAATGATAACCGCAGCATACCAAGAGTCGTGAATCAAGACTGCCTATAACCGCCTATTGCAACCGTAGCATCACCTGGTGACTGTTGACACGGTCCCTCACCGGTCAAACAGTCAGGGGACTAATGTTGATAATGAAAATAACCAATCTTAGAATTAGCGGCCCCTTAACCCATTAAGGGTTCCCTTTTAGGATAAAGAGGCTTGGGGACTAGTCCAAACCCATTAAGATAGGGAAGTCCTAGTCTACCCAAGAGTACACATGGACAGTTGGGCTTTGGCCTAAAGGGGGAAGCCCTTTAGGGTTTGGTATTAACTTAAGGAAAGGGAAATGGTAGTTTAGTAATATGATAATCTTATGGGCACTAATCTATAAGAGGGATATTATAAAAGGGAAAGAAGGTACATTTTTCAAGGTATCATTAATTCCCCACTACTTTCCTAAACCTATCCACTCCTTGGGAGTACTTTCTGTGATTAGGGCTAGTTACTTCTCCCCACATTCTACCCATCAACACATCCAAATCTTTGTTATGGTTAAATGATAGATTGAATGTGCAATTAATATTCTTTGAGAAAGTTTTGTTCTTCATATTTGTCTTTCCCTAATAAACATAACCCTTCCTCTTTTGGCTTTTGTCGGGATCACCGCTTCTCTCACAAACCATTTCAAAGTGAGTTTTTGTTTCATTCCCATTCAAAACTAATACACACATGTATTTTTGTGCATGTTATCTAGCCCAACTCTTTGCCTCCGCCAGATCTTTGAATACCAAGTCATTCATGTAGTGATGAGATGTGTCCTCGTACAAAATATAAACTGGGGAAGGTTGATTTTCCATTGGTATTGGATCACATTCAACCTACGAGAAATAACACAATGTCAATGACAACCACAAACAAGAAACACTTAAAATTTCGGCAATGTAAAAAGATTATCGGCCTTACCGAACTCAGAGTTCGGTTATCTAGTCACTAGAAATATTTTGCGAGCTTGCCGAAATTTGATGACAAGTTTTGTCCTTAGAAGTTCGACAACATAGTTAGTTCACATGACTAAGCCGAACTCTAAGTTCGGCAACCCCGATAGTATACTAGACTAAACCGAACTATTATTTGTCTACTCTAAGCTATTAGTTCTGGAAAAAGATAACTGAACTCGGAAAAAACTCCATTAAAATGGAGTCCGGCTACCTGCGTATGCTACATCAAGTAACCAAACTGCACATACAGAAGAGTTCGGTTACATCGCAATGCATATTTGGTAACCGAACCACCTTGACCTAGCCGAAATTTTTTACTGAAATTTTCATTTTAACCAATTTTTTGCACAATTCAAGCTACATTAACCAAATTTGAGCCATACCTGAGTACCCATATCTTCATCTTCTGGTTGTGGCTGATAAAATTCATCATTTGGGTCGTTAGCTTGAGTTTGGGGAAAAAAACATCCATCATCTAACAAATAACTCATACCCGGATCGTTAGAAGTATTGACAAATACTCTAGGAGATGAGGGAGGTTCTGAATCTGAGGAGGAGTTATCATCACATGAATCACTCATATCATATTTAGAAAACTCAAAATAAGATTTTTTGAGTTCAACCCTATTTTTCTTCATCTTTTCTTCTTCTTCTTCTCACCCAATAATTCTGATTCTAACATAAGTATCATATTAATAACTCACTAATCTCTAATTAATCATTACAATAACACTACACTAACAATGATTTAATTACAAAGAGTTTTTTTTGTATTAACAAAAGATAAAGATAAGGGGTGGCTGGATTTTACTTCAAATATCTATCCCCAAATAAATTGAGTAGTCCCCCACCAAAATGGGCTAGTGCCCAAAAAATCGTTCTTTAAAATCGAGACAAAGTTCATACAGTGAAAGCCCATAATTACTTTCTTTTGAAGCCCGAAAATACCATTGCCTCCTTTTCAGGAGTATTTTTCTTGAAAGCAAAGAGATAGTAAACAAAAAGATTTTCGGACTGGAGTTCGTTTACTGGGTTTACCTCTTCTTTTTAGTTTTTTTACACAAGCTTGAAGAGGGTCTTACAATTACTAGTATTATTTTTTTACTTTAGAACTATTTTACAATTACTCAAAAGGTGTTGGTGAATGGCCGTGCAAGTTGTTATTGAGTAATAAAACTTCGACAATGCAAGTTGGCATGGCAGAACTTAGTGGGTTGTTACCTAGAAAATTTATCTGTAATTACCAACTTCCCACTAAATTGGTAGTTGATTGGTTGAAGATTGAATATATTTATAGAAAAACAAATAGAGCTGCAGACTGGTTAGCAGGGTTGTATCCTCCCTCTGCCTTTGAGATTCTTGACTGGGAAAGATTGGGAACTGAGTTTGCTGGCATTTTTCTGGATGATAGCAGTCAGAAGGCTTATTATCGTCTGTAATTTTGGTTTGGGTTGCAGGCTAGGTTTGTCTAGTCTGTGGGTGGTGTAATTTTTGTTTTCCTTTTTCTTTTGTTGGGTTAGGGGCCCTTCTCCCCTGCTCAATGTGTCAAATTTTTTTTTTTTAAAAAAAAAAAAACCTTCCCACTAAATTTTTTAAATGGAATTACGAACTTGCCATCAAGTTAAACTCCCTAATGTGGCAAGCAGTTCTAAATAGAATTGCTCCCGAAGATGACTAGTGAAGCGGAGATACAGGCGAGTGACTCTTGTGGCCTCTGTTTAATGGAGAAGGAAAGTGCGCGACATGTATTCTTACATTGTCATGTTTTCGAGCAAAATGGCTGTCATTCTAAACCAACCGAGGGAAAACTGGGGATATCCTGTGGAATTTTTTCAAGAATATGGTTTCATCTAGACTGTTGATACCATAAAATAGTTGGCCCCACATTCTCATGAAGATTTCCCCCTTTAATGAAGAAAATATAGTCGAATGCTTAATTGGGGCTCCCGAAAAGGCGAAAACTAACTAGGGACCTCACACTAGAAGAGAAAAAAAGGTCACCCAAACCTAATTCCAATACCTTTTATCCAAATATTTTAGGTAATGGCTAATCTATCCTTATTTAATTAGTGGTAATTTTACTTAATTAGTGTTAATCTCACTTAATTTGATTTTAATTTTTTCTTTTTTCAAATTTCTTGTTTATAATTTATTTTTTCTTTCTGAGCCATGAAAACTCGTTAGGTAGTGACATTTTACAATAACTACTCTTAACAGTCATTAAATTTTCAAAAACGACCCCAAGAGTTGTTACTGTTTAATAGTTGTTTCTTGACGACTCTAAACTGTCGTTAATACTTATAAAAGAGTCGTTAACTTCTTTAATGTATTTCCGCCATTAATGACTCATAGAAGAAGATAACGACTCTTTTATAATCATTAACGACTGTTTAGAGTCGTCAAGAAACAACTTTTAAACAGTAACGACTCGTGGGGTCGTTTTTGAAAGTTTAACGACCGTAAAAAGTCGTTATTGAAAACGTCACTACCTAACGACTTTTCATGCTAGTCTCAGGAAAAAAAATTGCAAACAAGAAATTTGAAAGAAAAAAGTTAAAATCAAACTAAGTGAGATTAACAAAATTTTGGGTTTAAAAATTAAAATGAGTTGGGGTTTAGAGTTAAGGGTTGATAGAATTTTGAATTTTAGGTTTAGTGAAGGGTAAAACAATATATTCACTATATTTTGGGGTGGAAATAAATTTTTTAGAGTGGGAATAAAATGGCTGAGGCCACTAATTATTTTCTAAGGCCCCAATTAAGGGTTGATATACTCCTGTGGTTCTTTTCATCGTAAAATCAGTAAAAGATAATCAAAGATGTGAAACAACCAAAATGAATAGTATCTTTTAAAATCTGGCCAAATATTCATGTCAGCACTTTTGTCTACAGGCTGGACCAGAGATGGTACAAACAACCAGCATTAGTGCTCAGATATTATGCACGGCAATCCACTTATGGTACAAAGAGGCAGCATTAGTGCTCAAAGATTACGAACCATGGACAAGTAATTGTTCAAACAGACAACGTCAGTGCCCAAAGATTATACACCGCCCATTAGTGTCCAAAGATTATGCACTGCGGACCTGCCGTGGTACAAACAACTACCATTGGTGCTCAAAAATAATTGTACACGCAACTGTCACATTTCTGTCCCACTTGAAGGAAACAGAAGGATATACACTTGAAGAAAAATATTATTCTCTGATTGTGATATCCACCACTCACATTACTTGATTATCTTAGGTCACCCCCATTATAATTTAGGACATCTTTTATTGGTACATGGAGTAATTTTTTTTTCTTTTTGGACACGTTTTTAGTTTTTTCCAAGAAAGGGAAGTTATGAAAAGTATTTGGAATCGACCAATAGTGAACAGGTACATTTATGACATATTACCACATATATACAGCATGTCAGCATTAATTGGCAATTCAATGGTGAATATATGGAGGTGAAAATATGCTTTCATCCACTACATTGAGTATGTCTTGTTGATGTAATCAAGGAGACGAAAGAAGGAAGAGGAAGAAGAAAACCCATTACAAATGGAGAAAATTTATTCAAGCCAGGAAGGACTGGATGAACCCATGGCAAGATCATCGCAGCATGGCGGTCTTAAAACCATGCCCTTCATAATTGGTATGCGTTATTTGATGTTTTTGATTATGATGGTGTATTTTGCAAGTGTTTGCTTGGGGCTAATTCTTGAACGTGTAATGGTTTTTTTTGTTTCAATAGCAAATGAAGCATTTGAAAAGGTTGCAACTTATGGACTGACGGCGAATATGATTTTATACTTGACCGGAGCTTTTAATATGGAAGTTGTGATGGGTGCTCAAGCTTTGTTCTTATGGACTGCCACATCATATTTTTTGCCGATTGTTGGAGCTTTGGTTTCTGATTCTTACTTGGGTAAATTTAGGGTCATTGTTCTCGCATCACTATCTAGCCTCACTGTAAGTTAAAAATTTATCACCTGTTTCACAAATTAAATTCTCCAAGTCCAATTATAAACCAAACATGAAAAGTTTTACAAATCGATTATCCATAAATTAGAGGCATAGCCAGGTATTGACAACTGGGGAAAATGCCCTCACTTGCCAATTGGCTCTCAAACCGTATTTATGTATTATGGTACTATAGCATAATCTCATACATTCTTCCCACTTACAGGGGATGGTTTTACTCTGGTTAACAGCAATGGTTCCATCAGCATCACCTAGGGAAGCTGAAAAAGCCACACCAGCGCAACTTGCTTTACTATTTTCATCATTTGCGTTCATGGCAATTGGGGCAGGTGGTATTAGACCATGTTCAATAGCATTTGGAGCTGATCAATTTCACAAACCAGAAAACCCTGGAAATGAAGGAGTTTTGCAAACTTTCTTCAATTGGTATTATGCATCTGTTGGAGTCTCAATCATGGTTGCTGTTACCCTTATCGTCTATATTCAAGATCATAAAGGATGGAAATTTGGTTTCGGCATTGTTGTCCTGCTAATGTTATTATCCACTGTCTTGTTTGTCTTGGGTAATCCATATTATGTCAAGGTGAAGCCAAATAAGAGTTTGTTTATAGGGTTCGCACAAGTCCTTGTGGCATCTTGGAAGAACAAGGATCTTGTTTTTCCTCCAGTGAATTCTATTCATGCATGCAGCTACGTGTACCATCACCATACAGGTTCAAAATTGGTCGCACCAACTAACAATCTAAGGTACATAAAAAAAAAGTCTGAATTCCTGCTTTATAATCATTTTATACCAAGCTTGTGTAATTTGTTGGCTGGTAACATGTGTGTAGGTTTCTGAACAAAGCTTGTATAATCAGAAATCCTGGCGAAGAAAACTTGAAACCAGATGGGTCAGCTAGAAAACCGTGGAGTTTATGCACAGTGGATCAGGTTGAAGACCTCAAATCCTTAATGAGAGTAATTCCTATATGGTCAACCGGGATCATGGTTAGTGTAGTAGTCGGCCAGAATTCGTTTTTCGTACTTCAAGCAAAAAACATGAACAAGCATATAACCTCAAGCTTCCAATTCCCAGCAGGCTCATTTATGGTCTTCACAATCCTAACTTACACAATATGGTTAGTGGTGTGCGATAAAATCATTATTCTGCTAGTATCAAAAGTTACAAAACAAAAAGGTTCACTTACCGATAAACAACGGATGGGTATAGGAATACTACTTGTATGTGCAGCAATGATAGTTTCGGCCGTGGTGGAAAGTATTCGACGCAAAAGAGCAATCGAACATGGGTTGTTGAAAATTGCTCATGCCGCGGTCGATATGTCAGCTTTTTGGTTAGTGCCACAACATTGCTTGGTCGGAGTAGCTGAGGCTTTTAATTTTATAGCACAAATCAAGTTTTACTATACTCAATTTCCTAAAAGTATGGCTAGTATTGCTGTGGCTCTTTTCTCAGTTGGAATGGCTGTTGGGAACTTGATTGGGAGTTTTATTGTAAAGGTGGTGGATAAAGCAAGTAAAGGAAGCGGAAATCAAAGTTGGCTTTCAAGTAACTTAAATCAGGGCCATTATGATTATTATTATTGGGTTCTTGCTGTTTTGAGTTTTGTTAATTTCTTGTACTTTCTTGTTTGTAATTGGGCTTATGGTAGTGACAACAATGAAGAAGGAATTAGAGTTTTAGGTGATCAGGGGGAAGAGGTGAAAGAGAAAAACATTCATGTCTAGCTATTTTTCTTCTTTTGGAATTTGTTTAGTTTGTATGAAAGACCCTCAGATCCTCTCTTCTTAGAGTTGTTGCAGTAGATTCACGTTCATATCCAAATATAGAAGATCTGAAGACTATTCGTTTTCTGGAGTATGTGCAAACTAATTCTTTATGCGAATTGAAACGACAAGATAAGAATTTGAAGGTTTTGTGTATTACTCAAAAGCTTGAGTATAATGCAGGATAAACCTGTGTCTAAATAAGCCTCATGCGGCTTTACAAATATGGAGATAAAATTATACTAAACTAATATCTTTCCTAACATACGAGATATATTATAACTACCGTATATACAAAATATACATGTGAATCCCTTAATACTCCCCCTCAAGTTGGAGCATGGAGATCACGAATGCCCAACTTGCGAAGAAGAAGATCAAATTGAGGACGTCCAAGCGCTTTGGTGAAGATATCTGTAAGTTGAGCGGTTGTGCGAATATGAGAAGTGGCAATAGCACCCGATTGAATGTGATCACGTACATAGTGACAATCAATCTCAATGTGTTTGGTGCGCTCATGAAAAACATGATTAGCAGCAATATGAAGCGCGGATTGACTGTCACAATAAAGACGCATAGGCTGGGAGTGGGACACACCAAGAGATTTCAATAACGCCTTGAGCCAAGTGAGCTCACTACAAGTATGAGCCATAGAACGGTACTCAGCCTCGGCGGAAGAACGCGACACCGTGTGCTGCTTCTTTGTCTTCCAAGATATAGGTGAACCTCCCAAAAATATAAAATAGCCGGTAAGAGAACGACGACTAAGAGGGCAGGAGGCCCAATCAGAGTCACAATAAGCAGTAAGTTGAAGAGCACTGTCCTTACGTAGAAAAATCCCTTGACCCGGATGACTCTTAAGATAACGAAAAACTCGAAGAGCAGCTTCCCAATGTGCAACTCGAGGAGATTGCATGAACTGAGCCAATACGTGCACCGAATAACACAATTCAGGACGTGTAATGGTCAAATAAATCAAACGTCCAATAAGTCGACGATACTGAGATGAATCTGAATACAAAGGTCCATCATCTAGAGCCAAACAATGATATTGATCAATAGGTGAAGCAGCTGGTTTGGCTCCAAGAAGTCCAGTCTCAGAAAGTATATCCAAGGTATATTTTCGTTGTGATAAAAATAGACCAGCAGTACCTCGAGACATTTCAATACCCAGAAAATACTTGAGAGGACCTAAATCTTTCATATGAAAGCACCGACTTAAGTATGCTTTAAAAGTAGCAATAGCAGCGGAATTGTTCCCAGCAATGATCAAATCATCAACATAAACAAGTACATTAATGGAATTCTCACCTCGTCGTAGAGTAAATAGAGAGTAATCAGCATAAGATTGTATAAATACAAAAGTCTTAAGAGCACTTGCAAGCTTAGCAAACCAATTACGTGGAGCTTGACGAAGACCATACAAAGATTTACGAAGACGACATACTTTTCCCGAAGAAGTAGTCGAATAGCAAGGATGAAGTTGCATATATACTTCCTCATCAAGATCCCCATGTAGAAATGCATTGTGAATATCCATTTGGTGCAACTCCCAATCTTGAGCCACTGCGACTGCCAAAAAAGTTCTAACCGAAATCATCTTGGCTATGGGAGCAAAGGTCTCATGGTAATCAACCCCTTAAACCTGTCTATTACCAAGAACAACCAATAGAGCTTTATACCTTTCGACACTTCCATCAGAATTATATTTAATTTTGTAAACCCACTTACAGCCAATAGCCTTTTTTCCTGGCGGAAGATCAGTAATGGATAATGTGCCATTTTTATCAAGAGCGCCAATTTCCTCAGTCATAGCGACGCGCCAACATGGAAGTTTCACAGCTTCAGCATAGCTGGTTGGTTCCTTAAGAGCAGTAATAGCCGACAAAAACTGAGTGTGGCTAGCAGAGAAATTATCACACGAGACATAATTAGTTATGGGATAAGGCGTACCTGAGGAGGACGAGCGAGGAGTGGAGGAGCCGGGGTCTATTGTTTTGACAGTATTGCATATATAATCCTTTAACCGCGTATTAGGTACCCGAGACCGAGCACTTCATCGAACTGCCTTATCAGAAATATCATCAGTGACATCACTTTTTGTAGCCGGAGATAAATCTGCATCATATTCTGTAGAAACCGAATTTTGCAGGACCTCAGATGAGACAAAAACATCTCTCAAATCTGTTGACAATCCTTGTCGAGTTATGTCACTCCCTGTGACTGTTGGACTTCTATCATTTCTCGAGACATGACTGCCTGGAGCAGTAGACTTTCTTGTGACTATTGGCCTTCCGTCACTCAAATGGTTCTGAACATGACTTCGTGGATTACTGTCACTAGTGGACAAATATTGTCTGCCAAGAGAACTGACATTCTGTCTCTTTGTCAGCAGTCTGTTGCTGTTTTGTTCTTTGGCTGCTGTGTCAGTTGATGTTTTGTCACCACCCGGAACTCTCTCTTTTGTGTATGCTAGTGTTGTGTCACCGCCGGACAATATATGTCCACCTGTGTCCGATACACCCGGATCAATTGTACTGTCAGACACATTCAGTTCCCTCTCAGTTGAAATATCATCTGGATTAACAGTACTGTCAGACAAAAAATCTGTCTGTTCTACAGAGGTGTCCAACCTTGTATCCAACTCATTTTGGCACCCTTGATTATTATCATCTAAACAAACCTCACCGTAATGAAATTTGTTTTCAAAGAAAACTACGTCACGAGACATAAAAAATTGTTTCGTTTCCAAATCGAATAACCTCCAACCCTTTTTTTCATAAGGATAACCAACAAAAATACATCTCCGATTTTATAGATTAAACTTATCACGAATCACGAGGCACAATACTTGCATAGCACAAACATCCAAATACTCGAATAAGATATAGGAGGCTTCCTATGTAACATTTCATACGGAGTTCTCCCATTAAGCAAGGGAGTCGGCGTGCGATTAATAATATAAGCAGCGGTTAGAATGCACTCACCGCAAAACCGAAGAGGTAAATTTGCTTGAAAACGCAAAGCACGACCCACATTTAATATATGATGATGTTTGCGTTCCGCTCTCCCATTTTGTTGTGGTGTATCCACACATGAGGTTTGAAATTCTATTCCTTGCTCAGAAAAGAATGGAATCAATGGACGAAATTCCGTACCATTATCACTACGAAACTGCTTAACTTGTCTATCAAATTGTGTCTTAGCCATAGCACAAAAATTCTGAAAATTCTTCACCACCTCAGTTTTGTGTGCCATCAAATAAACCCAAACACAACGAGAATAATCATCAACGATCGTAAGAAAATAATGTGCACCACAAGAAGATGAATTACGATACGGACCCCATACATCACAATGAACTAAACTGAAGATATCATTAGCTTTATTCTCACTAATAGGGAAACTAGCACGAGTTTGTTTAGCCTTAAAACAGGTATCACACGGTTCATTGAGAAACTTCTGACAATCAACTTTGTTCATACCAGGAAGCAAAGAAATAATCTTATTAGAAGGATGACCAAGACGCCTATGCCATAAGTTATAATCTTCACCAGTAGTAACTCGATTACCATAATCTGCGCTCCACTGTGGAAGATATAAACCCCGTCTCATTCCTCTCCCACACCAATCAGCGTCCTCGTAGTGCGGTCATGTATCACACACAACTTATCAGTCAAAGTGACAATGCATTTCAGATCTTTAATTAAATATGCTAACGAAATCAAGTTACAGTGAAGATCAGGAACATATAAAACACGATATAATCTCATATTATCTCCAAACACCACAGTGCATTCACATGAAGCAATTGTGTATGTCCCGTTCGGAAGTTTTACGGAAGAAAAACCTATTTGATATGTTTTACACAAAAACTCTTTCCTTCCTGTCATATGCCTTGAAGCCACTGTATCAAGTATCCACTTATTCGACGAATTCACATCCTTATTCGACGAATTAAGCATATTCACAACGGCTTCCCACTGTGCATCTGTGAGAGTATTAAAAAGTTGTAGTCGATCTTGTGATGAAAGACAGCTTCCATTAGAATTCACATCAATATTCATAAGTGCGGTATTAACAACAACTTGTTCATCTTGTTCATAATCATCGCCATTTCGTTTCACTGTATTACGTACATCCTTGAAATTATACGCGTATGATGATTTCGCCTGTAAAATTGAATCAATTTTAGGTTTACCATAAGAAGTTGATTCTTCCCAATCCATGACGCTAAAAGAGTGATTAACTTCTGATTTTCAATTATTTAGGATATTTCGATTCTGGCTCAGATGCCATGAAACGACAAGATAAGAATTTGAAGGTTTTGTGTATTACTGAAAAGCTTGAGTACAATGCAGGATAAACCTGTGTCTAAATAGGCCTCATGCGGCTTTACAAATATGGAGATAAAATTATACTAAACTAATATCTTTCCTAACATACGAGATATATTATAACTACCGTATATACAAAATATACATGTGAATCCCTTAATACGAATTCATAGTATTTTACTGAAGCATAAAATAATGAGAAAAAAAATCTAGGACTCATTTACATTCTATGCCCGAAAGAGAAACTTTTATCTGTCATAGGTTGCAAAATTGTAATTCACTATGGATACAATAGAATCATAGCAAAAACTACAAAGAGAGATCCACAAAACTGGATTCGCAAATCATGTGGTTCGCCGAGTTTATCATTCCTGAACAAAGCATATCTTTGAGGCCATGTAGGTACAGAAAACCTACTCGCCACGTGCTTAAACGAGGTTGCAAGAAATGGACAAGGAAATCTTAAATGGAAGATCTCTTGTTAACCCCGGGGATGAATATCAGTGACAAGTCAAATCAAATGTCAGAGTTACTTTTACGAATATTGGATCTGCGAAGTATGAATAGAAAGATCTGCGAAATGTATAATAAGGATGGATAGCCAACGAGCGAGATAAAGATGACTGGGCGAGGAAGTAGTTAACGAAGAAAGAGCTATGAAGCGAAGTGAGTAATAGTTCTAGATGAAGATGAATTGTTGAACAAGAAAATAGAAAAGTTGTCTCGACAATCTACCCAAGTTATCGACAACTTAATTGAAAATGGCTTGGGCGAAGTATAAAGCAGAATCACGTGAATTGTGTGATTACCTGCGAAGTAAAATGAGCTGTAATCCACTATTCAGTTTTTCCTATAAATAGAGACCTTAGATCATTGTAGAGGGGGTTGGATAATTTAGATTGGGAGAGGTCATGCTGAGAGAAAGTAAGTTAGGGTTCTTGTGAGCTTTGATACTTGTAATTTCATCATCATCATCTTAATCTGTCTTATAAAGAAGAACTTCCATTTCGTATGCTTAATTATGTATTAGAATTGTAAGTTTGATCATCTGGGTGTACTACTGGATTTCTAGTAGTTACATTTTGGCGTCCAGAAACAGGGAACTTAGGTTGAGAGTTTACTCTCACCTGAGATCTTGAGAAATAGTTGAGGTTGTTGTTGAATTTTATTATTGAAATTTTTAACGAGTTGTTCTTCATGAAAGTATAATTCAACAAATTTTAGAGGTTTTGTTCATGTTTGAGATCTGAAAGATATAGTAATCTTCAAGTTCTATCTTGAAAATCTCATCAAGATTCAAAAGGAAATTTATCCTAAAGTTCATAGCAGAGTTAACCTTATTTCATTAGCTAAAGATCTTAAACGATTTGGTGAGTTAAGAGTTGATTCATAAATATCAGTTGAAATTGGTTAATGGAAAGAGTAATGTATTGAGCAAAGCACGTAATAGCATCAAGGAGAAGCAAGCGTCTAGAAGCAAGAAGAGGAGGAAGAATGGAGAGAGGAGAAACATCAGTTGCAGGAGGAAGACGTGGTGTGATCAACGGCAGAACGGCGGCCTAACGGGAACAACTTTAGAGAAGGATCGGTTCATACTACTGATACCGAAACTGTTGTAGGAGAGGAACCAATTGGCGAGGAAAGGGAGGAAAATGTCAATGATGAAAACATGACATTAGAGCAGTTGAGGGAGACACTTCGTCAAGAAACGGAAAGAGAAAGAGATCTAGTGGAGCAACAAACTAGACTCGTAAGACAAAACGCCACTTTGATGCAGGAAAATCGTCATTAATGAAAAAGAACATTCAATGACTCACGAGCAGGAGATTCAGACTCAAAGATGAGAAAAAGCTCATCAACGAGGATGCATTTACGTCAGAGAGACGATGTACTCGAAAATAACGAAGATGAAGGAAGAAGAAATGAGGAAAGAAGAGAGCGAAGGAGGAGGCGCCGAAGAGAAAACATTGAAGAAAGAGAGTTGAGAAGAGCATTAGAAGAAACTAGGTGGGAAGATCAAAGATGAAGATTTGAAGAAGAAAGTAGATGCGAATAGGAAAGATTATATGAAGAAGAAAGGAGACGCGAAGAAGAAAGATTGTACGAAGAAGAGAGGAGAAGAGGAAACGCGAAGATGAAAGGAGACACGAAGAAGAAAGAATAAATGTACGCGAAGAGGGCTGAGGAAATATAAATCAAGCAGTTCTGAATGAATTGCGAGACATGAGGTCGCTGATAAACAATTCGCGAAGAGGAGGACGAGTGCAACTAGCGGAAGCAATATAAGAGGCCAATAAATCTCCATTTACTTACGAAGTGTTGCAAGCAACGATCCCTGCGAGGTGTACGTTACCAAACTTTGGAAGCATATTAAGCGGATCAGAAAGTGCAGTACAACACTTAAAGCAATACAAGAAAAAGCGGGGGTCTAACAACACCACCCAATATTTCGCTTAGCAATCTGTATGGACAAACTCCAATATACTTTTTATGAGAATCAACTAGACAGTTAGACTCAATCAATAAAAAGATATATCAAAGAGTTTATATCTCAATCTCTCGATTTGATCTTTACTCAAGCAAATGGAAATCTGTGAGTCTTTATCAAAGAGAGATAACTTGGACGTTACCAAAGACCAATGTCCAAGTATCAATCAATATCAATCAACAACCAAAGGTTGGATTTCCAAAACGCACAACCTGTATTATTTCAATTATAAAGAAACAATATAATGCGGAAAATGAAATAACACAGACACCAAAATTTTTGTTAACGAGGAAACCGCAAATGCAAAAAAACCCCGGGACCTAGTCCAGATTGAATACACATTGTATTAAGCCGCTATAGACACTAGCCTACTCCAAGATAACTTCGGACTGGACTATAGTTGAACCCCAATCAGTCTCCCACCGATCCAAGGTACAATTGTACTCCTACGTCTCTGATCCCAGCAGAATACTACGCACTTGATTCTCTTAACTGATCTCACCCATAACCAAGAGTTGTTTGCAACCCAAAATCACAGACTTGATAATAAACAGATCTGTCTCACACAAAAAAGTCTATCAAAGGATAAATTTATCTCCCACAGATAAACCCTAGGTTTTGTTCCGTCTTAAGATATAAAATCAAGGTGAACAGGAACCAATTGATAATCCGGTCTTATATTCCATAAGAACAACCTAGATTAATCAATCACCTCTCTACAATCCTTCCTGACTATACAGGCGGTTTGTCGAGGAATCACAAACAGTGAGACGAAGATGTTTGTGACTTATTTATCTTGCATATCGGAGAACTCTCACGATCTCAAGCCAATCAATCGATTGTACTCGTACGATAGAAGATGCAAGATCATATCACACAACTACGATAAAAGTAGTATCGGTCTGGCTTCACAATCCCAATGAAGTCTTTAAGTCGTTAACCTGGTTTTAGAGAAGAAAACCAAAGGTTAAAGGAGAATCGACTCTAGCGAGTGCACTAGTATCACACAGACGTGTGGGGATTAGTTTTGCACAATGCTAGATGTCTCCTTTATATAGCCTTCAAATCAGGGTTTTGTCTTAGGTACAAAGAAATCCTTATTCACCGTTAGATGAAAACCTGATTTAGATTCAAGCTAATATTTCTCAACCGTTAGATCGAAAACTTAGCTTGTCACACACACTTGGGTAGACGTTTACTGGGTTTGTGAAAACCATGCCCAAACGTGTACTTGTATGTTGGTTCAACATAGTAACCCAAAAGGTTAACCATAAGAGAATTTTATATTAACCTTGTTCTTCTTCACCATAACTAGTTCAATTGACTCAAATGAACTAGTTAAAGAGTTGTTCAATTGATATGAGATCTTATGTAACTACACAAGACACAATTGAAACAAAGATGATTCGATTCGATTGAATCGGCTCATGAACATTATAGCCACGGTTTGCATAAAGCATTCCTTAGTAATTTAATGTTTCATGTTCAGAGCACATCTTTAGATCATAACCTCTTAAGTTCACAAACAAGTTCGTGGACTTAAGTTAATCGGCTGAGTTTTCCAAACTTAGCAGAAATTCTCGGAAAGAGAACTTCCGCCAGTTCGCGGACTTAGCACACAAACGAGTTTTGGAAAATCCAGCAGAAATTCTCGGTCGAGAACTTCCGACAGTTCGCGGACTGAGTCTGCGGACTGGGTTAGCGGACTTGGCAAGCCAATTCCACAATCCTCCCGATTTCTCTTGATCAACAAAGTTCGAAAACTTTGGTTCAAGGAATACATGGTTATGTAATCTAAACTCTCATTTCAATCATTGAGACATTCTCATAGGACGCTATGTATCCGTTATTCACAGACCGCTTCACGTCAGAGCAATTCTCAAAGTCATTGAAACTTTTCATGACTTTCGTCACTAGGTGAAGATAAAATTGATCAAAGTGAAACGCTTTACCAACACACGATTTCGAGATAAAAGATAAGCAATGAATGCTCAGCTCGAAATGTCAAATGTGTATGATCTAGTCTATATAGCATACGACTTTTGTCTCATAAGAAGTAGGAGATAGAATAGATAGACTTTTAAGTGATAGATAAGTTCAAGTCTCCACACACCTTTTTGTTGATGAAGTTCCACGGTTCCTTGTATAGATCTTCATCGTTGTATGATGAATCGCCATGAAGTCCTTGAGCTCAACTACAGTTTTCTATCATAGTCCGAGACTTAGCTATGTAGGCTAGAAATCAAGACTCATAGTTTTGATCACTAATATTGACAAACATGCTTGAGATAGCAACGCATGCGAGGTCGACCGATCTATGCTCTAACAATCTCCCCCTTTGTCAATTTTACTGACAAAACTATTAATACATATGGAATACAAAAAGATAAACTTTAGTGGCTCCTATTCCATATTCTAATCTTCAACGTTCCCTGAAATATTCGTCCTTCCAAGTACTCCAATGATCCCAAAGGTTGTAAGTTTAGCATCACCGTTGTTGAAGATCCGTAGCTATAACAATGAGAGAAATCGAGATTCTCGATCATTATTATACAATGTCATAGTATTATTATGTAATATCAAAGTCCAATTGTATCACGACTTTAACAATAATACTACGGTGATAAGTATCACTCCCCCTTAGTCAATACTCCATCTCGATCATGGAAACCACTCCCCCTTACACAATGATCCGAAAACCATATGTATTTGTAGTGTGAACTACATTATTTCTCCCCCTTTTTGTCAATAAAATTGGCAAAGGTACAAGAACGGGATCATAATGAAATTTCCACAAGAGACATTTCATAGACTAAAAGAAAAATACATACCAACTTAATTTAGATGCAATCATAAAGCCGAAGCTAAATGCATTCATCAAGGAGTTTTAAGATACAAGATAACCCCTATAAAATTCCACAGCCGCACACCCCGCATGATATTACCATTAAGCACAAGTTCAAAAGAACTCTCCCCCATTTGATGTCATTCCCGAAAGAACAACAAGAGCGACCTTAATTTCGAAAGAAAAGAAGGATTTTTTAATTGGACACCAAAAACCATAGGAATGATTTGCTATATCCAAAGCTCAACCAAATTAATCACAAGTAAATCCATGATTAATTCAATTGAAAACGCAACTAAATCAAACCACAAAAGTGATCAATTTAATTGAAATGCTCAACATAAGTAAACTTACAGAGCTACGACTAAGGTAATCATACGGAGATGACTAACTTAATCGTTCGCATACTTAACATAAGGAAAACCTTACGGAAGATACGACTACATTAACCAATAGAACATGATTAGTATAGCCGTTCATATACTCAACACAAGAATTTGTGGAATATATGAAAACTCAACTAGATTAATTACAAGAGAACCTATAATTAATCTAATTGGAATACAAACAACCAAACTAATCACCGTAGTAATCAATTTAATTATTTTGGGCTCAACATAAGAGAACTTATGGAACCCCGACTAAGTTCATCGTAGAATATGACAACCTTAACCGTACATGTACTCGACATAAGAAATAAAACTTATGGAGTACAAACTAAATAACCAAACTGGTTGATAAATTTAGTTCCTAATGCTCGACATAAAGAATCTTATGGAACAACCAACAAGCCACTAAGTATAATCGACTTAGTTGTATCGTGCTCAACATAAGACACTCAATGGATCCTTCACGGTAAAACATAACAAGATGGATCAATGAAGATCAATACCGTGGATGACATACAAGGATCTATTCTATTTTCCATCATTATTTGCATAACGACATAGTAGACTTTATCCTTGTTAAACAAAAGATTTCATCCTATTTTCCATCAAATAAATGACTGCATAGGCAAAGCTTTTGTAATTGTCAAAAGTCCATTCGTCCTTTCATCAATACGAATATCAATTTATGAACGACTTTACTTTTGACACAATATGGTACCTTCAAGTTCGCGGACGCAAACAATACATATACCATAAAAATATTGCAATATCACAAAATCATAAAGATTAATACTGCAATAACAATCTTTGCCCTTAGAAGGTAGAATCAATCTTTTTCGCACGGATTTATACCAAAAGTGGTTACCAAAAGCGTATAAAAAGATTTCCTTAACAAAGAAGAACATATAAAGTCATTGACGACTATGCACCATAGTTCACATGAGATGATTGTGAACACTCAAGAATATATAGCAATGTGAACTACTACCCATTCTCGAACTTCGTTCTTTGTGATTCACCAACATCATTCTTGTAACAGCCTCAAAATAGCTTAGAATAGGATTTCTCCAAGAATCCCAGTGCCCAAGTCCAAGAGAATAGAACAAGTGCAACGAAACGGAGAAAACACTAAAAAACAAGATACAGGACAAATACCAATATTAACTCATCCAAATTCAACAATTCTCATCTCCATTTTGAAGGGAATTCAATAAGGAATAGAATGCAAAAAGAATGAGGTAAATCCGAGTTCAGACGAAGAAGTTACGACCAAAACAAGTTTACCGAATATCGACGTCAAGTATGCATACGGGTTTGCTAACTAAACCCCTGGATTTTGATTTTGAATGTTGTTATGCATACTTGGTATGAGTACCATGTAGTCCAAACATCCCGAAAAATTATTTTCAAACCTAAACATTTAAGAACCTTAAACACAGATCAAGTTAGGTAGAAATGAACGATAAGCAAGATTATTATAAGTATTCTAAGCAAATAAAAGTACAAATCTTGCTCAAGTTTATAGACATACCTTTTTAGATGAATCCAATCGAATTCTACCGCCTTACCGAACATAATCTTTGTGCCCCAATTCTTGTGCTTCCCTCACCGTATACAAAGCAGGGCATTCCTTGGTGAGGATGCACTTCCAACACAATCAAGTTGCGTTGGGGTGAACAAAGTCTTGCTCACCACAAGTGACCTTTGGATTATCATGAAAAAGATCACTTTTAGAACCTTTCACATCCAAATCCATCTTCCCAAAGAACTCTTTAAGTTCCAGTATCATGGATACTGCTTTCTCTATAGTCATGGAACTTTCTGGGAGATCATTCCTTTTCACACTCAAACCATCATTGACATTCTTTGGTATCCACTTTTGAGTGTGTTTAGGAACAACCAAAACCTTCTTCCCATTACTCTCTTCAAGATTTTCCGGAAGAGAGTTGGATTGACTATTCTTTTGCAAGTTAGTCTTTCTCCAATTGGGAGCATCAGATCTTGTCTTCGTCTTTACGAAGTTATCCTTTTGATAACCATTACGATTGTGAAAAGGCTTCGTATGACGTTTATAGGCAAATCTAGGATTATCACAGCACTGATTCCTTTGCCTAAAGGTTGGACGTTTACAACCCGTAATGTCAAGAATGTTAGCCTTAACATACGATCCCGGTTTAACAACTTCTTTTGACACCCAAAAAAGAATATCATGAAATTTTTTATTCCTTATACGAAAACGACATCTCCTTTCCAGGTGACTTTTGTTTCCACAATAATGACAAATATAAGGAACGTTCTTACCCGGATTCATGTGTGTTGGTTTTGGAGGTTGATATACTTTTCTCTTTTGAACCTTAACTGCCGGAGAAGGTATTTCACTTTTGCCATCAGTGGAAACCTTTTGTTGAAAATAATCACTAGCCTTGACAAATTTTACCTCTTTGCTAGTACTTGGAGCATCTATTCCCTTATAGCCCAATCCTCGTGTATCACGATGATCTTTACTTTCTCCTAGCATAGTGGTTAATTTGCTTGAACTAGTATTGAACAGCAGCTAAATCAGCCTCAAGGCATTTTTCTCGAGCGCTTTCTCTGTCGTCAAAACTTGTTTGCTGGGAGTTAAACCTTGCTTCAGACTCTGCAAATTTCTTTTCCAACAAAAAGTACTTTTGAGAAAGATTATCACATTCAAGTGACTTCATACGTAGGTTTTCCTCAGAATCCTTGAGGATCGATTCGTAAGAATGACTCGAAAAATAAACACCTGCGTAACATCTTCTCAATTTCCATGAATCCAAAAATTTAACATACTCTGAGACTTCCTCATCAACATCTCTATCAATATCTGAATCACCTTCATCAGAAAGTTCATCCAACTGTTCTTCTAGGAGAGTTTCCCAATCAACAGTTTTTACATCAAGGGAATGTTTAGATATTGACTTAGATGTGACAGTTCTCTCAGGTGAATCCAAGCTTTTAGAATCATCTGGTAATTTCTGAACTGGTAAGTTATTAGAGATAGACTCGTCCATAATCAGATCGCTACAAACACAAACTTATAAGGTCTTTAACGTGTTTGCCTACTCTGATACCAATTGAAATAGCGGGGGTCTAACAACACCACCCAATATTTCGCTTAGCAATCTGTATGGACAAACTCCGATATACTTTTTATGAGAATCAACTAGACAGTTAGACCCAATCAATAAAAAGATATATCAAAGAGTTTATATCTCAATCTCTCGATTTGATCTTTACTCAAGCAAATGGAAATCTGCGAATCCTTATCAAAGAGAGATAACTTGGACGGTACCAAAGACCAATGTCCAAGGATCAATCAATATAAATCAACAACCAAAGGTTGGATTTCCAATTGATGATCTTTAACGCACAACCTGTATTATTTCAATTATAAAGATAAATAATATAATGCGGAAAATGAAATAATACAGACACCAGAAATTTTGTTAACGAGGAAACCACAAATGCAGAAAAACCCCGGGACCTAGTCCAGATTGAATACACACTGTATTAAGCCGCTACAGACACTAGCCTACTCCAAGCTAACTTCGGACTGGACTATAGTTGAACCCCAATCAGTCTCCCACCGATCCAAGGTACAGTTGTACTCCTGCGCCTCTGATCCCAGCAGGATACTACGCACTTGATTCCCTTAGCTGATCTCACCCACAACCAAGATTTGCTGCAACCCAAAATCACATACTTGATAATAAAGAGATCTGTCTCACACAAAAAAGTCTATCAAAGGATAAATCTGTCTCCCACAGATAAAACCTAGGTTTTGTTCCGTCTTAAGATATAAAATCAAGGTGAATAGGAACCAATTGATAATACGGTCATATATTCCCGAAGAACAGCCTAGATTAATCAATCACCTCTCTACAATCCTTCCTGACTACGCATGCGGTTTGTCGAGGAATCACAAACAGTGAGACGAAGATGTTTCTGACTTCTTTATCTTGCCTATCGGAGAACTCTCACGATCTCAAGCCAATCAATCGATTGTACTCGTATGATAGAAGATGCAAGATCAGATCACAAAACTACGATAAAAGTAGTATCAGTATGGCTTCACAATCCCAATGAAGTCTTTAAGTCGTTAACCTGGTTTTAGAGAAGAAAACCAAAGGTTAAAGGATAATCGACTCTAGCGAGCGCACTAGTATCACACAGACGTGTGGGGATTAGTTTTTCACAATGCTAGATGTCTCCTTTATATAGCCTTCAAATCAGGGTTTTTCCTTAAGTACAAAGCAATCCTTATTCACCGTTAGATGAAAACCTGATTTAGATTCAAGCTAATATTTCTCAACCGTTAGATCGAAAACTTAGCTTGTCACACACACTTGGGTAGACGTTTACTAGGTTTGTGAAAACCATGCCCAAATGTGTACGTGTATGTTGGTTCAACATAGTAACCCAAAAGGTTAACCATATGAGAATTTTATATTAACCTTGTTCTTCTTCACCATAACTAGTTCAATTGACTCAAATGAACTACTTAAAGAGTTATTCAATTGCTATGAGATCTTATGTAACTACACAAGACACAATTGAAACAAAGATCATTCGACTCGATTGAATCGTATCATGAATATTATAGCCACGGTTTGCATAAAGCATTCCTTAGTAATTTAATGTTTCATGTTCAGAGCACATCTTTAGATCATAACCTCTTAAATTCACAAACAAGTTCGCGGACTTAAGTTAATCGGTTGAGTTTTCCAAACTCAACAGCAATTCTCGGAAAGAGAACTTCCGCCATTTCGCGGACTGGGTTCGTGGACTGAGTTCGCGGAATTAGCACACAAACGAGTTTTGGAAAATCCAGCAGAAATTCTCGGTCGAGAACTTCCGACAGTTCGCGGACTTGGCAGGCCAATTCCACAATCCTCCCGATTTCTCTTGATCAAGAAAGTTCGAAAACTTTGGTTCAAGGAATACATGGTTATGTAATCTAAACTCTCATTTCAATCATTGATACATTCTCAGAGGACGTTATATAGCCGTTATTCACAGACCGATTCACGTCAGAGCAATTCTCAAAGTGATTGAAACTTTTCATGACTTTCGTCACTAGGTGAAGATAAACTTGATCAAAGCGAAACGCTTTACCAACACACGATTTCGAGATAAAAGATAACCAATGAATGCTCAGCTCGAAATTTCAAATGTGTATGATCTAGTCTATATAGCATACGACTTTTGTCTCATAAGAAGTAGGAGATAGAATAGAGAGACTTTTGAGTGATAGATAAGTTCAAGTCTATACATCCTTTTTGTTTATGAAGTTCCACGGTTCCTTGTATAGATCTTCGTCGTTGTATGATGAATCGCCATGAAGTCCTTGAGCTCAACTACACTTTTCTATCCTAGTCCGAGACTTAGCTATGTAGGCTAGAAATTAAGACTCATAGTTTTGATCACTAACATTGACAAACATGCTTGAGATAGCAACGCATGCGAGGTCGACCGATCTATGCTCTAACAGTACACTCTCTCGTTGATGCACTGGGGATGAAATGATGCGATGATGTGTAAGTATTTTCCTGCGAGTCTGACAGGAGAGGCACTGGCTTGGTTCGATGGGTTACCGGAAAGATCTTTTTCTTCGTTCAGAGATTTGCAGAGGATATTCCTAACGACTTATATAAGTAATAACATGCTGAGACCAGGAATTGAGACCTTGTTCAACCTGAAACGAAGACTTGGAGAGAGTTTGTGAAGTCTTGTGACGAGATGGAGGACCGTATATAGCGAGCTCGCTGGAAGAGTAGATGAGAATAATTTTATCCTGGATTTAGTGAATGCATTAATCCCAACTGATCTCTTGTACACCCAAATATTCATAATTCGAAATTCATTAATAATGAACGAATTGAGGGAGTACCAAGAAGAGTATATATCTCTAGCATAAAAGCAAAGAGAAGTTAGCGAAGTACCACAATTCCCATCAAAAGAAGGAGCTTCACGTCTCTT
Organism: Papaver somniferum; assembly: GCF_003573695.1. Classification (NCBI taxonomy): domain Eukaryota; kingdom Viridiplantae; phylum Streptophyta; class Magnoliopsida; order Ranunculales; family Papaveraceae; genus Papaver; species Papaver somniferum. Next base: position 129,464,365 of record NC_039359.1, read on the forward strand.
ACCACGAATGGCACATGCAGTAGAAAGCGATTCAAAGTATGAAAAAGGGGAGCCTTCAAATGTAATTCCTGCGAATCTAGTAGTTGTATCAAGTGGAGATCAATAATGGATCGACCAAAATCCCAGAGGATACGAAGAACCAAGACGAAGAAACTATGAACCATGAGGCAATAATACAGGAGATCAGCGAAGAGGCAACCAAGGTTAGAGATTCGGAGAACGAAAGCCAAATGTACCAGTATTCGAAGATGTGAAACTTATCAGGCTCAAACAACTGTAGAAAAGATATGGGAGGCGATTGTGTTAACTGAAGAAATTCCCATCCCAGCAAATTTAGGGATGGAACTACCTCCGGGAAGTAGAAGTCACGAGTTTTGAAGATATCATCGTTTTCATGGGAACCATACAAATAATTTCAGAAATATCTGAAGGATAATACTTCGTTTGATAGACCAGGGAAAGCTAACTCACTTTTTGGACAATCAGGTATTACCACCCCTGCCACCAAATCGTGAAAATAATCAATGAACGGGCAGCACCAGTAAACCGCATCGAAATTGAAAGGGGAGCACAAAGGTTGAACTGCAAATCCATAATCCATTATGTGAAGAGCATCGAAAATTTTCATGGCAACGTGCTAAGGAGAGTATACAATAGAAATTTCGAGGGGAATGAAATCTTCAGTGTTGCAAAGAAAGGACCATTGGAGGAATGGAAAAAGAGGGCGATCTCCTTTTCAGCTTTAAACGCACCCGAAGGAGGAACTTCGCATACGGATCCATTGGTTATAACCCAAACTTTTGGCAAATGCTCGCGATGGGAGGATGATCCTACTAAAGATAGGAAGACATGGGAGATGGACAGGATTTTGGTGGATACGGGGAGTTCGGTGGATATTCTTTTTTATCATGCATTCAAGACCATGGGGTACAAAGATTCTGACCTCATGCCATCTACTTACAACATATATGGGTTCAATGGAGTCGCATCGATACCAAAAGGCGAATTGGTTGTAAAGATATTCGCGGGAGAAATGGAGACAAAAGTTATTTTTTGCGTAGTAAATATAGATTCACCTTATAATGCCCTAATAGGCAGGCCCTGGGTGCATGGGATAAAAGGAGTAGCGTCAACCTTTCATCAGGAAATTCGATTCCCAATGCCAGGAGGAATATGCGAAATAAAAGGAAATTTAAAGGACGCGAGAGATTGCAGCGAGAAGGATGTTCATAATTACGAAGAGAGGTTAAAAAGAAAGAAAGAACAAAAGAAAAGAGTGTTGGAGGCAAAGAAAGAAGAAGAGTTGATGGTGTACATGACTAAAGCAAAAGAAGGATGGGCAATACCAAGTGAGATTCCTGAAAAGGAGGGAGACCCCTTATAGCAGTTAAAGGAACCATCTCCACTCGGAGAGCCAATCATGAAATTCGCAGCAGTAAAGCCCACATAGGAAGTAAATTTGGGAAGTGACGAAGAACCGAAGATAGTGAAGATTGGAACAAAGATGGAGGTGGACGAAGAAGAGAAGCTGATAAGGTTATTAAGGGAATATCATGATGTATTTGCATGGAGTATGAATTAAATGCCAGGGATTGATCCATTAGTCGTATGTCACAAGTTATATCTTAATCCTGCAATCAAACTGATAAGGCAGAGGATACAAAAAATAGTAACTACGTATCATGAGCAAATAGAAAAGGAGCTTCAAAAAATGATGGATTCAGGAATTATACGACCAGCGAAGTATCCATACTGGATCGCAAATATGGTGATATTACCAAAGAAGAACAAAGGAATACGAATATGCATCGACTTCAGCGATTTGAACACTGCATGTTCGAAGGACAGTTTACCTTTACACAACATACCCCATTTGGTGGAGTCAGTGTAAGGATATCACCTGCTCTCATTGATGGATGGATATTCAGGTTATAATCAGATACCACTTGCAGAGGAAGATCAAGAACATAAAGCTTTCTTTGCTCCAAGTGGATTATATTGCTATACGAGAATTCCATTCGGATTGAAGAATGCAAGGGATACATACCAACGAATGGTAGAGAAGATCTTCGCCAGATGGGTGCATACGAAGTTGGAGGTCTATGTTGATGATATTCTTGTAAAAACCAAGGAATCTGGAGGTCATATAAAAGATCTGAATGAGATTCTTGAACAAATGAGGGCATACAAGATGAAGATAAATCCTGCAAAATGTATCTTTGCAGTAGAGTCAGCGAAATTCTTGGGTCATATAGTCTCGAATAAAGGAATTGAGGTGGATCCGTCTAAGGTTCAATCCATACTAGATATAGCATCCCCAGCTACCACAAAAGATGTGCAAAAATTGAATGGGCAACTAGCAGCTTTAAGAAGATTCATTTCAAGGTCTTCGGACAAGTGTAAACACTTCTTTGACATCTTGAAGAAAGGAGCGAAGTTCACATGGACACAAGAGTGCGAACATGCATTGGAAAACATAAAAGAATATCTCATCAAGTTGTGATCTTGCAGAAACCAGAACCCGAAGAAGAATTACTAATTTGTCTCGCAGCAATATCAAATGCTCTTAGTGCAGTTTTACTTCGCTCGGATGAAGGAGTAGAAAAACCAATCTTTTATATCAGTAAAACTTTTAATTATGCTGATAGAGATTACCCAAAAATCGAGAAGTTGTTATTAGCCTTGGTATATGCGACGCAGAAGTTACAAACTTATTTTCAAACCCATAAAATCAAGGTGTTCACTAGAGTCCCAATAAAGTCTGTTTTGAAGAACATGAAGAGAGTAGGAAGAATTGAAAGCTGGAACACTCAAATTGATCAATTCGGGCTGAAATACGAAGTTCAAACTTCCACGAAGTCACACATAGTTGCAGAATTTCTAGCTGAATTTCCCTTAGAAGAAGATGAAGGAATGGAGAAAATAATGGATATGTAGGAAGAAAGATCAGACCCATAGGATCTACTCAAAGAAATTCATCCGCGAAGATGGGAAATATTTGTTGATGGATCCTCAAACAGTTCAGGTGGAGGCATGGGAATAGTGTTCACTTCGCCAGGAGGAGAAATAATAGTTTACTGCTTTCGGTTAGAATATTAAGCAACCAATAATGAAACGTAATATGAGGCAGTGGTACACACTTTGAGGATAGCTAATGAAACGAAGTTAGGAGAAATACGAATAACCAGTGATTCACAATTGGTGGTTCGGCAGATTAAAGGAAGATATAATACAAGTGACTCCACGATGCATAAGTACTTACAACTCGTGAAAGAATATTCTTCCCGAATACCAAGTATGATCTGGAGGAACGTATGAGGAGGAAATAACATATATGTTGATGCTTTAGCTTTCATAGCTTCGATTATTATCGAGTCCTCAATTAAACATATTTGAATCGAGCGACTAATGCAACCATCAGTGATCAAAGAAGATGAGGATATAAAGATCATGCCCGTGGAAAATAAAGAAGCAGAAACAGAACTAAATGACGAAGATTAGCGATCTCCAATTTATATGTATCTGGCAAAGGGATATTTACCTCGTGACAGATTTGAGGCAAATAAGATTAAAAGAAAATCCATAAATTATGAATTGCGAGAAGGAATCATGTATCGACGGTCATTCTTGGTCCCATCGATGAGGTGTTTGTCACAAAAAGAGTGGATTGAAATAATGAAGGCAATACACTATGGTGATACTGGCAATCACAGTGGTATCAGATCTTTGGCTCATAAGACTAAGACACAAGGGTATTTTTGGCCACATATGCATAACGATGCGAAGAATATTGCCACTAGATGCGAAGCATGTCAAAGATTTGGGAAACAGATACACGCACCATCCACGAGCTTAAACTCCATACTGAGTGTTTGGTCGTTCGCTATGTGAGGCATAGATATCGTAGGACCATTCTTGACCGGAACTAAGCAGCGAAGATATTCAATAGTGACGACATACTATTTCATGAAGTGGGTCAAAGTTGAAGCTAAATCGTTACAACATACATGAGATGGTGATGTATATGAATTTATTCTCGAACATATCATATGTAGATTCGGAGTTCCTGTGCAAATCGTCTCAGATAATGGGAAGCAGTTTGAGGGAGAAAACGTGAGGATGTTATTCAACGCATTCAAGATACAATCAGTAAATTCAACTCCGCTTTACCCACAAAGTATTGGGAAAGCAGAGGTGACGAACAAGACAATATCAACCACATTGAAGAAGAAGTTAGAAGGCCATCATAAAGGATGGTGCGAGCAGGTTACAAATGTTCTATGGTCATATAGAACGACAAGGCGAGATGCGACAAGAATGTCCCCTTTCTGCTTGGCATATGGAGTAGAGGCAGTGTTACCCACTGAGATAATTATTCCCACAACTAAGAAAGAGGCATGGAAGAAGGGCCTTAATTCAAATTTGATTCTTGCGAAGCTGGATGATTTGGAGGAGAATAGTGAGATGGTACTTCGACATATGACAAATTATCACCATAGATTATTTCGGGACTATAATAAGAAAGTTAAAGGGAGAAGCTTCTTTCCAGGAGAATTAGTGCTACGAGAAATCCCACCATATCAGAAAGGACCATGATGAAAGTTGGAATCCACATGGGAGGGTCCATATATTGTGAAGACAGTTGTGGGTAATGGAGCTTATGAACTCACAGACTGCCAAGGGAAATACATAGATGACGAATGAAATCTGATATATGGCTAAGTAGAAAGGAAAGACACAAGATTGGATCACCCTTGGAATCCAGTTTATATCAAAAAATATTATCCATAGCTATGCATTGTAGTAGAAAATGAATAAAGGAAAAAGATATGTATGCAACAACAGATCAAATATATAATGAAATATCTTTTCATATATTCACGAAGAAAATAAAATAGGGAAAAATAAGACTTCATCAATAGGCAAGTAAGACCTCACTAAGAGGCTGATAAGACCCACGAAATAAAACAGTTTCTATGGAAACTCAAACCCTTCGCCTAAGAAGGTTGGGAACTCATGGCGTGCACCTTAGTTCGCATGAAAATGCAAGAGGCAATGATAAGACCTAACGTACTTCATAAACAACTCTCAGAGATATAAGGTAAGGAAATGATAAGATTTATCCGCTGAGAGTCCCTTTTATGACGGCCTTCGGTAAGGAGTGCAGAAATATGACCAGGGCGCCGACATATTCGGTTCAGCTGCGGGTGCCTGGGACGTCTGGAGCGTTACTGAAAAAGCGGGGGTACAACAACCACACCCAATATTTCGCTTAGCAATCTGTATGGACAAACTCCAATATACTTTCTAGAGAATCAACTAGACAGTCAGACTCAATCTAGATAAAAAGTATATCAAAGAGTTTATATCTCAATCTCTCGATTTGATATATACTCAAGCAAATAGAAATATGCAAGTATTTATCAAATACTAGAGAGATAACTTGGATGGTACCAAAGACCAATATCCAAGTGTCAATCAATTTAAATCAACAACCAAAAGGTCGGATATTCTAATTGATTGAACTACGCACAACCTGTGATATTTCAATTATATAACAAAATATAATGCGGAAAAGAAATAATACAGACACCAGAATTTTGTTAACGAGGAACCCGCAAATGCAGAAAAACCCCGGGACCTAGTCCAGATTGAACACACACTGTATTAAGCCGCTACAGACACTAGCCTACTCCAAATTAACTTCAGTCTGGACTGTAGTTGAACCCCAATCAATCTCACACTGATCCAAGGTACAGTTATGCTCCTACGTCTCTGATCCCAGCAGGATGCTACATACTTGATTCCCTTAGCTGATCTCACCCACAACGAAGAGTTGCTACGACCCAAAGTCGAAGACTTTAATAAACAAATATGTATCACACAGAAAAGTCTACGGTAATAGATAAATTCGTCTCCCACGAATATACCTACGAGTTTTGTTCCGTTTTTTGATAAATAAAGGTGAACATGAACCAATTGATAACCCGGACTTATATTCCCGAAGAACAGACTAGTATTATCAATCACCTCACAATAATCTTAATCGACACAGCGAAAAAAGAAATTGCGGAATCACAAACGATGAGACGAAGTGTTTGTGATTACTTTTATATCTTGCCTATCGGAGATATCAATCTCAAGCCAATTATTACAATTGTACTCGTTCGATGGAGACAGCAAGATCAAATCAAACAACTACAAGAAAGTAATATCGGTCTGGCTTCACAATCCCAATGAAGTTTTTAAGTCGTTAACCTGGTTTAGAAGAAGAAACCAAAGGTTAAAGGAGAATCGACTCTATGTCGAGTACCTGGATGTACAATGACAAGATAAATACTTGATTCAAAGAATCAAGTTTCTCTGCTCTTGCGAACAGTCTAAAATCGACTAACGATTCAATTTTATTATAATTTTGTTAAGGATTTCAGTACAGACTCCACTCTTTATAGCTAGGTTTATCACTCAGAATCCAACGCTCACTGCTCTCCCAGATGGTTACATCTAAACCGTCCATTACAATTCCTTTAACTACTAATTAAACTACTAACTACTAATAACTATTGACTGACTAGATAAGGGAACTCCTCTAATCGAGGGAACATGACATTCCCCTCCCCTTCGAAACATCCTTGTCCTCAAGGATGAGTGCCGAGTCGGAAACTTCAGTTACCCAAAGTTGTTTTGGAGCCTGGCTGTGCATCTGTGAAGACCTTAAGCCACTGTTGTATTGCCCACTATCTCCTTTAGTTGTTGTTGAACCATATGCACGAGCCCAAAACCGCTGTGTTAATATTAATGAGATACCCTTGGTAATTGACAACCCGTGTATAAAAGTCTTGAATAAGAAGTGCTGATCCAAAGTTTTGTCCAGCTAGCTCCTTTTGTTGGTTGGTACATCAAGCTTCATTGCAAACTTAAAATAATTCCCTCTCTTTCAAAGGAAATTGAACTAGATATCCCCAGAAATTAGGCAAAAGTGCTTGAAACCCCTAGTGGTAAAGAAGTATTAGTGAGAGATAAAGATAAGAAGTACAAACCTCTATGGCGAACTCCAATAGCAGGACACAAGTTCCAACTGTGTTTACTCATGAGAACTACTGCAAAATGCCGAAGGGTTTCAGTTTCGAGGAACAGATTGTTTCCCCAATGCCAGTTCGTATTATAGCCCCCCGAGTGAGGTGAAACCCATGTTAACCATACTCCATGAACCCCACAAGTAACTGAAACCCGAAAGTAAGTAGCCATATGAAAGAAAATAATATAAACCCACCACATGGATGTAACAAGAAGTAAAATACCAGGTACAGTAACACAAGTGCAGATAACTCCAAGTGAACTGCCTAACCTGCAATAAAATTCTCTCGTGAGTCTCAAGTCTTCCGCATACTTCTGATGGAAGCCACAGAAAATGCAAGTATAAACATATACTGACAAGTTTAATTGCATCGTCGAAGTGCCAACTTGACGATCTCATAACAGTCGTTGCAGTTTTATTAGAGATCTCTGCTTCACAAAACAGATTGCATCTATTTATGCCTAAGCACACAACAGAGATAAAACTGTTATCAATCCAGCGAACATTTCTCAGACTCCACAAATCAGGCGGAACCAGTTTGAATTTCCACCTCAAGTATCCAACCAACAGCTTTCCATGTAGGAATTGAATTACCCTAAGCACGAGCTGAGTTTTTGAAATAGTCCAATGCCACAATTCCTCAGTACATCTATAAGTCTCCTCAGTTTGAGATAATAAAACCCAAAATTGTTTGCAATAAGAAGTGACTTGTCGAAAATAATTCCTCAGTACATCTATAAGTCTCCTCAGTTTGAGATAATAAAACCCAAAATTGGTTGCAATAAGAAGTGACTTGTCTAAAATACTCAGCAGTTGGACAACTCATGAAATCTGGACTCAAGGCTTCCTTTATGCTCTTCCCTAGAATGTTAGTGCTGCCACACATCTTAGATATAATGAATGAACTGTGAAAGATAATCACACTAATAGAATAATCATGAACTCCAAAAAGTTCATTTGCTGAACTTACAGCTTTAAGCAACTGTGAACGGGCCTTCCCAACTGATACAGAATAAGATCTAACAAGTTGGTCAAACCAATGTCTGTGACCCATTTTAAATAGCAATACAATATGAAATAGAGCTCGAAGTTGCAGTTCGAATAAACCCTGATAAATCATACTTGAAGTACTCAACGGAACACATTTAAAACTCATCAAACAAATGTGATGAACATGTAATAAGGTAAGAGAGTGAACTGCAATACCCGAATGAATGAATGTGACATCAGCACACTGTAATTGTAGCCCAAAAAATTTTGTTCCCATTATCTCCTCATAGAACCTTAAATGCATAGCTACCCCTTGGATAGTAAAACTCCCATTAAGCACATAGAAAAGCATATGTACTGGCACCATATCACTTTTATGTTTCTCTACTTTACCCATTTGCACAAGCAACAAATTTAATCCATAGGCATGTTCAAGAACTAGCTTGCAGCCGGAATTTCCATGACATTCGACCATTAATAACGAGCACACAAAAAGTACCAACAAACCATAGATAGTTTTGTCAAAAATGAATTCATAAACGTCGTAAAAATAAGAAGACCATCTAATAAACAAAAAACTGTAGCAGCAGACTTGAAACAATGGAAAGAAAATATCCCGGTAGACAGTGTGTGGTTGAAAAAACATTTGTGTTCAAACCATAAAATATCCATTGGAAGCATTTTAACAAACATCTGCCAGACAGTAGTAGAAATACCACCATTAGCTAACATACAAACAATTTGATCTCTGAACCATGAATCTGACCAGTACCCATATTTATAAAGCAGCTCTTGAACAAAATTCCAGTCATATGTATCTATTAGAATCGAACACACATTAGGTAGTAAGGAACCAAAAATAGTTGTGACAAAACCTAATGTATAATCTCCAACACAATCAGAAAAAAACTTCCTAATGTCAATCACTTTTCCACGGTCAAATATGCAACGAGAAGAATTAAGAATAATAGAAAAACACTCACCATTTAGTGCTTTATAGAAATTCAGGATAACTTTACCAGGAACATTTTTGATTTGAAAAGTATCCATGAAAATACTCCAATTAGGGAAAAAAAATCGAGTCTACAGCTGTTGAATCCTCAACCTCTTCAAAGAAAAACGGTGGAATCAACTTGCAATCGGGAGATTCATCTTCTTTTTCAGTGACAGCTGAATGAATTGAGTTAACCACGGATGAAACTTCTTCAAAGAAAAAAGAGGGAATCAACTCCAATTCTGAAAATTCATTAACAGCTGTAGAAGGGACCTTCACTATGCAAGGATATCGAAGAGATGGAGCAAAATCCCTAAGGAACAAGATCTGTTCCAACTTCTTCTCTGCCATGTATAACCATTTTATCCTCCTTGAAAGCCAGTAAGCTCGAGTCAGACAATCACTACTCGATTTCAACTAAATCTCGTACCACGTCCTACAATAATCTAATTCTTCCATGGCTATGGATTCCAACTTCATTATAGGAACAATTCCCTTTCATTTATACCCATTTTTCGTTCTGCAAATCCATTTCATAAACCATGATTAGGGTATGGATCGAAACGGTTCTAGATACCAATTGTCATGTACCAGGATGATGTACAATGACATGATAAGTACTTGATTCAAAGAATCAAGTTTCTCTGCTCTTGCGAACAGCCTAAAATCGACTAACGATTCAATTTGATTATAATTTTGTTAAGGATTTCAGTACAGAGTCCACTCTTTATAGCTAGGTTTATCAGATGGTTACATCTAAACCGTCCATTACAATTCCTTTAACTACTAATTAAACACCAATTAAACTACTAACTACTACTAACTATCGACTGACTAAATAAGGGCACTCCTCTAATCGAGGGTACATGACACTCTAGCTTAGCAAAACCAGTATCACAGAGAAGGTGTGGGGATTAGGTTTCCTAGTTGCTAGAGTTCTCCCTTATATAGTCTTTCAAATCAGGGTTTGCAATCAATGTTAGCTTGGTAACAAAGCATTCAATATTCACCGTTAGATGAAAACCTGATTAGATTCACGCTAATATCTTTCAACCGTTAGATCGAAAACTAGCTTGTTCCACACAAATGAAATGCACGTTTCTAGGCTTGTGTAACCGTACCCAAACTTGTACATTTGTTGGTTCAATAATAGTTAACCAAATGGTTAGCCATATGATCACTTTCATATCAACCATATTCTTCTTCACCATAACTAGTTCAAGTGACTCAAATGAACTAGTTAGAGAGTTGTTCAATTGCAAGGAAATCTAATGTAACTACGCAAGACACAATCGAAGCAAAAATGATTTGTTTCACTCGAATCGGTTCATGAACTATATAGCCACGGTTTGCAATTTGCATTCCTTAGTTTATATAAGAATAAGTTCACAAACATCGTTTTTAGATATAACCTACTCAAGTTCGCGGACTGGGTTCGCGGACTTAAGTTCTCGGACGGAGTTCACAAACTCCAGCAGAATTTTCTGGTCGAGAACTTCCGCCAGTTCGCGGACTGGGTTCGCGGACTGAGTTCGCGGACTTAGCTCACACCACTATTTTGGTTCTCTTGATCAACAAAGTTCGTAAACTTCGGTTCAAGGAATAAGGACTTATACATATATGTGTTTCCACAACAATGCTTATATCCTCCAATGGTTGTATAATCTGAACTCTCATTTCAATCATTGATACATTCTTAGAGGACGTTGATATTCTATAGTTGTCATTCACAAACTATTTTTCGTCAAAGTACGCAATTTTCAAAGTGATTGAAACTTGACATGACTTTCGTCACTAGGTAAAGATGAACTTGGCTAAAGCGAAATCTTACCAACACATATTTCGAGAAATAGATAGACGAGATAAACTCGGCTCGAAATAGCAAATGTGTATGATCCAAGTCTATATAGCAAAACGACTTTTGTCTCAGGATAGGAGATAAATATACTTTTGAGTGATAGATAAGTTCAAGTCTTCACATACCTTTTAGTCGATGAAGATCCACCGATTCCTTGAGTAGTCCTTCGTCTTATATGATGATTTCCATGGAGTTCTTGAGCTCAACTACACTTTCTATCCTAGTCCGAGACCTTAGCTATAGTAGACTAGAAATCAAGACTTATAGTTTTGATCACTAACATTGACAAACATGCTTGAGATAGAAACACATGCGAGTTCGACCGAGAAATGCTCTAACAATCTCCCCCTTTGTCAATTTTAGTGACAAAACTATCAATACATATGGAATACAAAAAATAAATAATTAACTTTTGTAGATCCTATTCCATACGCCTAATCTTCAACATTACTTGAAATCTTCGTCACTTCCAAGTACTCCAATGATCCCAAAGGTTGTAAGTTCAGTATCATCGTTGTTGAAAATCCGTAGCTATAACAAAGAGAAAACAAGAGTTCTCAATCATTTTTATACAGTGTGATAGTATCATTACACAGCGTCAAAGTTCAATTATATCACAACTTCGACAACAATACTATGGTGATATGTATCACTCCCCCTAGTCAATACTCCATGTCACATGGAAACTACTCCCCCTTACATAATGATCCTAAAACCATATGTATTTGTAGTGTGAACTACATATTAATTCTCCCCCTTTTTGTCAATAAAATTGGCAAAGGTACGAAAACGGGATCCTAATGAAATTTCCGAAAGATACATTTCATGACCAAAAGAAAGCACATATCATCTTATTTAGATGCAATCATATAGCCGAGACTAAATGCATTCATCAAGGATTTTATAAAGATACAAGATAACCCCTATAATATTCCACAGCTGCACTCCCCACAAAGATTTGGCAATTAAGCACAAGTTAAATTAAGAACTCTCCCCCATATAATGTCATTCCCGAAAGAACAACAAGAGCGACCTTAATTTCAAAAGAAAAGAAGGATTTATTTAGACATAACAAATCACATACAAGTATGAATTTGAATCCAAAATACTCAATTAAATTAACCACAAGAGAACCCATAATTAATTTAATCGGAAATGCTCAACATAAGTGAACTTATAGAGACTCAAAAATACTCAATTAGATTAATCACAAGAGAACCCGTAATTAATCTAATCGGAATACACAACCAAATTAACCACAAAGAGTAATCAATTTAATTGGTTATGCTCGACATAAAGAAAACTTACGGAGCAACAATTAAATAACCAAACGAGGATGATTAATTTAGTTGAACATTGATAGACGCATTTATGTGTCTATTTTGTTCTCAATATTCTGTATTGTTAGACTCGATTAAGTACTTATTGTGTTATTGTGTTTTTGTAGATGTTTTTAGAGAAATAAGCCTTTGCGGCGAAATGAGCTCGAAAAGTAGTGTTTTACACCCCCAGGATAATGTACCGGAGGCACCTCAGAAATGCACTGGAAGCGTCCCAGAAATGTACCGGAGGAACCCAGAAAAATTACTATTTCCACCCCAATTTCTAAAGGGACACCCGTACAGGATTAGGGGGAGGACACTTTTCTTCTCATAATTCAAATTTTGGAAAAAGGCGGGAAAATATTTCTTCTCACTGGCAGTTGGGTCGATCGATTTTTGGAGGGGTTAGAGTTCGATTAAACCTCTGATTTTCAATGGGTATTTGTGATATGGATAGAGGAAGACATTTTGGGTGTTAGGATCGATCATAATTGGCTGGAATCATCGCAATCAAGAAATCAGGAAGCACGTTCAAGAAATGAATATCACACGATCACATCAAATTTAGACGTGTACTCATGTGTTTGGAGAGTGTTGAATCAATTCTACAGCGTGTAAGATCATGTTTGGAGTGTTTATACATCATTTCAGCGCGTGGAGAGCTAATTAAAGGAAGAAAATATCCAAAAAATATTTTCTCTTTAAGCCGAGTAAAGAGAGAATTATCTTGAGTTATGGCGTGATTAAATGAGGCTGAGGAGTATAAATAGATTTCTGGTATCACAGAGAATGGGTGTCGAGAGTTTGGGGTCGAGAGAAGGTCCAGAGAAGCAGAAATAAAGAGTTGATGAAACTCTGTTTCTGCTGCTGATGATGATGAAGAACACCAAGAACACGAAGAACGGACTCGCAAGGACAGTGATTTATCAATAGTGTCTAAGACGCACAGCCGTGTGTCGCAGTGCAGTCTAAACATCAGCAGCACTTGTGTTTTATCGTTCATTCTGTGACGCTTTTTGTGTGTCGCAGATTACAGTTTTACACCATTTTCTCCTTTTCTCTCCATTGTAAACACCATTTGAGCTATAAAAATATATTTTGAGCTTGTTTTCATCATGAGGAGCTAAAACCCAACACTGGGACGACGGAGGAGGCTGAATTTCATCCTTGGGGTAATTAATTTTATTCTTTTTTATGACTTTTGCATTAATTTAAAATTGAAATATGATTTGAATTAATTGGTTGTTATTTAATTTGATGATGTATGCTTAGCTTAGTTGTTTTGATACATCATGCTTAGGACTTACAATCGATGTTTTGAGAATTTATCTTGGCAAAATCAGAGTCCATGTTAATTTTATTGAGTTTTAAATTGTCAAAGAATATATGAATGAACCTTTTGTAGTGAATTCAGCCAAATCCTTAGTCCCAGTACCTCTCGCCCATTGTTAATAGTTTTGTATATATATTTTTATTAAATCTAAAAATTCCATTTCCTTCACAAGTATGAAACGAATCCTAATTACTACAATCACAATCAAAAAAATAATAAACATTTTGGCGCCGCCCACGCGGATTTGTGCTTAGGTAGAATTTTTAGGTTTTTATTATTTTTTATTATTCCATTTGTTCTTTTTACGTCTCTTTGGTTGTGTCTTTGTATCACAGGTTTGAAGTTGGATACTAAAGACCTTGGAATCAAAGCTTAAAGCTAAAAGAGAAGGAAAAAAGACAAAGCAAAAAAATAAAGAAAAAAAGAGAGAAAAAAAGAGAGAGAGAGAGAATTATTATTTTTATTTTATTTTTTTTAAGAGACTTTCCATTTTTTTTTTGTAATTATTATTATTATTTTTTGTATTTCTTTTCATTGGACTGGACTTTGGACAATTTATTTTAATTTTAAACCCTACAGAAGGGTTATATAAAAAAAAAATTAAATACAAATTGTTTGCAGGGAAGGACGACGATTACTATATCGTCTCGGCCCCTCGGGTTCGTACATGACATAGGAGTCGTGGCCCCAGTCGACTTCAACGGTTCATCCCCCGTCTGGTACGGGAGCTAAGTCCATCGAAACACTCGCGAATCTCCTGTAAGAGAGTTACTGTATTCCTTAAGGTGATTCATTGATTGAGGACGAATTTGGACTGTTTTTAAATTCCTAGTAAAGGGCAAGGCCTGGCCAATACAAGATAAGGGTTCGGATTTCATCACCGCTCCCTTCTTGCCCGCCTTAGGAAAACAAAACCTAACGCGAACCCAAGCCTTAAAATTTGGAATAGAACGAGACAGATAGGGTAACGCGCTTATTAGGAAAAAATTTCGAAGGATATTGGTTACTTTCTTAAGCAGACCTTGAAGTTCATAATGGTTTCTGTGAGTTGAATGCGTGACTGCGCCGCCTTGTGATAGCGGTGAGGCCTTGGGTATCAAAGCTCCACTGAGCTTCCCTCGCCTCAATTCAACTTACTTTGACTCGGATTGATTCCAGCGGGGTTTTCTTAAATTGTAACGAATTCCCCTTCGAGAGATAGAAGCAAGTATAGAAACAATCTAAGTGGAGCCATCATGCTTGTTGTTTGCTAGATTTTATAGGTTTGATTTGGTTGAGTCAGCCTTGTTTGTGATTGTGTAGAATTCCCTTGAAAATAAGAATGTCGAACTGGTATGATAGAAGCCAATACAATGAGTATCGACCTGAATTTGAATATGGACATCATCCTTTTTATGACCATGTTGGGAATAGTGGTTGGGAACGCCATCCTTTGGAAGGATATGGGTCATACCCTGGTGAGCCCAATTACTATCCACACATGCATCAGTCCTACGAGCAAGAAGATTATAGTACTAGTTCTTCGTCTCTAGAGGATACAATAAAACTATTGAAAAGTAGTCCTTTTTATGATCCCTCTGTTCTTATTCCTCCTTTAGAAGAGTCCCTCAGGGAGTTAGCTGAGTCGACGCGTAAGTTAGCTGAGATGAATAGTGTAATTATAGACGAAAGAACTACAATTATGAGTGAACTTTCTATAGAGGAATCCCTCAAGATGATGGCTGAGACGAACAAAAGACTTGCTCGAAATAATCTTACTTTCCAATATAGTGTTTCCAATAATACCCTTAAAAATGAGGATAGTTATTTGCATAATCAAGATGACGAGGTTAGAATTGTTAACACTACTTGTTTTGATGAGGTTCGATCTTTTTCATGTTATTATGATGAGGATAGTGTTGATAGAGAATCATACTTATGTAGGAATAGTAATCAGGAAATGGTTACTCCAATTGAGCTTTACAATGATAATATTATTTCTAGTTCAAATCCAAATAATTTTAATAATTATTCACCTATTCAAAAGGACGAGGATTTGACTAGAGATACCCTCGTTTTAGACGATGTAGTATTTCCTGTTTACAAAGCCGATAATGATTTAGAGAAACGAGTTTATTCTGAGAATAGTGTTTTAGAGTCTAGCGATTTAGAAACAATAGTCTTAGACGAAGAAGATGAACTCGTAGAGATGAGTGAGGATGAACCTGACTTAGAAGAATCAATTGACCATTTCCAGGAATCTGATGACCTAGAAATTAGGGAAGTTGTGACTAGTCTTTCTAGAGACACTGAAAACTCTAAGTTTGGGGGTGATTATCATTCTCCATGTGCTTTAACTCTTAGAAAGTTCCCTCGTGTAGGAATTGACATTTATTCCTCAACCATATTACAAGATTATCTTCATAAATGTTTTCCCGAACCTAATGATGTCCATAGAGAAGCTCAGTTGTTAGAAACCCATCATCTGGTTGATGTGGTTAACCCAGGCTATGATACCAAGATTGACTTTGTTTTCCCACCAAAAACTTTTCAACCAATTGTGGGAACTTTTGATTTTAAGATGTGTCGGTTATTAAGTTTTGAGACTAAACCTAATCACTTTAGGATATTAGGGTCGACACATTTTCTTAAGGAAGACCACCTCTTTCATTGTGGTCAGCTGTGTGAGTCAAATCTGATTGACTTAGAGGATCCCCAGTTATTCAGGTTGTTGTTATGTGCTTCTAAGTTCTTAGTTGAGTTTTTCCAGACTCTAATACCTGAACCGGATCTTAGCTTTGAGGAAATCCAACCAATGAAAACCTTCTATTTAGACCCTTTCATAGAACCTGAACCACAATTAACGATAGTTTTCAGGAAACTAGGTAAGGGCATGCTATCCTTGTCCATTTTCTTGGTTCACTGCAGTTTCCTATGGTCAGCTCTATTTGGTTTTAAAGACCCACAGTTATTTCGACTGTTACTTTATGGTTCGAGTTGACCAATCCTTTTCTAAGTCTTGCTGAAGAATTTAAACTTAGCACTTCTTGGGAGGTATCCCATGCTCATGCAACACGGTAATATCTTTCCTTAACTCTTTCGCTTCAAATGGTAACAGTTTCTCCTCGTTCATGCTTTTAGTTTCATCTTTAGAACATTGAGGACAATGTTAGATTTAAGTTTGGGGGTATGGGAGAAACTTTTTAGTTGCAATAAATAAACTCCAGAGCTTAGAAATTTATGCCTATTTAGGATTGCACTAACTAATCTAAGTGGATGAAAGCATTTTGATCGTAGGAGTTGAGGAACCAATCTGAATAGATGGAAACATCTAAAGAGTCTATTCATAAAAGCACAGAGATCAGGTGTTAGAAATAACATGATAGTTTCACCATATTTCATTGAGTCCTTTTCACTTCTATTTTTATTTTTTATTTTTCATTTTAAACTATGTTTCTCTAAGTGATTAGGTGGGGCACACGATTCAAGTTGTTACCACTGCTAGGGTGAATTAGAGTGATTGAGTTACTATATATAAAAAAAAAAAGTTGAGACTGGACCAATTAGACCAATCGGAATAAATATTAACACTTGGATAGCAATATGCATGTGTTCTCCCTGTTTCCGTCGCCTAAGCAAGCGTGGAATGCAGGACCCGTGGGAACTATCGTGTAATATGCTGACAAGAAGCATGCTCTTGGATCCAAAAGATCTATTCATGCCGTTAAAAAAAAATAAAAAAAAATTGTTATTGTTCTGTGTAGTCAACTGCTGGTTCCCTTGTATTTGCCAGTTTGTTGATCTAGATTTAAGTTATTGACCACTGGTTCCCTTGTATATGCCAGTTGTGTTGATATTAGTCAGACCGGTATCTCAGTCCATTAGGATAGGTTCATTCTGGCAGTGGCCTTCAGACAGATATGTGAAACATCGATCATTTGGTTAACATCAAAACCATCTACATTTTTCTTTTTCCATCTTCTTAATCTTTTCATGTGATTAGTCTGACTCCGAGTATGATGTCCATCGTGAAACTATCTTAGTAGAGCTCTGTCACTTATATGAATTTTAGTATGCTTGAGTGAAAACTCGTGTACAGTAATTGGAATTTCGCATCAGGGTACTTCCTCCTATAATTAATAAGTATGCCAACCAAGGAGATTCTTTAGTGCTTTCCAAGATTTTGCGTAGATAGTTAGGGTCTAGAGTAAAGGTTTTGTGGGTACACCTCTGGTAAACCCTCCGGAGACAACACTCCGCCACCAGGGCCACCTAGGGGTTCAAATGATTTTCCTTTCTAGAATAAATTTGCTCGAGGACTAGCAAATAATAAGTTTGGGGGTATTTGATAGACGCATTTATATGTCTATTTTCATCTCTTTTGTGTATTTTGTTAGTACTCGTTTTTGTCCTTATTATGGTGTTTTGTGTGTTTGTAGGTATTTTTTTGGAAATAAATAATTTTGGAAAAATCAGCTCGAAAAATTATGCGGAGCATCCCCGGAGGACATTTGTTATTCGGACTCTCTGCTTTGGATAAGGGGCACCCACTTGATAAGGGGTGACCACTTGTTATTCGCACCCCTGAATTGGATAGGGGGAGGTCATCTTCTTTGTTTGAATTTGGTTTTGGCGGGAATACTTAATGCAGACGCTGCAGATTTTGGAGTTGAATTCTCGGGCTGTTTTAACGAGATTCAATCGCTGTAAATGATTGGGCTGGACTTGTATTGATCAAACAAAGTTAGTTTGGGTAGTTTAACTAATCAAAATGGGCTGGATAATCTGTTGGAGGAAGACAGCGTCAACAGCAGGAGCGTGAACATATTTCGAAGATATGGTGATTAATCAGCAGAAGATATCATAAGATTTGCTTCTATCCTATCTTAACAAAGTTTGGAAAGTTATTAAAAACCAAATATCTGCTATTAACGAGAAATCAGAGTCCACAGGGAAAGAAATAACGGACGAGGCCATGAAGAATAATAGAAGATACTCGGGATTAAACCAAGGGATTTTTGGGCCTGTCGAGTATAAAAAGTCCTGTGGGAGTTCAGATAAGCTTTATCAAGAGTTTGGGGAAGGTTTGGGACGCAGAGGAGCGAAGGAGAAGGATTAGCAGCAATTCCCGCATGCTGTTGCTGCTGCCATTAGAGGACCTTGAAGATCACGAAGAACAGACTGCACAGAGCAGTCTTATTTTCCGCAGCATCAACAGCAGCAGCGGAGTATCGTTACTTTACTGTAGCTCCCTGGTATCGTTCTTCTCTGGACGCTTATAGAGGGTCGTAATTTCACTGTTTTATATTTTTCACTCTTTTAATCATATTTTGAGCATCAAGTATGTATTTTGAGAACATGATTATTATGAGTAGCTAAACCCCAATACTGGGATGATGGAGGAAGTTGTATTTCAGCCATGTGGTTATTTAAATAATTCTTAATTCACTTTTTGCACCGATTTTAATTGATTTATGATTTCAATTAATTACTTGTGATTTTGTTTGATGAAACATGCTTAGTCCTAGGGATTCTTGATGTGCCATGCTTATAATATACAAGTAATATTTTCCGGAATCTAATTTGGCAAAGATAGAGTTAATATTTGTTTTATTTTGAGCTATAAACGCATAGGATTATTTTCTGAGCCACTTGAATATGAAACACATTGGAATCCTGAGTCCTGGTTCCTCTTGATCTCGTGACATATTTTCTGTATATATCTTTATTTTTAAATCTTTACATGTCCGAGCAACGAACTCTTATTTACCGCATTAAAACTACTAAAACAAAATGTTAATATTTTGCTTAGGCGACGGAAACAGGGAGAACACACGCATATTGTTATCCAAGTGTTAATATTTATTCCGATTGGACCAATTAGACCAATCGAAATAAATATTAACACTTGGATAGCAATATGCGTGTGTTCTCCCTGTTTCCGTCGCCTAAACAAAATGATTATTATTTTTTTGATTGTGATTGTAGTAAATATGATTCGTTTCAGACTTGTGAAGGAAATGGAATTTTTAGATTTAATAAAAATATATATACAAAACTATTAACAATGGGCGAGAGGTACTGGGACTAAGGATTTGGCCGAATTCACTACACAGGGTTCATTCATATATTCTTTGACAATTTAAAATTCAATAAAATTAACATGGAATCTGATTTTGCCAAGATAAATTCTCAAAACATCGATTGTAAGTCCTAAGCATGATGTATCAAAACAACTAAGCTAAGCATACAACATCAAATTAAATAACAACCAATTAATTCAAATCATATTTCAATTTTAAATTAATGCAAAAGTCATAAAAAAGAATAAAATAAATTACCCCAAGGATGAAATTCAGCCTCCTCCGTCGTCCCAGTGTTGGGTTTTAGCTCCTCATGATGAAAACACTCTCAAAATATATTTTTATAGCTCAAATGGTGTTTAAAATGGAGAGAAAAGGATAAAATGGTGTAAAACTGTAATCTGCGACGCACAAAAAGCGTCACAGAATAAATGATAAAACACAAGTGCTGCTGATGTTTAGACTGCACTGCTACCCACAGCTGTGTGTCTTAGACACTGTTGGTAAACCACTGTCCTTGCGAGTCCGTTCGTCGTGTTCTTGGTGTTCTTCATCATCAGCAGCAGCAGAAACAGAGTTTCATCAACTCTTGATTTCTACTTCTCTGGACCTTCTCTCGACCCCAAACTCTCGACACCCATTCTCTGTGATACCAGAAATCTATTTATACTCCTCAGCCTCATTTAATCACGCCATAACTCAAGATAATTCTCTCTTTGCTCGGCTTAAAGAGAAAATATTTTTTGGATATTTTCTTCCTTTAATTAGATCTCCACGCGCTGAAATGATGTATAAATACTCCAAACATGATCTTACACGCTGTAGAATTGATTCAACACTCTCCAAACACATGAGTACACGTCTAAATTTGATGTGATCGTGTGATATTCATCTCTTGAACGTGCTTCCTGATTTCTTGATTGCGATGATTCCATCCAATTATGATCGATCCTAACACCCAAAATGTCTTCCTCTATCCATATCACAAATACCCATTGAAAATCAGAGGTTTAATCGAACTCTAACCCCTCCAAAAATCGATCGACCCAACTGCCAGTGAGAAGAAATATTTTCCCGCCTTTTTCCAAAATTTGAATTATGAGAAGAAAAGTGTCCTCCACCTAATCCTGTACGGGTGTCCCTTTAGAAATTGGGGTGGAAATAGTAATTTTGGGGTGGAAATAGTAATTTTTCTGGGTTTCTTCGGTACATTTCTGGGACGCTTCCGGTGCATTTCTGAGGTGCCTCCGGTACATTATCCTGGGGTGTAAAACACTACTTTTCGAGCTCATTTCGCCTCAAAGGCTTATTTCTCTAAAAACATCTACAAAAACACAAAATAACACAATAAGTACTTAATCGAGTCTAACAATACAGAATATTGAGAAAAAAATAGACACATAAATGCGTCTATCAACACCCCCAAACTTATTATTTGCTAGTCCTCGAGCAAAACTAATATGGAAAATAAAATCCTAACTCACTAAACATGCTCGACATAAAATACCTCACGGAGCAACAACTAAGCTATGAATAACTCAGTCGATTGTGCTCAACATGAGACACTTTATGGAACAACACAGTATATGCACAAAAAATTGTAGACCGGAGGTCGACCAAATACTGTGGAATAATCAAGGATTCATCCTATTTTTCATCACCATTTGCAGAATGACATACAATAGACATAATCCTTGTGAACAAAATATTTTAACCTATCTTTCATCAATAATTGACATAATAGGCTTAACTTTTGTATTTGTCAAAATTTCATTCCTTCTTTTATCAACACATGCATATCGACATATAAAGGACTTAACCTTTGACAAGGTATGGGAAAATTACAGTTCATGGACGCAAACACACATATCCCATAACAAATTACAATATATAAAACCATAAAGATTAATACTGCAAAAATCATCTTCCAAACAGTTTTATAATTTACACCAATAAATCTAAAAACATGAAGATGAAAATGTTGGACATAGCTATGTGTAATCACAATAATGGCTATTCCAAACTCTAGTTATTCTTCTAAACAAAACAAGAAAATAGAAGATTTACTAGGCATATAAAATCAACAAGCTAAACAAAACCATGACAAATCCGAACACGAACTGAAGTCAAATAGACGGTTCAGGATCCTCATGAGTCTTGAGATCTTTGAGATTGTGAACAACAGCATCCTCTGCAACTTTGGAGAGAATATCCTTATTGAGAAGTTCTTTAACACGGGTTTTCATGAGAACAAGGTCAAAATTAACCTTTTTCAACTCAGTTCTTACCACATCAAGACACTTCATTGTATCAACAAGTTGCTGCTTTGCGTTCTCGAAGTTTTTAAGGAAGTCAAGAACTACTTTAGCCGAATTCTCTTCAACCTCCTCAATATCCGAATAGGAATCAGGAGATTGAGGAAATATCCTTCAACTTCAACAAGGGTTCCCTTCTCTTTATCGAATTCGAAATATACCGCATTATCAACGAAGTCTTCGGGTAAATCCCAAGAGTAGGAAGGAGAAGCCATTGATAACAGGAAGCCTAGAGTGAGAATATTCAACTCAATAAGATAGGTATATAAACAAGTTTCGAGAGACTTAGGGTTTACATGATTGGTTTGTGAGAGAACCCCAAAAAACCGTACGTGTACTCGTAAGAAGGGGGTCCATAAAACCTCTTCCAAAAAGATTGTTTGGAAACAACACTTTGTTGATTTGAAAAAGTCCATGCTTTTATTTTTCAAAACAATTTGAAAGCATAGAGCCAAGAATAAAATAATAAACAAGGACAAACTTACAACAAATACTTATGTAAAAGTGTTACATGATGATCTATCTAAGAACGATAAGAAATTAGCTAGATAACCAGAGACACTTTACAAATAAGTATACCTAATCATTTCTCACTCAGCTAGGATTTCACAAGTGAGATTTCAACCTTGTGATTATTCAACACAAGTATGAGCCATTGGCTAATTAAATGAACATTGCTTTTGGTTATCCTTTTTCTTACGAAATGTTAGAGGAAAACCATTATGATGTGAAAGGTAATCACAAAATTTATCCTTATAAAAATATGACTCAGAGAATTGATTCTTACCTGAAGGAAATTAGCTTCTTCCTGATGCCCTGTTCACATCAAATATATTATTAAATCCCTTTTTGAAGATGGAAAGATTCTGATCTTCTCTTAGACTGTTAAGACATTTGTTCTGAATCAGAACTTTTAAGGAAATCATAGAACTGACTTTCCTGGTAGGATACACAGGGTGAGTACTGAAACCAATTGGTTTAGACATATGAAAGTCAGTTATTGCTTTGAATATTACGTCAAAGGTGGGTTGAAGGCGAACAAGGTAATTGTTACTCAACCTAGAGTTTCTATTTTGCTTTACAGGTCCTTTTGAATCATAAAAATGACATACTTTCTGAACATTAGAAAGTAATGTCTTAACATTATTTGGAGATTTCCTCTTTTCATGTGATGTGCAACATTCTTGATAAATAGATGGTATATGCACAT
Source organism: Papaver somniferum (assembly GCF_003573695.1). Classification (NCBI taxonomy): domain Eukaryota; kingdom Viridiplantae; phylum Streptophyta; class Magnoliopsida; order Ranunculales; family Papaveraceae; genus Papaver; species Papaver somniferum. The sequence goes on from NC_039359.1 coordinate 129,487,527, forward strand.
CTTTTCCACTAGAAGGGGACACTGATTTTTCTTCTGGATCTTCTTCGGTTACATAAGTAGTTGATGAAGATGGTCTAGAGAACTTTTTGAAACATCCTTGAATTGAGAGATTATTCAAGCGATGTTAAATTTCCAAGATATCAGTTTCAAGACTTGCCTTAAGGAGAGATAAAGACAAAGCTTCAGAGTTTTCGGAATTGTAGTCTCTCATTTCCCCAAGAAGAATTTTGACATACTTTTTCAACCGATCAGATTGAACTTTAACATGATTTAAAATCAGTTTACTTTCTTTAGCTGATTCCCGTTCATTTTGTGAGATAGACTCTTTTGAAGGGTAATCGGGATAACACATGTCGGAGCCTGCCTGTCTAGTTTGAACACAAGGTTCTTCTATATTTGAGATTAAAGAATCTTTCTCTTTAATAGAAATAGACGAGACAAAACTTTTATTTTTGGTGACGCGTTTATCAGAGATAGTACTCTTGTCCATAGAGTCAGATCGCTTACCAATATAGACTTATAAGGTCTTTAACGTGTTTGCCTGCTCTGATACCAATTGAAAAAACGGGGGTCTAACAACCTCACCCAATTTTTCGATTAGTAATCTGTATGGACAAACTCCAATATACTTTCAGGAGAATCAACTAGACTCAATCTCAATAAAGTATATCAAAGAGTTATATCTCTCTTGCTTGATTCAATTCTTTCTCAGGCAAATAGAAATTTGCGAGTCTAATTGAATACAAGAGAAATCACTTGAACGGTACCAAAGACTAATGTTCAAGGATCAACCAATTTCAATCAACAACCAAAGATCGGATTTGCAATTGATTGATTCAAACGCACAACCTGTGATATTTCAATTATATAACAAAATATAATGCGGAATAGAAATAACACAGACACCAAAATTTTGTTAACGAGGAAACCGCAAATGCATAAAAACCCAGGGACCTAGTCCAGATTCAACACCTCACTGTATTAAGCCGCTACAGACACTAGCCTACTACAAACTACTTCGGTCTGGACTGTAGTTGAACCACAATCAATCTCACACTGATTCAAGGTACAGTTGTGCTCCTTACGTCTCTGATCCCAGCAGGATACTACACACTTGATTCCGTTAGCTGATCTCACCCACAACTAAGAGTTGCTACGACCCAAAGTCGAAGAATTTAATAAACAAATTTGTATCACACAGAAAAGTCTACAGAATAGATAAATCTGTCTCCCACAGATAAACCTACAAGTTTTGTTCCGTATTTTGATAAATCAAGGTGAACAAGAACTAATTGATAACCCGGACTTATATTCCCGAAGAAAAACCTAGTATTGTCAATCACCTCATAATAATCTTAATCGACGCGGCGAAAGAAGATATTATGGAATCACAAACGATGAGACGAAGATGTTTGTGACTACTTTTCTATCTTGCCTATCGGAGATATAACTCTCAAGCCAATCGTTACGATTGTACTCAAAATGATAGAATCAGCAAGAGAAGATCACACAACTACGAGAAAGTAGTATCGGTATGGCTTCACAATCCCAATGAAGTCTTTAAGTCGTTAACCTGGTTTTTAAGAAGAAACCAAAGGTTAAAGGAGAATCGACTCTAGCTCATACAACTAGTATCACACAGGAAGTGTGGGGATTAGGTTTCACAGTTTCTAGAGTTCTCCCTTATATAGTCTTTCAAATCAGGGTTTGCAATCAATGTTAGCTTGGTAACAAAGCATTCAATATTCACCTAGATGAAAACCTGATTAGATTCAAGCTAATATCTTTCAACCGTTGAATCGAAAACTTAGCTTGTTACACACAAATGAAATGTACTATTTTGGGTTTGTGTAACCGTACCCAAACATGAAAATTTGTTGGTTCAAAAATAGTTAACCAAATGGTTAGCCATATGAACACTTTCATACCAACCATATTCTTCTTCACCATAACTAGTTCAAATGACTAAAATGAACTAGTTAGAGAGTTTTTCAATTGCAAGGAAATCTTATGTAACTACACAAGACACAATCAAAGCATAAACGATTTGATTCACTCGAATCGGTTCATGAAATTTATAGCCACGATTTGCAACTTGCATTCCTTAGTTAATATGGATAAGTTCACAAACAATCGTCTTTAGATATAACCAGCTTAAGTTCGCAGACTTAGTTCGCGGACTTAAGTTCCTGGAAGGAGTTCTCAAACTCCAGCATATTTTCTCGGGTCGAGAACTTCCGCCAGTTCAAGGACTGGGTTCGCGGATTGAGTTCGCGGACTGAGTTCACGGCTCTTTTTCCGGTTCTCTTGATCAACAAAGTTCGCAAACTTCGGTTCAAGGAAAAATGACTTATACATATATGTGTTACCACACAATGCTTATATCCATCATTGGTTATATAATCTAAACTCTCATTTCAATCATTGAAACATTCTTAGAGGACGTTATATAGTTGTTATTCACAAACCATTTTTCGTCAAAGCAATTTTCAAAGTGATTGAAACATAGCATGACTTTCGTCACTAGGTAAAGATGAACTTGACCAAAGCGAAAGCTTACCAACACATATTTCGATAAATAGATAGACGAGATAAACTCGGCTCGAAATAGCAAATGTGTATAATCAAAGTCTATATAGCAAAACGAATTTTATCTTAAGATAGGAGATAGAGTAGATAGACTTTTGAGTGATAGATAAGTTCAAGTATCCACATAACTTTTAGTCGATGAAGTTCTACCAGTTCCTTAAGTAGTCATTCGTCTTGTATGATGATCTCCATGGAGTTCTTGAGCTCAACTCCACTTTATTTCCTAGTCCGAGACTTAGTTATAGTAGACTAGAAATCAAGACTTATAGTTTTGATCACTAATATTGACAAACATGCTTGAGATAACAACGCATGCGAGTTCGACCGAGCAATGCTCTAACAGAGGGGGTGGTGTGTTTAAGTCGCGCCTAGTCCATCCATTTCTTCCCTGGCTCCCACCGACAGTTTGGAACTGGTCCCTCCTCTCCCTATTAGTGTTGGTTCTTACGTTGCGTGGTGCCTCAGATACGGTGCTAACTGTGGGGCGCCAAGAAGGGTCTATGGGTGTTTTTTCTATGCAGTCGGCAATCCTCTCGGCTGCTTCTTTTAGCTCAACGAAAGCTTGGAATCTGAAACTGATCAAACTCCCCTTGAAAGATAGGATCATTCCTCGCACGCGAATCTTGACGAGCGTTCCCTCATTGATATCTTCGTGACAATCTAGGGCCAAGCGCTGGAATCGTAAGATGTACTTTCCTATTTCTTCTCCCATCCGTTGTCCTCTCTTGATCAAGTCTATCGCCGTGATTTTCCTCTTGGCTGAATAGAATTTCCCAAGAAAGAGTGTGGACATAATTGGTCAGGAATCCACACTTTCCTCTTTTAAGTTGTCGTACCAGGTGGATGTCGTGCCTGTGAGTGATTTGGGGAATTCTTTTAGGCACAATTTTCCATCGGAGGCTCTATCGTTCATTGCTGATAGGAATCGGCTGAGATGTTCTCGCGCGTTCCCTTTTCCATCCTATGTCTTGAATTTCGGAGAAGTGTAGTCCTCGGGGTATTGGTATTCTCGGATGTTTGTCGGGTATGGATTACTTACGCGGCAGTGATTGTCTTGTTTTACCACATGATAATTTTGTTCCAAGTATTTTTCCATTTCTTCCTGTGACATTGTTGTTGTCTTGTCGCTTTTGTGTTCTTCTCCTTTTGTTATTTCTTTGGGAGTGTTTTGTCCTATTATTAATGCTTGTGTTATCCAGTCTTCAAGCTCCTTCCTTCTTCGTGAGCATTCATCTAGATCCTTTTGCATCTCTTGAAAAGCGGGCGACGTGGGTTTTGGTAGCTAGATCACTCGTGTGTTCTTCCTTTGTGTTGCTACTATCTCTCTGTTTTGGGATCCATGTCCCGCCGATTGTTTGATAACGTCTTGGGCCAGCGTTTCCTCTTTGTTATTATCGTACTCAATTGTTACCTCATCGAGGTTGATAGGCTGATTGGTCGCTTGGTTTCCCATCGCGCCTGAGCTAGTGCCTTATGGGTGTGTGATGGTGAGCTAGGAACGAGCCTCCGGTTGTGGTCACCAAATGTTGAGGGGTGATTTTAGTTTTGGTTCTACCTGTCCTAGTCTCACCAAGTGACCTCACTTTACTAGTAATAGTAAGAGAGAGAGAGTTGCCTTTCCTTTATACTTTGTCCTTCCTTATATAGACTTAACTAAAAGTCCCTCCTTTTATGACATCATAACACATGTCCTAAACCTCTTTAATTACTTCTAATGCCTTCCTTAATATAACCTCCTCCTTATCTCTTAATTCCTCCTTTGTCCCTCCTATCTCATGGGTATTTTCTCATTGGACTTGGGCCTAGTCCCTAAGTCCCCACGTCTCATACTAGGCTTACCTCCCCTCTTAGGGGGTATCCTAAACCCGTTAAGGGATATTATTTTTCATGTATCAACAGTACCAAAGACCAATGTTCAAGGATCAATCAATTTCAATCAACAATCAAAGGTTGGATTTACCAATTGATCGATTCAACGCACAACCTGTGATATTTCAATTATATAACAAAATATAATGCGGAAGAGAAATAACACAGACACCAGAAGTTTTGTTAACGAGGAAACTGCAAATGCAGAAAAACCCCGGGACCTTGTCCAGATTGAACACCACACTGTATTAAGCCGCCACAGACACTAGCCCACTACAAACTAACTTCGGTATGGACTTTATTTGAACCCCAATCAATCTCACACTGATTCATGGTAAAGTTTCTCTCCTTACGTCTCTGATCCCAGGAGGATACTACGCACTTGATTCCCTTAGCTGATCTCACCCACAACTAAGAGTTTCTACGACCCAAAAATCTTAATCGACTAGCGAAATAAGATATTGTGGAATCAAAAACGATGAGACGAAGATGTTTGTGACTACTTTTCTATCTTGCCTATCGGAGATATAAATCTTAAGCCAATCTTACAATTGCACTCAATCACGATAGAAACAGCAAGATCAAATCACGCAACTACATAGAAAATAGTTGGGTCTGGATTCACAATTCCAATGAAGTCTTCAAGTCGTTAACCTACAGGGTCTCGAGAGAAACCTAAGGTTAAAGGAGAATCGACTCTAGCTTATACAACTAGTATCACACATGAGGTGTGGGGATTAGGTTTCCCAGTTGCTAGAGTTCTCCTTTATATAGTCTCCAAATCAGGGTTTGCAATCTAAGTTACCTTGGTAATAAAGCATTCAATATTCACCGTTAGATGAAAACCTGATTAGATTCAAGCTAATATGTTTCAACCGTTAGATCGAACTTAACTTTTTATACACACATGAAATGTAACTTCATTTAGGTTTGAGTAACCGTAGATAAACGTGTACACTTAGTTTGTTCAACAGTACTTAACCAATGGTTAGCCATATGAGCACTTTCATATCAACCTTATTCATCTTCACCATAACTAGTTCAAATGACTCAAATGAACTAGTTAGAGAGTTGTTCAATTTCTTAGATATCGTTGAAGTATACAATACACAATCGAAGCAAAATCGTTTTTGATTCACTCGAATCGATTTATGAACATTATAGCCACGGTTTGCAAAGATTGCATTCCTTATTATATAAATGTTTTAGTTCATGAACAAACCGATTTTAGAAAGTAACCTACCTAAGTATGTGAACAGGTACACGTACTTAAGTAACCAGACTTAGTTTTCTTTTCACTTTCAAACTCCAACAGAAATTCACGGACATGAACTTTCTGCCAGTACGCGTACGGGTACGCATACTCTCCTGGATTTCCAACAACCGCCAGTACGCGTACGGGTACGCATACTTTGGGTTCCTGGTTTTGAACTTTTATAAAAATTTGAGAACACACTATGTTTATATCCAAAGATGGTTACATTTTCTAAAGTCCCATTTCAGTTATTGAAACTTTCTTAGAGGATGTTATATAGTTGTTATTCACAAACTATTTTTCATCAAAGCGATTTTCAAGGTATTGAAATAATCAACATGACATTCGTCATGAGTAAATATGAACTTGGCCAAATCGAAAGCTTACCAACACATATTTCGAGAAATAGATAAGCGAGATAAACTCAGCTCGAAATAGCAAATGTGTATAATCGAAGTTTATATAGCAATACGAATTTTGTCTCAAGATAGGAGATAGAATAGATAGACTTTTGAGTATAGATAAGTTCAAGTCTCCACATACCTTTTTTTCGATGAAGTTCCACCAGTTCCTTGAGTAGTTCTTCATCTTTGCATGATGAACGTCGTGGATTCTAGAGCTCAACTACACTTACTATCCTAGTCCGAGACTTAGCTATAAGTAGACTAGAAATCAAGACTTATAGTTTTGTCAACTAAACTTGACAAACAAGCTTGAGATAGCAACGCTTGCGAGTTCGACCGAGCGGTGCTCTAACAATCTCCCCCTTGTCAATTTTAGTGACAAAACTATCAATACATATTTAATGCAAAATAAATAAAATTTGCAGCTTCTCATCCACATTATTGATCTCCTTGGTTCTTCAACATTACTCGAAATCTTCGTCACTTCCAAGTACTCCAATGATTCCAAAGGTATTTAATTCAACATCATCGTTGTTGAAGATCCGTAGCCATAACAATGAGAAAACAATAGCTCTCAATCATTGTCATATAGTGCCATGGTACTATTACACAGCATCAAAGTTCAATTGTATCACAACTTCGGCAACAATACTATGGTGATATGTATCACTCCCCCTTACTCGATACTTTATCTCACATGAAAACCACTCCCCCTTACATAATGATCCGAAAACCATATGTATTTGTAGTGTGAACTACACATTAATTCTCCCCATTTTTGTCAATTAAATTGGCAACGGTACAAAAACTAGTGGATCCTAATAAAATTTCCATAGAGACACTTCATGACCAAAAGAAAGCGCATATCAACCTTTTTAGATGCAATCATATAGCCGAAACTAAATGCATTCATCAAGGACTTTATAAACATACAAGATAACCCCTATAGTATTCCACATCCGCACTCCCTACAAATATTTGGCAATTAAGCACAAGTTCAATTAAGAACTCTCCCCCATAAAATGTCATTCCCGAAAGAACAACAAGAGCGACCTTACTTTTACGAGAAAAGAAGGATTTCTTTGGACATAATCAAATCACATTAGAACATGAATTTGTATCCAAAAATCAGAATTGAATTATCCACAAAAATGATAAATTCAATTGGCCGTGCTCAACATAAGAGAACTTACGGAGAAACACAGTATATGCACAAAGATGTGGATCGGGGAAAGACCAATACTACGAAATAAACAAAGATTCATTCTATTTTTCATCACTATTTGCACAATGACATACAACAGACTTAATCTTTGTAAACAAAAGTTTATCCTTTCTTCCATCAATATTTGCATAATGACATAAAAGGCTTAACTTTTGTAGTCAAAAGTTCATTCGATCTTTTTATCAATACTTTCATATGACATATAATAAAGATAAATTTTGAACAAGTATGGGACAGTCAAGGTTCACGGATGTAAACAACATATCCCATAACAATTTGCAATATATAAAACCATAAAGATTAATACTGCAAAAATCATCTTCCAAATCAACTTTAGAATTTAAATAAATCTAAAAACATTGCAAGATGAAAACGTTGGCAATAGCTATGTGTACTCACAATAATGTCTATTCCAAACCCTAGTTATCCTTCTTAAAAACACAAGAATAAATTATCATAATAAGTTTCCTAGACATAAGACAAACTCGTAATGCACATACAAGATGATTTGTCCTTAGAAGGTAGAATCAACCTTTTTCGCATGGATTTACACCAATAATAGATACCAAAGGCGTATAAAAATATTTTATTAACAAAGAAGAACATACAAAGTCATTAACGACCATGCACCATAGTTCACAAGAGATGATTATGAACATTCGAGAATCCCATAGCAATGCGTACTACTTCCCATTCTTGAACTTCCTTCTTTTTGATTCACCAACAACATTCTTGTAAAAGCTACAAAATAGCTTAAAATAGTAGTACTCCAAGTACCCAAGTCCAAGAAGTGGAACAAGTGCAACGAAACGGAGCAAAACACTCAAAAATAAGAGACAGGACAAAGACCAACCTTAACTCATCCAAATTCAAGGATTCTCATCTCCATTTTGAATAGAATTCAAAGTGGAAGAGAATGCAAAAAGAATGAGGTCAATCCGAGTTCGGACAAAGAATTTACGGCCAAAACAAGTTTACCAAAAACTGACGTCTACATGCAAGTATGCATACGGATTTGCAAACGAATTTCCATGACCTGCAGCAGTATGCAAACGGGTGTGCCTACTAAAATCCCTGGATTTTGATTTTAAATGATGGTATGCATACCTGGTACGTGTAGCATGAAGTCCAAACATCCCGGACAACTATTTTCAAATCTAAACATTAAAGAACCTTAAACACATATCAAGCTAGGTAGAAATGAACGATAAGAAAGGTACATGGATCATTATAAGTATTTAGAAGAATATAAGCAAATAAAAACACAAATCTTTCTCAAGTTTATAAACATAACTATTTAGAAGAATCCAATTGAATTCTACAGTCTTACCGAACATAATCTATGCGCCCCAATTATTGTGATTCCCTCACCGTATACATAGCAGGGTATTTCTTGGTGAGGATGCACTTCCAATACAATCAAGTTGTGCTGAGGTGAACAATGTCTTGCTCACCACGGCACCAAGAAATAGTTTCTTTCCAACTACTCTTACATCTTACAGTATTGAGAGAAGCCCAATGAACTGTTTTTATAAGTTTTTAAAAGAACTTCAAGAAAGCACGAGAAAAATTGTGTTTCTGATTTCTTATTTTACACCTTATAAGAAACAATTTCTGCAGATAATTTTCAGTATCGCATAGGGAAACTCTTTTGATAAAAAAAGACATCTTAATTTCTTCATAAGAAGGGACAATACTATTATCTTGGTAAGATGTATCAGGAATTGTTCAATGAATTGATTCATGCTTAGAGGTGGTACAGTCGGAAGAATTAGACTTAAACTCTTCTTGTAAACCGTTTAGCTTGCTACAACTAGTTGGATTACACAGAGGAGGAGAATTTCTCTCACTGATTAGTAAATCAATGTCAACCTCAGCACGAATATTATTCATCATGACTATATTTAGCTTATCAAGAGATTCTTGTTCTTTCTAGAGGTATAACTCAACATCAAGAGATAAGCTTTCCAGTTTCTTTTCAATCCCTGAAAACACTTCAAGGGATTTTAAACCTGGAGGAGGTTTAGATAGAATTTCTTCTACAGATTTAATCAAATCAGTCATGGAAGAGAATTCAGAAATCCCTGGATCTGGTGATGTAGTTTTTAAAGTGGTAGTAAAATTCGTTCAACTCGGATTTGTATAAACGTTTGATTTAAGAACTAAGAATAAAAATACTAAAAATATATTCACAAGGTTGTCACGAATATCGAGAGAGACTGGGACTCAGGATTCCACCAAATTCCATTCATGCGACTCAAATAATAATTCCAATCAATTATAGTTCAAATAATAAAAATATGGACTCTTGTTCTTTGCCAAAAATAGATTTTTGAAAAGCAATGACTGTAAATCAAAAGCATGATGTATCAAAAATACATAGACCAATCATACACCATCAAACGAAATCACACCCATTCAATAAAAATCATAAATCGATTAAAAAGCAATGCAAATAGTCATAAAAGAATTATTAGAATTACCACATGCGTGAAATAGGGCTTCCTCCATCATCCCAGTGTCGGGGTTTAGCTCCTCATATTAATCACTTGCTCAAAATACATGTTTATAGCCCAAAAGTTGATTAAAAGAGTGAAAAGAATAAAATCAGTGAATCTGCGACCCACATAAGGCGTCCATAAAAGAACGATAAATCTGAAGTGTTGTTTCTGTTGTTTTCAGACTGTCACGCTCTGTCCTTTACTCTGTAGAAGAACGACTGTCTCTAAAAGTCTGTTCTTCGTGTTCTTGAGCTTCTCCAATGGCAGCAGCAGCAGCAGGTATAGTTTTCCTGTAATCTCTGATTCTCGCCTCCTGAGCTCTCCTATAGACCCCAAACTCTCCGTAACCTCTTATAGGGGACCTAATCATCCTATTTATACATAAAAGGGTCATCGAATCTTTCCCAAATCGCATCAAAATTCCCTTTTTCCTTTCTTGGCAGTCACGGCAATAAGCACTTCCCAAATTTGTTTCAAACGTTTCTGAGATCTCCCACTTATATCAAACTATTACTTAGATATAATATAACCCTTTTGAATGGGTTTCTTGTCTTTAATCTCCCTGAAGAACCAAAAACGAATCCACAAAGCCGTATTTCCTTTTTTAACTTTGTTCCCTATCTCCGGCCATTCCGTCCCAATTTAATCGATTCTATCACTTGCATATGGTCCATTGAGACTTAACAGGCCTAGCCCAATCAATTTCCACAGTTTAATCTCTTTTAAAACTCATCAAAAATCGAAACTCAAATCAGCAGACGTGAAGAGTAACTTTCCCGCCAATTTTATTCTTTTGAATTTTGGAAGGAAAGTGGCCTCCCCCTATCCAGTCTCGGTGTACCTTTAGCTCATGCCTATAAATGGGTTACCCCTTATCCAAATCGAGAGTCCGAATAGCAAATGTCCTCCCAGGTGCCTTTAACAACTTTTCGAGCCAATTTCGCCGCAAAAGCTTATTTCTCCAAAAACACCTACAAAGAGATAAAATACTAAAATAAGTACAAAAATGGGTACTAACAAAATACACAATAGAGATATAAATAGACACATAAATGCGTCTATCAAATACCCCCAAACTTATTATTTGCTAGTCCCGAGCAAATCAAAACTAAAAAATAAAATCCTAACTCACTGTCGCAGGCATCGTCGATTGCATTTAGCGTATGCAATAAGCCTTTAAACCCCTAGGTGTCCCTAGTGGCCGAGTTATAGTCTCGGGAGGTCTTACTAGAGATATACCCACAATACCTTTACTCCAGACTTTAGCTATCTACGCAGAACCTTGGAAGGCACTAAAGAATCTCCTTGGTTGGCATACTTATTGACTACAGGAAGAAGTACCCTGATGCGAAATTCCAATTGATGTACACGAGTTTGCACTCAAGCATACTAAAATTCATATAAAGTGACAGAGCTCTACTCAGATAGTTGCACTATGGACATCATATTCGGAGTCAAAACTAATCACATGGATAAATCAAGAAGATGGATATAGAAAAACATAGATGGTTTTGATGTTTACTAAGTGAACGGCGTTTCCCATATCTGTCTGAAGGCCTCCGCCAAAATGAACCTATCCTAATGGATTGAGATACTAGTCTGACTAATATCAACACACTGGCATATACAAGAGTACCAGTGGTCGATAACCTAACTCTAGGTCAACACAACTGGCATATACAAGGGTACCAGTGGTCGACTTTATTGAATTTATTCCTTTTGGTCAAATGGTCTGGTCTCAATTTTTATTTTTTTTTATTTTTTTTTCAACTTTTTGGTAACTACCATTTTTTTTTCTCTTTTTTTTTTCTCTTTTTCTTTTTTAACTTTTTTTTTCATGGTATCTCAATCACTCTAATTCACCCTAGCATTGGTAACAACTTGAATCGTAGGCCCCACCTATCACTTAGAGAAACATAGTTTAAAAACAAAATAAAACAAAAATAGAAGTGAAAAGGACTCAACGAGATATGGTGAAACTATCATGTTATTTCTAACACCTGAGCTCTATGCTTTTATGAATAGACTCTTCTAGATGTTTCCATCTAATCAGATTGGTTCCTCAACTCCTACAACCAAAATGCTTCCATTCACTTAGATTAGTTAGTGCAATCCTCAATAGGCATAAATTTCTAGGTTCTGGAGTTTATTTATTCATACTGCAACTAAAAAGTTTCTCCCATACCCCCAACTTAAATCTAACATTGTCCTCAATGTTTTAAAGATGAAATTAAAAGCATGAACAAGGAGAAACTGTTACCATTTGAAGCAAAAGAGATAAGGAAAGATATTACCGTGTCGCATGAATGTTTGGTTACCTCCCAAGAAGTGCTAAGTTTAAAGTCTTCAGCCAGACTAAGAAAGGATTAGTCACCTCATAAAATCATAAAGTAATAGCCGAAATTTCTGTGGGTCATCAAAACCAAATAGAGCTATCACAAATAAAAGGAATATGCAACCTGTCAAGAAAATAAACAAATAAAGCACACCCTTGTCTAGTTTCCTGTTTAAGTCAACTACACCTAGCTGTGGTTCAGGTTCAGGTTCTATAACTGGGTCCAAATAAAATATTTTCATGGGTTGGAATTCCTCAAAGCTAAGATCCGGTTTAGGTATTAGAGTTTGAAGAAACTCACGTAAAAATTTAAAAGCACATAATAATAACCTGAATAATTGAGGATCCTTAAAGTCAATCAGTTTTGACTCACACAATCGACCACGATGAAATTGGTGGTCAATCTTAAGCAAATGTATCGACCCTAATCTCTTAAATTAATTAGGTTTAGTCTCAAAACTAAATAATTGACACATCTGAAATTTATACGTTCCCACAATTGGTTGAAAAATATTTGGTGGGAAAACAAAGTCGATCTTAGTATCATAGCATGGTCTATCCTCATCAACCAGAGGATGGGTTTCTAATAACTGAACTTCCTTATGGTCGTCATTAGGTTCAGGAAAACGTGTGTGAAGATAATATTGCAAAATGGTTGAGGCACATATGTCAAGTCCGAAGTGAGGGACCTTTCTAAGAGTTAAAGCACATGGAGAATGATAATCACCCCCAAACTTAGAGTTTTCAGTGTCTCTAGTTAGACTAGTCACAATCTCCCTAATTTCTAGGTCATCAGATTCCTGAAAATGGGCAATTGATTCTTCTAAGTCAGGTTCATCCTCATTAATCTCTACGATTTCATCTAAGACTATTGTTTCTAAATCGTACGACTCTAAAACAGTATTCTCAGGATAAAACCGTTCCTCGAAACCATCATCGATTACAGTTTCTAAATCGTTCGACTCGAAAACAGTAGTCTCAAGATAAACCGGTTCCTCTAAACCTTTATCGGATTCGTAAACAGGACATACTACGTCGTCTAAAACGGGGATATTTCTAATCAAATCCTTGTCCTTTTGAATAGGTGAATAATTGTTAAAATTATTAGGATCTGAACCAGAAATAATATAATCATTATAAGGCTCAATTGGGGTAACAAATTCCTGATCACTATGCCTACATATTTCAAATTCTTCATCAACACTATCCTCGTCATAATCATCATAATAGCATGAAAATGGTTTAACCTCATCTAAAGTAGTGTTACCAATTCTAACCTCGGCATCTTGATTATGCAAATAACTATCCTCATTTTCAAGGGTACTATTGGAAACACTATATTGGAAATTAAGACTATCTTGAGCAGTTCTGTCCTGGGCCTCTAACAACATTTTCTGAGTCGACTCACAAGACTTCCTAATGGTATCGTGTATAGAAGGTTCACTCATGGGTGCATTTTGTTTATTCATTTCTAACACAAACCTATTTGTATTCTCAGTTAATTGTTTGAGAGACTCTTCTATAGGAAGAACAGGTTCAGAAGGATCATAATAGGGACTAGTTTTCAACATTTTCATTATATTGTCCAAAGACGAGGAACTAGTACTATAATAATCCTTATTTTCTTGCTCGTATGACCGGTGTGTGTGTGTATAGTAATTCGGCTCACCATGGTATGAGCCGTAACCTTGAAAAGGTTGATGTTCCAAATCACTATTCACACTATGGTTAAAATTGTAACGTCCATTTTGAAACTCAGTCGGATATTCGTTGTATTGGCTATTGTGATACCAGTTCGACATTCTTTTGCAGGGGTGTGAGTTATCACAAAATAAAACCCACTGACAGGGGATTCCTGGGTGGATAGAGTCTTACCTCCTGTACCAGACGGGCGATGAACCGTTGAAGTCGACTCAGGCCACCGACTCCGATGTCAGTGTACGAACCCGAGGGGCCGAGACAGTATCGTAACTGTCGTCCTTCCCTGCAAACAATTGATATTTAATTTTGACCCTTCCTTAGGGTTTAAAAATAATATCCAAGAATATCCAAAAAGTCCAAAAATAAAAATGTCCCAAAAAGGAAAAGAAAAATTACAAAAATAATACCCTATTTACAGTTTCTAAAAATAAAACAAAATAACTATATACAAAATCTTCTTCTTCACTCCTTTCGGATTCCTCTTTTCTTTCCTTCTTTGGCGATGCTTTCCTTTTATAACACTTTTTCTTTCCTTGTAGCTTCGCTCGAAATCTGAAAAGAATCAAAAAATACCAAAGGCGTAAAAGAGAACAAAAATTCTAAAAGAAATAAAATAAATCTAAAACCTAAAACCTAATACAAATCCGCGTCGGCGGCACCAAAAATTGATGTAGTTTTTAAAGTGGTAGTAAAGTTCGTTCAACTCGGATTGTGTAAAGGTTTGATTTAAGAACTAAGAATAAAAATACTAAAAATATATTCACAAGGTTTTCACAAATATCGAGAGAGACTGAGACTCAGGATTCCACCAAATTCCATTCATGCGACTCAAATAATAATTCCAATCAATTATAGTTCAAATAATAAAAATATGGACTCTTGTTCTTTGCCAAAAATAGATTTTTGAAAAGCAATGACTGTAAATCAAAAGCATGATGTATCAAAAATACATAGACCAATCATACACCATCAAACGAAATCACACTCATTCAATAAAAATCATAAATCGATTAAAAATCAATGCAAATAGTCATAAAAAAATTATTAGAATTACCACATGCGTAAAATAGGGCTTCCTCCCTTTTTCCTTTCTTGGCAGTCACGACAATAATCACTTCCCAAATTTGTTTCAAACGTTTCTGAGATCTCCCACTTATATCAAACTATTACTTAGATATAATATAACCCTTTTGAATGGGTTTCTTGTCTTTAATCTCCATGAAGAACCAAAAACGAATCCACAAAGCCGTATTTCCTTTTTTAACTTTGTTCCCTATCTCCGACCATTCCAGCCCAATTTAATCGATTCTATCACTTGTATATGGTCCATTGAGCCTTAACAGGCCTAGACCAATCAATTTCCACAGTTTAATCTCTTTTAAAACTCATCAAAAATCGAAACTCAAATCAGCAGACGTGAAGAGTAACTTTCCCGCCAATTTTCTTCTTTTGAATTTTGGAAGGAAAGTGGCCTCCCCCTATCCAGTCTCGGTGTCCCTTTAGCTCATGCCTAGAAATGGGTTACCCCTTATCCAAAGCGAGAGTCCGAATAGCAAATGTCCTCCCAAGTGCCTTTAACAAATTTTCGAGCCAATTTCGCCGCAAAAGCTTATTTCTCCAAAAACACCTACAAAGAGATAAAATACTAAAATAAGTACAAAAATGGGTACTAACAAAATACACAATAGAGATAAAAATAGACACATAAATGCGTCTATCATCTGGTGGTGCATTTATAGAGATAGCACATCTGTCCATATCAGATCGCTACAAACACAGACTTATAAGGTCTTTAATGTGTTTGCATGCTCTGGTACCAATTGAAAAAGCGGGGATCTAATAACCACACCCAATATTTCGCTTAGCAATCTGTATGGACTAACTCCATTATACTTTCAAGAGAATCAACTAGACAGTCAGACTCAATCTAAAGAAAAGTATATCAAAGAGTTATATCTCAATCTCTCAATTCAATCCGCAATCAAATAAACAATAATTTGTGAGCCCGACTGAATATAAGAGAGATAACTTGAACGGTAACAAAGACCAATGTTCAAGGATCAATCAATTTCAATCAACAGCCAAAGGTTGGATTTACCAATTGATCGATTTAACGCGCAACCTGAGATATTTCAATTATATAACAAAATATAATGCGGAAGAGAAATAACACAGAACCAGAAATTTTGTTAACGAGGAAAATGCAAATGCAGAAAATCCCCGGGACCTAGTCCATATTGAACACCTCACTATATTAAGCCGCTACAGACACTAGCCTAGTACAAACTAACTTCGGTCTGGACTGTAGTTGAACCCCAATCAATTTCACACTGATTCAAGGTACAATTGCGCTCCTTACGTCTCTGATCCCATCAGGACACTACGTACTTGATTCCCTTAGCTGATCTCACCCACAACTAAGAGTTGCTAGGACCCAAAGTTGAAGAATTTAATAAACAAATTTGTCTCACACATAAAAGTCTACATGAATAGATAAATCTGTCTCCCATAGAAATACCTACGAGTTTTGTTCCGTCTTTTGATAAATCAAGGTGAACAAGAACCAATTGATATACCGGACTTATATTCCCGAAGAACAGTCTAGAAATATCAATCACCTCACAATAATCTTAATCGACTAGTGAAATAAGATATTGTGGAATTACAAACGATGAGACGAAGGTGTTTGTGACTACTTTTCTATCTTGCCTATCGGAGATATAAATGTCAAGCCAATCTCACAATTGCACTCAATCATGATAGAAACAGCAAGATCATATCACGCAACTACAGAGAAAGTAGTTGGGTCCGGCTTCACAATCCCAATGAAGTCTTCAAATCGTTAACCTACAGGGTCTCGAGAGAAACCTAAGGTTAAAGGAGAATTGACTCTAGCTTATACAACTAGTATCACACAGGAGGTGTGGGGATTAGGTTTCGCAGTTGCTAGAGTTCTCCTTAAATAGTCTACAAATCAGGGTTTGCAATTTAAGTTACCTTGGTAACAAAGCATTCAATGTTCACTGTTAGATGAAAACCTGATTAGATTCAAGATAATATCTTTCAACCGTTAGATCGAACTTAGCTTGTTATACACCATGAAATGTAACTTCATTTAGGTTCGACTAACCGTACCTAAACGTGTACACTTAGTTGGTTCAACAATAGTTAACCTATATAAGCACTTTCATATCAACCTTATTCATCTTCACCATAACTAGTTTAAATGACTCAAATGAACTAGTTAGAGAGTTTTTCAATTTCTTAGATATCATATAAGCATACAAGACACAATCGAAGTAAAATCGGTTTTGATGAACATTATAGCCACAGTTTTCAAAGATTGCATCCCTTATTATATAAATGTTTTAGTTCATGAACAAACCGATTTTAGAAAGTAACCTAGATAAGTATGCGAACAGGTACGTACTTAAGTAACCGGATTGAGTTTGTTTTTCACTTTCAAAGTCCAGAAGAAATTCACGGACGTGAAATTTCCGCCGGTACGCGTACGGGTACGCATACTCTCCCGGATTTCTAACAACCGCCAGTACGCGTACGGGTATGCATACTTTGGGTTCCCGGTTTTGGACTTTTACAAAAATGTGAGAACACACTATGTTTAAATCCAAAGATGGTTACATGTTCTAAACTCTCATTTCAATCATTGAAACTTTCTTAGAGGATGTTATATAGTTGTTATTCACAAACTATTTTTTATCAAATCGATTTTCAAGTTATTTAAATAATCAACATGACTTTCGTCACGAATAAAGATGAACCTGGCCAAAGCAAAAGCTTACCAACAAATATTTCGAGAAATAGATAAGCGAGATAAACTCGGCTCGAAATAGCAAATGTGTATAATCGAAGTATTTATAGCAATACGACTTTTGTCTCAAGATAGGAGATATAATAGATAGATTTTTGAGTGATAGATAAGTTCAAGTCTCCACATACCTTTTTGTTGATGAAGTTCCACCAGTTCCTTGAGTAGTTCTTCATCTTTGCATGATGAACGTCGTGGAGTCTAGAGCTCAACTACACTTACTATCCTAGTCCGAGACTTAGCTATAAGTAGACTAGAAATCAAGACTTACAGTTTTGACAACTAAACTTGAAAAACAAGCTTGAGATAGCAACACTTGCTAGTTAGACTGAGCAGAGCTCTAACAATCACAATATCTACTACCATTGTTTTTTTAAACATCGTGGGTTTTGCTAATCTTAGATTTGCTTTAAGCTACAACATGATGTGATGTTTCATAGTCTCTTTTTCTTTTTTCCTAAAAATCTATAAAACTAAGTGGGGGAATTGTTTTTGTTCTGATTCATCCCATATTTGGGATTCGTTGTTTTTATACTTCTATTGGTCATATCATACTTTGTTCATATCTTTGTGGGTTTTGTTTTTCTTTCTCGAAGGATGAAATGATTTTGCTCTTACAGTAACTTTATAATAAACAATAGATTTTTCTTTTTTTTAATTGTTAAATATCAATATTAGATGATTTTTTTATATGTTAATTGTAGGTAATTTCTAACCGTTGTTAAAGTAAAAGTACTTCTACTTCTAGACTTCTCAGAAGTTCTTCCGAGAAGACAAAATATAAATAAGTTAGTTTGGATACATTACAATATTAGAAGTCAAACTATCAATTTAATCATCATTATAAGCATATAAATAATAATAATTATTACAAATATTTACAAAGACAAAGAATAGGAAACCAAAAAAAGGATCCATTTTATATAATCGATTCACTCAATCTCGATGTTGTTGTTTCAATTGATAAAGTATGAAGACCTATTACAAGAAGACTTCAAAATCAATGTTCAGAATCGAACGAAAAATTATTCTTCTGGATCAAATATTAAAGATCAACGATATCAACTGTACAAACTAGAAACGACAAAATCAAGCTGAAAAAAGATCTCCAAGAAAGTTTCTCTCTGCAAAATACCAAACCAGTGGAGAGAAATATCATCATCATCAAGGATGGAGAAAGAAACTTCTAGCCAAACACACACATCACTTCAAATTTCTTGCACATTATAAGAAAATTGAAGAAACCTCATACACATTTGTGAGATTACATTTTAAGGTTCAAGCTCCATAGATCCAAATTGATGTCAAATTCAATTCAACTGGAGCAAAGAATTCGATAAAAAAAAATCTGATATATTGAAGAACACATACTCTGATTTATCATATACGCAATTGAATTCATATTTGATATTTGCAACTTGCAAATAAGATCTACTGTTAGAATAATACAATCAATACAATTAATTCAAATACCTAATTAGTTACCTGGATTGTGGGACTTGGATTGATATATTCATTATCTGATTGTAAATCAAGTTTACTGAAATAGAAACTAATGAGAACTTTTTTTTCTGGAATAACGACCTTATAAGAGGGTTAATACAGTGGATTTACGTTATGATTTCACATCTCAAATATCAATTGAGTTCGAAAATCAACAAGAATAAAAAAAGAAAAAGGGATTAACTGAAGGAAATGGGAAGAAAATGTAAAACCAAGATGCAAAAAGAAAAAATGAACAGATAAACATGTATTAGCGTGAAAATCGATGAGACGCCGCTTCTGAAAAAGCAAGAAGCTGAACTTTTTTGCTTCGTTTTGAAGCAGCTTATCTGCTTCTAAAAGTTGATTTAAAATGAGGAACTCAACCTAACTTATTGTTTTTTGACTTATATAAAGTAACTTCTCCATGCGTTGCCAAACACCTTATTCTTCTTATAACACATGAAAAACTTTGGCATTTGGAATGAACTTGTTCTCAAGATATATGCTTCCATTTTTACTCTCACAATCTTTTATGCCTCTTTGACTATTGTTCTCTAATTGTTATCCGGGTTTTGTTATTCTTTCTTGAAGCATCATAGGGTTTTTCTCTTACAATAAATTTCTAATAAGGTTTTTCTAATCTCAAGAAAACGGTAGATGATTTTATTTTTCTTTCTTTATTTATTTTGTATCATGATTATTCAAGTTGTTTTATGTATCATAATTGCAAATTCCCACTGTAGCTTAGACAAATGTCTTAAGGGTCATTATACAATATCTACAAAAAAAATTATTATTATTATTTGAAGCATTTAGGTTTGCTAATCTTTGGTTTATATTTAGCTACGACATGATATGATGTGATGTTTCGTAGTGTGGTTTTCTTCCAAAATTTATGTTTGATTTTTGTTCAATTTCATCTATTTTTGGGGATTTTTTTATGCTTCTATTGATCATATAAAGCTATATTCTATTTTTTGTCTGAGTTTTTCTTTCTTGAAGCATGATAGGATTTTTTTCATTACAATAATTTTCTAGTAAGGTTTGTCTAAGCTATAGAAAATAACATATGATTTTTTTATTCTTTTTTTTGATTGGTAAATATCGGTATTAGATGATTTTTTGGGAGTGATTTCTAAGCTCTGTTAGTGTTATCAGATATAGTTTTGCCTAAGAAAGTTTGAATGTTTGATTATGTGCATTGTCAGAAATCTAATGTAATGAAGGTGTATGCACTTACATGTGTCCTGCTGAAGATATGCCGAGACGTAAGGCTGATGCACATGGAATAGGAATTCCTACCGATTACCTTAATAAGGTTGCCAAGTTAAGGATAGGTTGAGAGAGAAATTTGAGTAAAAACAAAAACAAGGTATGTATAAACACCAAATAACATCAAATAAAGACTAACAATTAAGCAATTAAAGTTTTGATCATCCAAGCTATTGAAATTAACAGTTCAAATTGTAATCATATAAAACTTATTTATTACTTGCAGGGGTGGCGGGTCGTAGAGTGCTAGTTATGGTTCGTGGCGGGCAATTAAGGGTGTTTGATATTGCAGAACCTTAATAATAAGCATGGTATTTTTGTTATGCTTGTTTCGCGCTGGCTTTTAAGTGAACCTCCTCTTTAAGTATTTTGAAAGTATTGTATAAACTTTTCTGGTTTGGCTCACCTGGAAGAAGAAGAAGAATACTGCAAATAAATAGTTTCAATTCTATGATGCTTGTATGTTGTGATTTTCTCATGATTGTATGTTTTGATAGTATTAGTGGTTGCGGTGATTATCAATAATCAATAAACAACAAGACCACAACCACAACTCTATCAAAACTACAGCATGTAATTTATTCAATTCACTATCCTAATATATTGTCCCATTTTCTAATGTTTGTGTTGGGATGTTAAGAGGGTTGGTTTAGTTCCAGAATGAAGATACCTTTAAGAAGAAATATTTTTTATTTTGGAGAAGAGGGGTACTGGTAAGAAAGGAGAAAAAATAAAACCAGTTTCTCTATCTCCATCTCTGATTGGTGTGTGTAACCAATAACGACATCTTTTAAAAAACAGTGTCACTTTGTTGTTTACAAAACGACATCTAACACATGTCATGTGTTCATCGGAAAATTAACACACGGTTAAAAGAGGATTGGGAACGCGGACTCAATTAAAGTCAAGGGACACAGAGTCATGTATCAAAAGTATATAAACTCATTGGTGTCACTCTTGTAAGAATTATCTTTTATCAGTTAATCAAACCCTTTAGCAATATAGATATTCAATTCTACTATGTAACACTCCAATATGGTATAAGAATGTTTAGTATTGCTTAAATTATAACGGGACTTTAGGATATTTTGATATGTTTAAGGAAAACCCTGGCGGTGTCCTCGCGAATCCCAACAAACATTTTAACCACGATATGTATCCAAGTTTCCTAGTGGAAAGTGGAGGATATATTTTATTTGTGAAGATATGACATATTGGCTATGATGTTAGAGTTTTAAGATTGTATTTATCTGAAATGAAATGGGTTAGAGTTGAAAATTTTGGAAAGCATATGATGTTCATCGGCTACACCTCATGTCTATCAACAATAGCTCCAAATAGTCATATGGAGAACAGAATCTATTTTCCTAGATTATGTTTGAATGGAGAAGGGATTTTATTCTATTTACTTGAAATAGGTGGTTATTACTCTTCTGGGGAGTATCAGCATTCTTTTAACAACTTTTATGAAACAGAGGGATGGATTTCAAACTGCACTTGGATTGAACCAGATTGGCTCAGGTCCACACAACAAGAGCTCGAATGGTTCAAGCCTTAGTAGTAGACCTCCTAAGTTTTACCGCTACAAATTTCTTTTTCCTTTTGGATAGGAAAACTACGGTCCATACGAGTTTTGGACGACCATGGACGGTTATTCTTTTCAACAATGGAGGCATCTTTTATTATTAATCTGCATTTTTATAGTCTGAGACTCTGAATCACAACTTTTCGTAAGCAAGTAAAATGAGTCTCAAACAATATTAATTGGCAGTTTGTAAATTAATTTATTTTAGCTTCATATGTAATTCTCATCTTATTTGGTAATTTCAAGTGAAATTTTTAATAACGCAATTCTCACAATGTTTAAGAAGATTATTATTTCAACATATGCTTAATGCGGTGATCATAGAGGGTGCCATGCAAGGCTTGGTTGGTGATGTTCCATCCTCTTGGGACATGATTGGGGACACCATACGCAATCTTTTAAAAAAAGAAGGTCCTCTTGAAATAATGCCAACCGGATATAGACAAACAGTGATCTATATATCACCGGGTTATGTTGTTGGAGAGGCAGATTGGCATTTCACAACAATATGGTAGTTTCTGCAGCTCCAAGTCTCCTATGGTTGCCCACTATCCCGCACTAGCAGCCATATATGAGAGGATTCACCTGACCCGATTGTGAATTTCGTGTTGGATCAGTCACTTTCTGTACGACACT
The DNA here is from genome assembly GCF_003573695.1 of Papaver somniferum. Classification (NCBI taxonomy): domain Eukaryota; kingdom Viridiplantae; phylum Streptophyta; class Magnoliopsida; order Ranunculales; family Papaveraceae; genus Papaver; species Papaver somniferum. Next base: position 129,510,213 of record NC_039359.1, read on the forward strand.
TTTGAAATGGCGAGAGTACCAAAATACACAGCCAACTTTTTCTTAGGAAACCTGCATGGAAAAACTCAAATATAATCCCGAGAGTTCAACTTAATGAATCTCAATCAAGGTATAATATTCAGAGTTATATCTCTTTCTCTCACAATCATAAAGTTTAAAAAGGCAAGTCTGTGAACCTGATTTGCTGGGTGAGCATACTTGGTGATTCCAAAGATCAATTTCCAAGTATCAATCAAGTCGTATCCAACAAACAAGGATGGATGTATCTACTTTGATTGATTAACGTACAATGTATGATATTTCAATTACAAAGATAAACAATATAATGCGGAAAAAGAAATAACATAGGCACCAGAATTTTGTTAACGAGGAAACCGCAAATGCAGAAAAACATGGGACCTAGTCCCGATTGAACACAAAACTGTATTAAGACGTTACAGACACTAGTTACTACTACCAATTAACTTCGGACTGGAATATAGTTGAGACCAAATTAAACCCTCACAGCAATTCAGTTACAGTCGCGCTCCTTACGCCTCTTGAATCCCCGTAGGACTTCACGCAATTGATTCCCTTAGATGACGTCCTTTACATCCTAAGAGTTTCTTCAACTCAATTGAAGACTTTAAACCAATCTGCCTCCAACAGATAAGCCTATATATATGATTTCCTTTTTGATCATAGATTAAGGTGATGGAAATCGATAGCAATAGACAAATTCTAGATAACCTCAAAATCCGGACTAATATAACCCGAATTGCTTCCTAGATTATTATTCACCTCACAAGTATTTAACTTGTGGAATCAACAAATTCTGAGACGAAGAGAACTTTGATGATTTATATCTATCTTGTTCAAGTGAGCATCTCAACAATCGAACAAGATCAGGATACTCGAGATATCAGATAAACAATAGTTGGACCTGGCTTTGCGAATCCCCATGAAATCTTTGTAGTCGGTAAACCCTAGAAATGTTGACAACTAGGACACACCAAGAAAAGTAGTGTCTGGATTCAAGGATACCAGTTGTTTGAGGTTCCCTTTATATAGACATTCAAAGCATAGGTTGCTTTAGGTTTAAGCTAAGATAGCTTTAGAACCAAGCAAACAATATCTACTATTAGATGAATCTTTGAATCTAATTAACATAATCAAGATATACACTCTGGTTAGGATGAACCGTAACCGAATCGTGTATATATACCACGCTCATGAATGGTTTGCCGAATCTAGTCAACTGAACTATAAGCTTGAGCGTTTTCATAAACACTTAAGACTTAACTCGAAACACAATCTTGTGATCAAATATGTCTATAGTGTCTTTAGAGATTATTCAAATGCCAATTATCTCGGAGAAATAATCTTACGTGCATATAAATTTAATCGAAATGGTAAGTAGGCGTACAAGGTACAAATATTGAACATGTTCGTGAACAATTACGTCATGTACGTGTACTGGTATGTAAATCTTAAGACATAACCGAGTTCCGGAGTTCACAGAAATTTTTTAGTATGCGTACTGGTGTGGATACCATTTAAACATAACTGAGTTCAGAAGTCTACAGAACTTTTGTGGTACGCATACTGATATGGATACCATTTAAACATAACCACATTTCGGAGTCCACATAACTTTTCTGGTACGTGTACCGGTATGGATACCAAACCGGTTCTGTAACCAACAATTCTTTTCTAGTATGCGTACTGGTTTGTGTACCGATCCGGATTCACGAGTTCACAAAATTTTTAAGGTGTGCATACTAATATGCGTACTTTTTTCTAAAATTTGTTTGTCAACATATATCTACTCTGTTACGTGTACTCAGTACATGTATTACGGCTTCAGACTTATAACAGTTTTCCCAGTTTGTAAGACTGGTATTACACTATCTTGCGTCCGAATTTATAGTAGTTCTATATTTCTCTCAAAATCGATTCGACACATTCCCGAATAACATCAGTGACAAATATCAATGTTCCAGGCTATTTTCGAATGATAATTCTTGAATCATAATTTTGATTGCGAACAATAAATTTTCCTTAACCGAAATTCATCAAGTATGAACAAAAGTTCATTAAGCTTAGTCATATTTCCAGAACTAATTGCAAGATGAATCTTGACTCGAAATTCTTGATATGCTTATGATAGTCTAATTAGTTATGCGACGTCGTCTCATGGATAGAGATATGAATATAACGTGAGAAATAGGTGGTTCAGTCTTCACTTACCTTTTGTTGAAGAAGTTCTCCAATACCTTCGGTTTATCTCCGCCATCAAACGGTAGAACGCAGTGATGACTGTCAGTGATGTCCATTTCTCGACTACACTTTTATCCTAATTCGAGACTTAACTAATTGTAGACTATAAATCAAGATATAGTTTTGACAACTAAATTTGACAACAAACTTGAGATAGCAACACTTGTGAGTTCGACCGAGCAATGCTCTAATAATTTTGGTTTGCCAAAATAGAATGGCCTTAGATGCAAATGATACACGATTGCTAAAGGCGATAAGTAGAAAGGGTGTCAATTTATATAAAACAAAGTAATTCTAGCCGTCGGATCTTGGATTGGTACTTTCCTTTAGCGATCATGCAAATGATACATCTCATTAGTGGGTTTTTATAAAATGATCCTTTGTTATCTAAAAGGTGGTGAAGGCCCTCGTCCCATTAATTTGCCACTGTAAAACTAAAATAAACTATTTTCAAAAGTCCACTTGAAAAACAAAACTATAATGGGATCACGTGATCCTTGTGACTCTGACTGTGTGGGCATATACACTTGCGCTAATTTATATCCCCACTGATTCTGCATCTAGATTCTGGCATCGTATGCAAAAATATAAAGTTTATTTCGGAACTGTTATACATCCAGGGGTAATGGTGTACAAAATGCCCGGAAGCCTGCGTCCTGTCATGTATCGTCCGGCTCTGAAGGAGTCCATGGGCTTGACCGGCCTGTCCGACAATTATAAGTGGATGGACCCGGTATTTTGTCTAAATATATGAGTCCGTCCTGCTTGCGGTAGCCTGTTTAGTTACCTAGCCTGCCTGACTGCCCGGCAGCCTGTTCAATTACCCTGCCTTCCTAATAAAATATCTAGATAATGCCTAAATTATATTCTTTATATGTGTATGTTTCTAGATTTTATGAACAAGACTTTCCCTTTATATCTTTATTTCTAGGTTATATTTTTGTTTATTTTTGATGAATTGAATTGCTTGAACTATTTTATAGTAATGAGTATGAATTATTTTGACAATTTATTGGGGTTGGAAGAAAATTTGAATCGCATTTCACGGTAATGAATATGAATTGCTTAAACTATCATTTGAACGAGTTAGCAGGGTTGGATTTAGTGTATCCTACCTAAATCATTTTCCAGGTTTATTTCCACAACCCCTTTTACCAAAAATAAAAATAAAAACAATTACATTATCTAAAAAAGAGATTTTATAATGAAAGCCTACATATGGCCGACTCCTTTGGGTGTGGCAAATCAATAGATTTGTCAGTTGTGCGCCCACTATGGAGCTGGAAAACAAGCAAACTGACCTGTCTAAGTGGAAAATTTGCCACTTAGTGAGGCCAGATCAAGTTTCTACCGAGCGGTCGAGTCTCGACCGCTCGGTCAATACTACACCCTTCGGTTTTGTTTATACCATTAACAGATTTTATAAGACTGGTCGGTCTAGTCTACACCGCTACGTAGAATCTGATCCAACGACCATAAATCTTCCCCCCTATAAATACCAAATTCCTTTTCCATTTTAACTCACACATTCTCTTCTCTACTCTTCGCATTTGTTACTCTAAAACAAATTTCATCATCCAACTCTTTCATTCACTCGTATTGTGTAGTTTCTTTAATATATCTCAATATAATACGTAATCTAATAGAAACAAGAAGATTAGGGGTCCAAAATTTATCTTAGCCGAAGATGAAATTAAGAATTTGCAGAAACTATGTATTCTTTACACAAGATAGTATCGATGGTGCCCAACAACCATCTACCAAGTTGTGGGATAACATATGTGCTAAATTTCGTGAAGAAACTATGAACATCAACGATCGTGATGCAAATGGATTGTACGGTCGCTTCGTTATAATCAACGCCCAAGTATTTGTGTATGTTGTTGCTATAATGTAAGCTGCTCGTGCTCGAGCGAGCGATCTTGTCGATGTTGATGTCGAACGAAAGTGTCGAACTGATTGGCACCACAAACATGGGAAAAATTTTGGTTATGAAAGTTGTTATCATATTTTGAAAGTGTTGCCTAAATATAATCCAAAAGAGTTAGCAAACATGCAGAATATACCTGCAAGTTCACCATACACTTCTTATCCTTCAACCCCAGCTTCACAACCATCTCAATCATCTCATCCCCCTTCGGAGAATCCATTTTCTTCACCAGAAACCACAACAAACAACAATTCCAACTTGAATTTCAATGTTGCGATTAAGAGAAAATTATTAGGAAGAAACGCTGCAAGAGCAGCGAGAAAAGCTGCCAAGAAGGAGAAGCAAATGAAGGTGTTTTGGATACTTTGATAGAGCATCAGAAAACCGTTGAAAAACAAAGAGAAGTAGACCGGCAGTTCTTGACTAGGGAGATGAAAAGACATCGACAAACTCAAGAGAAATTTGTTTCAGACTATGACAAGAATAAGATTCTAAATGCAAACACCTCAACAATGAATACCATACAATTGATGGTATGGGAGATGGAAATGGACAGGTTAGCAGAGGAGTTGGAAGAAAAACGAAACAAGAGAAATGTGGAAAAAACAAATTTGGAGTTCAAGATGAAGATGAGGATGATGAAGACCATGATGAAGTAGTTACACTTAATTAATTAATGTATCAGTTTTAATTTTAATGAAGATGTAGTAGTTTGGTTATGGTGAATGAAATTGTTTTGTTCTCAATATGACTAGTCATTTGCGCATAGTTCCTTACAGGTAATCTTTTTGCTGGTAGAATCGCAGGCCTTAAGTCTTTATCTTGATGGTTAGTCAAATTCTTATTACGACGAGTTTCTTGAAATATGAGCACTTAGACCACGATAAGTCCCACAAACGATGGCGAACTTCCGCTTCAGAATTCCAAAAGTCCGTTCCACATCCTTTCTCAGTTCCATTTGTTTACTATTGAAATATGAGTATGAACAACCCATTTCACCGGCAGGTGGCTGACGGTAACATTGAACTAAAGTTGACCATTTTGGATAAATTCCATTTGCAAGATAATAACCATGAGTGTAGTGATTCCCGTTTATAGTTAAATTTACCTGAGGACAAATTCCATACTTTAAATCTTCAAACAAAGGAGATTTGTGTAAAACATTTATATCGTTTTGAGATACCAAGAGACCAAAAAAAAGCGTGTTATATACAACAATCATAAGAAGTAGCGGCCTCAAGGATAAACGTTGGTTTTTTGTAGTGACCCTTATACTGACCAATAGGTAGGGCATCCAGTCCATACCCAATGCATGCAGTCAAGACTACCCAGCATTCCAGGAAATCCCCTTTCCTGATTTTGCTTTAATATTTCTCTAACATTCGCGTCAGTTGGTTTTCGTAAATAGGTTGGACCAAAATGATTAATCATTGCTTCGCAAAACAACGAAAGATACTTGTATGTGGTTGTTTTGCCAAATGTGAAAGTACTCATCATTAGAATCTGGAGGTCTGCCATATCCTAGAATCCTTAAGGCCGAAGTAACCTTTTGTTCAGGATATGACCTCTAATATTCAGTGCATCATAATGATAATTAAATTAAGGTTCTACCTGACAAACTCACCAATAATCTTTAGCACCAAATGTCGGGGAATGCGGAATCGGCCTTGGAAATTTTCATCAGAGAACACGCAGTCAGGAAGAAAATAATTGTGCATCAGCTTCTCGTGCCATTCATCCCGACCCCGATACGTATATCTTCTTGTGAACACTTCTATTGGCTCTGGATCTCTAGGTATTTGCCTCGATGAATATAGCTGCAGCAAATTGCTGGTTAGTTCTTTATCTTCATCTAACTCATCATCAATTTGTTGAAACGCCTGAACGAGTATTCGTTGTTGTTCTTCAAATCGATCCATATGAATACGCACTTCTCCGTCAGAGGAATCCATTGAGTTCAAAATAAAAATTAAACAAAGGATTAAAGGTACAAAAGAGTAAGATGATAGAGTTAGTGAGAAAATGAGGTGTGATTAAATTGAATTGAATGGGGTAAATTTATAGAGAGACTTGGGGGAAATAGCCGTTACGTCATTATTTAATAAGAGATAATTACAAGACCGACCGATTTTATGAAGACCGCTAGCGGTGGAGACTATGATCGGTTAACTTTTTTCTCATAACAGCGCGGCCAGTTTGCCAGGCCAGCTGGCATGGCAAATGGGTGGTTTAGCCACCCGTAGGAACCGGCCAAAGGCCAGGTGATTGGATTTATAATAATAAAATGAAATAATAAATAAATAAATTTGTTGGCAATGTGGTTTTCAACACATCATTCTGCTCAATAAATAAACAAGCCGCTGATCAAGTAAATTATACTTCCAAATTTTTCAAAGCAGTTCTTTAGATGGATTCGACCAGCCAAGAGGAGATTGAGTTAATTAACACAAGCTCACACTCATATTTGGAAGTGTGCACTCAGCTACGCAAGTTCCATGTCTCTCAAATGTGTTGTTCAATTAGGCATACCCGACTTAATCCACAGCCATGGAAAACCCATGGATCTCTCTAGCCTCGTTGATGCTCTTTCTCTACAATCGGCAAGAACTGATCCTTTGAATAGCTTAATGCGCTTTATGATTCATTCAGGATTCTTTGCAACACAAAGCCTTGCCGAAAATCAAGAACAACAAGGTTATGTACTGACAACAACTTCAATACTTTTAGTAAAAGCTAATGCCAACACAATGTCATATGTTGTTCTCTCAATGATTGATCCTTTCATGGTATCATCTTTGCATTCCTTAAGCACTTGGTTTCAGGGCAGTGAATCCAATCCATTTGTGGCTGCTCACGGTATGACCTTATGGAATATGTTGGAGCGAAATCCTGAATCTGGCAAGAACTTCCATGATTCCATGTTGGAGCATTCCCGCACCTAGATTGCCTGGTTCTCGATTTCCCAAATGTTTGTTTCAGCTTGATGTGTTTTGGTTTGTTTTCGGGTTGTGAGTTTATCTTTGAGACATTTCTTATTTAGTTCAGTAATTCCGACCCGTGTTACTGGCTAGTCCAGAGGGATAACACATTTATCGGTTGGTCCAATAAAGTTTAAACCTTCCTAAAATTACCTATATACCCATAGACACGTTAAAAGTAATTTTCAGTTTCATTTTCGATTCTCTCTCTTTTGTTTCTTCAGTTACAGAACCGCTCCTTTAGACATTCAATTTCTTCTTTACCAATCACTTCTATCTCTTATTTCTTCTCAATCAAACTCATCTGAAAAACGATTTCGGAAATCATTAATTACAGAAAAATCATCAGTTCCTGACCTAATCAATTACATAAATCATCAGTTCCTAACCTAATTTTTATTCATTCAATTGAAGAAAAAAAATGGTTAGAACTATCAAGCGGACAATTACAGAAGAAATTGTAGAAGAAACCCAGGTAAAAAGAAGAAGAAAAAATGTTGATGATTCACCAACACAATCCTCCCCTGCTGCTAAATCTCCGACACCAAGGAGTATGAGTAAAGTTGGTACTCCGTCACGAACAAATGTTCCTCAGGTAGAAGGTAAGCAAAAATTAGAAGAAAGTAAAGCCTAATTTTGTACTTCATATTGACATGAAATACTTAGAAAACTGTTGTTGAATTCCATATTGACATGCAATACATATCAATATGTAATGCTGATGAAAAACTGTAGATATGTAGTGATGTTCAACTAATATCCTACATATGCTCAATAGAATCACTACATCTCTGTATGTAGTGTTTGTTTTACATGTTTTCAACTGTTGTATATGCAATTTACTCTTACATATTGACATGCAGTGTGTGTTTCTATGCTCAATGGAATCACTAAATATTTTATGTAGTGTCTGGTATACATGTTTTCATATGTTGTATATGTAACTTGAGACAACATATTGACATGCAATGTGTGATTCATATGTTTTTTGTTCAATAGAAACACAACATCTCTGTGAGTCATATGTTTTACATGTTTTTCATCTGTTGTGTATGTAATTTGACACAACATATTGACATGCAGTGTGTGATTCATATGTTTTATATCTGTACTACATATCAATATGTTGTCTGCAATTTGTAGTTATTGATATGTAATGATAGCATCTCAAATTGATATGTGTGCTACATATTATTATCTGCCTGTAATATGTAATGTGTACAAAACTTTTGGTTTACAAAAACAGCAAAAACCAAAGGAAAGAAAGCAACTGCTGCTCCTGAAGCAAAAAGCAAAAGAAAAACAGCAGCGGCAACTACTAAAGCAAAAGGAAAAACAGCGACAACGGCTGCTACTCCTTCACCACCAGTAAAGGGGGACAAAGCACTTGTCCTGAGAGATGCTACTCCTTCTCCAAAAGGAAAGGGAAAAGAAAAAAGGGGGAAAGCAAAAGCGCTCCTGAAAGAAGGTTTGTAATGTTAAAACTGAAGATAATTCTTAATAACGAGGGGGCGCTGCCCCCTCGACCCCCGTAAATTGTGGTTCATATGTAGTTATCAGTATGTAGTTATAAAATTACCAGTATGTTGTGGTATTTGATATGTAGTTGTTTCATGTTCATGGTAGATACATTAACTACATATTTGATATGGTGTAGGGGAAGAGAAGGGGAAGAAAGCAGTTTCCTTGAGAGCTGCTACTCATTCACCAAAAACAAAAGGGGGGAAAGCAAATGTAGAAGGTATGTAGTACAACTACATATAAGAACAAAGCGTATGAATACTATGTATCCTTAATAACATATGTTTATGAGTATGTAATGATGCATTGTTGTGCTTGTTTTTGGTATTAAGTGTTTTTACATTTTTACTGTATCAAAGCAGATACATATGCCATACGTACTATTACAAATCGATATGTAGTTAAAATAATACGTAGTGGTATCTACTATTATATATCAATATGTAGAGGTAAATACTTATATTCTCATAACATATTACATATCAATATGTAGAGGTAGATACTTATATTCTCGTATGTACTGTTAATAATATGTAGTTTCAAGACTTGGTAGATATTACAACTACATATTGATGATGTAACTACATATTTGATATACCATATTGATATGTACTGTATTAGTTTTTGGTTCTTGTTATTGTGTAGGTGCTAATAAGCGTAAGAAAGGAGCTGGAAAACCACGAAGTTTATACCGTGGCGGTTTCAGGGGCTTGTGGGGGCTTGCGAAGACTATTAGGACCACTAAGAAGGCTATTGCGAAGTCCACTGAAAACCTTGAGTTGAGTGAGTTGCAGCTGAAGATGATTTCTGAAGCATCATTCGGTAACCTGTTCCTAATGTTCTGGTACACAAGATTTGAGTTGGAACATTGGTTGAAGATTGAAGATGCAATGACGAAAATGTTACGCTGTTACGTTAGGGGTCAAGATCCAAACAAGCTTAGATTTGTCTTTAAAAGGCATGGCCAACCGAATGAGCTAGTATCCACACCAGAAGAAATGGCACTTATTTATGGGATGCCGAGAATTCCAAATAGGGAATATCTTGATTATAGGCTTACACAAGTCAATAAAAAAAGTGGATGGCGTGAAACAGAATTTTTCAAAAGGACTTTTCCTACTGATATGAAAGCTGGTGATAAAGTGACTAGGCCAATGATTGTGAAGGCAATCTTGAATATCCTTAAACGAACACCAATTAATCTGAAAAAAGAAGTCTGATGAAGAGTCTCTGCAAAGCGTGGGTGATCAATCAAATGAAGATTCTGAAGAAGACGAGGAAGACGAGGAAGATGCCGAAGATCTTGTTAGGCTTATCTGCTTGTATATGTGCACTTCATTATTTTTCGCTACAAGTGATGCAAACGCTTTGACTGAAAAATATATTGGTTTCGTTCTTGATCTTGAGAAGGCTAAGAATATTTCATGGCCTGACCTCATCCATTCTCATTTAGAGAAAGAGCTGAATGAAAACGTGGAATCCGTAGAACGCACAAATGGTTGTGCTATTTATTTGTTGGTAAGAATCTATTTATTTGTTTATTCTACTTCAAAATGTTTTTGTTTTATGTGTTTTCTACATTTTTTGATAGTATATCTAATACTGCATATCAATATTTTGCAGCCATGGTTTGCGGAGCATACCCATTTGGTGGCGCCCGAGGATATAGTGACAGAACCTGCAGGAATGTATGTGCCAAGAGTGGCTAGGTGGAATCATACAAAGATATGTGCTGAGTTCCTAAAGGATATTGATCTTTCTGAGTATCAGGTAAACTTGCCGTACATATTTTGTCATAATAAAAATATATATTGATAAGTACACGTAGTTCGACATATTGATATGTAATTATTAGCATATCAATAGTAGTAGTTATTAGCATATCAATATGCTACTACATATTAGCATATCAATATGTATTAGTTATTAGCATATCAATTTGTGGTGATACATATTGATATGTAGTTATTAGCATATCAATATGTAGTTCTCCCTGTGTATCTAATAGAGAAAGAACTACGACATGTTTTTTTTTGGTAATATCTAATATGTAGTTGCTTTTTTACATTTATTTGATTTGTACCAGTTCCATGTTGATTTCAAAGATGAGATAACACACGAAGAAAGACAAATCCTTAATCGTATTTCAAGAAGGATTCAACAGGAAGCAAATGATGATGCTTTTTGTTTAGATGAGAATTCCGAATCGGAAGAAGAGAAAGAAGAAGAGGAAGAAGAGAAGGAAGAAGAGAAAGAAGAAGAGGACTCAGTATTGGGGGAGAAGATTGGAAGATTAAATACGATGATTTGAGGAATACAATATCTTCCAAATGGAGTGAATTCAACACAATGCAGCAAGAGGGCGAACCGGTTGACGCTTCAAAGCTTGAGTTCATGTTGCATGATATTTACCGGAAAGCTTTCCCTTTGCAGAGAGAAGCCAGCCAGGAAGATTATGTTAGCTTGGGATGTACACCTACTCCAAGAAACCCCAATGAAGAGTTGAATGTGGACCAAATAGTTGAGAACGAAATGCAAGGTTCTCCGGAAGATCAAACAGATGCTAATGTCAACATTCCTGAAGTTGGTTTGTCAACACCGAAAGATCAAACTCATGTTAATGCCACCTCTGAGGTTGAATTGTCAACAACTTCAGTATTGAAGTTCCATGATGTTGAAGTTCCGCGTTCTGAGGTTAAAAATTGGGCTAAATCTAATTTGGAGCAAAAAGTCAAAGAGATACAAGAGAAAAAGGGCAAAGAAAACACACAGGTAAGTAGCATATTAATATCTATCTGTGACATATCAATATGTAGTGGTATCTACCATTACATATTGATATGTAACAGTACATTCTTGTATACCACTATCTATCTGTTACATATCAATATCTATCTGTTACTTATCAATATGTAGTGGTATCTACCATTACATATTGATATGTAACAGTACATTCTTGTAGTGGAACATATTTATATGTAACAGTACATTCTTGTGGTGGTAGACATAGCAAAAACTCAAGCTAAGTAGGTTTTTTTGACAGTTTCAATTGATTTTTGCAGGTTGATCAACTTGAAGTTAGGCAGGAAGCAGCAAAGTTGCTTACAACTATGCTAGAAACGAAGTCTTCAGTTGTAGTTAATTCGCAGAAATTTCCAGAGTATAACGCCGGATTGGCGGCGGAAGAGTTTCATTTGCTGGATGTACCTTTGTTTACTATGATGTCGAGTTTGGAACACATTGAAAAGCTGTCTATGCCAGATTTATAGAAATGGAAACTCTGGCATTGGTGTTTATGTCGAAGAGTTTGCAGACCTCCTTCCAGATAACAACGATGGTCTTTTTGGTATTAACTTACGAGAACAATTTGATAATCTGTTTGGAAGAGATTTGCGGCCTTTACAAATTCCACAAGAAACAACTGAGCAACAAGAACCCATTGAACCGAAAGATGCAGGTGAAGTTACAGGTAAGCAACAAGAATACATACCTACAACCAGTTCAAAAAGTCATTTGGAGGTTGCATCACAAGATCCTTTGGATGTTTCATCACAAGATGTTCTGGATGTCCCCTCGCAAGATGTTTTGGAGGTTCCATCACAGGTGAATGATATGTACTAAAAATCTCATTTTGTGTAGTTAATATTACACTACAAATCACTACATACTGATATGTATATCAGTATGGTAGCACTAGAAATCACTATACCATACAATCATATACCACTACATGCTTTCAAAAATGATTAGGTGATGTAACTATGTTTTATGCAATATAGATATTTACATATTTTTTTATGTTGATTAAAAATGCAGGAACAGTTTAGCCCAAGCCAGAAACAAAAAATGGTAAAAGTGAACAAAAAGCGTGCTACAAAGCCCGAAAAGCAGCAGGTAACAACACCCACCAGACCTGTTACTCGTTCCCATCCTGCAAAGAAGGTAGATGATATATATGAGAGTGGAAGTAAGTTCTCACCATCATATAAAGGACCGAAAGCTGCAGCTGCAGAAGCACTACCACTAAACAAAAAGAGAAAGCTTAAATTGCGCAAGTATTTCCGGAAACTGACTAAATCACCATTCTATAATGACATGAACGATGAACAAAAGAGTACTCTTTCCACATACATCAATAATGCAAAAAATCTTAGGTGAGTTCTCAATTGACACTTTTATATTGATATGTACTATTAGTTTGTGTATGTACTTTTGATATACATACATATTTGTATAAAAAATACTGAGAAAGACATATCAGTATGTACTGTTACACAAAGAATACTAACCTTTACGTCGTTTATTTTCTAGCTCAATTGCTTGGAGAGTGGGAGAAGGTGGTCTTTGTGTAAGTGGAACTACAGTTGATGACTTGGTGCAGAACGATTTATTAGAACAAGATCTTCTCAACTACGCACAATACAAGCTTAACACCAAATTTCAGAATGAGCAACCGATGCACGAAGTATACAGGAAATACTTGCCTGTGTTGCATCTGGATCCGTCCGCTTGGGTAAGTTGTTATCTTACACTGCATATTTACTACAGCACATATTCAAAAATTAAAAAAGTATGTAGGGGTAGGTACACTACATATCAATATTGCATAAAACAAAATTAGATATAAACTATTTCAAGTACATCCATGTTTTCAGTACAATGTCGAGTTCCCGGATAACCTCAAAGGAGCAGCACATGATTCTGTTTACAAACCAATATTGGCGATGGATGAAAGTATCAAGAAGATTCTTGTACCAATGTGCCACCACAATCTTCATTGGACGCTACTTGAGTATGACTGCGAAAAAATGGTGTTCAACCACTACAATTCTTCTAAGGCTGAATGGGGAGGTATTTGTTATCCACACGCCTGCAAAATGGCAGATTACATGTACGTACCTATCAACGTGTACTTGCTGGAGAAGAACAAAGTAACAATGAAGAATGTAATAGTGAATGAATGTGAAGCACCTCAACAAGGGGGATCGCCAGACTGTCTACTGTTTGTGATGCATTTTATGAAGATGATGTCAAAAAGAAAATATGTGGGAGTGCCTTTGGGAGATGATGAAGAAGTGCAAGCGAAGATTCGTAACAAAAGGGTCCCGTTAGCATGCAAATTGCTGAAAGCATCTCCACCGGAAATCAGTTGGCAGATGACACAAAAATAGTCTTACTTGCTAAAAGTAATCTGACAGTACATATCACTATTTACCTATTTTCTTTTCTTTTATTCTTGGTTTCATTTCATTTCATGAGTTCAAGAATGTTCAAAAACATATATCTAATATGTAGTGATTTTTAATTTGAATTTGGGTTTAACTTTAATGTAGTGATATTTCAATTGTGTTACTTAAACATGATTTTGTGTTGTTGATACGAGGGGGCGCTGCCCCCTCAAAAGATGGTGAATCAGCTGGAAAACCAAAAGATGTTCTAAATAATCTTAGTGGAAGATGGTTAAACCACAAACCAGTACATATTTAATTGTTTTCTTGTTACAAACATCTAGTATGGTTACACTACAACCACTACATATCAGTATGTAGTGGTAGATACTAACACTACAATACTGACATGTAATTTCAGTATGTAAATACTTCACTACTGGTGATAGATACTGACATTTTGATAGACTTAAAAACATATTTCATTATTCGAAAATAACTACAATAACTACATTTTGATAGACTTATAATGTTTCAAAAACCAAAAGATGTTCTAAGAAACAACAAAAACAGTATTTTCAGTACACTTGTAATGTATGTACTGTAAATGAAATACTTATTAACCAAATTCAGTTGGTACTGACAAAATCAAAAAAAAAACGGTAGAATAGAACAAGGGCTAGAGGAAAGAATTGTGGAAAAGGAATCTGGCAACATCATCGATATAACATTCTGCTGCACGTTCAAGCCTGTGATAAAAGAAAAAGAGAAATCAGAACACTACTTGCTTAAAAGTACATTGTATTGTATCAAACTTACTTAATTAAGACATTAATATGTATCTGACTGAAATACATACCTGACACAAAATCATTCTTCAGAAAGTTCATACTGTCGGATAAGATTGCATGTTGCCTTGTTGTGATGAGTCTTCAAATTACAGTTTGAACACTTGACAGATTTTCTACTAGTCTCAAATGCAGACTTAAAACGTTTCCCCTTTTTCCTGCCTGGTGGAGACCTAATTACTTCTGCTGGGAGAACGATATCATCTACGTGATACTCATCGGGCCTGTGAGAAAAAAACAGTATCATATAAATGGAATGAACCACAACTACATATGAATATGTACACGGTATATTGTTCCTGAAAAACAAATATAAAAAAATGTAGTGGTATCTACCATTACATATCAGTATGTAACATCCATATGTAAGTAGGTTTATGTTGACAGTTTCAATTGCTATTACATGTGTAAGTGGTATCTACCATTACATATTGTTATGCAAAATATGAAAATGTACTGATTAAAGACACATACCTGTCGTGGTTAGGAACGGGTCTAATAGCTATTGAATATAGCTTACGAAAAGTGGTAACTTTGAAATAATCTTCAACGTAATCAAGAATCCTTCCTCCAGATCTAGTAATAGCTGCAGTAGCGTGCGAGCATGGAAAACCATAAACGCGCCATCGTTGGCAAGTACAAGTTTTTTCTCTAGATCTACCATATGAGATCTGCACAGTACATATTCATGTGTTATTTTTCAGTACACCTAATATACACAGTACATATTTATATGTTCTCACAGAAACATGGTACTTAAAAAGAAAGAGAAAGTAAATAACATTCAGATGATAGAGATTAGGGGTAAACGCTAACCTTGGAGAATGCACTTCATAACGATTAGCATCTGACTGGCTAACTTTCCAGGGACGGCCAATTTGGATGTGTAGTTCAAGCAAGGCTTGATACGTAGGGGTTAGCAGTTCTGGGTCCATCAAGAGACTCTCTTCACGACGTTCTGACATCATTTCCATCATACGTATCCTACACGACAAGGGGATAGCAAAGTCTGTTATACTAAAAATATAAGATTAACAGAACATATATGCTAATACTGTTACAAAAAAAACTAATATAAGCTTGTACTGTGACTAAGGAAACTGATACAAACCTGATCGAGTCAACGAACGCACACGCAGGTAATTTCTTCTCTTTGTTAATCCAGCTATTGAACGATTCAGCAACGCTAGATGAAGTGTAACCATAACTACAACCCTTGAAGAAAGCACTGGACCACTTTTCTTTTGGAATGTTGCGGCAGTAGTCAGCAACCCAAGGCCTTCCCAAATTAACCATTTCTTGAAGACCTTCCTCGTATGTTGCAGGAGAAAGAGCATATGTCGCCTTTCGGAAAGCATCAGTCACTTCCTTATACTTTTCGTCAGACTTTGCGATAGGTAAGTTTTTGTCCAAATGGAAGTAACAATATCTTTGATGAGAATCAGGGAACTCTTTGGGAATATATTTAACCAACCCTTCACCTCGGTCAGTCATAAAAGTGATTGGGCGATCATCATTCAAAGCCTCCTTCAGTTTCTTGAAAAACCATTCCCAGCTGATATTGTCTTCACCAGGTACTAAAGCAAACGCAAGCGGATAAAATCCTGCAAAAAGGAATTACTAGTTATGTTAAGCAACTAATATTGACACTACATATTGACATGCAGTTGGTTTACCTCTTTGTTGATATGTGAAAACCTGACACTACATAATAACATGTTAAGCAACTGATTGACACTACATTTTCACATGCAGTATGGTTTATCTCATACTCAGTAAGGTCAATATGTAGTATGTAGTATGGTCAATACTCATTGTCAGATAGTGAAGTAAGGTCAATGAGTGATCTAACTACCAGACACTACATATCAAAAAAAAAAGAACCAGTTACCTTGATTGCCATTAAGACATGTTGCTGCCATGAGACCTCCTTTAAAAGTTCCAGTGAGAAATGTACAGTCACAGAAAATCATGGGACGACATAGTTTATATCCCTCTATACAAGCTCCAAAGCAAACAAAAAGTCTATTGAATCTTTTTGTAGCATCATTGAAATCGAAATCAATAAATGACCCAGGGTTTGTTTCCCTAACAGCATTCACCCACCAAGCAAGATCAGTGTACGACTTCACATCATTACCAAAAATCTGTTTATGCGACAACTCAATTGCATGATATGCGTGGTGATACTGGATTTCAATGCCACCACCAACTTTAAGATAATCTATGATCTCTGCTGGTGTTATGCGAGGGTTGTGCCTGACCATCTCATGAATTAGACTGTTCATGAGTTTTTTTGTAACTCTTGGATTCTTCAACATATAACCACCGCCACAGGTGTGCCTTCCCACATATTCCTTTATCTTAAAAACATCAATAGAACTACCAATGGCAGTTGCGTGAAGCTTCCATGAACAACCTTTCACACTACATACGGCGGTGAATCTCTCAAGGTCATTCTTCTTCTTAATTACCTCATATCCAGTTCTCATGCAGTATTTTTGGCATGCTATACGTACGGCATCAACACCACCATAGAATAATTGATCTGTATCATCAAAAATCTTATCCCAACCATCTGAAAAAAACACTCTTGACGCTTCTTTACCTTCTTTCAAATAACTATTCTTTGCACTGACAACTAAGTCTGCATTACTGTCAACTTCCATACGCCTAGACACGCCATTTGAAATTACATCCACGTGCAAATCAAAGAAAGCTGATTGCTTTGAAGAATGTAATGCAGAGATTCCCTGGAGTGTTACATCGGCAAGAATAAGAACTATCGCTTGATTCTGGAAATAGTTAACCAGAATAGTCGATGGAGTCAACCAGCTCCACATATTACAAATGCAAAATTTCAAATCCTCTAAAGTTGAAAACGATGTAACCTCATATGCAAAATGATATTGCTTATGGTATACATGAGAATAGATGGAGAAGTCTGGTTTGGGAGCAACGTCAGACATGTTAACCCTGTAAATGATCCAAAAATTAACTAAGTCTCTGAATGGATATAAGTTATACATATTGATATGTATTGGCATCTACTGTATTGCACGATACATACTAAGAGCGCAGGCTATATGTAGTACGTATTGGTATGTAACATGTAGAATAACTAAGTCTCTGAATTCCTATACGTTATACATATTGATATGTATTGGCATCTACTGTATTTTAGTAAGATATATTTGCAGGATATATGCAGTACGTATTGGTATGTAACATGTAGAATATATTTTACAAACATATCAATATGTTTTGAGTTTCATCTTCTATAAATAGAAGAACTGCCGCTATATCAAAAAGAGAATACAAAATTACTACACGATCTATCTAACAAAACAAACCTATATCAAAAAATACAGTAAAACAAACCTATATCAGATTACAAAGAAACTAAAACAGAACAGCAGCAGAGAAAAGGTGATTATAGTAACATACATTGTTCGAATCTGAGATTAACCTAATTCGATTTTAAGATACCTAGTTGAAACACACAAAAATCACAATGTAAATCGAACGGAAACTGAATTGAACAATATAAATCATCACAAAACTGAAATCATAAAAGAAAGATAACAATGTACATCATAGACAACTATTCTGATAGAAATCAGATCAGAATAAACCTAATTATTCATCAACATTCCAAGAACAACAGCAGAGGAAGATGATTTACGAGATAAATACCTTGTTCGAATCTGATTTCGAAGCACAGATGATTTACGAGATAATAGCTGTGATGAGCCTAATTGAAAGTCGCTACCAGATACTGTCATGAACCAAAACGCAGGAGCAGAGAAAACCAAAGAGAAACAATCTGAGATGAAAAAAAAAAGAGAAAGAAACTGAATTTGATTTGTTCGTGGAGTTGCAGAAAGGGTATTTTTGGTACTTTTAAAAAACTTGTCTTGTGTGACCCGCACATTTTGGACTAGGGAATAAATATTCTGGTCCAAAAACATGTTTTTGGACCAGTGGATAATTTTATTCTAGGGGTGGATTAGAGAGTAACCGGTACTGGGTTTCCTGGACTACCTAGTAATTGCTAGTTCGAAATTTCCTTTCTTCATTCGAAGTAAGGAAAAAGAAAGATTGCTGCTGCATGATGCAGCTGAAGTACAGGCCTTACAGCAAGCAAAGAGTGATCATGAAAGTGGGCTAATTGTTGAGCCTAGATATTGTTCAGCTACTTGGACGAAACATGACTTTTACTTGAACGATTTTTTTTGGGGACCATGGTTTTTTTGGGGGACCATGATCCTATTAAGCCACCTACCCTATAGTTATAAGGGGTGTCCTAAAGTATTGAAATGACTAACCTACCCTTAACTTAATTTAATTTAAAACCAACCCAATAACCACCTACATATATATATATATATATAACCACCACCACCTCCCACCATCGCCGATTACCACCACCACCACCACCTCCGATTATCACCACCACCAACCACCGATTACCACCACCACCACCGCCGATTACCACCACCACCACCTCCGATTATCACCACCACCAACCACTGATTACCACCACCACCTCCGACCACCACCACCACTATATATATAGCTTAATTTAAAACATTAACAAAGATATTCTCACAAACCCATTACTTGTCATTCGTTTTTGGTTGAATAAATGAGAAGTAATCATTAAAATGAGTTGAAAATGGAAGTTGCAGAGAGGTTTAATGAAGGTTTTTTTTTTCAGAGAAAAGTTCGGTTATCAAGAATTAATTTTTTCTTAACCGAACTCAGAGTTCAGTTGATTCACAAAAAAATACTTTTAACCGAACTCCTTGTATTAGAACAACACAAGTCCATAAGTTCGGTTCCTTCGCAAAATAAGGATATCACCGAACTTTAGTTTACGAAAATAATGAGAAGTCCACAAGTTCGGTCCTTTCGCAAAAATGTTAAGTTTTCTTTGTAACCGAACTCTACCTTTGAAACTTCGTAACCGAACTCTACCTAATTCGCCAAGAAATAAATTTCGTAGTAACCGAACGTTTGCCTAATTGCATATATGCATATATAAGCCCAGCTCGATTGATTCACAAAATATGTTGAAGTTTGCGAACCAACCGAACTTCTAACACCAGGTTACTTTTAACCTGCAGTTCGGTTGGGAACTTGGTCGAGTTGAAGTTTGCGAACTAACCGAACACACAAGATGTACCCAAATAAATTGTTAACTTCAAAGTTCGATTACCTACCATTTTATCCTAGGTAACTGAACATTACACTGTACGACCAAAACCTCCATTAACGAGCGAGTTCGGTAACCTGCGTGTTTGGAAAACGTAACCGAACTACACTTTCAGGTGTGTTCGGTTACATGTTCTTGACATATGGTAACCGAACTGGCCCAAATCTACATAAAAAATTTCATTTTTTTTTGAAAGTTTGGAACAATTCAACCAACATTATCTAAGTTTGAAGCATACCTGGGTACCCAAATACCCTTCCTCCGGTTGTGGTTGGTAAAATCCATCGTTTTTCATGTTTTCCTTCTTCATCTTCTCTAACTTTACTCTCTCAATAATTCTACTTCTTTAAAAAAAAACCATCTGATTTTTTAATCTCACTAATTATCTTTAACTTAATCATCTCACTAATCACTACACTAACTATTATTAACACTAACTAATCATCACCCAAAATTAATCAGGAGGATAATTTAGATATTAATATAAATATCTAGATAAGGGGTGACCTAGATTTACTTCTAATGTCTTTACCCAAAATAAAACCATGATCCCAAAAAAAATCATGGTCCCCAAAAAATCGTTCTTTTACTTCTGCAGTAGAGATAATAAAACAGGTAACAGTAGAGAAGGTGGGGGCCGGGAATGCATATTTAACTGGGAGTTTAAGAGAGCATATATGTAGGGGGTGCGTAATTGAGATTAAAAAGTGCAACTTACCTTTAACATTCAAGAGTTATGATTGTAGTAACCACAGATTCAAAGTTTGTTAAATGCCAACACACAGATGCAAATTTCCATCAAAACTAACAAGGGACATCAATATGCACAACCGACTAGGCAGTGGAGTGAATGCAGCAACTGAGCAATGTCAACAATTAATTGCGGACAAGTATATGGATGATTTCAGGTAGCAGTAATGAAGCGAAAAAATGGATGATGGTGCTAGCTATATATGGAGAGGAGCGCTGTATGGAGTAATGCATGTAATTGAAAGGCATCTAAGTTGAAAGAGAATATGAATAAGAAATTAGGTACTGAGCGGTAGAAGATCAAAAGAATTTGACTAGCTAGATTATCCTGACCATTTCATATACAACCTGAAACATCTTTTCACACCATATTCTGTACCACAAGAAATGTATATCAAAGAGGCATCCAAAGTTAATTAAACCAAACCAAGTGCATAAGATAGCTAGAATAAGGTTCATCCAATTACCATCTTCTTGAACTTCTCCTAACTTGTGGTGTAAGTACCGGAATTTAGTGAAACTAAGCTCTCCACATAACTCCACGATCGAAGAAGATAGCCAAACCTATCAATCCCATTGAATTGCAAATACCTAATTTTGTCCTTCTTTTGGTCATATAAAACGAAATCTCGTTGAAGTTGTATTAGAATCTCCCCATTTTCTAAAGACCAATTTGTGATTGACTGTTCAAGAAATTTGGTGGTGGTGAATTTCTTAGTCCAAGATTCTCTCACTCCATAATTTTGCATGACCCATACATCAACTCGAAGACCAGGGACAAGACAAACTAAGCAAAGGGAATCATCCAATGCTCTAAGATTACAGTGATCGTCTGGATGTAGCACAAGGTCTTCTGGAAAAGGTAAAATCCTGAACTCTTCATTGCTGATATCAAAAGAAACTATGGCTTTAGGGATTTCTTCAGTGGCGGTATGTCATGTCCAGTGAAGTGCACCATTCATAAGCAAACCTCTTGGAGGACCAGTCATAAGCATACCTTCTGGTTTAGGAAAACAACAATTATAAGGATGCTAGTATTGACTCTTCTCCATGAATTTGGTTCTAAAGTGTATACATGAACTTCATGATCATCCTCTGATATACATACTGTTGGAATTTTTGAATAGAAATATGAATAGGTGTGTCAACTCACTTGAGTCTTTTCAACATTAGTGTCTTATTCCAAGGGATGTGACTCTTCATGAAAGGACTTCTCCAAGAGTCACCTCTAAACCTATATAAACCCCACTCATTCTCCATTGCAAGTATGTTTTTTAGAGTCAAAAACTAGTACTAGAAATTTTAAGAGTTTTCATGTGTCTTCAAGTGTTAAAGAAGTGTTTGTGCTACATCCATTCGCGTTCGCTGTTCGGTGTTGTCGAAGTGCTGCGAAAAACATCGAGGTATTGTTGAATGTTGGAGACATATGCGGCTAAATCTGTAACAACATTATATACAGGGCATCAAATGTCTTAAGCAAAGAGATTACTCGCCTCAATACACCCAACTAAGTTTGTTTAAGTTTTGTCATTTGTGATTGATCATCTCTTCTATCCTTCTTTTCTTGTTTTGTTGTTGGTATTACGAAATATAATACATAAATGAAATCCATGTTACAAAAAGTTGTAATGGATCGGTGAATAATACATGAGTTGTATTATTGGAGAATCGGACGAAAATATTTATCCAACAATCTTAAGACATTTGAGTATTTATCTTTGTTATTGATTTGTGGTTTACATGTAAACCCGTTTTTGGCTATTCCTATTAACACTGGAACAACCATGATGATAAGTGGTTAGTTGCTGTGACGTTTTGAAATATGAAATGTGTTCAGAACATTACATATGGAGTTCTTTACTGTTCAAAATTTAGTTTGAACCTTTCATTGGCACCCGTCAATTACGGATGTATGGTAAAGCAGCGTTACCAAATAGAAATAGAAATTTCTAGTGCGACACAGTTTGTGGGGCTGGTAATGTACTCACTTGGGATTTTGTAATGTAATCAAAATCTCAGAATCTCAGCCATAGTTTGCTTGGATGGTTTGGTGATGGACCTAGCCTGAAAGTCCCAAAAGACACTACTACTGTGTGTGTGCCGACTACAGAAACTTACGTATGTTTTGGAAGTTTTCTCTTCATTCCCTCCACAAATGCATCTCGGTTTCCATGCAAATTCAGATCTATTTAAACATGGAGTCTCTAGAAAATGTGACGCACCGTCGTTACTTTTATGTTTCTCTTCTAAGAGACGTCTTGTACATGAAAGGATGCATGACCGTTAGGTGGAAACACATATTAGTTTCTTAAGTATGAAAAATACTTCTAAGAGACATCTGGTGTATGAAAGGGTGCATGTCGGTTAGTTGCCCATGGTTATTGATTGACGGCTTTTTAAAATTAGAAAACACTATGGCAACCTGTTGAGAAGAGATGTGTCTTTTCGCCAAGAGACGTGTGATTGGGAAAACTCTGTCTCTAATAGCCGGTAACTAATGAAATTTGATGACTGGTTGATCCAGATGGGCGACATCATAAGAAATGTTGTTAGCGGCTTTAGTGAAAGGTTGCGACTCAAAGTGCTATGCACATGCAGATTCTTATCTCTTGTGCTAATTAATTAGTTTCTCATGTGTAGAAGATACTTCCAAGAGACATCGATTCAGTAAAAGGGTATATGGCGGTTATGTTGCAGTTATTATTTTAGATAAATGATAACTGTGGTCTTGACAAAATCTTTTGATCGCCCAAGTTTGTCTTCTTTGGTGAAACATCCTCTCCATGGTGATGGAGTGAATTGGGTGTATCTACCAGATTATTATATTTTGCTGGGAATCTAACTCAACAGTTAGTGTGCCTATTATTGAAGACGACAGTTGCCTATTATTGAAACCCACAATACATATCCTTGGCTGATTGGCGATGTTACTCACTGTTTGGTTTTGTCTCTTACTACATGATGCATAAACATTTTCCACCTGTATTGCTGTATTGAAGACAGATTAAGGTCGCACCACTTGAAGCCAATATGAGGCAGTTGATGCATCTTTGCGAAGTATTGGGAACAAAAATTTAGTGGATTGTGGTGCAGAGACTAGTGCCTACTGCTATGATAAGTGAAAGGGGCCAATGATTTTAACAAGATGTTGAACTACATCTAAATTACATTATGGCATCAAGGGCATTAAGAATATTTCTGAGGTAGGGATAATTCTAGTGGGCAAGCAATTTTGAGTTCCTTCAAAGAAGGAATCATGGGACCAGTCACAAATGCGTATCCTGAAAATTTGTGTGTGGATTGGTATCAGGCGTGAAGTCTCCACTAACAAATATGATTTATGTGAGTCAAAGGAGTGAGACGTACGTATAAGTACTGAGATCCGGTGTGTTTAATGAGGAAGGAAAATTCTGATCATCAAAGGGGAAATACTCTAACTAAATGATTGGACTTTCCAATCATTTAAAATGCGTTGGGTAGATCGTAGTAAGTGCGGTTTGATGTCAGAGTGTTGGCTATGAGTAGCACTTTAATAAACGCAATATATAGATTAGTTTTTCCTTCACAGTATCATGAAGTTTGAACTCCTCCTCTGTCAGTGATTACGGTTCTG
The DNA here is from genome assembly GCF_003573695.1 of Papaver somniferum. Lineage (NCBI taxonomy): Eukaryota > Viridiplantae > Streptophyta > Magnoliopsida > Ranunculales > Papaveraceae > Papaver > Papaver somniferum. Next base: position 129,534,498 of record NC_039359.1, read on the forward strand.
TGAAAACAAGAGACAATCACGAAGTGTGGGGGTAGGTCTTGATAGTCAATGCGGATTAATACCATCCAAATGTGGGGGTAATTAGAGATCCATACTCAGTATATCTTGATTGGTGATGTTGGATTCATATAACCACTTCTTTGTTAATATGATATTCAAACCGGTTGTCACCGAAATCGGACATCATTAACTAGGAGATTTCCTAAGTCAAGCATGTGGCCTTCATGATACAAACTGGCAGATTACCTTGGAAATTCATAGTAACTGGGTTTGTAAAACGCAAGGTCGTACATAAGCCAGTCAAGTGTGAAATTTTCTCATGGTATGGTGAAGTTTTGGTGCGCCAAATCCTTGAATTTCACAACACAATTTCAGGAGAAATTTTTTGATGGGGGCGTTTTTGGATGGGGCATGAGAGACAAATAAGAGGTTGACATGTGTCCTTCATATTAATTGTTTTCACAAATCCCGTTTCCAAAAATACCAAACATAAAATATAAACAATTATGATAAGCAATATTTTTTTCTCCAAAAATACATTTCTTTTATATTTTTGGAAACAAAATTTGTTAGAAGTAATTAATTGGAAATACACATGTCAACCTCTTATTTGTCCCCCATGCCCCCATCCGAAAACACCCCATCAAAAATTTCGATTTCATGATATTTGAGAATAACATGAAATGTAGGGTTGTGTGGGTCATTCTTTTGTGTTGGTATGTTGTAACCATATCAGTACCCAATGTGTCCCGGTGGAAAACACATAAATCTCGCAGCGGAGATTTGCCTTTGGTTTTTGGATTTTTTGTGCTGTAATTATCACTGGGTTTGTCTCTGGCTTATTAACGTCACGTTTAGATTACTCTAGGTAATTTAACTTCGTTTTGAAAGGGTGCAACTGGAATCATCAGATCGATGATTTATGGATTACGTTTCTGAACTTGAAGTAATATGGAATCCTCGGGCACCCATTTATTGTGATGAGATATAGTGGAATCTCAAAGCCTCAACTCTGGTAAGGGTAGAGTTGTAAATGATGAATTTCTTGGCACTAGTGAATTTCATCAAAATGCGGGGATGCTCGAAAACATAGCCAGTGCAAAAGACAAATGTACTAGGCTGGAGGACATGATTATATGCGGTAAATGAGTTAAGTAGTAGTTAAGAACAATTTATCTAAGTCAATACGAACCATGGTCGGAATTCTAAGAAATTACTAGTTTATACATTCTCTATGTAAACTGAATCTTAGGATGATTCAAAATCATCAACGGACCACTATGTGTTGTATTGCAGATGCAATATGATAGCAAGGAAACTATCGGAACGAAGGTTGATGGCGAGATCAACTATCGGACGCAAAGTCGGATTAGAAGTAAGACTAACTTTGGAATTTCCTTGAGTATATACTAATAGCCAAAGTATATGTATGCTAGAAATAGAATGTTCTGATCAAACAATTATTTTGGAAGAAACACATAGTTTGAGATTATGGTATGTGTCGATAAATAGATCGACGATATAGTACCATAAAGCAATTGCTCTCAAATGCGCGCATCTAAAAGAAATAGTGTACGTGAATTGTATCAAGCCGACAAATGATACAAATTCTAGAGAGCGTATAATTGCGTCATCGAGGGAAATGGGATAGCCTATATAGAGTAGTATTTATAACGGACACCCAACCTAACGATTGGAGATCCTATGGTTATCTAGGTTCAAAAGGGACAACCAAGTTATAAATTTATACTCACCGGAAACACTGTGAGAGTTTACTCTCTTTCCCATTTCTATGATGAAACAGTGTTGCCTGTCAAATGAGAGGTTGAGAATTTCTCTTAATGATTCTTATGGCTTAGTTTTCACTAAGAAAGTATGACAGGATACTTTTCAAATAGGAGATCACCTATATGAGTGTGAAGTGGGGCCGCTTCTATGATAACTATAAGGCTAAGTTAATCTAGAGCACTCATGAAAACCAACATCGTTCAGGGCCGAAATGAACACAACCGAGAACCGGATATGTAAGGAAATAAACTGTGTGACATCTATTGCATCGGTTTACATCATAAAGTTGGGCGGTTCAAGACATCGCGTTCACCAAACAACTAGTAAACCCGGTAGGTATTCACTACGGAAGATTCAAAGCCAAAAGCTATCTCTCCGGATGCAGTGATGTTCCGCGCACAAACTCTTTCTAGTGTCTGCATTAAACTTGCATGAATTTCTATTCAATGTGGGGGATTGTTGGAATTTTTGAATAGAAATATGAATAGGAATGTCAACTCACTTGAGTCTTTTCAACATTAGTTTCTTATCCCAAGGGATGTGACTCTTCATGAAAGGAATTCTCCAAGAGTCACCTCTAAACCTATATAAACCCCACTCATTCTCCATTGCAAGTATGTTTTTAAGAGTCAAAAAATAGTACTAGAAATTTTAAGAGTTTTCATGTGTCTTCAAGTGTTAAAGAAGTGTCTGTGCTACATCCATTCGCGTTCGCTGTTCGGTGTTATCGAAGTGCTGCGAAAAACATCGAGGTATTGTTGAATGTTGGAGACATATGCCGCTAAATCTGTAACAACATTATATACAGGGCATCAAATGTCTTAAGCAAAGAGATTACTCGCCTCAATACACCCAAGTAAGTTTGTTTAAGTTTTGTCATTTGTGATTGATCATCTCTTCTGTCCTTCTTTTCTTGTTTTGTTGTTGGTATTACGAAATGTAATACATAAATGAAATACATGTTACAAAAAGTTGTAATGGATCGGTAAATTATACATGAGTTGTATTATTGGAGAATCGGTAACGAAGATATTTATCCAAAACATACTAACTTGTAATCATTAATTTTGTTGTCGTAACCAAACCCATACAAATCAGTCGACCAATAAGGGTGGCCTATAATTTCTTTATATTCTTTAGTTGATGGGTTCCAAAGAATCGGTGTACGACTCCTAGGGGAGCCTAAACAAATCAAGCCACTACAAGATCCCAAAATATTAGTATAACAACCTCCAACTCCATTCTTTTCTTTTACTGGATTATCCATTAGAACAGCTCCGGCACACTTGCATGTTGTCGATGCTGACGCTTTTAATATTGAAGCATAACCTATGGAATAATACATATCTTCATGAGGGAATTTGATATCTCTAATCATGATTCTAGGGTTTTTGCTGCTATGACTAAGGTGATCCTTGATGAATTTAGGGCTACAAAGTAATTTACACCAATTCCTATTAGAAATCAGAGGGTGAATCGGGCGAGTTATGCTCTGTGAATCGGGCGAATAACTCAGTTTAATTTTCTTCATCAATCTTTGTTTTCAGTGTTCGATCTCATTAACTTCAGGTGATTTCTACCCAAAATTCTTCTTAAATAAGGGTTTCATGTGATGTGTAATCATTAAACCAGGTGGTTTTATGGATTCTTGTCCTAAATCCGCTATTTTTGAAAGTTTCAAATCAGATACGTTAGGTTTTAATAAAAAGAAAAATTCTCAGGTGATTCCTTCTATTGAATTACCTGATGATTTATTTGAAGAAAGTATCAATTCTTGGAGGTTTTCTCTTATTGGTAGGTTAAACTTACATCAAATTAAATTTGTGGATGCTTGTATTATTCTTCGTCAACAATGGAAGTTAACAGGTGAATGCAAACTTATTCCATTAGGAAGAGGTTTTTTCACGATTAAACTTGATAACGAGATAGATAAACAGTATATCAAGGAAGGTAAATGGGAAGTGTTGGATCAAATTCTGCAGACCAGGAAGTGGATCTCCAATTTTCGTCCTGAAAGTCAAAAAACCTCAAAAGCTATGGTGTGGGTGAGATTTCCAGGGCTAGGACTTGAATTTTGGAATGAAAAGATTCTGTTTAAGATATGCAAGGAAATTGGTAGTCCTATAAAGCTTGATGAAGCTACTGCAAAATGTGAAAATGGGTATTATGCAAATGTTCTTGTAGAAATTGATTTTGCTAGACCTATTCCAAACAAAATTTGGATTGGTACCAAATATGGTGGGTTTTTCCAGAATATATCTATTCCAGTATGTCCTAAATTTTGTCCAACTTGTAAAACTGTTGGTCATTTAATCACTGAGTGCAGAGTGGAAAATTTTAAAGCTCAACGGGCTCATCAAGCTACCAAAAACAAAGTTCAACAAGATAACACTCAAAATAAACCTATATCACATTCTCCTCAACAATATACTCCTAAGAATGATCACTCCCATGTACCATTTGATATTTCTGATAGGTCAGAAGTTGGAGGAACAATGCAAGACAGTTCATCTAGTCCTGCTATCACTAAAGATCCAGTTGAAGATTCAATTATTTCTAATATTGTCTCTCCTACTATTTTTAAATCAGTTAATGATCATATGATACTCAATTTATATGGTGGAAGATTTAGTGCTCTTAACAGCCTTGAACAAAAAGAAGATGATGTTATAAGTGTTGATGAGGAAATCTTAGCTGAAATGGAACCTCAAAAACTTCTTCAAATTGCAGAAGTTACTGAATTGGAAAAAGTGTGGTAAACTTTGTGAATGCAGGTTCAGGTAAAGTGACAACTGAACCAGTTCCTTTCACTACTTGGTCTTCAGTAGTTAATTCTTCTAGTAAAAAGTCAGAAACTAATACATTTATCCCAGTAGTTAATTATTCTAGTAAAAAGTCAGAAACTAATACATTTATCCCAGTAGTTAAACATGTTTCAGCTACCAAAACTACTTCTCAAGCTGCAGTGAAATACAACTTTAGGAAAAATGTTGGTAAGGGGGGTACAAAACCTCCTCAAACCAAAACATGAAAGTTTTATTTTGGAATTTAATGGGTCTTAGAAGAGCTAGGGCCCAGCAACAGTTACATAATTTAGTTCATCAATTTCAGCCTAACTTTTGTGGATTGCAGAACCTAAAATTAAATGTTCTGCTTCTTTCTGTAGTAAATTAAATCTCCCTGGTATGCAATCAATAGTTATTCATAATGCTTCATTTAATCACAAGAGTAACATATGGTTATTCTGGAGTAATTCAATTACAACTCCTTAAGTTGTCTCCATTTCAAGTCAAATGATCACAGTGGCAGTAGGTGATGTTCTTGTATCTGGTGTTCATGCAAATGTCAATATGGTTCAAAGAAGATTTCTCTGGTCTGAAATGCAAATGATTAGTGACCTCAAGAAGCCTTGGTTAGTCATTGGTGATTTTAATGCACTTCTTTCAGTTGAAGACAAAGTTGGTGGTAAATCTCCTTCAAGAAGATCAATGCTTGACTTTAGTGATTGCTTAAATAGTTGTGATCTTTTACAGGCTCCTAAAGTTGGTTTAGACTTCACTTGGTCAAATTGACAACATGGAAGTAAAAGAATACTATGCACATTAGATAGAGCTGTGTTTAATATGGAATGGTTAAGATTATATAGTGATTGGGGTTACAAAGTTGGTGCTAGAGTAGCTTCTGATCATTCTCCTTTAATGGGGGGTTGTGTGAATATTCCTAATCCTACTAATGTTCCTCTCAGATTTCAAAAAATGTGGTTGGAGCATCCTGGTTTCATGAAAGTTGTTGAAGACAGTTTGGCAGAGTCTATTAATGGAGATCCTGCTTTCATTATACTGCATAAGCTGAAGAGATTAAAAATAACTTTGAAAGAATGGAACTGACAAGTTTTTGGTAATGTTCAAGTCAAGATTAAGGAAGCTGAAAAGTTAGTTCAAGAAAAGATGGTAATTTCTGACTCCAATCCTCATGATGAACAAGCTTTAGCTGACTTGGTAATGGCTCATAATGATTTAAATTCAAAAGAAGTTGAGCATTGTACTATGATGAAACAGAAGTCAAGAATCAAATGGGTTATAGAGGGCTCAACAAATACCAACTTTTTTCATACAAATGTTAAAATAAGACAAACTAGAAACATGATTTGTGAACTGGAGGATGAGCAAGGCAATATGGTAACAGATCAAAAAAAAAATAACAGAAATTCTGGTTAAATTCTTTCATCAAAAATTTCAGTATAAAGAAGTAAACTTAGATGAGTCCTTGTTGGATGTTATCCCTAATCTAGTTTCAGACCAAGATCAAGATATGATTGAAGCAATACCTGAAGTAGAAGAAATTAAGAATGCAGTTTTTGGTACGAATGCAGATGGAGCTCCAGGTCCAGACAGCTTCTCAGGTATTTTCTACAAATCTTGCTGGGATATTATAAAAAATGATCTAGTGAAAGCTGTTCAATATTGTTGGAGAAGGAAATATATCCCAAGAGGCATGAATTCTAATTTTTTAGTACTTCTTCCTAAAGTCAATGGTGCAAAGAAACCAAATCAATTCAGACCTATTGGGTTAAGTAACTTCATTTTCAAAATATTTACAAAGATACTTGCTACAAGAATGAATGCTTTAATGAGTAAATTAGTTTCTCAGCAGCAAGCAGTATACATAAAGGGTAGAAGTATACATGAGACAGTTATGTTAGCTTCTGAGTTAGTGAATGAAATGAAGCATACAAGAATAGGGGGCAATGATGGGTTGAAACTTGACATATCTCAAGCATATGACTCAGTGAGTTGGGATTTTTTGTTCAAAGTGCTTCAAAAATATGGATTCTCTGCAGCCTGGTGTGATTGGTTGATAACCTTGTTTGCATCTGCTAAAATCTCTGTTATGATAAATGGTGGACCTCAAGGTTTTTTCTCAATGGAGAGAGGTTTAAAACAGGGGGATCCATTATCTCCCATTCTGTTTGTTCTTATGGAGGAAGTATTGAGTAGAAACTTAACCAAACTGGTAGAACTGAAGATGCTGCAACCAATGGTTATCAGAAAAGGTGTTTATCCAACTCACCTATTTTTTGCAGATGATGTTTTCATCTTCAGCAATGGTTCAAAGAAAAGTTTAGTAGCTCTCATCACCCTTCTCAAGAATTATCAAGATAGTTCTGGTCAGATAATCAACAAACAAAAAAGTAAATGCTTTGTGGATGGTTGTACACCTTCAAGGAAAAACCAAATTTCAAATTTGTTACAAATGGAGCTTACAAAATTTCCTGATAAGTACTTAGGTGTCATATTGAAGCCTGAGAGAGTTAAATCTGAGACAGTGTGGCAAATGGCGGAGATGATGCAAAGCTATTTAGCAGCTTGGAAGGGTAAAATGCTCTCTTTTAATGATAGACTGGTGCTCATCAAATCTGTTCTCTGTAGTGTTCCTATTTATAATATGGCAGTCTACAAATGGCCAAGTTCAGTAGTCAAAATATGTGAAAAAATCATAAGAAATTTCTTATGGACTGGTGACAATGAGGTTAGAAAGCATGACACTCTTGGTTGGAGCAAAGTGTGTGCACCATTCACTGAAGGAGGCTTGGGTATTAGAAGCTTGGAGGTAATTAAAAAAGCTTTACTAATGAAAATGATGTGGAAATTTATGAATTCAAGTGATGAATGCTAAAGTTTTTTTGCTGCTAAGTATAAGGATAAATATGGTCAATGGAGTACTCAATGGAGATTATCCACAGTATGGCCAGGATTGAAGTGGGCTTGGATGGAGCTGAAAGCAAATGTGAGATGGAATGTTGGTAATGGTGAAAAAATATCCTTGTGGTTTGATACTTGGGTTGGAGATAAACCTTTAATAGACTCTCTCAATTGCATTGTCATAATACAAGATAAGTTGCATAAGTCTGTGAGTGAAATTATAGAAAATGATGTTTGGTGTATTCCATATTCCTTGCAAAATTTCATTCCAGATTCATTACCAATAATAAGTGGAGAGAAAGACAAGCTTATTTGGAGTGGAAATATAAAAGGGTCTTTCACTACATCATCTGCAGTTGAAAAAATTAGAAACAAGCATCCCAAATTACATTGGCCTGACCAAATTTGGAAAAAAATTCTACATCCAAGCATTGCTAGTAATGTATGGAAGATTCAACAGGAAGTGTACACTGATGATGTTAAATTAGTCAAGAAAGGCTACTCTCTTGCTTTTAAATGTTGTATCTGCCAGTAATCTCAAGACAGTATGGAGCATCTCATGTGGTCCTGCAGTTTCAGCAAGCATATATGGCAATGGTTAGTTTCTATCTTTCAATTCCAAATTGCTACTTCCTTCTCAGACATTATTAAACTTGCAAAACAGAAAAGTCCAATTGTCAGACAAGTATGGATAACAACAGCATGTGCAACAATGAGAGAACTTTGGTTCCAAAAGAATAAATTTATTCATGAAAGTATAACTGCCAATATGGAATGTTTCAAAAGAAGAATCATGAACCTAGTGTTCTATGGTGGTTACAGAATGACAGGTACAAGATGGGGGGAGAATTATGATTCAGAAATACTTCAGTTCTTCAATCTTGGTCAGAGAAATATGAGATTTAAAAGAATCCAAGAATGTCAATGGTTCAATCCATTTGAAGGTATTGTTCTATTTTGTTGTGCTGGAATGACTGTTGGTAATCCAGGTATGGGAGGATTTGGGATTATTGCTAGAGGTCATGATTGTCAAGTTATTGGCACTGTCTCAGGTGGAACTGGCGTTGCTATTACTCATATAGTTGATGCACTTTCCATTGTGTGGGCTATTGAATGGGCAGTTAAACTTCAATGCAGTAGGATACTCATCAGATCTCATTCTCTGTTAGTGATAGAAGATGCAAAAAAGGGTGTAATGCCTTGGTGCCTACAATCAAGATGGGTGAAATCCAAGAAGGAAATTCCTGAAATTATCTATGAGCAATGTTATAAAGAGGTAATTTTTTTGCAATGGAACTATCTAAACAGGGAGAAGGATTATCTCAAAGATCAGTGGTGGTTACTAGAGGAAAGCCTTCTTCTCTTTCTCAAATTGAATTACCAGATATGAAATACTATAGATTCTGTTAATCATGATAGTTTAAAAATTTGTAACTCCTAAGCTGTGTTTTCCTTCTTTTGTTCTGCTATTTTGTAATTCTGAATTTTTTTTTAAGTCAATAAAATTGTGATTTAGCAAAAAAAAAATACACCAATTCCTACAAACGGACTTGAAACATAAGATGGATTTCACTGGTAACCTTGATAAAATTTCTTCTTCGATCTCTTGCGGAAGGCTTGACATTTTTGTTTGCTCGTCGGGAATTAGGGTTTAAAGATTCCACGTGGAAATGTAGTGCCATGGTTAACATGGGATGGGATTTTGTAGGTAGTATTATTTACACAATCCCACGAAATCACAATCTCGCATAAATCATATCCAGACCCTTGCAAATGTTTCAGGCTTTTTAGGCACACAGCCCATGCGTTAATTATTCATAACCCAAATAACTTTTTTTTTTGAGGAGAAATGTTATATATTAAAAGAGGAAAAAGAGTGGTATGTACAAAGGTATATATAGGAAAAAGCTGCAAAAAAACCAAAAAAAAAACCTTAAATTACATATGAATGACTTCCTCCCATTGATGAACGACTTGGTTCATGGAAATGTTCTCAAAGGTAGCTGCATTTGTGCTCCAAAGACAAATGTTCATCTTGATAGCAAACAACAGTTAGTCTTTATTCCTACTCCTTGCTCCATGCCTTCTTCTGTTTATTTCAATCCAAACTTCCCAACCAATAGCGAAAGGTAATAGGTGCCAGATTACCTTAGATCTGTGACCCAATCCAACCAAACTCCATGACAGCATCAAGTCTTGAAACGTTGCAGGGAAAACCCAATCCACCTTTAGAGAAAACAGAAAATACTCCCAGAGAAGACTTGTAATCTCACAATGCACGTAAAGGTGATCTTGTGTCTCTTCCAATGTATTTCGTAGAAGGCAAATATTTGTTTGAACTTCTACTGCTCGCGTCTGCAACATTACTCTAGTGGGTATGGACCTGTGCATAGCAGCCCACAACATGAATTGCACCTTTGGCGGCGATAACTTGCTCTGCACTGCCCTGTAGTAAACCCAATCTGGCTCAGCTTCTGTGAATCTGACGTAAATTTCTTTTGCAGACCAATCCCCTACAATTTCGTCCTCCTCCCCTTGCACCAAAGACACGTTCCTTAAATCATGTTTGATTTCCATAAGATCAATACGCTCTGCCGGATCTAAAACCCTGGAAAACTCAAAACTCCAAGTAACCGTTCTCATATCATCTATCATACTCTCCTTTTGTGTACTCAACTTGAACAAACGAGAATATTTGTCTTTCAAAGACCTGTTTTCCAACCATCTGTTATGCCAAAACCGTATACTTATTCCGTTCTTAACCTGGATAACAACAGAACTATAAAAATCATCAGCAGCCTTGAGTATTTCAGACCATAAACTTCTACCGATTGGTTCCTTAACCTGTAAAGGCAACAAAACCATCTCATATGCATTAGACTTTTCACACATAATCTGTCTCCACCAGGCATTTTTCTCCTTACTATATCTTCCATGACATTTTTCCAACAACGCTCTATTGACAAACCTTAGCTTCCTTATGCCTAAACCACCTTTTTTCCTAGGTTTTGAAACTTTATCAAAAGACACCCATCTCATCTTCTTTGCCGTATCATCCTCACCCCAAAGAAACTTCCTTATTATGCTATTCAATTTCTTTTCCACCGAGTATACAGACATAAAGTAGACCACCACACTTTCTAAAGAACTCTTGATTAAAGTTACTCGACCTGCTTTGTTAAAAATTTTCTTTTCCACGGAGCTAGCTTCTTTTGCATTCTCTCAATGACCACATCCCATATAGCTGCATTCCTTTTGCTTTCCCCAATTGGAATTCCTAGGTAAATAATTGGTAACTTATCTATTTTTCATCCCAATTCTAAAGACAACTCTTGAATCAAATTATCCGCACCAACGTTTGTCATTGAACTTTTATCTAAGTTCAACTTCAAACCAGTTAACACTTCAAACATCACCAAAATGATAAGCAATCTTCTTACCTCTTCCTTTGACGCTCCTAGTAGCACTAACGTATCATCAGCGAACTAAATATGAGAAACCATCGTACCCTCTTCCTTTACTTGAAAACCCGATAATCTACCTTCCGCTACTGCCTCATTAATAAGAATATATAGAACTTCCACCACTAACAAAAACAGAAAAGGTGAAAGAGGATCACCCTGTCGAATCCCCTTAGATGGCTTTATCCTATTAGTTGCTTCTCCATTAACCAATATAGAAAATTGAGATCCTGTAACGCAGTAGTGAATCCATTGAATCCACCTATCACCAAACCCATTTCCCCGCAGTATAGTAAACAAAGAAGGCCAATTCACATTATCAAACGCCTTTCATATCAATCTTGCAGAGAATCCCAGGTAATTTCTTCCTTAACCTACTATCAATACACTCATTAGCAATTAAGATACCATCTAGAATTTGCTTATGCTTAACAAAAGCACCCCGAGCATTAGAAATTAGAGTAGGCATAACCACCTTGAGTCTCTCAGCAAGAAGCTTAGAAATAATCTTGTAAAAACTGCTAATAAGACTTAGTGGCCTTAAGTCTCTAACAGTAGCCGAATCTTATTTTTTTGGGATAAGCTTGATAAAAGACATGTTCAGTCTCCAATCTAGCTTACCTTTACGATGAAATTCATTGATTGCAGCCATTATTTCCACCTTCAAGAAACTCCAACAAGCCCTGGAAAACTCAATGTTGTAACCATCCGACCATGGTGCTTTATTAGTACCACAACCTTTCATAGCCGCAACTACTTCCTCCTCTTCAAAGCTCCTTTCCAACCACCCTTGTTGAACAGCATCAATGGATTTGAAGTTCATAGACTCAAAAGAAAGAGAAACTGACGAAGTAGATGTAAAGGGAGAAGTATAAGACTCCAAAAGATATGCGGAATACCCCTAATCTTCAACCACTTTTGTAATCTGGATATTGCTTGAACTGGAATGACGACCTTGTCATGATTTTGTGTTCCTTTCACGATCTCCAGCGGAGTAGTGGTAACAGTGTTTTCATCAATCTCCAACTCCTCAGAAATAGTAGAATCCTGTGATAATGTTACCACTATGTCATCCACAATAATTTTCTTTGACTTCCAAAGATCTAACTAGTACTTCTTTATCAGCACAATGAATGCTGACTGCTCATCAATGATTTCCATGTCCAAAAAGGACTCCCACTGCATCTGCTGCAACACCTCCCTTGCTACCATTTGCCATCTAGCGAAGCCATGAAGTTTTATCACCCCTCTGAACATTACCTCCCTGCCTACTTTCCTTGGTAGAAAATGATTAAAATCAGCTTTAGATGGCATAGTCTGATTGGCTCTCCTTACCATATTGTTGTTCTTTAGAATCTTGTTGATCTCCTTATAAAGAATAGACCAATAATAATATCCCTCTCCACAAGGGATACAAATCGCATATGATATCTCCGCATCACCCCTTCTGACTCTAGATATTCTAAAGTATTTACCTGCAACATTCTCTTTAACCTCACACAAATAAGATGCTTCCCCCTCTCTTCTTGTCCATCTACTTCTTTCACAGTCAAAATCCATTGCTTCCTTCGTAATATCAATCAACCAAAATGTTGTATCCATAGAAAAATGAATCCAAGAACTGAATCCTCTTCTTTTCCTTTCCTCCAATCTAATTCACGAGTGTTTCCAATAGTTTCCATTGAAACCAGAAGAAATTTCATGTCAAGATGGAGCGCATTTTCTCTCTCCATTTTTTATTTTATAACCCAAATAACTTGAAAGAACATGACTAGTTTTGCTAGGAACCTTAAAATGCAATGTCTTTTATTTTCCATCGTGTCCCACCATACCCACCCAAAACTTCTGGCTCCGGGCACACAAAGGGAATTTTGGTCGTGTATTGATTGCCAGTTGCTTCAAATTTTCTTCTCCTTTAAAAAGAGAGGATTGCAAGGTTATTAGCTTGACACAAAAGAGAACCCAACTTTATCTTTCACTGGACTTCTCCTCAGTGGTGGTTTAAGTATAATATTATTTCTTTTACTTTACACATCTTTTTCAACATCGAGAAATATTGATCGAAATCAACCTTTCTTCTTCGAATTAACCTTCTTAGTTTAGGGCATAGGGCATTTATTTAGATGCGGCCGTCACAAAATACTCTGAAGAGCATCTACAACTACAACTTCAGGGCAGATTGGAATCTCAATCAAGAATGTCGACTACTTGTGTGTACATGTTGGCATCAGGGCAGATTGGAATATGCGGATGTGTCGTGGTGCTTGCACTGAGAAAGTGGGAACTAAATGTATACCCAAACTAGCTAGTACAAAAATGCCACGGATTCTTGCCATTCAGAGGCTGCCCTGATATTGTAAATAGTATTTTCTAAAGCATAAAAAGAGGTAGTTACGGGGTATCATAAGTCCATTAATTCAAGAGGGAAAAAAAAAACAACCGATAGAAAATACGGAAAACGGATCATTTTTCCAAATATTTTTAAAATATGATTTTAATGGACAAGTAAAAATTAGTATGGGTGTAATGGAAACCAAAAAAATAGCAGGGATGAAACTGGATTCATCCTTCAAAAAAGAACGAGGATGAAACTGGATGCATCCTGATGTAAATTAAAAATAAGAAAAAACATTTGAAAATGGCTAGGATGAAACTGTTTACATCCTGGCTATTTTTACATTCTCGTCCATTTGAACAGTATAAAATGTTACATGTCTTTTTCACTCAGGAAATGTCATTATTGGGTTAATTGACCAATTTTGTGTAGAAAATAATAAAACTGAAATGGGATTCGGTCACCCAAGAGGGAAAAAAAAGTAAGTCAAAAAATACTTTTTAAAACCACTCAATGAGAGTTATAGAGATCAACGAGAGTTATAGAGATCTGTGTCTCATATATGCTATTATCATGTTGGCCTTTAATCTTAGCATTTTGGTGTTCTCTAAATTTCTTTTCTTCATTCAAAAGAAAAGGAAAAGAAAAAAATTTGCTGCACCGGCCTTCCGGCAAGCAAACAGTGATCATGAAAGTGGGCTAAGCACGATTTTTTTTCTGCAGTAGAGATAAAAAAAAATGTAACAGTAGATAAGATGAGGTTAAAAGAAACTATAAGAGAGAGAAATAAAAGGGTTTGATTTATTATTAACGATAAGAAAACTGTTACAAGAAGATAGAATTTGCCTAAGAGTTCCAAAGTGTATTTCTTCTGAATGAGTAGCATTTTAGAATATGTAGATGAAAATAAGCATTATCCCAAGAAATAATGCAGAGTATCCAAGTACTTTATAAGGTAAGAAGTTTGGAGAAAAGTAATCAAAGACTCCAATAAAGAAGAAGAACCAGTAAGCACAATGTCATCTATATATAAGAGCAAAATCATCATATCCTGATTGTGAGTATAAAGAAACATGGAGTGATCACAAGAAGACCTTTGAAAACCAAATTACTCCAGAGAAGTACAAAAATCTCTCAAACCAAGTCTTGGGGGCTTGTTTGAGACTATATAAAGATCTCTTCAATCTGCAAATATGTGTTGGTTTTTCTGGATCCACAAAACCAACAGGCTGCTACATATAGACTGCTTCTTTCAAATTTCCATGAAGAAATGCATTTGAAACATCAAGTTGTTTAACTTTCCTACTCAGAGCAATAAACAAAATACATCTGAATGTAGTCATCTTCACAACAACACTAAAAGTTTCAGTGAGATCAATGCCATCCAACTGATTGTATCCCTTGGCAACAAGTCTAACCTTAAACCTATCCACTGTTCCATCAGACAATAACTTTGTAGTTGCAGGAAATCCTACACTACACCCCTCATATGATTTCATTGTTGATCAACTCATTTTTAGGTTTCTACACTCTTAATTTTATTGATTAATTTTTGAATGTTCTTACAAGAAAGATAAAGAAATCAAGAATGAACTTTGCTCTGGACTGTCTCTCTCCTATTTACTTGTTTCTTACTCAAAAAAGATCTCTCTCTCCTTTACAAATCAAATGACTATTTATAAGGAAATACATAGTGGATGACAGCTAATTTGTCCTTTATTTTCGGATATAGCTTGCGACATTCTCGCAACCTTACAAATGTTAACTTCGCAAGCTCTCTAATTTTCGCAAAACTATCACATCTTTCTCGTTATTCTTGCCGACGTCGTTTCTGAAATTGTTCTGCGACGCTATTGTGCAATACCATTGATAATTTCGCTGAAACATAATTGTTGCGAGATTCTGATCCTACATCTTTCCTCTTCTCATATCTTATGTGCAAAGTAGAGAACGACGTGAGAAATGCCGCAACTGCTTATCTTCTCATATTCTACATTTATCTTCTCATATTCAACATTTATCACACGTATTCTTTCTTCCATTTATTTCTCGACACGTCTTTTGTAACCGTTACTTTTTAACCGATTAAATCTTTCCGTATTAACCGTGTTTATTTTCTCGAGGAAAAATTCCCTATATATATATTTCTTTTCATTCTCTTCTTCTTTCCTTTTATTCTCTCTGCAACTTCATCATTCTTCTACAAATTCTGTTATTGCAATTTTTCTTCTTTCCTCTTCATTTTTTTAAGTTCTTCTTCATCTTCAAACTAGATCTTCATAGTTCGTGATCTTCCTCAAGACAATCTCCCTGCTATCATTTTTCATGGATTCATCAAGGTTAGTCTTCTCTTTTCTTCCTTATAAGTTTTGCTGAAATTGATATATTTGAAATTAATCTTTTTATTGCCTTTTGTGATGTTATTTATGTGATTCTCATACTCTTGTTATTTCAGCAAAAGCGGCTCCAACACTAAATTTACAGTTCAAAACCCTAACAATCCCAAATCACAGCACAAAGTTGTCGCACATAAAAGAAAGTCTGCGAATGAGAAGGTAGTAAGAAACACTATCTTTTTCTAATAAAATTTTTTGATGCCTCTGTTTCTTATCTATATTGTAATTCGCAGGGTGATAAAGATCTTCATAAACCTCACAAGAAATCTCGCCACCTCAAGGTTGTTCCAACTTCTGTTCCCATCCACCTACTCATTTCTTCCAAATCTCCTGCGACATCTTCGCAAGATAAACCTTTGTCTCCAGTTCGTGAAGACGCTGCTTCTGATTTTATTTCTTCCAAACCTCCTGCGACCTTTTTGCAAGATAAACCTTTATCTCCAACTCACGAAAATGCTGCCACTGACTTCATTTCTCCAGTTGATCTTTTTATGATTGAAATTCCCCTTATGGATCCTTCTACGAATGAAACCTCTTCTCTTCCCATTGAGAATGTTTCTCGACCTTCTATTTCTACTAGTTCTCTACCCAAGTCTCTTCCTTTATCAAAAGAAACCGTGGAATGGATAAATATTTCTTTCAAGGTTTTATCTGAGATTCTGGATGATGGAAAGAAGTCTTCTACTGATCCCATCAAGTCTAATGTTTGCGAAATTCTGAGCAAGCATTTGGGTTCTGACAAAGCTGCTTCGCAGACAGCTTTAGAAAAAGAATATAATGCTCTTCGTCTTGAAAATCAGAAACTTCAGAATGTTTTGCTGGATCGTGACAATCTTCGCAAGAAGAATGATGAATTAAGAGGTATGATTTCCTCATCTATGTATTTAATTTGCCTTTTCGATGGTTTTATCCTTCCCATGTTTAATTATCCTTTAAATCCCTCTTTCGCATGTTAAGCATTAAATCAGAAACGAGTAATGGAGAGATATCAATTTGAATCTGCTGTTGAAGAAGCCCGTGTTGATAAAGAAATCTTAATGGATCAATATAACCAATTAGATAACCTCTATTCATATTCTCTTGATCAAATAAATAATCTTACCAATGAAAATACCCAATTAGTTCAAAGACAAGATCTATTAAGTAATGAAGTATCTCGTCTTTCTTATTCTTTAACCAAAGCTAATTTTAGGGATGGAAACTTTATCAGATGAGAATAAAACCTTATCTCAAGAGAAGCGAGTTTGCTTAAACAAGATGGCGATATCTTCGCAACAACTTAATATTCTTCAAAAAGTATGTGCTGACCAAGAAAAATCTCTTCGCTCTTTAAGAAATGAACTTAAAGAAGTAACAGAATCATCTATCGCTGAAAGAGATACGCTCATTCAAGGTAGAATAGCTTTAAGTGTGAAGGCAAATCAACTTAAAGAACAATATTCCAAATTAGAAGAATCTTATTCTTCTCTTGCGAAGAAAAATGCCTTCCTTGTTTCTAAAGAGAAAAATCTTCAGTCTCGACTTAAAGGTTTAGTTGGAGATAAATTTGATGATGCAATGGATCATTGGGAGAATAGTTGTCTATCCTTAATTCAACACCTTATTTCGCAAAAGGAAGGTAGTCATAATAGTTTGACTGCCTTAATTATCTTTCCTTTGTCATATCTCTCTGAATTCCTTATCTTAATAAAATTTTGTATTCTATTTTTCGCAGAGTCTGAGAAGAATCTTCATTCTTCTATTTCTGATCTGGAGGCTAAATATGCTAAAATTCGCAAAGAGAATGCATTACTCGTCTCTACCCTTACTGGTTCTCGCGACCGGGCAGAAAGAAGACTTGATTATCTTGCTTATTTTAAGGATATTCAAGATAGGAATCATCAAAGAGCACTTCTTTGCCAAGTTCATCTCCGAGCTGAAGTCCTTGTAAATGACATTTTATTGTCCAACTCTCTTCCTCCTACATCAATTGATCCTTTAGAAGTATATGATGATGAAGTTCCCCGTCCTGCTGATAGTGATTATGATTATGAAAGCGGTGCAAAGGATAATTTCCTGGAAGATGAAGAAGAAGTTCCTTCTAAAGAAGTATATGCTGGTGTTAATCAGAATGAGAAAGAAATTTCTCCTGAAGAAGTAGTTGCTGGCGATAATCAAGATGCTAGTCAAGTAATTGCTGGCGATAATCAAAATGCTAGTCATGGCGAAGATCAAAGCCGAAATGAAGGAGAAGCTTGCGAGAATGTTGGCGAAGAATTTCTGTCATCTCCTGCTACTGATATTGACATTGAAGCTTGAGCTTCTTTTCTAGCTTTGTTTTCTTGAGCTGTCTTATTTTTATCACTTTTGAGAGCTACATTTTTCAATCGACTTTGGAGTCAACTTTTTCTTTTAATATTTTGTTGATAAGAAAGATAATGCTTCTTGTATATCGATTCCCATACTTGCCTCTCATTATCTTTCTTGCAAAAAATAATCTGTTATGAATGCTTATAATTAGTTTGTGTTATTATATGGTCTTATTTTGCCTTCCTAATTAAAGGTCTTATTATGCCATGTCTTGTCATTGCGACAAAATCGCAGGACGTCCTACACACACAAAACCCATTGATTTTGTCTTAACTTTTTTTTGTATTATGGCCTCTTCAGGAATGTTGCGACAATATGACAGGCCTAAATATTCTTGAAAATAAAGCCCCATGACATTGTCGTCTTGCGATGAAATCGCAGGACGTCTTCGCACTTTCATGCGAAAACCCATTGATCTCATCTTATCTTCTTTTTTTATTGCCCTTCAGATTGTTGCACAAATATGACAAGCCTTAATTATCCTTGCGAATAATAAGCCTCATGACATTTGCGTCTTAAGACACTTATCATCTCCCTAATGGAGGGTGTCGCCCTTATCTTCCCCCTGGTTGCCCCTTCAAGGAGGCGTACTTATACCATACAAGGTTAGCTCCTCACATCCAGTCTTAACAACAACCAGTTGTTTTCGCAGCCTCTTATCCCTTTTACCTATAGGGCTTATGGTTACGAGACTGCACCCTAAGTGGGGTTTTCTTCGGGCCGAGTGCAATATAAGCCAAGACTTGTCAAGAATGGCAAGGTACGCTCCAGACGCCCCTGGCACTCTTGACTCAACCGTGTACCTCGGCGCCTTGATCAGATTCTGCACTCCTTGGGAGAGTGCTTATTACCTTAGTCGGCCAATCTAAGTCATATGCTTAAGCTGAGAATCCAAGGTGCCTCTCCCGGATGGGCTTTATTGACCCCAAATCTCCATGACTCAGGTTCCGGTGGCGGTGTAGCCTTTCCATGAGACATGTAACAGGTACCCCCTAATATGACGTACTTTAGGTCTTACATTTGCCTAATTTTATTCGCGAACTAGGGTGTATGCCATAAAGGTTCTCCCCTTTCTTTTATGTCATTGTTCTGTGGTTATCTCTGCGACAATTTCGCACATCATGATCTTCTTTTGATATGAGTAATTCTTCAATTATTTTTTCAGAATTCATACCTTCTCAAAGCTTCTTACTGATAATATCTTTTCAAATACAACATGTTCCATGGTCTGTCTAATCTATGACCGACATCTCTCCCTTCTGGATCCATTAATATATAAGCTTCTGTTCCAACTATCTCCTTAATGATGTAAGGTCCATCCCATTTTTTTGCTAATTTTCCACCATTTTCTCGCTGATATATTGGTGTTTCTCGCAGAACTAAATCTCATGGTTGAAATTCACGTATTTTGACACGTTTATTATATTCTCGAGCTAATCTTCGCTGATAATTCTCCATATGTTGTAAAGCTTTTTCTCTTTTTTCTAATTTCATCAAGTTTGTTTAAAATTAAACCCGCACTAAGATTTTCTCCCAAGCTTCTCTTTTTGTTGTCGGAATAACAACTTCTGTTGGTAACACCGCTTCAACTCCTGTATGTTAAACAAAAAGGTGACATTCCAGTAGCTTCTCTTCTAGTTGTATTATAAGCCCATACTGCATTATGTACTTGTTCGCACCATGATCTGTGATGTCCTTCCAATTTCTTCTTTAATATATCTGCAATTGTTTTATTTGTTGCTTCTACTTGCCCATTAGCTTGTGGATACAAAGGAGTGGACTTTCCACATTTTATCTTGAATGCATTAAGTAACATTTCTATTTCTGCCCCTCAAACTGTTTCCCATTATCAGATACCAACTGTGCAGGAATTCCAAATCTGCAAATGATATTTTCGAATATGAATGTAAAGATATCTTTGTCGCGAATATGTTGTACTGCCTTCACTTCTGTCCATTTTGTGAAATAATCTGTTGCGACTATTAAGTATCTTCTTTGTCCAGTTCCTGGTAAAAATGGCCCCACAATGTCTAAGCCCCATTTTCCAAAGGGCCACACACTGGTTGAAGATGACAATGGTGCTCCTGGTGCATGTATTTCTTTCCATGCCGCTGACAATCTTCGCAACGTCTTGATATTTGTTTTGCATCTTCATGCATGTATGGCCAGTAATAACCTTGCATTTTTGCTCTATGTGCCAAAGATCTTCCTCCACTATGATTGCCAGCATCTCCACTATGTAACATTTTCAGCACCTTTTCTCCTTCCTCTCGTGTCAAACATCTGAGTGATGGTCCACTAAAGGATTTTCGGTATAGCAACCCATCTCTTAATTCATAATTCGTTGCTCGGCTTTTTAACTTGTGTGTTTCCAATCTATTTCTTGGTGTTTCTCCTTTCGCCAAATATGCATGAAGTTCCATTCTCCAGTCTGCGACATTATTTATTTGTTCTTCTTTTTCATTATCTATGACCATCACATCCATCTTCCTCTTCTTTATTGATTGATGGTGACAGAAGTGTTTGTATTTTTATGCATCTCGCAGTTGGATCTGTCATCATGCTTGAGATGAAAGCAAAAGCGTCTGCGAGTCTATTATCCTTTCTTGAAATGTGCCTCCATTTTATTTTGGGATTTTCGCTGATAATTCTTCAACCAGCTTCTTGTATTTCTTCAGGATGGTTCATTTGTAGTATACTCTCCTTTTATTTGGCGTAATAGCTGCGAATCACTAGTGATCCTGGCATTTTCTAGTTTCATTTCTATTGCGAATTTTAATGCATGTATCACAGCTTCATATTCTGTTTCATTATTAGTGGATGCAAATTCCAATCTGAATGAAAAAGCCATCTTTATTCCTTCTGGCGAAATTAAAACAATTCCAACTCCATTTCCTTCTCCATTTGATGATCCATCTACCAATTTCCCATCTATTTGGTTCTGTTAATAAATCTTTTGGATCTCCATGTTCTTCTTCTACATCCATCATTTCTTCTACTCTTCACTGCTTCATCTTCTTCTAAAGGAAATTCTGCCAAGAAATCCGCAACAACTTGTGATTTTGGTGAAGACAAAACTTCATATTTAATATCAAAATGGCCTACTTGTGCATTCCATCTCTCCACCCTTCCTGATCTTTTAGAATTCTTCATCACTGATTCAATTGGTACTTTTGTTAATACCTTTATCTTGTGTGCTTGAAAGTATATGCGGAGCTTAAATGATGCATAAAATGCTAAGATTAACTTTTCAATCTTTGAGTAATTCTCTGCGTATTAAAAGTTTTGCTAATGTAATAAATGGGTTTCTCCACTCCTGCGTCTACTCGCAATAACACAACTTAATGCATGCGACGTTGTCGCAAGGTAAATCAATAATTCTTCTCCTGGTTCTGCCTTTTGTAAAATAGTTGTATTCATAAGATGTTCTTTGATTCCTTGAAAAGCCTTTTCACATTCATCACTCCATTTAAATTTTGCACCCTTCTTGAGTATATCGAAAAAATATTTGCATTTGTCTGATGATCGCGAAATGAATCTCCCCAGCGAAGCTAGAAGCCCATTCAACTTCTGTACATCTTTTATTGTTGCTGGTGTTGGCATGTCACGAACTGCTTGCACTTTTTCTGGATCAACCTGTATTCCTTCCTTTGATACAATGTAGCCTAAAAATTTTCCCGATGCAACTCCAATAGTACACTTCTCAGGATTCAATTTAATGTTATACTGCCGCATTTGTTCAAAAATCTCCCTCAAGTCTTGTACATGGTCTTTAGCTTCTTTACTCTTTACTAACATGTCGTCCACGTATACTTCTAATGTTTTGTGTATCCATTTTGCGAACACCTTCTCTACCATTCTTTGATATGTTGCTCCCGCATTTCGCAAACCAAATGGCATTTTCGTGTAACAATATAAACCTCTAGGGGCAAAGAAAGCAGTATGTTCTTGATCTTCTTCAGCGAGAGGAATTTGGTTATACCCTTTGTACCCATCTAAAGATGATACCCTATCATTTCCCGCTGCGATTCCACCATTTGAGGAATATCGGTAACGGAAAACTATCTTTGGGGCAAGCTTTGTTCAAATCAGTGAAATCTATGCAAATCCTGATTCCCTTGTTTTTCTTTGGGACAATGACCATATTCGCTATCCATTCTGGGTATTTAGCTTCTCTTATAATTCCTGCCTCCACATTTTCTGTAATTCTTCTTCTATTTGGGAATGGTAAGTTGTTGCGATTTTTCTTATTCTCTGTTTAAATGGTCTCACATTTTTGTTAATCTCCAATTGTGGCAAGCAATTGTGGATCTATTCCTGGTATCTCATCCATGTTTCCTGCGAAAATATCTTTATATTCTCGCAAAAGTTGACAGTTCTTTCTTCTTCTTCTATCCATTTTGGTTCCAATTCTCAACATTAGAGGCTCCTCTACAGTCCCAACATTTATTTCTTTTGTTGGTTCTGCGGCAGTGTAACTGGGTTTAGGTTCTCCCATTGGTGTGGTTCTTTATTGCTTTTATGGGTCCTTCCCTTCTTCCGAAATTTCGCTGGGTATTCCTTTGCCTTCTTTTGCCCTTATCATATATATTCTAAATTCTTCTTCCTTCTTTGCTTCCTTTACCAATTTTCTGCGAAATTGTTTCTTTTTTGCTTGTCCTTCATAACGCCTTACTTCAATTTGATGACATAATTTCGCATTGTCAACATCTCCTCTGATTTCACCTATTCCACTTGGAGTGGGGAATTTAATACATTGATGCAACGTTGATACCACAGGTTTTATCGCATGTATCCATGATCTTCCTCGATTCCATATCCACCACGCACAATGTCACATGTGTTTCGATTTCTCCAAGTGGAATTCGTACCACTATTTCTCCTTTAGGTTTTGTTGTGGATTTTCCAAAGCCGTGAACAAAATATGTTGAACTGGACATTTCTTCGTCTTTAAATCCCATTCCCCGGAATGCATGATAAAATATTATATCAACTAAACTTCCTGTATCAATTAAAGTTCTGTTCAACATCCATTCTCCTGTGGATTTTATTGCTGTCTCCTTCTCTTTTCGTGTAATAGGCACTGTGATGACCAACGGAGATGTATGGTCCAAATTTTCTTTTGGTATTTCCTCCGTCATGAACGCAATTCTTTGCTTTTCCCAATCTTTCAAGGGTGAAGATTTTTCTACCGCCATAATTTTCTTTCCTTCAAAGTTTCGTTTATGTATTCTTCCTTTGATGTTTTCATGGAATTCATTAACCAAGCTTTTTGTTATCATATTACACTCCAATTTTTTGCCATTTTCATTAATTCTATTCATCTTTCCTCTAACTAATTCACTGATTTGTTTAATCACTTTCTTGATTTGAATCTTCTCAATCAACAATCTTCAACTTTCGATCTTCAATCTCCCTGTTTCTAGCGCCATTATGTAGTTGCAGGAAATCCTACACTACACCCCTCATATGATTTCATTGTTGATCAACTCATTTTTAGGTTTATACACTCTTAATTTTATTGATTAATTTTTGAATGTTCTTACAAGAAAGATAAAGAAATCAAGAATGAACTTTGCTCTGGACTTTCTCTCTCCTATTTACTTGTTTCTTACTCAAAAAAGATCTCTCTTTCCTTTACAACTCGAATGACTATTTATAAGGAAATACATAGTGGATGACAGCTAATTTGTTCTTTATTTTCGGATATAGCTTGCGACATTCTCGCAACCTTACAAATGTTAACTTCGCAAGCTCTCTAATTTTCGCAAGACTATCACATCTTTCTCGCGATTCTTGCTGACGTCGTTTCTGAAATTGTTCTGCGATGTTGTTGTGCAATACCATTGATAATTTCGCTGAAACATAATTGTTGTGAGATTCTGATCCTACAAACTTGATCCTATAAACCCACTTACAACCAAGAACATCTAAAAAAGAATCATAAGGAATTAACTCCCAAGTACCATTAGCAACCAAAGCTGTAAATTCTTCTAGCATAGCTTGAATCCATTTAGGATCCTTACAAGCTGTTTTCTAGGTTTTTGGTTCAATGAAAGCAGCAAAACAAGAAATAAGAGGGTACTTGGTAGTAAAATGAGAAACAAAATCCGAAGGAATAATTTAGGTTTAGTAATTCCAGCTCTTGACCTTGTCATAATAGTAGAAGTAGGAAGAAGAACTAGAGCTGAAATTGGAGGATCTGATGAAGGAACAGATGGGACATGAGAAGAATTGACAAAATCATCTGATACGGGGGAATGTATAGGTGCAGAAGAAGATGAGGATGAAGATGAAGTTGAACATTCTAACTCAGATATAGTAGGCAAAGCAGTAGGCAACACAGTAGTTGGCAAAGAAAGTTCAGTAGAGGAAGATGGTATGCCAGATGAGGATGCAGTAGAAAATCATGAAGATGAGGACATGAGATTCTATAAATAATACCACAGTCATGAAGAAAATCTTTAAATTTACCATTAACTAACTCAAATGCACCATCACATTGAATTTCTTACTGATTTATCCAATATATTCCCAGTTATATATTTGAAATGTTTAAAACATTCAACACTTTCATCTCTGGTTTTCAAAGGATAAATCCAATGAAATCTAAAATAATCATCTATAAAGAGAATATAATACTTGAATCCTAAACAAGAAGAAATAGGAGCAGGTCCCCATAGGTCACAATGGATTAAGTACAATGGCTCAGTTGTAACTCTGTCAGAATGATAAAAAGGAAGTCTATGTAGTTTTCCTAATTGACAAGAAGTACACAACTGGGGAGATGATGTTGGGAAAATTGGCACCCTAGCGCAGCGGAATCACAGGATCAGAAAGGGAAATTGGTCATTTGGACCAAATATGGGAGAAATAATAAGAAAGACAGAAGATAAAGAAGCACACACAACCACAACTCAAGATATACGTGGTTCACCTTTACAGGCTACATCCCGACCAACACCACCAGAAAACTTGTATTAAATCAAAGACCATCACATGCTCTTTCCGAACCCAAGACAAGACCCAAGAGTTAACAAGACATACCCGAGAACACCATTGAAGAAACCATAGAAACCAACTCTCTAACCATTCTTCAAACCAGCCTCATGTCTTCTCTTCTACGCCGTCTTCATAGCTGCTACTAACAGAGGAGAAACATGGAAACACTAGAAACTTGGTTTAGGGCAAAGCCCTAAACCCTAAACACTAGAACACCAAAATCCTCTCTCTACAAGTTTTTCTCTCACACCGATATTGACCTTCACGGTAGCACACGATCCTCCCTAACAGAGAGACCAAAATCCTAAACACAAGGATTTATCACTCTTCTAGTTTGGATTACACAAACCTACAATTCTAGTCATATATATAGAGAACACAAACTTGGACACCAAGTATTAGTCTCATATTAGGAAACTAACTCGTTCCTAAGTTCTATCAAACCTATATTAGGAAATTCACCTCAATGTGAAAACGGACTTAAACTAGGAAACCCACAGTTTTCCTAACAATCTCCACCTCGGATCATACTTTCAAGCATGAGACGATCACAGGAAATCACCTTTGTCTTCCACCAGAGTTATTCACCATCTCTATATACTCGTAGAATTACTTTTGAAGCTCACATCCGAACTTCCATCTTCGTAGAACCATCTCTTCGACCAAAATACGATGACGTTGATAAAAGTATTCAAACCATCTTCTTCATGAAGAACACTTGTGAAACTGGCCACGCTTCACAAACTCCATGAAAATCTTCAATTAGTATCATTGAATCCTTGCACAGACTCCACCATTGATCAACAAGAGAACCATCCATAAGAATCACCATTAGCTCCACCTAACCAGTAAGCTAACAACATATTGAACACCAATCCAGAAAGAAAGAATTAGCTTCAATATCATACTCCAGCACATGTCATGATTACAGTGTATCTGAAACAAACCATAAGATATTTCCACTGTGATTAACAGGCTTAATCCTTTAAGAGATTCTCAAAGCCATCACCAATCTGACATAATTTTACCACCATCACACCCAACATACTCGCTTAGAATATATACCGTGTGAATGCCCATATTACCGTGGTACATGCTTCCGAGATCGGGCACATTCTTGATATTACGTGCAAGTCATCAAGAATACTTTAACATAAACTTAAAAAAGTATAAATCTATATCATCTCGTGCATAACTTGGAAGCGTTGATGGACTTGCTTCTACATGAGACCTCACAGCCCCATCCTTTCTTCAAACTTTGTAACCCATTATTTATGGTGTATGGTCACTAACACCCTCAAGAAGTATATATGTATTTCACCTCATTCAGCCTTATTTTTCATCCCATACTACATCATAAAACTAAGCGAAAAACATACACCTCTACCAAGTTGAACCTCTGATTTGTAATTCACATCACAAATCCATCTTTGTGTAAACACCGGTTGAAAAATTATCTTGAAAACATATTTCTCCACCTGAACAATAAACCATCGTTCAATTCTATGTTCAATCACACCCGCCCGTCCTTTCTCTGATACCAATTGTTGGGAAAATTGGCACCCTAGCGCAGCGGAATCACAGGATCACAAAGGGAAAATGGTCATTTGGACCAAATATGGTAGAAATAATAAGAAAGACAGAAGATAAAGAAGCACACACAACCACAACTCAAGATATACGTGGTTCACCTTTACAGGCTACATCCCGGCCAACACCACCGGAAAACTTGTATTAAATCAAAGACCATCACATGCTCTTTCCGCAACCCAAGACAAGACCCAAGAGTTAACAAGACATACCCGAGAACACCATTGAAGAAACCATAGAAACCAACTCTCTAACAATTCTTCAAACCAGCCTCATGTCTTCTCTTCTACGCCGTCTTCATAGCTGCTACTAACAAAGGAGAAACATGGAAACACTAGAAACTTGGTTTAGGGCAAATCCCTAAACCCTAAACACTAGAACACCAAAATCCTCTCTCTACAAGTTTTTCTCTCACACCGATATTGACCTTCACGGTAGCACATGATACTCCCTAACAAAGAGACCAAAATCCTAAACACAAGGATTTATCACTCTTCTAGGTTGGATTACACAAACCTACAATTCTATTCATATATATAGAGAACACAAACTTGGACACCAAGTACTAGTCTCCTATTAGGAAACTAACTCTTTCCTAAGGTCTATCAAACCTATATTAGGAAATTCACCTCAATGTGAAAACGGACTTAAACTAGGAAACCCACGGTTTTCCTAACAGATGAAGTGTTGATAGTAATACCAGCTGAAGAAGCAACCTTGTGAACTATATTTGGAGATGTATGTCCTATTTTTCTATGCCACGGATCAGATGAATGTTGAGAAGCAGAGTGAGCGACAATTATAGAGGCCTGTAAAGTTTTCAGTAGATAAAGATTGTCTTGCACAAGGTCTTCAGTAAGGACCGCTTTAGTCTCCAAGTCCTTAATGTGATATCCCCAAGGAAAAAATTCAAAAGAGACCGAGTTTTCGTTAGTGAACTAAGCAATAGAAAATAGATTCTCTTTAATACTTGGAATATAAAGCACATCATGAAGTTGAAATTGAGCAAAGTTAATATCTAAAATTGCATCACCAGTCTGCTTAATAGATACAAATTTACCATCACCTACCATAACTTGATCATTACCTGTATAAGATTTAGCATTAGAGAGACAAGATGGAGTGTTTTTCATATGACTTGTTGCACCACAATCGGTAATCCAACAACAAGATACGTTAGGATTATGACAGACTGTAGCTGAATTAAGCTTGATGCTATGAAAAGCTTGTTGTAGATTATCTGAAGCAGCAGTAGAGGTAGATGGAAAATCTGTAGTAGAACTATCACCAATCTTGGAATCCTTGGTAGATTTCTTAGAAGCAGTAGTATAACGCCAGCGACGACGGTTAGAAAGATGACCAGGAATCTTACAAATTTGACAAACAGGTGAACTAGAATCATATTGAGAAGTTGATTTCTCATCATATCCTTGAGACTTCTTCTTAGACTTAGATGACTTATTTGTATAAAAGGAAGAATTCTGAGAATCCAACATAAATTGAGCCTCAACTTCTTCAGATTATAAGTACCGCTCATGATGGAGAAGTTTGGAATGCAGATCACTAAAAGAAAATTCAATTTCTCTATAACTGGCAGTGATAACAAATAGACTATATTCACGACCTAATCCTTGAAAAATGTAAATAACAAGATCGGAGTCATCCACAGTTTGATCAATAACAGCTAAGGAATCAGAAATTGATTTGATCTCATCAATATAATCATAAATAGAACGATTACCTCTCTGAATCGAGTGAATCTGGCTACGAAGAAGAGACTTGCGAGAAGTGAATTGAAGAAGAATGGGATTCTTAAGATGTATCTAGATATCTCTTGCAGTTTTACAACCAACAATGCTTCTAAAAATTCGATCTGAAAGAGTTGCATTTAGACATGACATCACAAGTATGTTGTATTTACGCTAATAATAATACAGAGGATTTAACATCTTCTCATCATCAATGTTGATAAACTGAATTGGTTCCTGAATTGATCCATCAACATATTCATACAAGTCAGTGGTAATGAGAATAGATTCAAACTGATTTCTCCAAATTAGATAGTTGGATCCATCAGCTTCAAGTTTAACAAAGATGAAATTAGAAAGATTAGCTAGTTGAAGATTGATTTGATACTTGAAAGTCGAGTTTGATTGATTTAATTTTAGAGATGGATCTGAATTTTGAGAATGATTTGAATTTTGAGATTGATTTTATTATGGATTCACTGGTGAAGCAAATGAGGTATCGATCGTCATTGTTTTGATTAGTGATATGTTTTCTCAATCTTAACATGATAATGAACGGAAGTGGATCAAAGAATTTTTAATCTGAGATGATGAAGAAAAACAGGATGATACCATGAAAGAAACTGTACGACAGAGAGAAGTTAAAAGGTTTTGATTTATTATTAACGATAAAGAAACTGTTACAAGCATACGACTATTTGTAGCCTGACACATGATACAAGAACAGTTACACAGGCTGTAACGGATAACGGAGAATAAAATAATAAAAAACACACCTCTATTAAACTCAGTTATACTGCAGTATTCTTACATGGGTTAAATCATATTTAACTTGGGAGTTTTAGAGAGCATATATTATCAGAGCACTGCTCGGTCGAACTCGCAAGCGTTGTTATCTCAAGCTTGTTTGTAAAGTTTAGTTGCCAAAACTATAAGTCATGATTTATAGTCTACTTATAGCTAAGTCTCGGACTAGGATAGTAAGTGCAGTTGAGATCTAGACTCCACGACGTTCATCATGAAAAGACGACGAACTACTCAAGGAACTCGTGGATCTTCATCGACAAAAAGGTATGTGGATACTTCAACTTATCTATCACTCAAAATTCTATTTATTCAATCTCATATCTTGAGACAAAAGTCGTATTGCTATATAGACTTCGATTATACACATTTGTTATTTCGAGCTGAGTTTATCTTGCTTATCTATTTCTCTAAATATGTGTTGGTAAGGTTTCGCTTTAGCCAAGTTCATCTTTACTCATGACGAAAGTCATGTTGATTGTTTCAATCTCTTGAAAATCTCTTTGATGAAAAATAGTGTGTGAATAACCTCTATATAACATCCTCTGAGAATGTTTCAATGATTGAAATGAGAGTTTAGAATATATAACCTTGAATGGATATAAACATTGTATGTGAACTCATACTTGTGTAAGTCCAAAATCCTTGAACCAAAGTATGCGTACTTTACTAGTTTAGGATGTCCATAGATAAGTCCGCGTACTCGTATGCGTACTACCGGAAGTTCACATCCCGCGAATTTCTGCGGGAGTTTGTGAACTGAAAACAAGCTCAATCCGGATACTTAAGTATACGTACCGGTATGCGTACATGAGTGGGTTATTTTCTAAAAACGGTTTATTCGTGAACTAAGACATTTAAAAATTAAGGAACGCAATCTTTGCAAACCGTGGCTATAGTGTTCATGAATCGATTCGAGTGAATCAAAATCGTTTTTGCTTCGATTGTGTCGTATATACTTATACGAGATCTAAGTAATTGAACAACTCTCGAACTAGTTCTTTTGAGTCATTTGAACTAGTTATGGTGAAGATGAATAAGGTTGATATGAAAGTGCTCATATGGCTAACCATTGGTTAACTATTGTTGAACCAACTAGGTGTACACGTTTAGGTACGGTTACTCAAACCTAAATGAAGTTACATTCCATTTGTGTATAACAAGCTACGTTAACCTTAGGTTCGATCTAACGGTTGAAATATATTAGCTTGAATCTAATCAGGTTTTCATCCAATGGTAAATATTGAATGCTTTGTTACCAAGGTAACTGAGATTGCGAACCCTGATTTGGAGACTATATAAAGGATACTCTAGCAACTGGGAAACCTAATCCCCACACCTCTTGTGTGATACTAGTTGTATAAGCTAGATTCGATTCTCCTTTAACCTTAGGTTTCTACCTAGACCTTGTAGGTTAACGACTTGAAGACTTCATTGGGATTGTGAAGCCAGACCCAACTATTTTATCTATAGATGCGTGATCTGATCTTGTTGTTTCTATCGTATTTGAGTACAATCGTAAGATTGGCTTGAAATTGATTTCTCCGATAGGCAATATAGAAAAGTAAGATTGGCTTGTTGTTTCTTCGTCTCATCGTTTGTGATTCAATAATATGTTGTTTCGCTAGTCGATTAAGATTATTATGAGGTGATTGATATTTCTAGGCTGTTCTTTGGGAATATAAGTCTGGTATATGAATTGGTTCATGCTCACCTTGATTTATCAAAAGACAGAACAAAAATCGTAGGTATTTCTGTGGGAGACAGATTTAGCTATGCATGTAGACTTTTCTGTGTGATACAGATTTGTTTATTAAAGTCTTCGAATTTGGATCGTAGCAACTCTTAGTTGTGGGTGAGATCAGCTAAGGGAATAAAGTGCGTAGTATCCTGCTGGGATCAGAGACGTAAGGAGTGCAATTGTACCTTAGATTAGTGTGAGATTGATTGGGGTTCAACTACAGTCCAGACCGAAGTTAGTTTGTAGTAGGCTAGTGTATGTAGCGGCTTCATACAGTGTGTGTTTAATCTGGACTAGGTTCCGGGTTTTTGTGCATTTGCGGTTTCCTCGTTAACAAAACTTCTGGTGTCTGTGTTATTTCTTTTCTGCATTATATTTTGTTATATAATTAAAATATCACAGGTTGTGCGTTGTATCGATGAATTGGTAAATCCAACCTTTGGTTGTTGATTGAAATTGATTGATACTTGAACATTGGTCTTTGGTACCGTTCAAGTTATTTCTCTTGTATTCAATCAGACTCGCAGATTTCTATTTGTTTGAGTTGGGATTGAATCGAGAAATTGAGATTTAACTCTTTGATATACTTTTTATTAAGATTGAGTCTGACTGTCTAGTTAATTCTCTTAAAAGTATATTGGAGTAAGTCCATCCAGATTTCTAAGAGAAATATTGGGTGACGTTGTTAGACCCACGCTCTTTCAATTGGTATCAGAGCAGGAAAACACGTTCAAAGACCTCATAAATCTGTGTTTGTAGCGATCTGACTTTATGGACGGCATTACTATCTCTGATAAACGCTTCACGAGAAACAAAAGTTTTGTTTCTATAATATACATTAAAGAGAAAGATTTGTCAATCTCAAATATAGACGAACCTTATATTCTAACAAAACAGACAGACATTGAAATGTGTTACCCAGATTACCCTTCAAAAGAGTCTGACTCTGTTGATGAAAGGGAAGCAGCTGAAGAGAGTAAAGTGATTCTAAATCTTGTTAGAATTCAAGCTGATAGAATTAATCGGTTGAAAAATGATGTCAATGATTTTCTCGGTATAGTAAGAGACTGCGACTCTAAAGAAAAAGCTCATTGCAAAGAAAATGTTGAAGTTCAGTCTTCACGTATCTTACTCGAGGCGAGCCTCAAAAAGGATGCTTTGGAAATTGAACATCTCTTGAGTAAACTCTCGATTCAAGGATATTCCAAAAAGTCTACTATATCATCTGCTTCTGCCATAACTGCAAGAGTTCCAATTCCAGAAGTAAAATCAGAATTCCTTCCTATTGGAAAAGATGTGCTCATAGCCTCCTCTAATCAAGGATGTTCCACATCACATGAAAGGAAGAAATCTCCAAACGGTAATGTTAAGTCTTTTCTTTATAATCACTCTTATAATAAGAAATTATGTCTCTTTTGTGATTCAAAAGGGCATGTTAAGCAAAAGAGAAACTCTAAGTTGAATAACAATTCTTTTGTTCGACTTCAACACACCTTAGATTTAATCCTCAAAGGTGTAACAGACATTCGTATGTCTAAACCAATTGGTTTCAGCACTTACCCTGTGTATTCTACCAGGAAAGTCAGTTCGATGAGTTCCTCAAATGCTCAAAAGCATAACAGACGTCTTAACACAAATCGTCCAAGAAGATCTCAAGAATTCTCTTCAGTCAAAAAGAGATATAATGTTTCTTTTGATGTGGATAAAGTATCAGGATAAGGGAGCAAAAATGATGATATGAAAAACAACCTAAACGTGATAATTGAAGGATATAATAAGATTGTCAATAGGCTGTCAACTCCCGCGTGTCAAAATTCTTCTGGTAAGAACTCAAACTATGTCTCGTATTTTGATGACAGTAAGTTTTATGATAATTTTTCGCATCGAAAGGGATTCTTTCCTAGATTCGAAAGGAAAAAGAGACCCAACCGTAAACATAGTTCATCTAATGAGCTTAGGGCT
Source organism: Papaver somniferum (assembly GCF_003573695.1). Lineage (NCBI taxonomy): Eukaryota > Viridiplantae > Streptophyta > Magnoliopsida > Ranunculales > Papaveraceae > Papaver > Papaver somniferum. Next base: position 129,567,376 of record NC_039359.1, read on the forward strand.
CGTAGTTGTGCTAATTAATCACAAGGGTAGAGAGCTTACTCATAAAAATCATGTTGAGTAAGATGTGTCAATAATCAGGTATACATTTGGAAAAATTGCTTTCTATTTAGTTGAGCTATTTTATTATCGTCCATATCTAAACTATTGTCCATAGAAAACTTTGCTTAAAGTATTGGTTGTGTCTGAAATTATTCTTCGCTTGTTTTGTTTTTGTCTTATTTCCAAAGATGTTTGCGTTGCAACTAAGTTTCCTGCTATTTTTGTGCTCTAAATTGTTTCTCTATGAAGATATAAAATTTATTGAGCCAAAAATTTGTGAAAATATTTAAGTAGAAAAAATTATGTCATGTCGTAAAAGTACGACCTTTTGTGTGTTTTTATTTTTGGGTGTTGTGTTCGTACGGGTACCCGTGTTACTGTCATGAATCAATTTTGGAAATCCTAAAAGTTACCTTCCCTAAGAAACCATTTAAATACCAAACCCTTGAGTCACATACGCATACTCTGGGTTATTTTGTATTTTGTAAAGAATGTCTTCTTTTTCATCTGCACGCTCTAGTGAGGATGAGGATATGGTTTCTGCTGAAGTGGTTCATGATTTTCTTAAATACTTTGAGGAAGCAAAAGTGCAACTCGTTGATACTTTGAAGAGTCTTGATGTGTTAAGAACTGAGTTGAAAAAGGTTTCTTCTGACCTTGGTCTCATAAAGACACATGCTAAAGAACTTCTCAATGAGGATATTTTCTCTGAAGAAGCAGTAGATGCTATCAATCACAAGCTCAAAGATCTCAAGGCTCGTGAGGATTCCGAAAAGTATAATTTATTTAGTTCGTGTTCGGTTTTGATGGCTTAGGAGTCGTTCTTTGTTTATTATCTTGTTGTTTTTCTTATTTTGTCTAGGAAACTTCTTATGAGAATTTATTCTTGTGTTTTTAAGAAGTATAACTAGGGTTTGGAATAGCCATTATTGTGATTACACATAGCTATGTCCAACGATTTTCATCTTCAATGTTTTTAGATTTATTTATTTAATTTCTAAAGTTTGTTTGAAAGATGATTTTGCAGTATTAATCTTTATGGTTTTATATATTACAACTTGTTATCGGATATGTGTGTTTGCGTCCGTGAACTATGATTGTCCCATATGTGGTCAAAAGTTAAGTCCTTTATATGTCGATATGAAAGTATTGACAAAAGATTGAATTAACTTTTGACAAACAAAAGATAAGCCTATTATGTCATTATGCAAATATTGATGGAAGATAGGATGAGCTTTTGTTTACAAAGATTAAGTCTATTATATGTCATTGTGCAAATAGTGATGAAGAATAGAATGAATCTTTGTTTATTCTGCAGTATTGATCTTCCCTGATCCATATTTTTATGTATATATTGTGCGGCTCTGTAAGTTCTCTTATGTGAGCATTTCTGATTAAATTAATCATGGGTCCTCTTGTGGTTGATTTGGTTGAGATTTTTGGATACAAATTCATATTCTTATGTGATTTGTTAATGTCCAAAGAAATCCTTCTTTTCTTGTGAAAGTAAGATCGCTCTTGTTGTTCTTTCGGGAATGAATTTTATGGGGGAGAGTTCTTAATTGAACTTGTGATTAATTTCCAAATCTTTGTGGGGAATGCAGCTGTGGAATATTATAGGGGTTATCTTGTATCTTTATAAACTCCTTGATGAATGCATTTAGCTTCGTCTATATGATTGCATCTAAAAAGTTGATATGTACGTTCTTTTGGTCATGAAGTATCTCTATGGAAATTTCATTAGGATCCCACTAGTTTTCGTACATTTGCCAATTTTATTGACAAAAAGAGGGAGAATTAATGTGTAGTTAACACTACAAATTACATATGGTTTTCGGATCATTATGTAAGGGGGAGTGGTTTTCATGTGAGATGAAGTATTGACTAAAGGGGAGTGATACATATCACCATAGTATTGTTGTCGAATTTGTGATATAATTGACCTTTGATGCTGTGTAATAATACTATGACAATATGTAACAATGATTGGGAGCTTTTGTTTTCTCATTGTTATGGCTACGGATCTTCAACAACGATGATGATGATTTGAATATCTTTGGAATCATTGGAGTACTTGGAAGTGACAAAGATTTCGAGTAATGTTGAAGAACCAAGGAGATCATGCATGTGGATGAGAAGCTGTAAAGTTTATTTATTTTGTATTCCATATGTATTGATAGTTTTGTTACTAAAATTGAGAAAGGGGGAGTTTGTTAGAGTACTGCTCGGTCAAACTCGCAAGCGTTGCTATCTCAAGCTTGTTTTTCAAGTTTAGTTTCCAAAACTATAAGTCTTGATTTCTTGTCTACTTATAGCTAAGTCTCGGACTAGGATAGTAAGTGTAGTTGAGCTCTAGACTCCACGGCGTTCATCATGCAAAGACGAAGAACTACTCAAGGAAATGGTGGATCTTCATCGACAAAAAGGTATGTGGATACTTCAACTTATCTATCACTCAAAAGTCTATCTGTTCTATATCCTATCTTGAGACAAAAGTCGTATTGCTATATGGACTTCGATTATACACATTTGTTATTTCGAGCCGAATTTATCTCGCTTATCTAATTCTCGAAATATTTGTTGGTAAGCTTTCGCTTTGGCCAAGTTTATCTTTAATTGTGACGAAAGTCATGTTGATTGTTTCAATCTCTTGAAAATCGCTTTGATGAAAAATAGTGTGTGAATAACCTCTATATAACATCCTCTAAGAATGTTTCAATGATTGAAATAAGAGTTTAGAATATATAACCTTGAATGGATATAAACATTGTATGTGAACTCATACTTGTGTAAGTCAGTAATCTTTGGACCAAAGTATGCGTACTTCACTGGTTTAGGATGTCCGGATCTAAGTCCACATACCCGTACTCGTACTGCCGGAAGTTCACATCCCACGAATTTCTGCGGGAGTTTTTGAACTGAAAACAAGCTCAATCCGGATACTTAAGCATGCGTAGCGGTATGCGTACTTGAGTGAGTTATTTTCTAAAAACGGTTTATTGGTGAACTAAGACATTTATAAATTAAGGAATGTAATCTTTGCAAACAGTGGTTATAATGTTCATGAATCGATTCGAGTGAATCAAAATCGTTTTTGCTTCGATTGTGTCTTACTTCTATGAGATCTAAGCAATTGAACAACTCTCTAACTAGTTATTTTGGGTCATTTGAACTAGTTATAGTGAAGATGAATAAGGTTGATATGAAACCGCTCATATGGCTAACCATTGGTTAACTATTGTTGAACCAACTAGGTGTACACGTTTAGGTACGGTTACTCAAACCTAAATGAAGTTACATTTCATTTGTGTATAACAAGCTAAGTTCGATCTAACAGTTGAAAGATATTAGCTTAAATCTAATCAGGTTTTCATCTAACGGTGAATATTGAATGCTTTGTTACCAAGGTAACTTAGATTGCAAACCCTAATTTGGAGACTATATAAAGGAGAACTCTAGAAACTGGGATACCTAATCCCCACACCTCCTGTGTGATACTAGTTGTATAAGCTAGAGTCGATTCTCCTTTAACTTTAGGTTTCTACCGAGACCCTGTAGGTTAACGACTTGAAGACTTCATTGGATTGTGAAGCCAGACCCAACTATTTTCTTTGTAGTTGCGTGATCTGATCTTGCTGTTTCTATCGTATTTGAGTACAATCGTAAGATTGGATTGAGATTAATTTCTCCGATAGACAAGATAGAAAAGTAGTCACAAACACCTTCGTCTCATCGTTTGTGATTCCACAATATCTTGTTTTGCTAGTCGATTAAGATTATTGTGAGGTGACTGATATTTTTAGGTTGTTCTTCGGGAAAATAAGTCTGATATATCAATTGGTTCTTGTTCACTTTGTTTATCAAAAGATGGAACAAAACTCGTAGGTATTTATGTGGGAGACAGATTTATCTATTATTGTAGACTTTTCTGTGTGATACATATTAGTTTATTAAAGTCTTCGACTTTGGGTCGTAGCAACTCTTAGTTGTGGGTGAGATCAGCTAAGGAAATAAAGTGTGTAGTGTCTTGCTGGGATCAGAGACGTAAGGAGCGCAACTTTACCTTAGATCAATGTGAGATTGATTGGGGCTCAACTACAGTCCAGACCGAAGTTAGTTTGTAGTAGGCTAGTGCCTATAGCGGCTTAATACAATGTGTGTTCAATATGGATTAGGTCCCGGGATTTTTCTGCATTTGCGGTTTCCTCATTAACAAAACTTCTGGTGTCTGTGTTATTTCTTTTCTGCATTATATTTTGTTATATAATTGAAATATCACAGGTTGTGCGTTGTATCGATCAATTGGTAAATCCAACCTTTGGTTGTTGATTGAAATTGATTGATCCTTGAACATTGGTCTTTGGTATCATTCAAGTTATTTCTCTTGTATTCAATCAGACTCGAAGATTTCTATTTGTTTGAGTTGGGATTGAATCAAGAAATTAAGATATAACTCTTTGATATACTTTTTATTAAGATTGAGTCTGACTGTCTAGTTGATTCTCTTAAAAGTATATTGGAGTTAGTCCATACAGATTGCTAAGTGAAATATTGGGTGAGGTTGTTAGACCCCCTCGGTATAGGATTGAGGTAGTTGAGAGACGAACCAGTCATCATTTGCGTTCTACCGTTTGAAGGCGAAGATTAACCGAAGCTTTTGGAGAACTTCATCAACAAAAGGTAAGTGAAGACTGAACCACCTATTTCTCAAGTTATATTTACTTTTCTATCCTTGAGGCGTTTGTCGCATAACTAATTAGACTAGATTTCATAGACAAGAATTTTGAGTCGAGAACTAATTATTTAGTTTATGAATTTCCCAAAATATAATGACTAAGCTTAATGAAAATTTGTTCATACTTGATCAATTTCGGTGGAGAACAATTCATTGTTCGGAACCAAAATCATGATTCAATTTTATCATTCGAAAATATCATGGAACAGTGATATATGTCATTGATATTATTCTGGAATGTTTCGAATTGATTTAGAGAAAAATGTTAGAGCATAGCTCGGTCGACCTCGCATGTGTTGCTATATCAAGCATGTTTGTCAATGTTAGTGATCAAAACTATGAGTCTTGATTTCTAGTCTATTATAGCTAAGTCACGGACTAGAATAGAAAAGTGTAGTTGAGCTCAAGGACTTCATGGCGATTCATCATACAACGACGAAGATCTACTAAAGGAACCGTGGAACTTCATCAACAAAAAGGTATGTGGAGACTTGAACTTATTTATCACTCAAAAGTCTATCTATTCTATCTCCTACTTCTTATGTGATAAAAAAGTCGTATCTATATAGACTGGATCATACACATTTGACATTTCGAGCTGAGTATTCACTACTTATATTTTTTTCGAAATCGTGTGTTGGTAAAGCGTTTCGCTTTGATCAAGTTTATCTTCACCTAGTGACGAAAGTCATGAAATGTTTCAATTACTTTGAGAATTGCTCTGACGTGAAACGGTCTGTGAATAACGGCTATATAACGTCCTCTGAGAATATCCCAATGATTGAAATGAGATTTTAGATTACATAACCTTGTACTCCTTAATCCGAAGTTTTCGAACTTTGTTGATTGAGAGAAACCGGAGAAATTGGCTTTGCCAAGTCCGCGAACTCAGTCCGCGAACTGACGGAGGTTCTCTTGCCGATAATTTCTGCTGGGATTTTCCAAAAACTCGTTTGCGTGTTTAGTCCGCGAACCTAGTCCGCCAACTGGCAGAAATCTCTTTGCCGATATTTTCTGCTGAGTTTGAAAAACTCTGCCGGTTGCCTTAAGTCCGCGAACTTTTTTGTGGGCTTAAGTGGTTATGATCTAAAGATGTGCTCTGAATATGAAACTTAAATTACTAAGGACTGCTTTATGCAAACCGTGGCTATAAAATTCATGAGTTGATTCATCGAATCGAATCATCTTTGTTTCAATTGTGTCTTGTGTAGTTACATAAGATCTCATAGAAATTGAACAACTCTCTAACTAGTTCATTTGAGTCAACTGAACTAGTTATGGTGAAGAAGAACTAGGTTAATATGAATTGCTCATATGGTTAACCTTTTGGGTTACTATGTTGAACCGACATATACGTACACGTTTGGGCATGGTTTTCACAAAACCAGTAAACGTCTAATCAAGTGTGTGTGACAAGCTAAGTTTTCGATCTAACGGTTGAGAAATATTAGCTTGAATCTAAATAAGGTTTTCATATAACGGTGAATATGGATTTCTTTGTAACTAAGGCAAAACCCTGATTTGAAGGCTATATAAAGGAGATATCTAGCATTGTGCAAAACTAATCCCGACACGTCTGTGTGATACTAGTGCGCTCGCTAGAGTCGATTCTCCTTTAACCTTTGGTTTTCTTCTCTAAAACCAGGTTAACGACTTAAAGACTTCATTGGGATTGTGAATCCAGACCGATACTACTTTTATCGTAGTTGTGTGATCTGATCTTGCATCTTCTATCGTACGAGTACAATCTATTGATTGGCTTGAGATCGCGAGAGTTCTCCGATAGGAAAGATAAAGAAGTCACAAACATCTTCGTCTCACTGTTTGTGTTTCCTCGACAAACTGCTTGTGTAGTCAGGAAGGCTTGTTGAGAGGTGATTGATTAATCTAGGCCGTTCTTCGGGAATATAAGACCGGATTATCAATTGTTTCATGTTCACCTTGATTTTATATCTTAAGACGGAACAAAACCTAGGGTTTTTCTGTGGGAGACATATTTATCCTTTGATAGATTTTTCTGTGTGAGACAGATTTGTTTATTATCAAGTCTGCGATTTTGGGTTGCAGCAACTCTTGGTTGTGGGTGAGATCAGCTAAGGGAATCAAGTGCGCAGTATCCTGCTGGGATCAGAGGCGTAGGAGCATAACTGTACCTTGAATTAGTGGGAGACTTATTGGGGTTCAACTATATTCCAGTCCGAAGTTATCTTGGAGTAGGCTAGTGTTTGTAGCGGCTTAATACAGTGTGTATTCAATCTGGACTAGGTCCCGGGGTTTTTCTGCATTTGTGGTTTCCTCGTTAACAAAAATTTTGGTGTCTGTGTTATTTCTTTTCCGCATTATATTTTATATAATTGAAATAATACAGGTTGTGCGTTAAGATCATCAATTTGAAATCCAACCTTTGGTTGTTGATTGATATTGATTGATCCTTGGATATTGGTCTTTGGTACCGTCCAAGTTATTCCTTGTGTTTGATTAAAGACTCGTTATTGTTTTAGCTTGAGTAAATAAAAACAAGTGAGAGATATTGACTCCTTGAGATACTTTAATCTAGATTGAATCTGACTGTCTAGTTGATTCTCTAGCAAAGTATTTCGGAGTTTTTCCATACAGATTGCTAATCGAATTATTGGGTTGTGTTGTTAGACTTCCGCTTTTTCAATTGGTATCAGAGCAGGCAAACACATTAAAGACCTTATAAGTCTGTGTTTGTAGCGATCTGATTATGGACGAGTCTATCTCTAATAACGTACCAGTTCAGAAATTACCAGATGATTCTAAAATCTTGGATTCACCTGAGAGAACTGCCACATCTAAGTCAATATCTAAACATTCTGTTGATGTAAAAACTGTTGATTGGGAAACTCACCTAGAAGAACAGTTGGATGAACTTTCTGATGAAGGTGATTCGGATATTGATAGAGATGTTGATGAGGAAGTCTCAGAGTATGTTAATTTTTTGGATTCGTGGAATATGAAGAAGATTACAAATTATCATGTCACACCTCTTCTGACTCCTCTCTGTCGAGAAAACAAGAAATTGAGAAGATGTTACGCAGGTGTTTATTTTTCGAATCGTTCTACCGAATCGATCCTCAAGGATTCTATGGAAAACCTACGTATGAAGTCACTTGAAGAGAAACTTGCAGAATCCGAAGCAAGGTTTAACTCTCAACAAATTAGTTTTGATGACAGAGAAAGTGCTTGTCTCGTTCGAGAAAAACGCCTTGAGGCTGATTTAGCTGCTGCTCTTGATAAAGTCAAGATGTTGGAAGATGACTTGAAAAAGTTCAATACTAATTCAGGAAAATTAACTACTATGCTAGGAGCAAGTAAAAATCATCGTGATACACGAGAATTGGGTTATAAGGGAATAGATGCTCCAAGTATTAGCAAAGAGGTAAAATTTGTCAAGGCTAGTGATTCTTCTCAACAAAAGGTTTCCGCTGCTGGCAAAAGTGAAATACCTTCACCGGCAGTTAAGGTTCAAAAGAGCAAAGTATATCAACCTCCCAAGTCAGCACACACGGATCGAGGTAATAACATTCCTTATGTTTGCCACTGTTGCGGGAATAAAGGTCACCTGGAAAGGATATGCCGTTTTCGTATAAGGAATGAAAAACTTCATGATGTTCTTGTTTTCGCATCACAAGAAGTTGTGAAACCAAGGTCATACGTTAAGACTGATCCTCCTAATGTTACAGGATGTAACTGTCCAACCTTTAGGCAAAAGAATCAGTGTTGTGATAAACCCATATTTGCCTATAAACGTCGTACGAATCCTTTTCACAATCGTAATGGTTATCAAAAGGATAACAACGTAAAGACGAAGACAAGATCCGATGCTCCAAATTGGAGAAAGACTAACTTGCAAAATAATAGTCAATCCAATTATCTTTCGAGAAATCTTGAAGAGAGTAATGGGAAGAAGGTTCCGGTTGTTCCTAAACGCACTTAGAAGTGGGTACCAAAGAAAGCAATGATGCTTTGAGTGTGAAAAGGAATGATCTTCCAGAAAATTCCATGTCTATGGAGAAGGCAGTATCCATGATGTTGGAACTTAAAAAATTTTTTGAAAAAATGGAATTGGATGTGAAAGGTTCTAAAAGCGATATCTTTCATGATAATCCAAAGGTCACTTGTGGTGAGCAAGACATTGTTCACCCCAACACAACTTGATTGTGTCGTAAGTGCATCATCACCAAGAAATGCCCTGCTATGTATACGGTGAGGCACAAGAGTTGGGGCGCACAAATTATGTTCGGTAAGGATGTATAATTCAATTGGGTTCTTATAAATAGGCATGACTATAAACTTGATCAATTTTTGTGTTTATAATAATCCATGTACCTTGCTTATCGTTCATTTCTACCTAACTTGATCTGTGTTTGAGGTTCTTAAACGTTTAGGTTTGAAAATAGTAGTTTGGGATGTTTGGACTTCATGGTACACATACCAGGTATGCTTACCATCATTTAAAATCAAAATCCATGGGTTTAAGTTCGCAAACCCAGTTTGCAAACTTTTTTGGTCATGAAAATTCGTTTGCAAACCCGTATGCATACTTGCCTGTAGACATCGATATTCGGTAAACTTGTTTTGGCCGTAATTTCTTCGTCCGAACTCGGAATGACCTCATTCTTTTTGAATTCTCTTTCTATTAGAATTATATTCCAAATGGAGATGAGAAACCTTGAATTTGTATGAGTTAATATTGGTATTTTTCATGTCTCTTGTTTTTGAGTATTTTTCTCCGTTTCGTTGCACTTGTTCCACTTCTCTTGAACTTGGGCACTTGGATTCTTGGAGTAATACTCTTATAAGATAATTTGTAGCTTTTACAAGAATTTTGTTGGTGAATCACAAAGAAGGAAGTTCAAGAATGGAAAGTAGTACGCAGTTCTATGGAATTCTTGAATGTTCACAATCATCCTTTGTGAACTATGGTACATAGTCGTTATTGACTTTGTATGTTCTTCTTTGATTAAGAAAATATTTTTATACGCCTTTGGTATCTATTATTGGTGTAAATACATGCGGAAAAGATTGATTCTACCCTATAAGGACAAATCATCTTGTATGTGCATTACGAGTTTGTCTTATTGCCTAGGAAACTTCTTATGAGAACTTATTATTATTTTTGAGAAGGATTACTAGAGTTTGGAATAGCCATTATTGTGATTACACATTGCTATGTCCAACGGTTTCATCTTCATGTTTTTAGATTTATTGGTTTAAATTCTAAAAATATTTGGAGGATGATGTTATTGCAGTATTAATCTTTTTGATTTTGTGATATTGCAATATTTTTATGGGATATGTATTGTTTGCGTCCGTGAACTTGAAGGTCCCATATTGTCAAAAGTAAAGTCGTTCATGAATTGGTTTTCGTATTGATGAAATGACGAATGGACTTTTGACAAATACAAAAGTTATGCCTATGCAGTCATTTATTTGATGGAAAATAGGATAAAATCTTTTGTGTGACAAGGAGAAAGTCTATTATGTCATTATGCATATAGTGGTGGAAAGATAGAATAGTTCCTTGTATGTATTCCACGGTATTGATCTTCATTGATCCATTCTTTTTGTATTACCGTGAAGGGTCCATTGTGTGTCTTATGTTGAGCACGATACAACTAAGTCGATTATTCTTATTGGCTTTGTTGGTTGTTCCATAAGATTCTATATATTGAGCATTATGAACTAAATTAATCATCTTGGTTGGTTATTTATTTATTTGCTCCGAAAGTCTTCTTTTGTCGAGCAAAAATTTTGACAATTAAATTGATTACCTTCGTGAATAGTTTGGTTGTTTGTATTCCAATTAGATTAACTATGGGTTCTCTTGTAATTAGTCTAGTTGAGTTATCATATATTCCACAAGTTCTTGTGTTGAGTATATGAACGGTTACACTAACTATGTTCTACTGGTTGATGGAGTCGTATATTCCGTAAGGTTTTCATTATGTTGAGTATGTGAACGATTAAGTTAGTCATTTCCGTATGATTACCTTAGTCGTAGCTCCGTAAGTTTACTTATGTTGAGCACAATCAATTAAATTGATCACTTTTGTGGTTTGATTTAGTTGCGTATTCCAATTAAATTAATCATGGGTTTACTTGTGATTAATTTGATTTGAGTTTTGGATATAGAAAATCATTTTCCTACGGTTTTTGGTGTCCAATTAAAAATCCTTCTTTTCTTTCGAAATTAAGGTCGCTCTTGTTGTTCTCTCGGGAACGACATCAAATGGGGGAGAGTTCTTTTGAACTTGTGCTTAATGGTAATATCTTGCGGGGTGTGCGGCTGTGGAATTTTATAGAGGTTATCTTGTATCTTAAAACTCCTTGATATGCATTTAGTTTCGGCTTTATAATTGCATCTAAATTAAGTTGGTATGTATTTTTTTTCTTTTAGTCTATGAAATGTCTCTTGTGGAAATTTCATTATGATCCCGTTCTTTTATTTTTGCCAGTTTTATTGACAAAAAGGGGGAGAAATAATGTAGTTCACACTACAAATACATATGGTTTTCGGATCATTATGTAAGGGGGAGTGGTTTCCATGATCGATATGGAGTATTGACTAAGGGGGAGTGATACATATCACCATAGTATTGTTGTTAAAGTCGTGATGCAATTGTACTTTGATGTTACATAATGATACTATGACACTGTATAATAATGATCGAGAATCTCGATTTCTCTCATTGTTATAGCTACGGATCTTCAACAACGGTGGTGCTAAACTTACAACCTTTGGGATCATTGGAGTAATTGGAAGGACGAAGATTTCAAGGAACGTTTAAGATTAGACTATGGAATAGGAGCCACTAAATTTTATCTTTTTTGTATTCCATATGTATTAATAGTTTTGTCATTAAAATTGACAAAGGGGGAGATTGTTAGAGAATAGCTCGGTCGACCTCGCATGCGTTGCTATATCAAGCATGTTTGTCAATGTTAGTGATCAAAACTATGAGTCTTGATTTCTAGTGTATTATAGCTAAGTCTCGGATTAGGATAGAAAAGCGTAGTTGATCTCAAGGACTTCATGGCGATTCATCATACAACGAAAAAGATCTACTCAAGGAACCGTGGAACTTCATCAACAAAAAGGTATGTTGAGACTTGAACTTATCTATCACTCAAAAGTCTATCTATTCTATCTCCTACTTCTTATGAGATAAAAATTAGTATGCTATATAGACTGGATCATACACATTTGACATTTCGAGCAGAGTATTCACTACTTATCTTTTTCTAGAAATTGTGTGTTGGTAAAGCGTTTCGCTTTGATCAAGTTTATCTTCACCTAGTGACGAAAGTCATGAAAAGTTTCAATTACTTTGAAAATTGCTCTGACGTGAAACGGTCTGTGAATAACGGCTATATAACGTCCTCTGAGAATGTCTCAATGATTGGAATGAGAGTTTAGATTACATAGCCATGTATTCCTTAATCCGAAGTTTTCGAACTTTGTTGATTGAAAGAAACCGGAGGAATTGGCTTTGCCAAGTCCGCGAACTCAGTCTGCAAACTGATGGAAGTTCTCTTGCCGAGAATTTATGCTGGGATTTTCCAAAAACTCGTTTGCGTGTTTAGTCTGCGAACTGGCAGTTGCCTTAAGTCCGCGAACTTGTTTGTTAGCTTAAATGGTTATGATCTAAAAATGTGCTCTGAACATGAAACTTAAATTACTAACGAATGCTTTATGCAAACCGTGGCTATAAAATTCATGAGTCGATTCATCGAATCGAATCATCTTTGTTTCAATTGTGTCTTGTGTAGTTACATAAGATCTCATAGCAATTTAAAAACTCTCTAACTTCATTTGAGTCAATTGGAATAGTTATGGTGAAGAAGAACTAGGTTAATATGAATTACTCATATGGTTAACCTTTTGGGTTACTATGTTGAACCGACAAACACGTACATGTTTGGGCATGGTTTTCACAAATCCAGTAAACGTCTACCCAAGTGTGTGTGACAAGCTAAGTTTTCGATCTAACGCTTGAGAAATATTAGGTTGAATCTAAATCAGGTTTTCATCTAACAGTGAATATGGATTGCTTTGTAACTAAGGCAAAACTCTGATTTGAAGGTTATATAAAGGAGACATCTAGCATTGTGCAAAAATAATCCCCACACGTCTGTGTGATACTAGTGCGCTCGCTAGAGTCGATTCTCTTTTAACCTTTGGTTTTCTTCTCTAAAACCAGGTTAACGACTTAAAGACTTCATTGGGATTGTGAAGCCAGACCAATACTACTTTTATCGTAGTTGTGTGATCTGATCTTGTATCTTCTATCGTACGAGTAAAATCTATTGATTGTCTTGAGATCGTGAGAGTTCTCCGATAGGAAAGATAAAGAAGTCACAAACATCTTCGTCTCACTGTTTTTGTTTCCTCGACAAACCGCATGTGTAGTCAAGAAGGATTGTTGAGAGGTGATTGATTAATATAGGATGTTCTTCGGGAATATAAGACCGGATTATCAATTGGTTCATGTTCACCTTGATTTTATATCGTAAGACGGAACAAAACCTAGGGTTTTTCTGTAGGAGACAGATTTATCCTTTGATAGACTTTTCTGTGTGAGACAGATTTGTTTATTATCAAGTATGCAATTTTGGGTTGCAGCAACTCTTGGTTGTGCGTGAGAGAAGATAAGGGAATCAAGTGCGCAGTATCCTTCTGGGATCAGAGGCGTAGGAGTACAACTGTACCTTGAATTAGTGGGAAACTGATTGGGGTTCAACTATAGTCCAGTCCGAAGTTAGATTGGAGTAGGCTAGTGTATGTAGCGGCTTAATACAGTGTGTATTCAATCTGGACTAGGTCCTGGAGTTTTTCTGCATTTGCGGTTTCCTCGTTAACAAAACTTCTGGTGTCTGTGTTATTTCTTTTCTGCATTATATTTTATATAATTGAAATAATACAGGTTTTGCGTTAAGATATTCAATTGGAAATCCAACCTTTGGTTGTTGATTGATATTTATTGATCCTTCGATATTGGTCTTTGGTACCGTCCAAGTTATTCCTTGTGTCTGATTAAAGACTTGCTATTGTTTTAGCTTGAGTAAATCGAAAAAGTGAGAGATATTGACTCCTTGAGATACTTTAATATAGATTAAGTCTGACTGTCTAGTTGATTCTCTAGCAAAGTATTTCGGAGTATGTCCATAAAGATTTCTAATCGAATTATTGGGTGGTGTTGTTAGACCTCCGCTTTTTCCAAAAAATATAGAACTACTATATTCTAAATACAAGATAGTGTTATCAGTCTTACAAACTAAGAAAACTGTTATATGTCTGAAGCCGTATTACATGTACTCGTACACGTATCGGAGTAGCTATATATCTACTTACAGATTTGTGCGATACGCATATTCGTATGCACATCATGGGAAAATCTGTTTGTTTCGTGATCCGGAGAGGGATGCATATCCGTATGCAAACCATTTTGGAACTGCGGTAAGGGAACCGGGTTTAAGTATCCAAACCGGTATGCGAACAAATACAGTTCTATGTTCCTGAACCAGTTGAGTATCCAAGTCGGTACGCAAACTGAAATGGTTCTGCCAACTACGAAACTCAGTTTTGCACCTAAGTTTGCAAAACGGTACGTGAACTTAAAAAGTTTTGTCAACTCTGGAACTCGGTTTTTCTCATAAGTTTGCAAACCGGTCCGCTTACCATGACTCAACCGATTCACGAACGACTCAAGTATTTGTACTTTGTGCATTTACCAACTATGTCGATTATGATTCGATTGCGATTAAATTATTTCTATGAGATAATTTGCATTTGAATAATTCTGTAAAACACTAGACTCATTTGATCACATGATTGTGACTCAATATTAATGTCTTTGTGTTCATGAAAATGATTGTTAATCTTTTAAGTTGAAACTGGCTAGTTTCGGCTAATGACGTGGTTTTTATGTTGTTGTAGAAAGTGGTAGTAAAGTATCGTTCACTCAGACTTGTGAAGATTCGATTTTAGATTCAAACTCAATAGAAAACTTAAGAAGTTGTTGTTATCAAGATTATAAAAAGCACCAAGACTCAGGATTCCATCATTGACCAATTAAGTGATTTAATCTAATCAATATTCATGTAATTCTTTGCGTTTAAAGTGATTCTAATTTATTGCCTCTAGTATATTTTTGAAGTAACAATTGTATACATCAAGCATGAAACATCAAAAGTATTAAACTAAGCATGCTCCATCAAAACGGATCACAATCATTCAATAAAAATCAATTCTCCAATGTTAGTTCCATGCAAATAATCATAAAAGAAATTGCAAGAATTAATTAAAATATAAATATACCACTTTTCATGGAACAATGGCTTCCTCCGTCGCCTCGGCTAAGGGGTTTAGCTTCTCATATTATTCATATACTCAAAATAGGTTTTCATAGCTCAAAAGGGTGAAAAACAAGAGAAAACTAGTTAAGCAGACAGTTTGCAACAATGTATAAGCGTTACAAACAGCTGTTACAGAAACGATATATGAAAACTGCTGTAGAAGAAACGACTGTCTATGGGAGTAGTATGTTCTTCGTGTTCTTTCTTCTACACCAGCAGAACCCGACTTCCTGCAGCTCTGATTTCTTCTCTTCTCTGCCTCTGTAACCTCCGTTTCTTACCCCAAACTGTTCGACACCCTTCCTTGACCTCCCAGCAACTTCTATATAGCCAACAGAGTGATTTAATCTCCCTAAAACTCCTCGAAATCTCTTCTTTCCTTCCTTGGCAGTTACGACAATAATCTCTTCCCAAAATTGTTTCACGCGTTTCTGAGCTTTCCAATTTATCTCAAACTCTTCCTTAGATAGATATGTATCTTTGGGAAGAGTTTCTTGCCTTTAGTCTTCCTGGAATTCCAAAATTAAGTATAACAACAAACCGTGTATAACTTGACTTCTATTTCTTTTTCCGGCTATTCTAGCCAATTTGGGTTCAAACAAAAGACTTCACCAGGCCTGTTTAGGCCTAGGGAGTAAACCCAATCAATTTCAGCCATTGAATCGCTCTGGAACTCGATCGAATCATCACCCAACAATCATGCAGACGTGAACAAAATTTTCCCGCCAATTTTTTTATTTGAATTTGGGAAGAAAGTGACCTCCCCCTTATCTGTGGCTGGTCTCCCTTTAACAGATGCCTGGAAATGGGTCACCCCTTAGTAATTAGGTTACCCATTATCCAAAGTGAGAGTCCATATAGTAATTTTCTCCCACGAGCGCAAAAACCACTTTTTAAGCCAATTTCGCCGCAAAAGCTTATTTCTCCAAAAATACCTACAGGGACATAAAAAGCCATAATAAATATAAAATCGAGCACTAATAATATATACAATTGAGATTATATAAGACACAAAAATGTGCCTATCAAATACCCCCAAACTTATTATTTGCTAGTCCTCGAGCAAATCTAAAATAGAAAATAAAATCCTAACTCACTGTCGCAGGTATCGTCGATTGCATTTAGCGTATGCAATAATCCTTTAAACCCCTAGGTGGCCCTAGTGGCCGAGTTATAGTCTCGGGAGGGCTTACCAGAGGTATACCCACAAAACCTTTATACTCCAGACCCTAGATATCTACGCAGAACCTTGGAAAGCACTAAACAATCTCCTTGGTTGGCATACTTATTGACTACAGGAGGAAGTACCCTGATGCGAAATTCCAATTGTTGTACACGAGTTTGCACTCAAGCATACTAAAATTCATATAAAGTGACAGAGCTCTACTCAGATAGTCGCACTATGGACATCAATATCCGGAGTCAAAACTAATCACATGGATAGATCAAGAAGATGGATATAGAGAAAAACATAGATGGTTTTGATTTTTACTAAGTGAACGGCGTTCCCATATCTGTCTGAAGGCCTCCGCCAAAATGAACCTATCCTAATGGATTGAGATACTGGTATGACTAATATCAACACAACTGGCATATACAAGGGAACCAGTGATCGATAATCCTAATTCTAGTTCAACACAACTGGCATATACAAGGGAACCAGTGGTCGACTTTATTCACTGAATTTTTTTTCTTCAGCTTTTTCGTTTCATTCATTTTTTTTTTTATCCGTTTTGGTCTAATTGGTCTGGTCTTTTTTTTTTCTTTTTCTTTGTAACTCAATCACTCTAATTCACCTTGAATCGTGGGCCCCACCTATCACTTAAAGAAACATGGTTTAAAAACAAAATAAAATAAAAATAGAAGTGAAAAGAACTCAACGAGATATGGTGAAACTATCATGTTATTTCTAACACCTGAGATCTGTGCTTTTATGAATAGACTCTTCTAGATGTTTCCATCTAATCAGATTGGTTCCTCAACTCCTACGATCAAAATGCTTCAATCCACTTAGATTAGTTAGTATAATCCTCAATAGGCATAAATTTCTAGGTTCTGGAGTTTATTTATTCATACTGCAACTAAAAAGTTTCTCCCATACCCCCAAACTTAAATCTAACATTGTCCTCAATGTTCTAAAGATAAAATTAAAAGCATGAACAAGGAGAAACTGTTACCATTTGAAGCAGAAGAGATAAGGAAAGATATTACCATGTTGCATGAGATTGGGTTACCTCCCAAAAAGTGCTAAATTTAAAGGCTTCAGCCAGACGTCAAATACCACAAAATGGCTAATTACCTTTCAAATCATATATCAATAGTCGAAACAACTATGGGTCAACAAAAGCAAATAAAATTGCCACAATTATCAGACAACTGCACCAAATCAGAAAAATGAACAGACATAGCACATCCTCATCCAAGGTTTCCTGCAAGACAACTGGGTTTTTCTATTGTGCCCATTTGGGTTTCATATGAGTGTCTTGACAAATTCACTCATTCGAACAACAAGTCTTTAGAATGTCCTCCTGGACAATATCAAGAGGATCTGGTTGCAGAGTCGGAAGTGACTCAAGTAATACCTCAGGTACACTGGGATCGAATCCCAAGTTAGGGACTTCTAATGGGGATAATTGACCATTACTACCCCCAAACTTAGGGTAGTCAGTATTCTCGGACAAACCTCTAACTATTGCTTGAATTTCTGGATCCTTAGAGTTTTTAAAATACTCAAGAGCTTCTTCTAGTTCAAAAGTTTGGTCACCCAACTGGCTTAAGAGAATTTCCTCATCAAGTTCATCTAAGGAATCACAAATAAAGTGTCGTCCCAATTATCCTGAGTTAGATCCTGAACTAAAGTGCTAATCATATTCACTTCCTCTAAATCGTCATAAGGTTGTCTATTAACATTAAAGACAGTTAGTTCAGTGGTCATATTACCAAAGGAGATGTTCATAAGTCCGGTCCTACAGTTGATGACAGATTTAGTTGTGGCTAAAAATGGGCGACCTAAAATCACCGGTATTTGAGCACTAGGATCCTAAACAGGCTGAGTATCTAGAACAACGAAATCCACTGGATAAATAAATTTATCAACCTCAATCAGAACATCCTCTATGACACCACGAGGTACTTTGACAGACCTATCAGCTAATTGCAATGTCATTTTAGTCGGTTTTCAACTTTCCAAGACCTAGCTGGTTGTATACATGATAAGGGAGTAAGTTCACACTAGATCCTAAGTCAAGCAATGCCTTATCTACTGAATAATTACCGATCACACAAGATATGGTGGGGCATCCAGGATCTTTATACTTAGGGGATGTTTGGTTCAGAAGGATTGAACTTACCTGACCAGCTAAAAAGGCTTTCTTATGGACATTAAGCTTACGCTTTCGTGTACAAAGGTCCTTAAGGAACTTGGCATAAGAAAGCATTTGCCTAATTGCTTCTAATAAAGGGATGTTAATATTTACCTGCTTAAATATCTCTAGTATTTCGTTGAAAGTCGACTCTCTCTTTGTTGGAGCTAACAACTGTGGATATGGGGCTTTGGGTACAAAATGAGACCTGTCAGGAACCACATTGGCATCACTAGAAATTTTATCGGTTTCTTCAGTTAGTGGCTCCTTCTGGGGCTCATCTTGGGAACTAGAATGTGGATCTACAGTATGTCCACTATTAGGCTTGGTTACCCTATTGTCTACCGTTTTACCACTCCTAAGGGTTGTGACAGAATTCACTTGATTAAATGGTTTTGCGCCTACTTCATGAACTCCTCTAGGGTTGGGGGTAGTCTGACTATGGAGCCTTCCGTTATCTCTCTCACTTAAGGTCTTAGCTATTTGGACGACTTGAAGTTCTAGCTTAGCAAGGCTCTGAGCATTAGTTTGAAAGTTCTGCTTGGTTTCCTACTGAAAACTAATTTGGCTCTGTGCTAACATATCCTGAGTTTTTGCTAACATCTTAATAGATTCCTCTAAGCTATTCATTTTATTTTATGGGCCTGGTGAATTCTTAGTGTAACTAAAATTTGTGGGAGCATTAGAATTACTAAACTGACCTAGACTCTGGCCCTTAGACCATGAAAGGTTCGGATGGTTTCTCCAATCAGGACTATAAGTTTCTGAATATGGGTCAAACTTCTGACGGTTATCAAACCTAGTGTTATTATAGAGAGCATTGGTTTGCTCTTCATTATTCTGGCCTTCCCAAAAAGGCTCTATTCTACCACTAGTATGACCCAATTCTAAGGCTTCTAACCTTTTTTCTATAGCAGCAATTTTGGCATCTGATTCATAGCCTCCTTCTACCCTATTAACGTTTCCTCTACCTAGAAGAATTGTTTTCTTGGGTTCCCTACTATATTACCATTGCTGGGTCTTTTCGGCGATTTCATTCAAAAATTCCATCGCTGAATCAACAGTTTGGTTTTCAAAACCACCAGTGCATAGAGACTCAACCATGGTTGTTGTCGAATAATCTAAACCCTCATAAAAGATTTGAACTAGCCTAACCTTTTCTAAACCATGATGAGGACATTGGGCTAATAAGTCATTGAACCTTTCCAAATACCTATACAAAGACTCTCCCTCCTGTTGAGAAAATGTTCAGATTTGCGTCCTAATAGACGATGTTTTGTGCCTAGGGAAAAACTTGTTCAAAAAGGAAGATGTAAGGAAAAGGGGAATAACCTGAGTTTCAAAGCACCATCATCAAGGTTTCTAATTTTTAGGGTACTACAAATTTCCTTAAAGTCCCTAACATGGAAGTATGGGTTTTCATTTTCTTTCCCTAAAAAGATTGGGAGCATCTGTAGGGTCCCAGGCATAAGTTCATAATTTGCTTCAGTTTCAGCTAACCTGATACAGGAGGGACGAGTAGTCCTAGTAGGGTTCAACAAAGCCTTTAAAGTTGCCATTTCTGGTACTATCGGGATATTTGGGATTCTATGCAATCACAAAACTAGGATGACTCAACCAAATCAAACCTAATTTTCTAGCAAACAAAAAGCATGATGGTTCTACTTAGATTGTTTCTAGACCAGCTTCTATTATTTCGAAAAGGAACTCGTTACAATCTGAGAAAACTCCTCTGGAATCAATCCGAGTCAAAGTAAGTTGAATCGAGGCGAGGGAAGCTCAGTGGAACTTTGATACCCAAGGCCTCACCGGTTACAAGGCGGCGCAATCACGCATTCAACTCACAGAAACCATCATGAACTTCGAAGTATGCTCAAAAGAGTAACCAATATTTTTCGAACGACTTTCCTATTAAGCTCGTTACCCTATCGGTCTCGTTCTAGTCAAAATTTTAGGCTTAGGTTCGCGTTTGGTTTTGTTTTCCTAAGGCGGGCAAGAAGAGAACGATGATGAAATCCGAACCCTTATCTTGTATGGTCAGTCCTTGCCCTTTACTAGGAAATTAAAGCAGCCGTTTTCAAGTCCTCAGCATATATGCAAACGAAGGAATACAGTAAACCCATTCACAGGGGATTCGCGGGTGTTTCGAAAAACTTACCTCCCATACCAGACGGGCGAAGAACCGCTGAAGTCGACTCGGGCCATGACTCCTATGTCATGTACGAACCCGAGGAGCCGAGGCGATATCGTAATCACCGTCCTTCTTTGCACACAGTTTTTATTTAAACCAACCCTTCCGTAGGGTTTAAAAATAATAATGTCCCAGTCCAAAAATAAAGTCCAAAAAGTGTCCAAAAATAAAAAGAAAAATTACAAAAAATAAAACCCTATTTACAGTTTCTAAAAATAAAACAAAATAATTATATACAAAATCTTCTTCTTCACTCCTTTTGGATTCCTCTTTTCTTTCCTTCTTTGGCGATGCTTTCCTTTTATAGTACTTTTTCTTTCCTTGTAGCTTCGCTCCAATCTGAAAAGAATCGAAAAAATACCAAAGGCGTAAAAGAGAACAAAAATTCTAAAAGAAATAAAATAAATCTAAAACCTAATATAAATCCGCGTCGGCGGCGCCAAAAATTGTTGTGGTTTTTATGTTGTTGTAGAAAGTGGTAGTAAAGTATCGTTCACTCAGACTTGTGAAGATTCGATTTTAGATTCAAACTCAATAGAAAACTTAAGAAGTTTTTGTTATCAAGATTATAAAAAGCACCAAGACTCAGGATTCCACCATTGACCAATTAAGTGATTTAATCTAATCAATATTCATGTAATTCTTTGCGTTTAAAGTGATTCTAATTTATTGCCTCTAGTAGATTTTTGAAGTAACAATTGTATACATCAAGCATGAAACATCAAAAGTCTTAAACTAAGCATGCTCCATCAAAACGGATCACAATCATTCAATAAAAGTCAATTCTCCAATATTAGTTCCATGCAAATAATCATAAAAGAAATTGCAAGAATTAATTAAGATAGAAATATACCACTTTTCATGGAACAATGGCTTCCTCCGTCGCCTCGGCTAAGGGGTTTAGCTACTCATATTATTCACATACTCAAAATAGGTTTTCATAGCTCAAAAGGGTGAAAAACAAGAGAAAACTAGTTAAGCAGACAGTTTGCAACGGTGTATAAGCGTTACAAACAGCTGTTACAGAAACGATATATGAAAACTGCTGTAGAAGAAACGACTGTCTATGGGAGTAGTATGTTCTTCGTGTTCTTTCTTCTACACCAGCAGAACCCGACTTCCTGCAGCTCTGATTTCTTTTCTTCTCTGCCTTTGTAACCTCCGTTTCTTACCCCAAACTGTTCGACAACCTTCCTTGACCTCCCAGCAACTTATATATAGCCAACAGAGCGATTTAATCTCCCCAAAACTCCTCGAAATCTCTTGTTTCCTTCCTTGGCAGTTACGGCAATATTCTCTTCCCAAATTTTTTTCACGCGTTTCTGAGCTTTCCAACTTATCTCAAACTCTTCCTTAGATAGATATGTATCTTTGGGAAGAGTTTCTTGCCTTTAGTCTTCCTGGAATTCCAAAAATAAGTCCAACAGCAAACCGTGTATAACTTGACTTCTATTTCTTTTTCAGGCTAATCTAGCCAATTTGGGTTCAAACAAAAGACTTCACCAGGCCTGTTTAGGCCTAGGGAGTAATCCCAGTCAATTTCAGCCATTGAATCGCTCTGGAACTCGATCGAATCATCACCCAAAAATCATGCAGACGTGAACAAAATTTTCTTGCCAATTTTTTTATTTGAATTTGGGAAGAAAAGGACCTCCCCCTTATCTGTGGCTGGTCTCCCTTTAGCAGATGCCTGGAAATGGGTCACCCCTTAGTAATTAGGTTACCCCTTATCCAAGTGAAAGTCCGTATAGTAATTTTCTCCATGAGCGCAAAAACCACTTTTTTAGCCAATTTCTCCGCAAAAGCTTATTTCTCCAAAAATACCTACAGGGACATAAAAAGCCATAATAAATATAAAATCGAGCACTAATAATATATACAATTGAGATAATATAAGACACAAAAAATGTGCCTATCAGCTAACCATGTTGAACATAGTCTTTGTACACGGTTCGGTTACGGTTTACCTAACTAGAGTGTATATCTTATTTATGTGAATAAGATTCAAAGTTTTCATCTAACGGTGAAAATTGTTTACTTGGTTCCAAATCTATCTTAGCTCAAACCTAAAGCAACCTATGCTTTGAAGTCTATATAAGGGTAACTCTTGGCAACTGGGATCTTTGAATCCTGACACTACTTTTTGGTGTGTCCTAGTTTTATCTAGAGTCGTCCTCTCAAGAAACCTTTCTAGGGTTTAGCGACTATCAAAGACTTCATTGAGATTCGTGAAGACAGGTCCAGTTATCTTTTATCTTGATAACCTGAGTATCTAAATCTTGTTTGATTCTTGATTTATCACTTGAACAAGATAGATAGAAATTACAAAGTTCTCTTCGTCTCAGCTTTGTGATTCTGCAAGTTTTATACTTGTGAGGTGAATAATAATCTAGGTTGCACTTCGGGATGCGTAAGTCCGTATTTTGAGGATAGCTAGACTTTTGTCGAACTGCTATCGATTTCTATCACCTTGGTCCTACGTTTGATTTGATCACCTGTTTTGATCGTAAATCAGGAAATTAATTATATAGGCTTAATATGTGAGAGGCAGATTTGGTTTAAAGTTTTCAATTGATTTGAATAAACTGACGTCATCTAAGGGAATCAATTGCACGGAGTCCTGCTGGGATTCAAGAGGTGTAAGGAGCGCGAATGTACCTGAATCGGTGTGAGACTGAGTTCGTGCTCAACTACATTCTAGACCGAAGTTAATTGGTAGTAGGCTAGTGTCTGTAGTGGCTTAATACAGTTTGGTGTTCATCTCCCGAGGTTTTTCTGCATTTGCGGTTTCCTCGTTAACAAAATTTTTGGTGTCGGGTGTTATTTCTTTTTCCGCATTATATTGTTTATCTTTATAATTGAAATATCACAGGTTTTGCGTTGATCAATTAAAGTAGATACGTCCGACCTATTTTGTTGGATATGACTTGATTGATCCTTGGACATTGGTCTTCGGTACCATCCAAGAAATCTCTTTGTCATTGGGTTCATGGATTCAATTATGTAAACGTTTTAATCGCAAGAGAGATAGATATATATCTCTAGACACTTTCCTTGATTGAGTTGTAACTCTCGGAGTTGTGTTGAGTTTTTCCATACATATTTCCTACAAAAAGTTGGTGGTGTATTTTGGTATCCCTAGTGTTTTCAGTTTGCATTTTCTCAACTGGGATTATTTCTGCCAACCGAAAACTGGACGAGAATTGGGGATAAGAAATATGGAAATGGTTAACAAATCCCTTGTGGTGAAACTAGCTTGGTGATCATCACAGAAAGAGATTCAATCTGGGTAAGATTATTAACTTGCAAGTACCTAAAGAATTCATCGTTCTGGGAGTGCAATCGCCCAAAGAAAGCAACTAGAACCTGGGATAACATTCTAAGAGTTATAGATCTGTTGAGTCGGGGTGCTTGTTGGAGTGTGGGAAATGTTGAATGCATTAATCCGTTGTCGGATCCTTGGATACCAAAACTCCCTCAATTCAAGCCAATTTCTACTCCTAATCAACAAAATATATCCAAGGTCAGGGAGCTTATAAGCGAGGATGTCAAGGCTTGGAATGTTGACAAGCTAAGGAACTCCTTCACAGGTCTTGAAGTTGAAGGAATTATGTCCATACATATTTCACAAAGCTATTGTGAGGACCGTTTGATTTGGACCCATACACCAACAGGTATATTTACTGTCGAATCTGTTTATAAACTTTTCCAATCTGATATGGGTTCTACTTCTTCTTTACCAAATAAACTTCCTTGGAAAACATTTGGAAAACAAGGGGATTAAGCCCGAGGATATTGCACTTTATATGGAGACTAATGAGAGGAGCTTTATGTTGGATAAACTTCAACATTAAGCCTAATATAATCTCTAACAAGTTGGTTAGGATAAGAAAAGGCAATTGATGTAATCCTAAGGAAATTAGAAGTCATCTATTTCTAAGAAAAGGAAAGACATGTAATAAGGTAATAGGACTAGGAAAAGGAATTCATAGTTCTATATATATACACGATCACCAAAGTTGTGGTTGATCATATGAGCAAGATTAGAGCTTGTGTTTAGTTTTGAGAGATTTTCTAAAAATCAATAAAGAGAGTTGTCTTTATATAAGCTAAGTTTCATCTTGCAGTTGCCATTAATTGGTATCAGAGCTTGTTTCTGAGCCATGGAAAACGAAACCACCATTGTGGGTGCAAAACAATTCATGCCACCATCAATACAAGTTCCAATCCTCAACGCCACAAACTACACAGTATGGGCCATGAGAATGAAGGTACTGAAGAAAATCTACAAAGTTTGGGAAACAATTGATCCTGGTACATTGGACCCAGACAAAAAAAATGTTGCCATTGGATTAATCTTTCAAGCAATACCAGAATGTCTTGTTCTACAAGTTGGTGAACATGAAACTTCAAAGAAAATTTGGGATGCAATAAAGGCACGTAATCTCGGAGCTGATCGAGTTAAAGAAGCCCGTCTGCAAACCTTAATGTCTGAATTTGAAAGAGTGAAGATGAAAGACACTGATACTATTGATAGCTTTGCAGGAAAGCTATCAGAGATAGCCTCAAAAGCTGCGTCACTTGGACAATCCATTGATGAAGATAAACTGGTAAAGAAGTTTCTCAATAGTTTACCAAGATCCAAGTATATTCATATCATAGCTTCTCTCGAACAAGTCTTAGATATAAAGAAGACTATCTATGAAGATATAATTGGAAGATTGAAAGCATATGAAGAGAGAATCCTTGATGAAGAAAACAATGGAGAAACTCAAGGAAAACTTTTGTACATAAACTCTTACCAACAAAACTCTGCGACAAGAGGAAGAGGTCGTGGAAGAGGTGGTAGAGGAAACATAGGTCGAGGAAGGGGAGGAAGGTTTAACTCACAAGATAGAACAACAAGTCAGAATGATCAAAACCAAGGGAAATAAAAGAAGGATAGATCAAACATTATTTGTTACAGATGTGATAAACCAGGACACCTCTCCTCTGTATGCCCTGAAAGAATACAAAAGATGGAAGAAATAAACAAGGATGAAACAAGGGAAGCAGATACAGCTCTTTTCATGCACGAAGTTGTATTCTTAAACGAAGGGAAACTAATACCAAAGAACTACGAATCAAAGGATGGAGAAGAATGAATCTGGTATTTAGATAATGGAGCCAGCAATCACATGACTGGTAAGAGACACTACTTTTCTGAACTCAATGAGAAAATCAAAGGACAAGTGAAGTTTGGGGATGGATCTTCTGTAGAAATTGAAGGGAAAGGATCAATTCTATTTCAGAGCAAGACCGGAGAACAGAAGTTTGTCACAAACATCTACTTCATCCCAAACTTACAAAGCAACATTCTAAGTTTAGGACAAGCTACAGAAGTTGGATATGATGTTAGAATGCGACAAGATTATCTAACAGTTCATGACCCAAGTGGAAGACTTTTAGTTAGAGTCTCACGCTCACAGAATAGACTCTACAAGATAAGTCTCATGATTGGAAGGCCATTGTGTCTGAATATGAGACTGGAAGATCAGACATGGAAGTGGCACGCAAGGTTAGGACACATAAGTTTCAGAACCTTAGAAACTAATGATGGACCAAGTAGGGATCCAGGAATGTTTCACATAAGATGGGGTCAAGTAATTGATGAAGGCGAAGGACACATAATCATCAATACCAATGGAAACAATGATGTTAATCAAGAAGAAGAAGAAGAGAATAATGAAAACACTGAGAATAACGAAGAAGAAGAAGAAGAGGAGATCGATGAAATAACTCAACCCATTACACTGCGAAAATCAACAAGACATATACAAAAGCCACAGTATCTGGAGGATTATGTTCTTCAAGCTGCAGAAGAGTGTGACATTATGCTACTTTCTGTTAATGATGAACCAAGGAATTTTCAGGAAGCAAAGGTCTCGACTAAATGGACACAAGCATGTAGAGAAGAAATTATTTCAATCAACAGAAACAAGACTTGGTTTCTAGTTGATAAGCCAGGTGGGGTAAAAGTGATTGGTCTTAAGTGGATCTTCAAAATAAAACGGAATGCTGATGGTACTGTCAACAAATATAAAGCAATACTTGTAGCTAAGGGATACGTTCAAGAATCAGGCATAGACTTTGATGAAGTTTTCGCACCAGTTGCTAGACTAGAGACAATTCGTCTCTTAATAGCAGAAGCAGCATCAAACTCATGGGAAATTCACCACTTAGACGTTAAGACAACATTCTTACATGGTGAATTGCGAGAAGATGTGTATGTTGAACAACCAGAAGGTTTTGAAGTAAAAGGACAAGAGCATAAGGTTTATAAGTTATCAAAAGCTCTATATGGTCTAAGACAAGCTCCTCGATCCTGGAATACAAAGTTAGATCAAATCTTAAAGGGAATGAGATTCATAAAGTGTTCTAAAGAAACTTCTGTATACAGAAGAGAAGAAAAGGGAACGCTTCTTGTGATTGCAGTCTATGTAGATGATCTATTTTTGACTGGCAACTCCCTTAAGGTGATCAATGAGTTCAAGAGAGAAATGTCATCAAAGTTTGAGATGTCAGACCTCGGAAAACTCACTTATTACCTTGGCATAGAAGTCCATCAAGGAGTAGATGGGATTCAGATTAAACAAGAAGCTTATGCAAGGAGAATTCTGAAAGAAGCAGGACTTGAAACTTGTAATCCAACTAAGATACCAATGGAGTTTGGACTTAAAGTTTCAAAGGCACAAGAAGAAGCAGAGATTGATTCAACGAGTTATAGAAGAAATGTTGGATGCCTAAGATACTTATTACACACAAGACCAGATTTGGCTTTCTCTGTGGGAGTAGCAAGTCGTTATATGCAGAGTCCACGCAAGTCTCATGGTGATGTAATAAAGCAGATATTGAGATATCTAAGAGGAACAATCAGCTGTGGATTTAAGTATGGTCGAGGAGGATCAAAAGGAATTGTTGGGTATAGTGACAGCAGTCATAATATTGACCAAGATGATGGAAAAGGTACAACTGGTCATATATTTTATCTAGGTAAAGCACCTATTACATGGTGTTCACAGAAGCAAGACACTGTAGCCCTCTCATCCTGTGAAGCTGAGTTTATGGCTGCAACGGAAGCAGCTAAACAATCAATATGGCTTCAAGAATTATTGGGTGAAATCAAAGGAAGAGAACCTGAAAAATTTCTCATCAAGATTGATAATAAGTCTGCAATTGCACTCACTAAAAATCCAGTGTTTCATGGGAAGACGAAACACATTCACAAAAGGTATCATTTCATACGAGAATGCATCGAGAAGGAGGTCATTAACGTAGAACACATACCTGGAACTGAGCAGAAGGCAGATATATTAACAAAGGCATTGGCTCGGATCAAGTTTGAAGAGATGAGGAAATTAATAGGAGTACAAGATTTTTCACAAGCACAGTTGAAGCTTAAGGGGGAGAATGTTGGATAAACTTCAACATTAAGCCTAAGATAATCTCTAACAAGTTGGTTAGGACAAGAAAAGGCAATTGATGTAATCCTAAGGGAATTAGAAGTCATCTAGTTCTAAGAAAAGGAAAGACATGTAATAAGGTAATAGGACTAGGAAAAGAAATTCATAGTTCTATATATATATATATATACGATCACCAAAGTTGTGGTTGATCATATGAGCAAGATTAGAACTTGTGTTTAGTTTTGAGAGATTTTCTAAACATCAATAAAGAGAGTTGTCTTTATATAAGCTAAGTTTCATCTTGCAGTTAACATTACTTTAGCTCTCAAATATAACATCACAAAGTTTGTCAGACAAGTAGACACAACTTGTACGTTTTTCAAATCCTATACCGAATCAGCTACGCACCTTTTCTTCCAATGTGACTTTGCAAGAAGGGTGTGAATTCAATGCCCGCTGGGATTCCGGGTCAAGACCTGACAGTGCTTCGATTTCAGACATCATCATTGAATGGTTCATCCCTGATCCTAATGGTTTTGATTTAAGGTTATCTTGTCATATCCTACGGAAGATCTGAAAGACTATAAATGCTTACATTTTCAAGAAACTAAATCTCAATCCTTCATCAGTAAATATTTGTGCCTATAGATTGTCTCAAGATTACAAAAATCGTGAAGATTGAGAAGAAGCAATAAGTGACAGCGTCAACTAGCATAGGTGCAGTAATAACCGCCGGAATGCTCCTCCACCAGGTTACCACAAGGTAAATGTTGATGGGGCTTTCATAGACTTGACTATGATAGCGCTTGGGAGGCTGTAGCTAGAGATGAATACATACAATACGAAGGGTGCGGGAGTTGCTTTGGACGCTCCCTCTCGAAGCTGAGATAAAGTGTTTTCAACTAGCCCTAAAATTGGCATACGATCTGGGCTAACAAAAATTTATTCTGGAGGGTGATTGTTTAATTGCGGTTCACCTGATTAAAGGCGACATAGATTGCTTTCCTTGGAAAATTCGTGGACTCAGGACTGTTTGTTTGACATTTATAACCAGTTACTCTTTTTTGAAGATGTAAAGGTCATATATAGCGATCGTGACACGAATGCAGTTGCTCACAACTTGGTTAAGTATTCCCTGTCTTATTAAATATCTGATGTATGGGCGACAGACGCCCCCCTTGTATTACCAGTGCTTTGCACTTGGACTCATTATGCAGTTGATTTAATTATTTTTTTTTTCCTCTAAAAAAAAGGCTAGGATGTGGAGTTAATGTAGCAACTGAGCAATATTGGGTGATTTCCTTATACTTAGCTGAGCAATGAGTTTGATTATACTTTTAGAATTTTTATGTGGAGGGTTTTTCGATTGAGTTGGCGAAGTTAGAGTTTAAAATGAGTAAATTCATGAGAATTTTCTTTTGTTCTTTGTTTAATTTGAGAGGATATTGATAAAAAAAAAAGTTAAGAATTAATTTGATTATAGTTTTAGAATTTGTAAATTTGTGAGAATTTTTTTTTCTTTATTTAATTTATGAGGGTATTGATAAAATAAAAGCTAAGACTTGTTTGATTATATTTTTTATTTGTTTGTTTGATTTTTGGTTAAAATAAGTTTTGACTTCGAAGAAAATTTAAGACCCATTTGGTCTGATTGTACATAAATTTGCCAAAAACTAAGCTCACTATTGAAAAAGTGGGGTACAACAACCTCACCCAATATTTCGCTTAACAATCTTTATGGACTAAGTCCAATATACTTTTAAGAGAATCAACTGGACAGTCAGACTCAATCTTAATAAAAAGTATATCAAAGAGTTATATCTTAATTTCTCGATTCAATATTTACTCAAGCAAATAGAAATCTGCGAGTCTAATTGAATACAAGAGAAATTAACTTAAAAGGTACCAAAGACCAATGTTCAAGGATCAATCAATTTCAATCAACAACCAAAGGTTAGATTTACCAATTGATCAATTCAACACACAACCTGTGATATTTCAATTATATAACAAAATATAATGTAAAAAAGATATAACACAGACACCAGAAGTTTTGTTAACGAGGAAGCCACAAATGCAGAAAAACCCCGGGACGTAGTCCAGATTGAGCACACAATGTATTAAGCCGCTACAGACACTATCCTACTACAAGCTAACTTCGTTCTGGACTGTAGTTGAACCCCAATCAATCTCACACTGATCCAAGGTATAGTTGCGCTCCTTATGTCTCTGATCCCAGAAGGATACTACGCACTTGATTCCCTTAGCTGATCTCACCCACAACTAAGAGTTGCTACGACCCAAAGTCGAAGACTTTAATAAACAAATATGTATCACACAGAAAAGTCTACATGAATACATAAATCTGTGTCCCACAGAAATACCTATGAGTTTTGTTCCGTCTTTTGATAAATCAAGGTGAACAGGAACCAATTGATATACCAGACTTACATTCCCGAAGAAAAACCTAAAAATATCAATCACCTCACAATAATCTTAATCGACTAGTGAAACAAGATACTTTGGAATCACAAACGATGAGACGAATATGTTTTTGACTACTTTTCTATCTTGCCTATCGGAGAAATTAATCTCGAGCCAATTTTACAACTCAATACGATAGAAACAGCAAGATCATATCACACAACTACAGAGAAAATAGTTGGGCCTGGCTTCACAATCCCAATGAAGTCTTCAAGTCGTTAACCTACATGGTCTCGGTAGAAACCTAAGGTTAAAGGAGAATCGACTCTAGCTTATACAACTAGTATCACACATGAGGTGCGGGGATTATCTTTCCCAGTTGCTAGAGTTCTCCTTTATATAGTCTCCAAATCAGGGTTTGCAATCTAAGTTACCTTGGTAACGAAGCATTCAATATTCACTGTTAGATGAAAACCTGATTAGATTCAAGCTAATATCTTTCAACCGTTAGATCGAACTTAGCTTGTTATACACAAATGAAATGCACGTTCATTTAGGTTTGTGTAACCGTACCTAAACGTGTACACCTAGTTGGTTCAACAGTAGTTAACTGAATGGTTAGCCATATGAGCACTTTCAGATCAACCTTATTCATCTGGACCATAACTAGTTCAAATGACTCAAAAGAACTAGTTAGAGAGTTGTTCAATTTCTTAGATCCCATAGAAGTATATAAGACACAATCGAAGCAAAAACGATTTTGATTCACTCGAATCGATTCATGAACATTATAGCCACTGTTTGCAGATATGCATTCCTTAGTTTATATATGTCTTAGTTCACGAATAAACGGTTTTACAAAATAACCTACTCAAGTATGCATACCGATACGCATACTTAAGTATCTGGTTTGAGTTTGTTTTCAGTTCACAAACTCCAGCAGAAATTCACGGGATGTGAACTTCCGGCAGTAGGCGGACTTTAGTTCCGGTTATCTTGAGCAGCAAAGTACACATACTTTGGTTCAAGGATTTTGGACTTACACACGTATGAGTTCATATACAATGTTTATATCCATTCAAGGTTATATATTCTAAACTCTCATTTCAATCATTGAAACATTCTTAAAGGATGTTAAATAGAGGTTATTCACACATTATTTTTCATCAAAGCGATTTTCAAGATACTGAAGTAATCAACATGACTTTCGTCACTTGTAAAGATGAACTTGTCCAAAGCGAAAGCTTACCGACACATATTTCGAGAAACAGATAAGCGAAATAAACACGGCTCAAAATAGTAAATGTGTATAATTGAAGTCTATATAGCAATACGACTTTTGTCTCAATATAGGAGATAGAGTAGATAAAATTTTGAGTAATAGATAAGTTCAAGTCTCCACATACCTTTTAGTCGATGAAGATACACCAGTTCCTTGAGTAGTTCTTCGTCTTTGCATGATGAACGTCGTGGAGTCTAGAGCTCAACTACACTTTCTATCCTAGTCCGAGACTTAGATATAAGTAGAGTAGAAATCAAGACTTATATTTTTGGCAACTAAACTTGACCAACAAGATTGAGATAGCAACACTTGCGAGTTCAACCGAACAGTGCTCTAACAATCCCCCCCTTTGTCAATTTTAGTGACAAAACTATCAATACACATGAAATACAAAATAAATAAACTTTGAAGCTTCTTTTCCACATGCATGATCTCCTTGTTTATTCAACATTACTCGAAATCTTCATCACTTCCAAGTACTCCAATGATTCCAAAGATATCCAATGCAACATCATCGTTGTTGAAGATCCGTAGCCATAACAATGAGAAAACAAAAGCTCTCAATCATTGTTACACAGTGTCATAGTATTATTACACATCATCAAAGTTCAATTGTATCACAACTTCGACAACAATACTATGGTGATACGTATCACCCCCCTTAGTCAATACTTCATCTCACATGAAAACCACTCCCCCTTACATAATGATCCGAAAATCATATGTATTTGTAGTGTGAACTACACATTAATTCTCCCCCTTTTTGTCAATAAAATTGGCAAAGGTACGAAAACTAGTGGGATGCTAATGAAATCTCCATAAAGACACTTCATGACCAAAAGAAATCACATATCAACTTTTTTAGATGCAATCATGTAGCCGAAGCTAAATGCATTCATCAAGGAGTTTAAAAAGATACAAGATAACCCCTAAAATATTCCACAACCGCACTCTCGACAAAGATATGGCAATTAAGCACAAGTTAAATTAAGAACTCTCCCCCATAAAATGTCATTCCCGAAAGAACAACAAGAGAAACCTTACTTTCACAAGAAAAGAAGGATTTCTTTGGACATTACAAATCACATGAAACATGAATTTGTATCCAAAGTACTCAACTAAATTAACCACAAGAAAACCCATTATTAATTCAATCGGAATACTCAACTAAATTAAAGAGAACCTATAATTAATTTAATCTGAAATGCTCAACATAAGAGAACTTACGGAGCCGCACAGCATATACATAAAAAATATGGATCAGGGAAGATGAATACTGCGGAATAAACAAAGATTCATTCTTGCACAATGACATGAAATAGACTTAATCTTTTTAAACAAAAGTTCATCCTTTCTTCCATAAATATTTGCATAAAGACATAAAAGGCTTAACTTTCGTTTGTTAAAAGTTCATTCAATCTTTTATCAATACTTGCATATCGACATATGAAGGACTTAACTTTTGTCCACGTATGGGACAATTATAGTTCACGGACGCAAACACACATATCCCATAACAAATTGCAATATATAAAACCATAAAGATTAATACTGCAAAATAATCTTCCAAACAAACTTTAGAATTTAAATAAATAAATCTAAAAACATTGAAGATGAAAAACGTTGAACATAGTTATGTGTAATCACAATAATGGCTATTCCAAACTCTAGTTATTCTTCTTAAAAAAACACAAGAATAAAATTCTCATAAGAAGGTTTTCCTAGACATTGAGACCTCCGAAAAATTCTTTATCGTCCCCGAACTCCTTGTCGTCAACAGCCATGGGAACCTATGGTTCGTGAATAAAGAAGTCAATTCCAACAAACCTTCTAGTTGATGATGTCGAACCAGGGCCTTCTGAATTTCAAGAGTTCTCATAACAAAAGCCTTTATTTGTTGAATCTCCTTTCTTGACTCCTTCAACTCTTCAAGAACATCAGAAAACTTCTGAGAATTTGAAGGAACAACTCTTGGCTTCCTCACATTCCTTATTTTACTTTTCAAGGTTGGAGGTATCAGAGATTTTTATTTTTCCTTCATGATTGATGGCTTAACAATCATATTAACATATTTTCCATCAGAAGACATGATTCTTGGAGTATCCATATGCGTACAGGTTTGTGAGAAGAAGTCACAAAATAAGCTCAACAAGCAGTCTTTGGTTAAAAAGAGTCTCAGGGAAGGAAAAGGATATGTAGGGTTACGAAACCTTTAAACACACAGGTTCGTGCTGAAAAAGGGGGGGTCTAACAACCTCACCCAATATTTCGATTAGCAATCTGTATAGACTAACTCTAATATACTTTTAAGAGAATCAACTAGACAGTCAGACTCAATCTTAATAAAAAGTATATCAATGAGTTAATATATCAATCTCTCGGTTTGATCTTTACTCAAGCAATCTGCGAGTCTTTATCAAATACTAGAGATATAAACTTGGATGGTACCAAAGACCAATATCCAAGGATCAAACAATTTCCAATCAACAACCAAAGGTTGGATTTCACAATTGATCGACACAACGCAAAACCTGTGATATTTCAATTATATAACAAGATATAATGCGGAATAAAAATAACACAGACACCATAAGTTTTGTTAACGAAGAAACTGTAAATGCAGAAAAACCCCGGGACCTAGTCCAGATTGAACACCACACTGTATTAAGCCGCTACAGACACTAGCCTACTACAAACTAACTCCGGTCTGGACTGTAGTTGAATCCTAATCAATCTCACACTGATTCAAGGTACAGTTGCGCTCCTTACGTCTCTGATCCCAGCAGGATACTACGCACTTGATTCCCTTAGCTGATCTCACCCATAACTAAGAGTTGCTATGACCCAAAGTCGAAGACTTGATAGAAAAATCTGTCTCACACAGAATAGTATATGATAATAGATAAATATGTCTCCCATAGATAAACCTATGAGTTTTTGTTCCGTCTTTTGATAAATCAAGGTGAACAGGAACTAATTGATAACTCAGACTTATATTTCCGAAGAACATTCTAGTATTATCAATCATCTTACAATAATCTAAATCGTATGGTAGGGAAACTAGGTATTGTGGAATCACAAACGATGAGACGAAGATGTTTGTGATTTCTTTTTTATTTTGCCCTATCGGAGATATAATCTCAAGTCAATTATTCAATTGAACTCGTACGATAGAAAATGGCAAGATCAGATCACTCAACTACAAGAGAAGTAGTTTCGTCTGGCTTCACAATCTCAATGAAGTCTTTCAGTCGTTAACCTACAGGGTCTCGAGAAGAAACCTAAGGTTAAAGGAGAATCGACTATATCAAAACCAACTAGTATCACACAGGAGGTGTGGGGATTAGTTTTTCCAGTTGCTAGATGTCTCCTTTATATAGTTTTCAAATCAGGGTTTGCAATCCAAGTTACCTTGGTAACAAAGCATTCAATATTCACCGTTAGATGAAAAACCTGATTCAACTAAGCTAATATCTTTAAACCGTTAGATCGAAACTTAGCTTGTCACACACAAATGAAATGTATTTCATTTAGGTTTGAGTAACCGTACCTAAATGTGTACACTTAGTTGGCTCAAAAATAGTTAACCAATGGTTAACCATATGAGCACTTTCATATTAACCGTATTCATCTTTCTCATAACTAGTTCAAATGACTCATAAGAACTAGTTGAAGAGTTGTTCAATTGCTTAGGTCTTTATTCACAGACACAATTGAAAAAAAATCGTTTTGATTCATTTGAATCAATTCATGAACAATATACCCATGGTTTGCAAATATTGCATTCCTTAGAAATTATTGTTTTAAGTTCATGAACTACCGATTTGAGAAATAACCAGCTTGGGTACGCATATGGGTATGCGTAGCTTAGCTACCGGATTTGATTTTTCAAACTCAGCATAAATTTTGGGTTCGAAAACTTCCATGGGTACGCGTACGGGTATGCGTACCTAAGGTGACTAGTTTACTAGTTTGCAAACTACAAACTCAGCAGAAAGTTTCGGTTGAAAACTTCCGCCGGTACGCGTACCCAACCTGTCTCCTTCACCAATACCGTATGCACACATATGCACATACTTGGTTTCCGGCACATGGATTTATACACTAATGTGAGAACACACTATATATGCTTATATCCATAGTTGGTAATCTCAACTCTACATTTCAATCATTGAAAATTATTCTATAATTTTATAACAACCGTTATTCACGACTATCGTTATCAAAGTTATTTTCAAGATTGAAACGTCATCATGACTTTCGTCACGGGTAAAGATGAATGTGGTTAAATCAAAAGCTTACCAACACATATTTCGAGAAAAAGATAGGCGAGTAAACTCGGCTCGAAATAGCAAATGCGTACGTATGAAAACTATCATACTTATACGACTTTGTCTCACATAGAGTTTTGAGTGATAGATAAGTTCAAGTTTCCACATGCCTTTTTAGTCGGATGAAGTTCCACTGGTTCCTCGAGTAGTTCTTCGTCTTCGTAAGATGATCACCATGGAGTCTGGAGCTCAACTACACTTAACTATCCTAGACCGAGACTTAGTCATAAGTAAACTATAAATCAAGACATATCACTAATATTTACAAACATGCTTGAGATAGAAACGCATGCGAGTTCGACCGAGCAATGCTCTAACAATCTCCCCCCTTGCCAATTTTAGTGACAAAACTATCAATACATATGGATTACAAAATAAATAAAACTTTGTAGATTCTTGTCCACATGCTTGATGTCCTTGGTGCTTCAACATTACTCATAAACTTCGTCTTTTCCAAGTACTTCCATGATTCCACAGATGTTCAGTTCAGT
The DNA here is from genome assembly GCF_003573695.1 of Papaver somniferum. Classification (NCBI taxonomy): domain Eukaryota; kingdom Viridiplantae; phylum Streptophyta; class Magnoliopsida; order Ranunculales; family Papaveraceae; genus Papaver; species Papaver somniferum. Next base: position 129,604,059 of record NC_039359.1, read on the forward strand.
ATCATAGTTGTTGAAGTTCCGTAGCCATAACAATGAGAAAACAAAAGCTCTCGATCATTGTTATACAGTGTCATAGTATTACTACACAATATGAAAGTTCTTATATCACAACTTCGACAATAATACTATGGTGATATGTATTTCTCCCCCTTAGTCAATACTTTGTCTCAACACGAAAACCACTCCCCCTTACATAATGATCCGAAAACCATATGTATTTGTAGTATGAACTACACATTAATTCTTCCCCTTTTTGTCAATAAAATTGGCAAATGTACGAAAACGGGATCCTAATGAAATTTTCATGGAGACACTTCAAGACCAAAGAAAAGTACATATCAACTTTGTTTAGATGCAATCATAAAGCCGAAGCTAAATGCATTCATCATGGAGTTTATAAATATACAAGATAACTCCTCAAATATTCCACAACCGCACTCCCCACAAAGATATGGAAATTAAGCGCAAGTTCAAAAGAACTCTCCCCCATTTGATGTCATTCCCGAAAGAACAGCAAGAGCGAACTTATAGGTTTAAAATAGATAATTCTTCCTTTTATAGGGTTGAGAGTTGTGTGTACCCGTGTTAGAGCATTTCTCGGTCGAACTCGCATGCGTTGCTATCTCAAGCATGTTTGTCAAGTTTATTTGTAAAAACTATATGTCTTGATTTCTAGACTACTTATAGCTAAGTCTCGGTTTAGGATAATTTAGTGTAGTTGAGCTCCAGACTCCATGGAGATCATCTTATGAAGACGAAGAACTCCTCAAGGAACCAGTGGAACTTCATCCTACTAAAAGGTATGTGGAGACTTGAACTTATCTATCACTCGAAAGTCTACTCTATATCCTACTCTTGAGACAAAGTCGTATAAGTATGATAGATTTCATACATACACATTTGCTATTTCGAGCCGAGTTTACTCGCCTATCTTTTTCTCGAAATATGTGTTGGTAAGCTTTCGATTTAACCACTTTTCATCTTAACCCGTGACGAAAGTATGACGTTTCAATCTTGAAAATATCTTTGATGACGATAGTTGTGAATAACGACTGTTATAACATTATAGAAGAATGTTTCAATGATTGAAATGTAGAGTTGAGATTACCAACTATGGATATAAGCATATGCCGTAAACTAAGTGTGTGCATATGTGCGCATACGGTATTATTGAAGGAGACAGGTTGGGTACACGTACCCGTACGCGTACCAGCGGAAGTTTTCGAACCGAAATTTTTTGCTGAGTTTGTAAGTTTACAAATTGTTAAACCAATCACCTTAGGTACGCATACCCGTACGCGTAGCCATAGAAGTTTTCGACCGAAAATTTTAGTTGAGTTTCTAAACTCAAATCCGGTAGCTATGGTACACTTACCCGTACGCGTACCCAAGCTGGTTATATTTCTCAAATCGGAAGTTCATGAACTCAAACAATAAATCAATAAGGAACGCAATCTTTATAAATCGTGGCTATATTGTTCATGAATTAATTCAAGTGAATAAAACCGATTTTGTTTCATTTGTGTCTATTCATAAAGACCTAAGCAATTGAAAAACTCTTCAACTAGTTCTTATGAGTTATTTGAACTAGTTATGTGAAGAAGATGAATATGGTTGATATGGAAGTACTCATATGACTAACCATTGGTTAACTATTTGTGAACCAAATAAGTGTACACGTTTAGGTACGGTTACTCAAACCTAAATGATATACATTTCATTTGTGTGTGACAAGCTAAGTTTCGATCTAACGGTTGAAAGATATTAGCTTGGTTAAATCAGGTTTTTCATCTAACGGTGAATATTGAATGCTTTTTTACCAAGGTAACTTGGATTGCAAACCCTGATTTGAAAACTACATAAAGGAGACATTTAGCAACTGGAAAAACTAATCCCCACACCTCCTGTGTGATACTAGTTGGTTTTTCTAGAGTCGATTCTTATTTAACCTCAAGTTTCTTCTCGAGACCCTGTAGGTTAACGACTGAAACACTTCATTGGGATTGTGAAGCCAGGCGAAACTACTTCTCTTGTAGTTGAGCGATCTGATCTGGCCATTTTCTATCGTACGAGTTCAATTGAATAATTGAATTGAGATTATATCTCCGACAGGGCAAGATAAAAAGAAATCACAAACATCTTCGTTTCATCGTTTGTGATTCCAACAATATCTAGTTTCTCTACCATACAATTTAAATTATTGTGAGGTGATTGATAATTCTAGGATGTTCTTTGGGAATATAAGTCCGGGTTATCAATTGGTTTCTGTTCACCTTGATTTTATCAAAAAATGAAATAAAACTCTTAGGTTTATCTGTGGGAGATAAATTTATCTATCATCGTAGACTTTTCTGTGTGATACAGATTTGTTTATTAAATTCTTCGACTTTGGGTTGTAGCACCTCTTGGTTGTGGGTGAGATCAGCTAAGGGAATCAAATGCCTAGTATCCTGCTGGGATCAGAGACGTAAGGAGCGTAATTGTACCTTGAATCAGTATGATATTGATTAGGGTTCAACTACTGTCCAGACCGAAGTTAGTTTGTAGTAGGATAGTGTCTGTAGCGGCTTAATACAGTGTGATGTTCAATCTGGACTAGGTTCCGGGGTTTTCTGCATTTGTGGTTTCCTCGTTAACAAAATTTCTGGTGTCTGTGTTATTTCTATTACGCACTATATTTTGTTATATAATTGTAATATCACAGATTGTGCATTAAGATCAATCAATTAGAATATCCAACCTTTGGTTGTTGATTTAAATTGATTGACACTTCGATATTGGTCTTTGGTACCATCCAAGTTTATCTCTCTAGTATTTGATAAAGATTCGCAGATTTCCATTTGCTTGAGTATAAATCAAATCGAGAGATTGAGATATTAACTCTTTGATATACTTTTATCTTGATTGTGTCTGACTGTCTAGTTGATTCTCTAGAAAGTATATTGGAGTTAGTCCATACAAATTGCTAATCGAAATATTGGGTGAGGTTGTTAGACCCCCGCTTTTTCAATTGGTATCAAGCTGGCAAACACGTTTAAGACCTCAAAAGTCTGCGTTTGTAAGCAATCTGCCTTGATTGACAGTAAAGTCTCTATAAATGCTTCACCAGGAATAAATCACAATCTTATAGAATGTTCAAAAAATCTTGTTATTCTCCAAAAGAAGTTGGATGAACAAATCCAGATCAACCTTGATCTTATTGCAGAAATTGCAAAACGTATGGATTTGAAATCTGTCAAAACTCCTTCAGTTGTGATGAATAATCTCTTTGATTCCTCTCTAGTGAATCATAGTAAGTCAAGTGTTTAACAAAGTGCATGCTTTGAGAAACTTGATAGAAGGAAGAACTTCTCAAATAAGATTACTGATGTTGGCCCCTGTATGTTTTGTGAATCTCACAGTCACACTCACATACGTGTACACACTTTCAGAAAAGTATAAATGTTGCGAGTAATCTTCTCAAGAAAACTGAACAACTGTTTACTTTTATAAAAAGGTGTACGATACTAACAAGAAATTCTAAACATGAAAGTAGTGTTAGTATGGGAGCTTTTGCCTTATATTCAACATCACTCTTTCAATGGTTTCTTGACAGTGGTTGTAGCCGACATATGACTGGAGACCTTTCATGGTTTGTTTCTACAAGCGACTTTGAAGGAGGACCAGTTACTTTCGGAGAAGGGAGATGTTGCTACATTAGCAAGAAGGGAACGATCAAGCTTTCCGGTGTTCCAGAAATCCATGATGTAGTATACGTCAAAGGTATGACTACAAATATTCTTTCTATTAGTAAAATTTGTGACAAAGGCCATAAAGTTTTTTTCAATTCAAATGGATGTGACATTGTAGACAAAACTGGAAAAGTGATTTTTCAGGGGACTCGTGGCAAAAATAACTGTTATCTTCTTGATACTCAGTTTAGTAACTGTTGCAATTTGACTAAGGTGGAATCTACACATCTTTGGCATGAGCGTTTTGGTCACATCAATTATCGTCTCTTAACTAAGATCATTAACAAGGAACTTGTTAGAGGCGTTCCCAAAATCAATACAAAGATTGACGGTGTATGTGGTGCCTGTCAATAGGGTAAGAAAACAAAAGTTCACCATAAGTCATCTCGAGATATTCTCACTAAGGCTCCACTTGATTTAATTCATATGGACCTCTTCGGACCAATTCAACAACCCATTGTTGGAGGAAAAAAGTACGCCTTAGTTATGGTAGATGACTACACCAGATTCACTTGGGCAGCATTTCTAGCTCATAAGAATGAAACCCTTGGTGAATTTAAGATTATTGTTAATAGGATCCAAAATGAACAAGGTCGTAAACTAAAGAAAATTAAAAGCGACCGTGACACTAAATTCAAAGACACCAAATTATTTGAATTCTATGATAAACTGGGTATTATTCAACAATACTCACCACCTATCACTCCTCAAGCTAATGGAGTTGTTGAAAGAAAGAATAGAAATATTCAGGAAATGGCCAGGGTAATGCTCCACAACAAAAACTTACCTCTAAGGTTTTGGGGAGAAGCTCTCTTTACAACATGTTACTTGATCAACAATGTATACCTACGGTTTAAAACCCTAAACACTCCATATTAGTTGTGGTGTGGTAGAAAACCCAACTTACACTATCTTAGAGTATTCGAAAGCAAGTGCTACATCCTGAAAGATCGAGAACAAAGAGGGAAATTTGATACTAAAAGTGATGAAGGTATCTTTCTGGGCTATGCGTCTGACAATTGTGGTTTTCGAGTATTTAATCTCAGAACCCAAGTAATTATGGAACCCGCTAACGTTATCATTGATGATATTAGTGACTTTCATCATGATTTTTCTCCTGCTGAGCTGCCTCCTACCGAGACAACTGAGAAAGTCAAAGAAATTCCGGATTCAGTTGAAGTTATACCTACTGTTGTTGATCCTGATCTTTCTAGTGACGAGGAGAAAAATACTGATCAGACCGTGCCTGTTGAACAAGAACGTGTCCTACCGCGACATCTATGGGTTCAAAGAAATCATGATCCAAACAGTATCATTGGAGGAAGAGATTCTACAGCAAATACTAGAGGACAACTTCAAAATTTATGCAATTTTGGTTGTTATTTGTCACATGTAGAACCAAGAAATATTGATGAAGCTCTCAGCGATCCCATATGGGTGAATGCAATGCATGAAGAGTTAAATCAATTTCAAAGACAAAATTTATGGAAGCTTGTACCTTGTCCTCCAAATGTCAACATTATTGGCACCAAATGGATATTTAATAATAAGTCTGATGAGTTTGGAACTATTGTCAGAAACAAATCAAGACTTGTCACTCAAGGATATTCACAAATCGAAGGAATCGACTTTGATGAAACCTTTGCTCCTGTGGAACGCTTTGAGTCCACCAGATTATTATTAGTTCATGCTCGTTTTCTTAAGGTAAAGCTATTTCAAATGGACATCAAATCCGCTTTTCTAAACGAAACTTAAAGGAAGAAGTCTATGTAGCTCAACCTAAGGGATTTGAAAAACCTGACTTCCCAGATCACGTCCTTAAACTTAATAAGGCGCTATATGGGTTGAAACAAGCACCTCATGCCAAGTGCGAAAAACTGACCTCATCTCTTCTTGGGAAAGGTTTTTCGAGAGGAGGAGCTGATAAAACATTGTTTACCAAGTGGAGTGAAAAAGATGTTTTGATTGATCAAGTTTATGTAGATGACATCATCTATGGATCAACATCGGAGAAACTTGCAAAAGAGTTCCAAGTGTCTCTTGGAAAGGAGTTTGAAATGAGCAATGTTGGTGAATGAAAATTCTGTTTGGGTTTACAAGTTCAACAACACAGGGATGGAATTTACTTATCTAAAGAGAAATATGCCAGAGATCTTGTTTCAAGATTTGGCCTTGATAAGTCTACTCCTAAACTAACTCCTATGCCTACCACTGGTAAACTGCATCGAGATGATAAATGTGTAAATGTTGATCAAAAACTTTATCTATATATCATTGGAAGCCTTTTATATCTCATAGCCACTCGACCTGATATTGCTTTTAGTGTAGGTTGTTGTGCTAGGTTTCAGGCAAATCCAAAGGAGTCTCATCTTGCAACTGCAAAAAGGATCATACGCTATATTAATCACACTGCAGGGTATGGTCTCTCTTACACCTTCGATACTACCACTGATCTTACGGCCTATTCATATGCAGATTGGGCAGGATGTGTGGAAGATAGAAAAAGTACATCAGGGGGTTTCTACTATGTAGGACTGAATCTTGTAGCTTGGCATAGCAAGAAACAAAATTCTTAATCCCTCTCAACATGTGAAGCAGAATACATTGTTGTAGGCTCATGTTTTACTCAACTTCTATGGATGAAACAAATGCTTGTTGATTATGGAATCAACACTGGAATAATGAGAATTTTATGCGACAATACCAGTGCAATTCGCATAACAGAAAATCCAGTTGAGCACTCAAGGACTAAGCACATTAACATAAGGTATCATTTTATTCAAGATCTTTATGAAAATGGTATCATTAATATGGAGTTTGTGCCCTCGGAACAACAATTGGCTGATATTATCACTAACCATTAGATACTGCTACGTTTCAACACTTACGGCAGTCTATTGGTGTCGTTCTGGTTCATTAGTCTTCCATAACTCTTGCCCCTGTTATTATCTCGATCTTTTGGGCAATTGAGTTTGGAATGTCTTGAGGTGTAAGGCTATATTGCACATTTGTTTCTAGTAGATGTATCTTCTAAGTATCTTAGTGTTATATTAAAATCCTTATTTTATTATAAAAGTAAGGTCGCTCTTGTTGTTCTTTCGGAAATGACATCAAATGGGGGAGAGTTCTTTTTAACGTTCGCTTAATTTCCACATCTTTGTGGGGAGTGCGGCTGTGGAATATTTTAGGGGTTATCTTGTATCTTTATAAACTTCTTGATGAATGAATTTAGCTTCTTGCATCTAAAAGTTGATAGGTAATTTTCTTTGGTCTTGAAGCATCTCCATGGAAATTTCATTAGGATCCCGTTTTTGTACCTTTGCCAATTTTATTGACAAAAAGGGGGACAATTAATATGTAGTTCACACTACAAATACATATGGTTTACGTGTTTTACGGATCATTATGTAAGGGGGAGTGGTTTTCATGTTGAGATGAAAGTATTGACTAAGGGGGAGTGATATATATAACCATAGTATTGTTGTCGAAGTTGTGATATAAGAACTTTGCTACTGTGTAATACTATGACACTGTATAACAATGATCGAGAGATTTTGTTTTCTCATTGTTATGGCTACGGATGTTCAATAACTATGATGCTGAATTGAACATCTATAGAATCATGGGAGTACTTGGAAAAGACGAATTTTTCGAGTAATATTGAAGCACCAAGGAGATCAAGCATGTGGACGAGAAGCTACAAAGTTTTATTTATTTTATAATCCATAAGTATTAATAGTTTTGCCACTAAAATTGACAAAGGGGGAGATTGTTAGAGCATTGCTCGGTCGAACTCGCATGCGTTTCTATCTCAAGCATGTTTGTCAAGTTTAGTTGTCAAAACTATATGTCTTGATTTCTGGACTACTTATAGCTAAGTCTCGGTTTAGGACAATTTAGTGTAGTTGAGCTCTTGACTCCATAGCGATCATCTTACGAATACGAAGAACTACTCAAGGAACCAATGGAACTTCATCCGACTAAAAGGTATGTGGAGACTTGAACTTATCTATCACTCAAAACTCTACTCTATCTCCTACTCTTGAGACAAAGTCGTATAAGTATGATAGTTTTCATAATACACATTTGCTATTTCGAGCCGAGTTTACTGCCTATCTTTTTCTCGAAATATGTGTTGGTAAGCTTTCGCTTTAACCACTTTTCATCTTAACCCGTGACGAAAGTCATGATGACGTTTCAATCTTGAAAATAGCTTTGATGACGATAGTTGTGTATAACGACTGTTATAACATTATAAAAGAATGTTTCAATGATTGAAATGTAGAGTTGAGATTACGTAACCAACTATGGATATAAGCATATATAGTGTGTTCGCACATTAGTGTATAAATACATGTGCCGGAAACCCAGTTTGTGCATATGTGTGCATACTGTATTGGTGAAGGAGACAGGTTGGGTACGCGTACCTGCGGAATTTTTCGAACCGAAAATTTCTGCTGAGTTTGTAAGTTTGCAAACTATTAAACCAGTCACCTTAGGTACACATACCCGTACACGTACCCACGGAAGTTTTCGACAAAAATTTTTTGCAGAGTTTCTAAACTCAAATCTGGTAGCTATGGTACACGTACCCGTACGCGTACCCAAGCTGGTTATATTTCTCAAATCGGAAGTTCATGAACTTAAACAATAAATCAATAAGGAATGTAATCTTTGCAAACCGTGGCTATATTGTTCATGAATTGATTCAAGTGAATCAAACCGATTTTGTTTCAATTGTGTCTATTCATAAAGACCTAAGCAATTGAACAACTCTTCAACTAGTTCTTATGAGTCATTTGAACTAGTTATGTGAAGAAGATGAATATGGTTAATATGGAAGTACTCATATGACTAACCATTGGTTAACTATTTGTGAACCAACTAAGTGTACACGTTTAGGTACGGTTATTCAAACCTAAATGAGATACATTTTATTTGTGTGTGACAAGATAAGTTTCGATCTAACGGTTGAAATATATTAGCTTGGTTAAATCAGGTTTTTCATCTAACGGTGAATATTGAATTCTTTGTTACCAAAGTAACTTGGATTGCAAACCCTGATTTGAAAACTATATAAAGGAGACATTTAGCAACTGGAAAAACTAATCCCCACACCTCATGTGTGATACTAGTTGGTTTTGCTAGTATCGATTCTCCTTTAACCTTAGGTTTCTTCTCGAGACCCTGTAGGTTAACGACTGAAAGACTTCATTGGGATTATGAAGCAGACGAAACTACTTCTCTTTTAGTTGAGCGATCTGATCTTGCCATTTACTATCGTACGAGTTCAACTGAATAATTGACTTGAGATTATATCTCCGATAGGTCAAGATAAAAAGAAATCACAAACATCTTCGTCTCATTATTTGTGATTCCACAATATCTGGTTTCGCTACCATAAGATTTAGATTATTGTGAGGTGATTGATAATTCTAGGCTGTTCTTCGGGAATATAAGTCCGGGTTATCAATTGGTTTCTATTCACCTTTATTTTATCAAAAGACGAAACAAAACTCTTAGGTTTATCTGTGAGAGACAAATAAATCTATCATCGTAGACTTTTCTGTGTGATACAGATTTTTTTATTAAAGTCTTCGACTCTGGGTCGTAACAACTCTTGGTTGTGGGTGTGATCAGCTAAGGGAATCAAGTGTGTAGTATCCTACTGGGATCAGAGACGTAAGGAGCGCAACTGTAACTTGAATCAGTGTGATATTGATTAGGGTTCAACTACAGTCCAGACCGAAGTTAGTTTGTAGTAGGCTAGTGTCTGTAGCGGCTTAATACAATGTAGTGTTCAATCTGGACTAGGTCCCGGGATTTTTCTGCATTTGCGGTTTCCTCGTTAACAAAATTTCTGGTGTCTATGTTATTTTTTTCCGCATTATATTTTGTTATATAATTGAACCCCAATCAATCTCACATTGATCCAAGGTACAATTTCGCTCCTTACGTCTCTGATCCCAGCATGATACTATGCACTTGATTCCCTTAGCTGATCTCACCCACAACTAAGAGCTACAACCCAAAGTCGAAGACTTTACTAAACAAATCTGTATCACACGGAAAAGTCTATAGGAATAGATATATCTGTCTCCCACAGAAATACCTACTAGTTTTGTTCTGTCTTTTGATAAATCAAGGTGAACAGGAACCAATTGATATACCAGACTTATATTCTCGAAGAACAGCCTAGAAATATCAATCACCTCATAATAATCTTAATCGACTAGCGAAACAAGATACTGTGGAATCACAAACGATGAGACGAAGACGTTTGTCACTACTTTTCTATCTTGCCTACTGGAGAAATTAATCTCGAGCCAATTTTATAATTGTAACTCAAAAACGATAGAAACATCAAGATCATATCACACAACTATAGAGAAAATAGTTGGGTCTGGCTTCACAATCCCAATGAAATCCTCAAGTCGTTAACCTACAGGGTCTCGGTAGAAACCTAAGGTTAAAGGAGAATCGACTCTAGCTTATACAACTAGTATCACACAAGAGGTATGGGAATTAGATTTCCCAGTTGCTAGAGTTGTCCTTTATATAGTCTCCAAATCAGGGTTTGCAATCTAAGTTACCTTGGTAACAAAGCATTCAATATTCACCGTTAGATGAAAACCTGATTAGATTCAAGCTAATATATTTCAACCGTTAGATCGAACTTAGCTTGTTATACACAAATGAAATGCACGTTCATTTAAGTTTGTGTAGCCGTACCTAAACGTGTACACCTAGTTGGTTCAACAGTAGTTAACCAAATGGCTAGCCATATGAGCACTTTCATACCAACCTTATTCATCTTCACCATAACTAGTTCAAATGACTCAAAAGAACTAGTTAGAGAGTTGTTCAATTGCTTAGATCTCATAGAAGTATATAAGACACAATCGAAGCAAAAACGATTTTGATTCACTCGAATCAATTCATGAACATTATAGCCACGGTTTGCAAATATGCATTCCTTAGTTTATATATGTCTTAGTTCATGAATAAACCGTTTTTAGAAAATAACCTACTCAAGCATGCATACCGGTACGCATACTAAAGTACCCGGTTTGAGTTTGTTTTCAGTTCGCAAACTCCAGCAGAAATTCACGGGATGTGAACTTCCGGCAGTACGCGTACAGGTACACGGACTTTAGTTCTGATTATCCTGAGCAGCAAAGTACGCATACTTTGGTTCAAGGATTTTGGAATTACACACGTATGAGTTCACATACAATGTTTATATCCATTCAAGTTTATATATATTCTAAACTCTCATTTCAATCATTGAAACATTCTTAGAGGATGTTAAATAGAGGTTATTCACACACTATTTTTCATCAAAGCGATTTTCAAGATATTGAAGTAATCAACATGACTTTCGTCACTTGTAAAGATGAACTTGGCAAAAGCGAAAGCTTACCAACACATATTTCGAGAAATAGATAAGCGAGATAAACTCGGCTCGAAATAGCAAATGTATAATCGAAGTCTATATAGCAATACGACTTTTGTCTCAAGATAGGAGATAGAGTAGATAGACTTTTGAGTGATAGATAAGTTCAAGTCTCCGCATACCTTTTAGTCGATGTAGATCCACCAGTTCCTTGAGTAGTTATTCGTCTTTCATGATGAAGGCCGTGGAGTCTAGACCTCAACTACACTTTCTATCCTAGTCCGAGACTTATCTATAAGTAGACTAGAAATCAAGAATTATAGTTTTGGCAACTAAACTTGACAAACAAGCTTGAGATAGCAACGCTTGCGAGTTCGACCGAGCAGTGCTCTAACAACTATTTTTCGAGGTAGCCAGATTCGGTGTCTAAGAAAAATTTCGCGGGGGAAACTATATCTTTACTTCTATGTTTCTTCTTTGAATAGGGAAATGAGGGTTCGTGTGGACATGATGTTGAAATCAATGATGGCTATGTTATTCTGGTTTCTTCTTTAAGTAGATTAAGCTTAAGTGCTGGTGATTCCAATGATTGCGTTCTTCCGAAGATGCAACCTCATCACTCACCATTTAAATCCTCGAATATGTCTATGCACCCGCCATCCACAGTCAGCGGAAGGACCCTCCTCTCTTGGATACGTCGTCGGGACACTTCTATCACTCATGAGGCTATTAGAAGGACGCAAGATCTTATCTTGATAGTTATATCGCGAGCTGAGACGCTCATCATCCGCAACTTCTCATTGGATACCGAAGGAGATCTGAATTTTTCTAATTTACTGAAGATTTATTTTTATTTAGATTATAGTGAGGCTTGTTTGATTAGTATCTTTAATCTCAGACTTATCGCATTTTACTCTTTCCTTGCCAAGGTTTTGTCCTTCGGATTTTCCTTGTCAAAGTTTTGATGAAGTAAGACATGCGTGTCCAATACCGGATCACTCTAGGAATCTCGGTGGTTTGTGTCTTTTGTTTTGTTTGCTTTATTTTCTTTCCTTGTAGTAATTCTTAAATATTAATTAAATTTTCTGAACAAAAGAAACAAAAACTATATCTATACAAGTGAAATAACTTTTTTTTTTTTGCTAGGTCAAAAAGTTCATTAAGGCAAAGACGCAGCTACAAGAAATTTCAAGGGTGCCCGAAGGATCTTGCCCAAACAACCATCTCGTGTGTTGATTTTTATAGTAAAACACACAATAAACGTGATATCCTGTGCTTGCACCGGGAAAAAGGGAACACAATATATACCGAAACTACAAAAATACGATGAAGAATACGTACGTTATGGGCTTTGAAGCAAGCAAAGAGTGAGAGATCATGAAAGTGGGCTATTTCTCTGTTGGGCCGAAATATTGTGAAGCTACTAGGAGGAAACACAGTTTTCAGTGATACAGTAACAGATAAATCAAAAAAACTGGTAGCAGTGGAGAAAAGTGCGGGAAATGCATATTTAACTTGGAGTCTAAGAGAGCCTATGTAGGGGGTGGGTAGGGTAATTGAGATTAAAAAGTTCAACTAACCTTTAGAAATTAGAGAGGTATGGTTGGTGTATCCAAAGATTGTTTAACGACAACACAAAGATAAATTTGCAGCAAAACTGACGAGGTACAAGAAAAGGGAGTATACACAACCAACTAGGCAGTGGAGTGAATGCAGCAATGTCATTTGTTGCTTGCAAGCTAAGTATAGTTAGTTAGTTCTTTTTTACTTTGGATGATCTCAAGTAGCATTAATGAGACGGAAAAATGGAGGATGGTGCCAGCTATATGGCATATGCCAAATTATGCGGTGTATGCAAATGAAATCTAAGTTAAAGACAAAATAATCAACTAGATTATCCTGATCAAGTGCATAAACAATTAAGACGAAACCAAGTGCATAAATAAGATAGCTAGAATTACGTTCATCCAATTACCATCATCTTGAACTTCTTCCTAGCTTGTGGTGTAAGTACCGGAATATAGGGGAACTAAGCTCTCCATGTAACTCTCCGATTGAAGAAGATAGTTGAACCTGTCAATGCCATTGAACTCCAGAATCCTAATCCTGTTCTTCTTTTGGTCATATAAAGCGAAATCTAGTTGAAGTTGTATTAGAATCTCTCCATTTTTTAAAGACCAATTCGCCAATGACGGTTGAAGAAATTGGGTACTGGTGAATTTCTTAGTCCAAGATTCTCTCACTCCATAATTTTGCATGACCCATACATCAACTGGAAGACCAGGGACTAGACAAACTAAGCAAAGGGAATCACCCAAAACCCTAAGCTTACAACGATTGTTTGGACGTAGCATAACATCTTCTGGAAAAGGTAAAATCCTGAACTTCTCATTGCTAATATCAAAAGCAACTATGTGTTTACGGATTCCACCGGTGGCAGTAGCCCATGGCCAATGAAGAGCACCATTATTAAGCAAACCTCTTGGAGCACCATTTACAAACGCACAAACTGGTTTAGGAAAACAACAATTATAAGGGATGCTGGTATTGACTCTTGTCCATGAATTGGATTCTAAAGTGTATACATGAACTTCGTCCCCTGATATACATACCAACTTGTAATCATTATTTTTATTGTCGTAACCAAACCCATACGAATTAGTGAGCCGATATGGGAGGCCATTAATTTCGTTATATTGTTTGGTTGATGGGTTCCAAAGAATCAGTATGAGTGTGAGTGGCTCCTAGACAAAGCAAGCCACTACAAGATCCCAAAATATTAGTATAACGACCTCCACCTCGATTATTTTCTTTCACTGGATTATCCATTAGAACAGCTCCGGCACACTTGCATGTTGTTGACGATAATGATGCTGACGCTGTTAATATCGAAGCATAACCTACGGAATAATACATGTAATCGGGGAATTTAGTATCTCTAATAATGATTCTAGGGTTTTTGCTGGTAAGACTAAGGTGATACTTGACGAATTTAGGACTACAAAGTAACGCATGCCAACTCTTGCATATGGACTTGAAACATAAGATGGATTTCACTGGTAACCTTGATAAAATCTCTTCTTCGATCTCTTGCAGGCTTGACACTTTTGTTTGCTCGTCGGGAATTAGGGTTTAAAGATTCCCCGTGGAAGTGTAGTGGCGTGGTTAACATGGGATGGGATTTTATAGGTACACAATCCCACGAAATCACAATCTCGCATAAATCATATCCAGACCCTTGCATATGTGACATAGCCCACGCATATCCAGACCCTTGCATATGGGATTTTATAGCTATTCATAACCCAAATAACTAAAGTTAGGGACCTTAAGATGCAAGGTCTTTTGTTTTCCATCGTGTCCCACCATACCCACCCAAAACTTCAGGCTCCGGGCACACAAAGGGAATTTTGGTCGTTTATTGATTGCAAGTGGCTTCGAGTTTTCTTCTTTATAAAGAGAGGATTGCAAGGTTATTAGCTTGACACAAAAGAGAACCCAACTTTATCTTTGGCTGGATTTCTCCTCAGAGTTGGTTTAAGTATAGTATTATTTCTTTTACTTTACAGATCTTTTTCAACATTGAGAAATATCGAGTCTAATCGACCTTTCTTCTCCAAATTAATTAATTAATTCATCAAAGGAGATATATATATATTATCAAAACAACTCTAAACATGTCGATCTCACACAATATGTAATTATATATTAGAACATTAGTCTTGATAAATTAAGGCAATTAACTGACAGATCCAAGTACTAATTTAAAGTAGCTTTTGCTAATAGAATACGTAATAAAGGGTAACTAAATAGTGTATGCTAGGATGACAAAATCCAGTAAACAGTGGGAAAATGGAGCTTTTGCTAGTTAAGGCAATTAACTAGTTCCAAGTACTAATTAAAGTAGCTTTTGCTAATAAAATTTGCTTTGCATAAAAAATTCCTAATTAAAGCGGAGAATTGGAGCACCAAAATAACCCTTTATACAAACTGAAAAGATATATACTCCGTATGTCTGAGTATTCCAAATCCTCACTTCGGAAATGGCCACACAGGGATGCGTACAGCTGGAAAATTTATGCATGGTTATGGAAACGTAACATTGACTCAAGGTATTCTACACTGCCCCTTGTAAAAACACTGCACCAAGGGCGAAGGAATAAGGCCTTTTTTGGCTTTGCCTCATTACGGTAGGGCGTGACTTGAGAGTCCCGTATATGGAAACAAGAATTTAATGTCAGAGAACTTATACGAAAGCATTTCTCACCCAAGAAGAAAAGTATATATTCCCCCATGCATATATATTAGACCCCTTATCATACCTGATTTTCACCAACTCACAGTTCAATCTTCATTTTAGAAAATTTCCTCCACCACCATGTCTACTAGAGAATTAAGTATTGGTGGTGGTCATGATAATCGATCTCCTGACGAAGAAATTATAGACATTAAAATGTTACTTAAAAGTACTCATTGAATCTCATACAAATACTCGAAATGAGATGATGGAGATCTTAAGAAGCAGTACTCATTCTAATAAAACTGATAAAGGAAAAGACAAAGTTGTCGAAAATCCACCACCACCAGCATCATCCGATCATCAAAAACAGAAAGGTAAGTAATTATTAATTAATCGTTCCGGTGGGGAGTGCGAAGGATATCCAACATTAATTGAACACTAACCAATTGGCAGGGGCGGAGAGCAATCAGCTAGTTATTACTAAGGTTTTTTATGCATATTTGTACCAAACAAATAAGTTCCAACATTTGCTCTTGTGTTCATGTTTTGCCCCCGTGCAGTGGGAACTTTTTTTTATCGCCCCTTCTTGTCTACGATCCTGGTTCCATCACTGTCAATTGGTAAATTATTGTGTAATTAAGATAAAATTCTGTAGTCCAAATTTCTTGAAATTGGCGTGCATATATATGCACATACGTGCCTAATTGTCATATCATTAACCTATTGATATCAGGAAAAAATAATGCGAACAGCAATGGTAAACAAGAGATTGCACAGGTACCTGGTGGTGATGATGAAGAATACAGGCAGCACTCTGAAGTTGGTAATGACCTGTACATACGACTCACTATGTTTATGCACACAGCACACACATGTTAAAATTTTATTTCTTAGTTTTGATATTTATTAAGGAAAAATATCGTTTGGTCGTTTTTTAGATGGTCCCCTGTCTGTTTAGTCCTTTCAGAAATCACCTTTTCCATTTGGTCCATAATTATTTAAAAATATTAAATGGACCAAAGTACCCTTCCGTGTTAATTTCTATTTATTTTTTGTAGCAGTTCATTCGTCAAAATGAACTCCTATTAATTTCTACTTATTTTATCAGAAATCACCTTCTATCAGGAGTTCGTTCGTCAAAATGAACTCCTGATAAAAACCTATATGAAACCAGAGTTCATTCGTCAAATGAACTCCTGATAAAAACCTACATAAACCAGAATTCATTCGTCAAATTAACAGGATAACTAAATAGTGTATGCTAGGATGACAAAATCCGGTAAACAGTGGGAAAATGGAGCTTTTGCTAGTTAAGGCAATTAACTAGTTCCAAGTACTAATTAAAGTAGCTTTTGCTAATAAAATTTGCTTTGCATAAAAAATTCCTAATTAAAGCGGAGAATTGGAGCACCAAAATAACCCTTTGTACAAACTGAAAAGATATATACTCCGTATGTCTGAGTATTCCAAATCCTCACTTCGGAAATGGCCACACAGGGATGCGTACAGCTGGAAAATTTATGCATGGTTATGGAAACTTAACATTGACTCAAGGTATTTTACACTGCCCCTTGTAAAAACACTGCACCAAGGGCGAAGGAATAAGGCCTTTTTTGGCTTGCCTCATTACGGTAGGGCGTGACTTGAGAGTCCCGTATATGGAAACAAGAATTTAATGTCAGAGAACTTATACGAAAGCATTTCTCACCCAAGAAGAAAAGTATATATTCCCCCATGCATATATATTAGACCCCTTATCATACCTGATTTTCACCAACTCACAGTTCAATCTTCATTTTAGAAAATTTCCTCCACCACCATGTCTACTAGAGAATTAAGTATTGGTGGTGGTCATGATAATCGATCTCCTGACGAAGAAATTATAGACATTAAAATGTTACTTAAAAGTACTCATTGAATCTCATACAAATACTCGAAATGAGATGATGGAGATCTTAAGAAGCAGTACTCATTCTAATAAAACTGATAAAGGAAAAGACAAAGTTGTCGAAAATCCACCACCACCAGCATCATCCGATCATCAAAAACAGAAAGGTAAGTAATTATTAATTAATCGTTCCGGTGGGGAGTGCGAAGGATATCCAACATTAATTGAACACTAACCAATTGGCAGGGGCGGAGAGCAATCAGCTAGTTATTACTAAGGTTTTTTATGCATATTTGTACCAAACAAATAAGTTCCAACATTTGCTCTTGTGTTCATGTTTTGCCCCCGTGCAGTGGGAACTTTTTTTATTGCTCCTTCTTGCCTACGATCCTGGTTCCATCACTGCCAATTGGTAAATTATTGTGTAATTAAGATAAAATTCTTTAGTCCAAATTTCTTGAAATTGGCGTGCATATATATATGCACATACGTGCCTAATTGTCATATCATTAACCTATTGATATCAGGAAAAAATAATGCGAACAGCAATGGTAAACAAGAGATTGCACAGGTACCTGGTGGTGATGATGAAGAATACAGGCAGCCCTCTGAAGTTGGTAATGACCTGTACATACGACTCACTATGTTTATGCACACAGCACACACATGTCAAAATTTTATTTCTTAGTTTTGATATTTATTAAGGAAAAATATCGTTTGGTCGTTTTTTAGATGGTCCCATGTCTGTTTAGTCCTTTCAGAAATCACCTTTTCCATTTGGTCCATAATTATTTAAAAATATTAAATGGACCAAAGTACCCTTCCGTGTTAATTTCTACTTATTTTTTGTAGCAGTTCATTCGTCAAAATGAACTCCTGTTAATTTCTACTTATTTTATCAGAAATCACCTTCTATCAGGAGTCCGTTCGTCAAAATGAACTCCTGATAAAAACCTATATGAAACCAGAGTTCATTCGTCAAATGAACTCCTGATAAAAACCTACATAAACCAGAGTTCATTCGTCAAATGAACTCAGAGTTCATTCGTCAAAATGAACTCCTGATAAAAACCTATATAAACCAGAGTTCATTCCAGAAATGAACTGCAGCAGCATCATCTTCATCATCTTCGTCGTCTTCAACAGCAACAACAAACATCATAGTCTTCAAAAAAGCAACAACAACATCATATTCATCATGTTCATCATCTTCAACAACAACATCAAACAATAGAGACGAAAAAAGAAACACAAAAACTACATCGTATTCAAAAACTAAATCATCATCATCGTCTTTGGCATCAACAACATCATCTTCATCATCTTCAGCAGCAGCATTAAATCAACAAAAAACGAAAAAGAAACGCAAAAACTTCATCATTATCATCTTCTTTATCGTCTCCGTCATCATCATCATCAACAACAACATTAGCAGAGAAAAAAGAACCCAAAACGTCGTCGTTCATCATATCTTCATCTTCTTCATCATGAGCAGAGAAAAAAAATGGGGAGAAGAAAAAAAAATAGATCTGAAAATAAAGAAGAGAGAGAAAATAAAGAAGAGAGCGAAAGTGAATCTGAAAATAATGTATTTTCTACTCCTTTTTTGTATATATATGGACCCAAAAGGGTATTTCTGCCACGACAAGATGACAATTACATCATCCATGATGTCACCCTAGGACCAAATCATTATTTCTAGGACCAAACTATAATATATATATATTTCCAAAAAGGACCAAACAGACAGTTGACTAGGTCAACTGGACTAGACTCTCTTTAATACTCCCTCCTTTTCTAAAAAATTGGCTTGTTTGGTTTTCACAAAAATTAAGAAAATCAATCATTGTAGCCACTTTTTCATGTTTTTTCCTAATCTATCCTTGATCCCCACTCATTTGATATAAGAGAAATGGGAGAGAGAGTTGGTCCTTTTTTTATATTAAGAGAGAAAAAGGAGAGAGAGAAGTGGTCCCTCTATGGGTGTACTAGTAAAATCATAACATTTGACTTTCCACATATGGAAACAAACCTATTTTTTTGACATACTCAAATAAGGAAACAAGTCTATTTTTTAGGAACAGATGGAGTATATTATTTCTAGGACCTATTGGTATTTCCTACTATTTATTAATCGTTTTCACACTTTTGCTGCATCTCGTGTTATGAACTAGACGAGGCAATTTATGTTCCTGGTAGAAACGACCAACTATACGAAGCACTAAGAGTCGATGACTTGGATCCGGCCAAGGAGTTTCTTAAGAACAATCCTGACGCGATTAATCAAGCAATCACACATGACTTGGGTACAACATTGCATTTGGCTGTATATTGGAATAGAAAGACAGTATTCGTAGAGGAGATTATGAAATTGATGACACCTAAAGTACTTGAATACAAAATATGTATTAATGGTATCACAGCACTTCATACTGCTGCCAGCCGTGGAATCATTAAAGCTGTTGTAATGATGGTGCATAAGAACTCAAAATTGACTCAGATACGCAATCACGACGGAAGAACACCATTCGAATATGCTCTTTTTTTGTTACATTTGGGCAGAAGGAAATGGTTGAGTATCTTTACTCAGTGACAAGAGACGAGGATCCTAACAGTCCGTTCTCGGGTCCTGATGGTGCTAGGTTAATATGCAGCGCAATAGATGCTAATTTCTATGGTAAGTGACCAAATTTAATTAAGCTCCAATCATTCAAGCTCTTTCTTCTTCTTTTTTAACTTAGCTTAAATATTCGGCGAGTAGAAATTCTTGCTTCGTTATATGGTTGATGTGCGAAAATTAAATGTACGCTTTGTTTGTAGATTTGGCATTTTGTCTTGTCAAACGGTTTCCGAAATTGGTCATGGAGAATTCACCGCAACATAATATGTGTGGATTAGAGTTGTTGGTTCGAAAGCTGTTTGTGTTTCCAAGTGGGACTAAGCTGACATGGTGGCAGACCCGCATCTATTCATGTTAGTTTGTCATCACCCTAACTCCATGTTGTGCATATCAATTAGCGAAGGAATAACCATATACTGGTTGTTAATTGAATTTTTCCAAATGCAACAGTAATTCACGTGGACATGAATATGACATACGTCCATACGGCGGAGCCAAACACTTTCCAATACTCTGCAGAATGCACTGAAAGAGATAAAGAGAACTCTCCAGAGTATGCCAAAACAGAGGAGAGCTTTTCCTTAACCAAACATACAGGAATCCTCATGCTTTGTTTGACACGAGGTTTTTTTTCCCATGAAATAGCTATCCAGATACATTCAAATGCCACTTGACATTTTGGAAACCATATGAATTGTCGTAGTTTTTCATCTTAATGCATAGTGCTTTGTTTTGACTCTTATTTCAGTGCCTCATCTTAAAAAATCATAAAACCATAAGTTGATGCACCTACAAGCAACTGTGTTGCTCAAACAAATGTTGGTGGAGCTTCGTAATGCAAATAGTACTCCTGAGATAATAAATTTTTTTCAATCTAAGCCCGACATCATGAAGATAGCTATAAAGCATGGAATCATAGAATTTGTAGCCGAGTGTCTTGAACAGTTCGATTACCTGGTTTGGCGGAAGATAGCAAATCAAACAATGATACAAATGGCTATAGCAGAGCGTAACGACATAATAGTGAGTATGTTATGCGATTTTGGTGACACATACGGAGAAAAGTTTAGCCTGCTTTCTGAAACAGATGGTAACAAGAATACCATCTTGTATTATGCTGCCAAGTTAGCACCTCCTATTCAACTCGATTTGGTATCTGGTGTAGCTCTTCAGATTCAACGAGAATTACAATGGTATAAGGTAATTAAGGGTACGAAGATCACGTTTTTATTATAATATGCCACTCTACTTTCATGTTTTTATTTTCCTAAAAGGATAAGCATAATTTTTATGATATCAAATGTAAATACTATTTTCCGGTGCAGGGTGTAGAAAGCATTATGCCAAAAAATGATAAGTTCAAGAGAAATAAGGAAGGACATACGGCTCAAGTTGTATTTACAAAAGAACACAAAGACTTACTAAACGAAGGGGAGGTTTGGATGAAAGATACATCCGGATCGTGCATGATAGTGGGTGCCCTCATTGCTACAGTAGCATTTGCAGCTGCTTTCACTGTACGATGAGGTCTTATTAGTGAGTTGGATAGCACTAAGAATGGTTCCCCAGTTTTCTTGGGACGGGTGTCATTTTTGGTGTTTGTGGTAGCTGATGCCTTAGCTTTATTCTCTTCTATAACATCGGTTCTCATATTCTTAGCGATATATACATCAAGATATTCGGAAATGGACTTCCTTTTGTCTCTACCACAAAAGTTAATTATAGGGCTTTCAACACTTTTCATTTCTATGGCCTCAATACTTGCAGCTTTTGGTGCATTGTTGTATATCGTGGTTGGAGAGAAGTTCCCGCAAGAGCTAGTTCCTATAGCATTGCTTGGTTGTGCTCCTACGTCCTTGTTTGTATGGTTTGGATTATCATTGTTTTATGAAATGTTTCGTTCTACATATTGGGTTAGCCTATTTCGGAATCACAGATATATCGATCCTAGAATTAAGAAGAACCACAACAAAAAAAAGAAAACATAGTAACCCGAGTCAGGTCTTTCTGGTCACTATGACTAAAGATATTTTGAGACGCCACATAATTTCTTTGTTGTTTTAGTAGAGATTAATCTCTCTTATTTCTATCAATAACACTCTTGTTACACTCTGTGTACGTTAGCAATTAATTTTGGTGTCTATGTTTTAATTTGTGTCCAACTGACGTGTTTAGTTTGTATTGTTATATCTAGAGTAGAGCTTGTCATGTGCTGTAATTATCTTCCTTCTGCTTGTCTTGTGTTTGTATAAAAGATTTTATCTGTTTTCTTTCTTCCTTAATAAAAAATAATTTTTACCAATTCTATTATGATATCGGACAAAACCTAGGGTTTTCAATCCATTCAGATTATGCTTTCCGCCACTAATTTTCTGCAAATTCTTTCTTCAATCTTCGTCTTCATTTTCTTTCTTCCATATCTGCATCAATGGCAAGAAATCAAGAAAACCAAATAAACTCAATCACATCAATTCCTCTTAATACTTTGTCTAATATCATACCTCTTGAACTTCAATACGAGAATTTCTTAACATGGAGAACTCTAATCACTCATGTGTTAAAGAAACTCCACATTCTTGGCTATGTTACTGGTGCAATTTCGTGCCCAGATGCAGTTGTTTCCATGGAGACATGAACCACTCAAACAATCAGTCCTCTCTATACTTCTTGGAAAGATATTAATACTACAATTCTTTTACTTCTTATTAACTTAATTTCTCCAAATGTAATCTCTTATGTTGCTGGTTCTATAACTTCTAAAGAATTACTGGATCATGTTGTTCAATTGAGAACAAAGCTTCAAAACATCAATTTAGGTACTTCTTGGTAACTACTTACATATATGAAATAAGCAAGATCCGCATTCTCTTGTTTCTTGTGGATATACTATTAGTGATAGTTAATTGCTTGTCTCTGTTCTAAGAGGACTACCTTCCGAATACTCTTCTTTTTGCACTTCAATTAGAATCAAACATCCAGTTGTCTCTTTTAGGAATTTACACAATTTATTACTAAGTGAGGAAATCAACATCTCTGAATCCAAACAAACTATTGTGTCTGATGCTAATTCTAAAGCATTTCTTGCAAGTTATAGTTCTTCTACTTTTAATTCTAACCACAACAACAATTAGAACAATCAAATGCATTCCTGTGGTGGTGCAAATAATAATTTTCGTGGTGGTAGAAGTAGAGGTTACAATTCAGGTAGAGGTGGTGGTCGTTCTCGTTCTTTCACTGGAAATTATGGTTATCATGTATCTAATTCGTATCCAATAATGATAAATGATTGACCTACATCTCAGATATTTTTCAAATATGGACATTCAGCTGCGGAGTGTCGTCATAGGAGAAATTTTTCTTATCAGGGACATGTTGCTCCTCAAAATCTCTCTGCAATGATGCCTTATGGTCCTTATAGTGCTGGTATTCTTGGAGAGAATCCTTGGTACTTTGACGTTGGTGCTACAAATCCTTTGACTTCAAACATGAACAACTTGCATATGTCTGCTCCTTAAAATGGTTCTGACAAGATTAATACTGCTTCAGGTGAATGTATGTCAATTTCTCATTGTGGTAGTCAGATATTGTTATTCCTAACTATGAATTTAAACCGAACAACACTTCATGTGCCTAAGTCCTCTAGCAATTTTTTTTTTGCACAAGTTTGCTAGTGAAAATACTTGTTCATTAACTTTCGATTCGACTGGTTATTCCATTAGGGATCTCAAGTTGGGGAAGACTATATTTCAAGGTTCAACTGAGAATGGTCTATATCCCTTATACTGCAATATTTCAAGTCATCACCAGTCACCTAATTCAATAACTATTACAGCTTTATCAACTATCAACACCTCAGTTGAACTATCATAGAAGACTTGCTCATCCCTCATTTGAGTATATGTCCAAAGTCTGTAAATCTTTAGGTTTGAGTAAAGCAGTTAATAAACCTTTATTCTGCAATGATTGTCAGTTAACTAGGAGTCATAAACAACCCTTTTTAGTATTTTTTTTTCTTTTCTTTCTATATCCACTTATCATTTGCATCTTTTACACATGGATGTCTGGGGACATGCTCCTATCAATTCTATAATTGGATACAAATATTATGTCAACATAGTGGATTATTTTTCAAAGTTTTGTTAGGTTTATCCACTAA
This sequence comes from Papaver somniferum, assembly GCF_003573695.1. Taxonomy (NCBI): domain Eukaryota; kingdom Viridiplantae; phylum Streptophyta; class Magnoliopsida; order Ranunculales; family Papaveraceae; genus Papaver; species Papaver somniferum. Next base: position 129,628,090 of record NC_039359.1, read on the forward strand.
AGAATAAAAATGACTTTAAAGTTATATTTCATTGTTTTGAGTCATTTGCTTAAAAACTATTTTCCACACATATTTCAGTTATAAGAACATATGGTGGAGGAGAGTTTGTTAATAATGAATTTGGTGATATTCTTAATACAACTGGTATTAATTAGTCATGAACTAATGTGCCCTCATGCCCCTGAGCAGAATGGGGTTGATGAATCTAACCACAAGCATTTGTTAGAAATAACTAGAACTTTCTTAAATTCAATCAGGATTGTCAGAATATTATTGGGTTGATGCTTTACAAACAGCAGACTGTGTGATAAATATACTACCAACAAAACTACTTCAGTCTATATCTCCATTTCAGGTTTTATTTTAGAAGCAACCAACTGATTATAAGTTCTTAAAGTTTTTTGGGTATCTGTGCTTTCACTGGTTAAGACCTTACACAACAAACAAACTACATCCTAGAAGTATTTCTTATATCTTTTTAGGATACAATCAAACCATAAAGGGATAGCACTGGAAGAGTTTACATATCCATACATGTGATATTCAATGAACAATGTTTTCCTTAATTTGGCACATAATTCTCCATATAAATCATGTCGATCAACTCTACCAGATAGTCAAGTAACTACTTCTGAAAATATTAGGGGTTTTTCTCATGCTTCCTCAGTTACCAATGCACCTGACACTGTTAATACTTCTAGTCATACTATTTCAGCTTCAACTACTTCATCTACTGAAGTTACTTCTGATACTTCTGTACTTATTTCAGCTCCAACAGTTGCTACAGATACTTCTACACATCCTATGACTACAAGGGATAAACATGGTATTTTTAAACCAAAAGCATTTTTTGCCACTAAACATGTTTTGCATGCAACTTTACTTATTGAAGTGTCACCACCAGTTCCAACTTGCTTTACACAGGCTAACAAACATCCAAAGTGGAGGAATTCAATGTTTGTTGAACATGAAGCTTTCTAACAAGCAAATACATGGACCAAGGTTCCACCACATCCATCTCAAAATGTGGTTGGTTGTAAATGGATCTTTATACTTAAATATAAACCAAATGGTACTGTTGATAAGTATAAATCCATACTAGTTTTCAAAAGGCTTTCATCAAATTGAGGGTTTGGACTACACTGAAACTTTCGGTCCAATCATTAAACCAACAATAATTAAGATAGCTATCTCCTTAGCAGTTAACTTTAATTGGGACATAAAACAAATAAATGTAAACAACTCATTTCTGCATGGATACTTACAAGAGGAAGTTTATATGATGCAACCACCTGGCTTTCAAGACAAAGATCATCCTGACTATGTATGCAAATTACATAAGTCTATCTATGGACTCAAAGAGTCACCAAGGGCCTTGATAGACACATTTTTGTTTCTGAATTGTCCTCAATGTCTGCATTGTTAGTGCTCGATTTTGTACTAATTTTGGTGTTTTTATGTGTGTATAGATGCCTTTGGAGAAATAAACTCTTATGGAAGAAGTTGCTCGCAAAGTGCCATTTGGATCCCCTGTGAAAATTACTAAAGGCACCACAGAGGAGTGTTAAAGGCGCCCTAGAAATGTGTTGGAAACACCCCAGAAAAGTGCTCAGGGCACCCCCCACAAAAAAAAGTGTTAAAGACACCCACTAAATTACTAAGGGCACCCTCAGAACAGTTGTTAAAGGCACCCAGAATTCGGATAAGGGCACCCCCTTCTTCATCGTTCAAACAAAGTCGTCTTGGCAGGAAAGTCTATCTCTCTACTGCGTTATCTTCTGGATTGGTTTTGAGCGAGATTTTCTCGGATTTCTTCACGGGAATGAGTTGGAATTAACCTGTTTGGTCAAAACAGAAGTGTTATATGGCTTAGAAACGAGAAAAAAAGAAGGGAACGTATAAACGAAAGGAAACATGAAGTGGAGGAAGACACATGATTGTGTGTAATTTCATGTGGTTAACTCATGTATAGAACATGTCTGGAGTGTGCCGAGCAACAACAGGTGCGTGAAGGAGATAAGTAAGAATAATTGACAATATTAGGCGCGTGCAAAGAAAAAAAAAGGAAAGACAAATATTCCGAGAACTGCATTTACTCTGAGAAGATTTTCTGCATTTACTGCGAAATATAGAGGTCATGTGAGTATAAATAGAGTTGACTGATGTCATAGAAGGGGGCGGAGAGTTTAGGAGAGGTACATATCATCAACAGAGCCGGAAAGTTAAGTTACAGAGAATCACCATTGCTGCTGATGTGAAGAACACGAAGAACATAAGACGCACGTTGAACAGTCGTAATTGCTACAGTAGTAGTGACAGTTATCATTTATCGTTCTCTGTAACAGTTCAGTTTGTAACAAACATAATTGTTACAAACCCGGTTTTAATCATTTTCTCCCATTTTCATCATTTGTAAACACTTTGGGAAATGAAATCAACTTTTGAGCGTGTTTCCATTATGATGAGCTAGACCCAATCCTTGGGGCGACGGAGGAAGCTATCTTGTCAATGAAAAAGTGGTAATTCCCAATTATTTAATTTGTGAATTTTTATTTATGATTATTTGCCTAGATTGAAAATAAATTTTATGATTTTTGTTAAACAATTGTATCTTTTATTGATGGAACATACTTAGCCTAGGGTTTTGATGTCCCATTCTTTGGGTTAACATTTGTTGTTTCTAAAAATCTACTTTTGCAATAGTTGAGAATCAAATTGAACGTGTGAAATTGCATGGTTATAATTAGTATCACTTTGGAATTGGTAAATAGCGGAATCCTTTCCCCAGTCTCTCCATAATTTTCACGACACTTTTTATTTTGAGTTTGTTATTTTTATTTATAAAAATTAAGTCTAAAAAAATCTGTTTTCACAAGTCTCAACGAACCATATTAGTTACCACTTCTACAACCACTGTAAAAAATACCATCAGGCCTAGTATGAGAATTCCTTAAATGTACTTGTTCAATTGGGTTTCAAACCATCCTTGGCTGATACTTCATTATTTTTTCAAAAGATGGGTTCAAGAATCACTATTGTATTGGTGTATGTTGATGACATACTTATTATAGGTAGTTATTCTACTTATTGTGATGAAATGATCTCTTGCTTCAAAAAATTCTTCATTGTAAAGGATTTAGGATCTGTCAACTACTTCTTGGGCATGGAAGTAAGGAGAAGCAGTTCTGGTATTTTTCTACATCAAACTAGTATAGTCTTGATCTTCTTCAAAAATGCAATATGGTAGGTGCAAAACCTTGCAGTTCTCCTGGTCCACCAGATGCTAAACTGAGTACCAAATATGGTGAATTACTTCAAAATTCAACTGAGTACATATCACTTGTTGGAGCTTTGCAATATCTTACTTGGTCCAGACCTGAAATTGCCTACTATGTGAATCAGGTATGTCAATTTATGCACTCACCTACTACAACACATCTATCAGCAACAAAGAGAATACTTAAATATATTAAAGGCACTCTAGGACAGGACATATTATTCACTAAGGGCGTTACTGTTGTATCCGGTTACACTGATGCTGATTGGGGAGGAGATCCTGACACTATAAGGTCCACAAGTGGTTTTTGTTTGTTCTTTCGTAATAATCCAATCTCTTGGTCTGCTAAAAGCAACCAACTATCACTAGAAGATCTACAGAAGCTGCGTACAAATGTTTATCAACATCTCAAAGATTTATACATTTTTCTACCTTCTTCACCGCAGCTGCTTTGTGATAACAGAAGCTCAGTATCCCTTGCTTGAAATCTAGTTCTACACAGCAAAATGAAACATCTAGTTAAAGATTATCATTTTATCAGAGAATTAGTTCAGTACAATACTTTCAAGGTTTCTTATGTCTCTATTATTCAACAACTGGATGATATCTTTACAAATGGACTTGCAGGACCGCGGTTTACTTTTCTAAAGAACAAACTGAACGTGGTTTCTCCCTTTCGGTTTGCGGGAGACTAGTAGAGTAATCTCTCTTATTTCTGTCGGTAACACTCTTGTTACACTCTGTGTACGTTAGCAGTTATTTTTGGTGTCCGTATTTTAATCTATGTCCAACTGACGTGTTCAGTTTGTATTGGTCTAGCTAGAGTACGGCTTGTCATGTGTTGTAATTCTCTTTCCTCCTGTGTTTGTATAAAAGATTCCGAATTTGTGTATTTATATTTTAGGGTTATTTTGCGTTTTCTCCCCTGCCAAGATTGCTAATTAGTGTTTCCTCCCCAAATAGATTGAAATTAGTGTTTCCTCCTATCGTTAGGAATTCCGTCCATTAATCAGTTAGCTGAGTCAGCACATGTGCGCGCGTGGCAGAAATTGTACACGTGTTTCGTCACCTTCCCAAAATACCCTCTAAAGATCCCTTACCTCCAAAACCCAAAAATGTCTGAACAATACACACTTGCTAGACTTGCTTCTTCATCGTCACTTTTACAGAAGCCAGCCGGGTCTTCGGCATAAACCAGAAAAGAATAGATAATCAAACTTTTTGTTCATTGATCATCATTTAAATGGAGAAATCAAATAAACTTTTAAATCAAAACCCAACTTAAGATTCCCAACAAAACAAATTATTCAACCGAAAAAATCAAACAAAATCTCTGTTAACCAGTTGGACAATACCCATGTTAGTTTGTCACCCAACATTAAACATCTATTTCATGTCATTTTGCTGCTCTAATAAAAGACAAGTATACACCACTAATGGGGTCGTCAATCTTATTTACATCCCTTACCTCCAAAACCCAATTGTGTTCCATAAAATCATCACCATTTATTGTCAATCTCCGATCTATACTTGAATCTAAATCTAAAATCGAGTTTATGTTCGATCTAATTCATCCAATAATCCATAAAATATCTTAAAGATGTTAATGGGATCAATCCAAATGGAACTGGAGATGGGGTCGGGATGAAATTAATAATGATGAATATACTGTTAGTAATTCCTAATGGAATTGAAAAAAATATTTTTGCTTGCCTAATGGATTTGAGTGAATCAGTGATCAAGAATAGGGGTTTGGGGAATGAGTTAATGAAGATGGGACTTGGTGATCTTATATTCAGATCTACAAAATTCTAATTTGTTTTGATAAAAAAAAACACCCTAATTTTAGAATTCTAAAATCTCATGAAACGTGATATGGGAAGGGTTAGGATGAGGGGGTCTTGGGGTTAGGATGAGTTTTAACCGATGAAGAAGACGAGGGTATTTTAGGTAGTTTATGCGGCACGTGTACCTTTTTTCCACTGTATATTGATGCTGACACATCTAACTGATATTTGGATGGAAAATGTAACGACGGGAGGAAACATTAATTTCAATCTATTTGGGGGAGGAAACGCTAATTAGTAATTTTGGGAGGGGAGGAAACACAAAATAGCCCTATATTTAAACAAACAAGTTTGCAAGTTTCGTTATTCAGCCCTACTAGATGAGCTGAACAATCGCTGCAGATATTTAGTGACACGCAACAACATATAAAACACAAACAAATATTGCTGCGAATACAAAATCCCTACAAATATTTTGCATCTACAGAAGTTTATTGCATGCATATTTTTGCAGCTGTGAAGTTTTATAACATACAAGCGGACGTCATTTCCCTTGGCATAGTGGTGAAGGCCTATATATAGAGCATTGGGGCACAACATATAATCATTGATGCACATAAGGATCATAGCAAATCACTTATTAATATTTCAACAAGTCTCAAACTCAAAGCTCTTACATATACTAATGAAATCCACACATATAATATTATTCCAGTACAAATAAAATGAAAATACATGCAGTATTACTAAAGCACACGCTTAAGAAACTAACAACACAGACACAAAAGTTTGATTTCCCCTGTTCCTTGGACGCAATGACTTGACTAGCCCGAAGTTCAGCTGCAAGAATTTCAGCTTGCCAAAAACGCTTAAGAATTTCAGCTGTTAAGAAGAACTAACAGACACATCATCACTCATGTGATGACTATACTTGGTAATAAACTCATGTGCAACTTTAACGCAGTTCTCAATCAAGAGGCCGTAGATACTACTCTTCTCTTCAGCGATGACGGCAACGTCATCATCGGGAGTAGAGGGAGAAGGAAAGGAAAAAATGGAGGGATAAAGAGAGCGAGAAGAAGATGATGAAGGAAAGGGAGAAGAAGGGGGAGTGTAGGGAGGAGGATAGGACGGAGAGGGAGAGGGAGAAGAAGAGGGAGGTGGAGAGGCAGGAGGATTCGAGGGAGGTGGAGAATCTGGAGATGTAGGAGGATTCGAGGGAGGTGGAGAGGTAGGAGGAGTCGGGGGAGAACAAGAGGGGGGTGCTGCTGGACTAGGAGCATCATAATAATCATGTAAAGCTTTGAATCCAAGAAAAGGAATATGATGTTGATGACAGACCAACGCAATTGCAGCTCCTTCCATATCACATGAACTGACATGAAACTTCGAGTTTAAGAAGTTCTTGTATGCATAATTATCTACATACATACTTGCACTGCTCCCTTTTTTCACTGCTACTACTTTTGGTGTCTTCTGCAAGCAATATGTGCCTTCTTTTGTGCATCCTTTTAATGCTACTACCTGTTAATAGGAAAAAAAAATAGTAATCATTTTTTTCATAGAATTGCCGAAGAAATCACGTATATGGGCTAAGGTCACTTTAAGCCATAGAATTGCCGAAAAAATTAGTAATCGTTTTTTGTGGATCAAGGTCACTGTAAACCATCGATCCACTTATACTTTTAAGTGACTGCGAAATTGAATTAACAACTTATGATGCATGGTTGTCCAAGAGATACATATTTTAGTCGAGGCAGAAACATTTTTTCGCCAAAGTGACCTTGATGCAATGATGCTTTAGTATAGTTTAAGCGATTCATAGTCAGATATATATGTCGCGTTCGCAAACTAGCTAGACACAATCTGACGAAACATGAATGGAAACCATGCAAGATTTTAGATGCCAAATCAACTAGATATGTAGTATATATTGTACCTCTAGCTTCTTGGCTGTTTCGTAGTACGTATATGGAGTAGGAACCCAAAAAACTGAATCTTTTGTTTCACCAGCATGAAATATTTCTTCGGGTTGATACCAAATGTTGTTTAGGTCATTATCATAGGAATAATCTTTGTCCTTCCCATCAGTCTTGTTTGTGTAATAATCAGCAAATTTCAGATAACCATAATCTCTCGAAAAATATCCTTCTTCTTCAAAAGCTAATTCATCGTCCGGACCATACCCATACCTCTACAAAATCCGAAAGACGAAGAAAAAGAAAATTAAACAACTTTGTCAGATAAATAAATCAAGTGCAACAATAATTATGATAATCAAATCACCTGCCAGTTCCAGTATCCGGTATGAGCCCAATATTCAGGAATCACTATGTCACCCATATTCATTTTACTATCAGCATTAGTCGCTAATCCATAGTGAAGAACGTGCTTAATTTTGAAGAATCCACATAACATTTGTGTAGTAATCGCTGCATTCATCTGTCGCAGTGAAAAACACAGTTTGAGCCAATATTCATAGCAAGGTGACAAAAATAAGGCCAAAATAATAAGTAACTCTTCCTAACTATTGATTTACCATGCCCATCCCTGTCACGGCGACTATCATCTTCCTGTCACCGATATGTCCAATGTAAAACCTTCTGCCTTTACATGACACCATCAAAAATTAACAGTTAGGCATCATTGATCAAGCTTAGTGCATGAAAACTGGATTCCAGTCAAGGAGCTTACTTGGTTAAGTGTATTGAAATTTAAATAATCTTAATTAGGCAACTTAAACAACATGGCTGGGTGGTGTAGTTGGTTATCACGTTAGTCTCACACAGTAAAGGTCCCCATTTCGAACCTGGGCTTAGACAAATTCCTTTTCTTTTTTTTTTTGGAGAAAAATAAAATTGCACACTTTGTTGAGAAAATAAATTTGGGAAACATTTAAGTCAGAAACTGAGAATGAACAAACTATACCTGATAATACTACATGAGAAATTTTACTGTTGATATGAAAGTTCGGCGACTTCAAGAACGGTTGCAACTCTGAGTCTTTGGAGACGAGTAAACCACTGTAAGGACCATCTTTATTAACCTTACTGATCATTTTGTAATCAGATTTTGAAAGTGCAGCTTCAGATGTTTCAAAATTGGAACATACCACAATCAGCAGAGTGACTGTTATGACAACCCGTAAACCACCCATTTTTGTGTTGAAGTCTTGATGAATGATCTCTCAACAGTTCATCCACCTTATATGGAGTAGCAAGGCTATAAACAGGCAGTGAAGTAAACTTACGGCAAGGTTAGATTTTTTTTGGTTTTTCACTAGAACTTGAAAATTGTTGAGAAAAGTTTGATTTATTTGACATCAAAGTGTATTTTTGTTAGAATAAGTGGTAGTGTATAAATACTAATCACTTGTTTGTATTCATGAAGCTGCAAACCTAGAATTTAGTTGCTAACTTGACAAGTATTGAAGAAATTTCGAAGAAACCTCGCGCATTGTCGCGAAATCTATCAATCATAAAAATCCAACAGAGAAGAGACTTGTGAAAGAGTAGGTTACAATTAATACTATTGGCTTTCTTGAGCAAATGAAGGAATGTATTTCATTTTTAGTTCATCAATGCATCTTCTGGCTGGTTATTATTGATGGGTGAGCATTTCCAACTTTTTAGTTGCAATGGTATCTTGCGGGGCTAGCTCAGTTGGGAGAGCGTCAGAGTGAAGATCTGAAGGTCGCGTGTTCTATCCTCGCATTCGACGAAACATGTTCAGGGACCAAAACTGCTTAGCAGGCTGAGCTAATCATAAACACTTGGTATGTACATGTATCCCTGGCTTACTTAAAAACAGACTCTCAGAGCGCAGGTTCAGTCAGATAAGTGAAATTCCAGGAATTAAGAGAGTAATGCACTGTACACACTTTCTTTGTGGCACAGGAGATTCTGTAAGTAAAGAAAAGAAAGGATTCTCCACCAGAGACTGCAATAGTGAGATGTCACCAAATAATTAGAGACCAGGAGGTTTAAGAAAGGGAACAGCTCCAAGAATCTCTTCAAAGTCAACTGGGAAGTTGAGCGCTTGATTGATTATCTCAGGTGAAGAGGTCTTCGCTTTCCATGTAGTGTACCAAGGTCCTCCGCCAGTTTCTAGTGCTGCCATATTGCTTGTAACGTCTAGAATAACCTACAAATGATCAAGGATGATAGTTCTCAATTTCGTAGTAAATAAAGCTACCCGGCTATAGAATCAAGAAAATCAAATGAGAAATTTGGCTTTTCTTGACCATCTGATCTGAATAATTTTAAATGATAGGCATGCAATGCCAAATGACGAGTAACAGAAAAATCTGATCGATGGAGACCAATGTGGATTTCGTGAGTAACCTATCACTTATGCTTAGTACGAGCGTAATTCATTGCAACTTCTTTTGTAGCTCTCTAGAGATACCAACAGTCTCAGAAAACTGAACCTTTTAGTGGTACTAAGAAATCTCAGTATCATTGGATCTTCTTGTGATAGGAAGAAATCTCAGTATGATGGACCTAGGGAGATTATGTGGAGGGTATGTAGGTAGTTTCGTGTGGTCCTTTGTGTAGGCTATAACAGCAGACCAGAAGGAAATTAAAGAGAGCATTAAAATTAAGAGAATCACGCACCTTTCCCTTACTACCATCATATCTCTTTTCCCACATTTGTAATCTAAGATCCCCGAAACAGGTATCTCTGCAAGCTACTGCAAGCCCTGCTTCAGATGTAGGAGCTCGCAACGGAGTTCCTGGATCCTTTGTAGTTCCCTCTAATTCCACCTGTGAATCAAAATAAGATTTGTAATTATACGCAATGAAAAGAAAACAATAATAACAATTATTATTTATAGTTATTGATGGCCCGGTGGCAAACATTGTAGTAGGAAGATTATCTCAACATAAATTAAACACTTCCACATACACGCTCAAGCAAAATAACTACTGATGTCAATCGCATGTTGTTGTTGTTTTTTTTTTTTCCTGATGAAATTGGCATGTCTGCTAGGTCTATGACTTAGCATTATAAAGAACAAAACTTAGCTAAATTAGACGAGGAGATCACCTTATATGATCCATTTTCTGCATACATGTGCCAATAACCCCATGGTGCAATCTCCCAATTAACAACACCATTCCATGGAACAAATTCATAAAATTTTCCTCCACAATGAACTCCGATCTGCATAAATACAAGTATCTGGTTAGTTCATACGCTCTTGCAAAATCCGCAAGGAGTAGATTGAAAACAAGCATAAAAGATCAATAGTTTTTGCAACTACTTAACTAAACAGTGTGGTGATCTAAGAATTACAAATAAATCAGTCTGCAAGCCTAAACATAAAATTGCCCCAATAAATAATGATTAGTTAAACGTGATAGGTAGTAAACTTAGCAGATTCAGTGATAATAGTACCACTAATCCTTCGTAAAAGAGATTGATAATTGCGAGGAAGATAAACAAGATTGCTGTGGGGGGAAAAGCCCATAAAGTATGTACCAGTGCAGCATTTTCATAGCTGTTCAATCCAGGCAGTTCCCTTAAACCACCGGCAGCAGTCAAAGCAACTTCTCCTTCTCCGCCTTGAAAAACATTGCATTGAGCCTGCAATAAGACACCAACCATCGATCCCTTAGTACTAAAAACTCTCAACAGTTCATCAATCAAAAGATTCAGCAGATACACTACACCTCACGTCAACTATGGATTTTGGAGTAGTAACTTATGGGTGATGGCTTTTTTATGGCTTAGCAACAAATCATTCTTGGTTTGAGTAAAACAGGATTAGTGATAACACTAGTTAATGTGATTAATTTTGCATTGGCTTTCTTATGGCTTTGCAACGAATCATGCCTGGTTTGAGTAAAAGAGGATCAGTGATGATACTAATGTGTGATAAGAATCTATAATTATGTACTTCAGCTCATATTTGGTTAATATTACATCAACTCTAAAGTAGCTTAATGACACCATTAATGTCCATATGTCTAGTGTGAGGTATCTCTACAACTTGTTGTGGTAAGGTTGAAAAACATGTTTTTAAAGCATCAAATGAACGCTCTTCTAGCCTCTTCACATAGGCATGAGGAGATAAGAGAAGAAGTTCAAGTCTAAAACTTAGTAACAGCTATATTTCTGTATTTCAACTCAATATGAGCTGTTTTATGCCATCATGGTTGTAGTTTATCCCAAGTTATTGAACACATCATCTATTTCAGCATACTGAACAATCATAATCATGTTTAAGCCTGAGAAATCATGTTAACGAACTGAATTGCTAACACTGGGCCACTGGCAATGAAATGAACAATTGCAGATAATACACCAATTGACATACTGCAAACTTCAGAATACTTGGACTATTTTTTTTTTCACCCCCTTTCTCACAGGTATAACTACATTTGAACTAAGCATTCGTAGATGGAAACATTTAGATTCTTACCCAGAACCATTTCTTTGGGAACGCTCCACCCCAATTCTTCTCTGAGTAAGAAGGTGCATTTTCAAATTCAAAAAGTTCGCCGTCCCATTCTATCCAGCCTGGAATGAACGTTAAGAATCTGAGATGTCTTACAATTACAAAATTAACAAACACAGACAGGTGGAATCACTTTTTAAGTGGGTTTCTTGTTGTGCTAAGGTTAGCTTCGAAGAGTACCCACAGATCATATTATCTTGTGTGACTTGTGTCCTCTACTTCTTTCTCTGGGCTATCACAATCACAAATTAACAGTAATTTGTGGAATGCACAGCATCATCGCATGTGTCTTTACACAAATCACGCAAAGTTCGCGACCTCCTAATGGTTGTTTCCTCATTAGAAATAACATATCTGACTAATATTAGTGGATAACAAAGAAACTAGATGTGGAGCAAATCATATCCAAATTCACTAGGCAGAAGTAAGAACATTGATGCATACCTGTGGAGAGTCCACCTGCCATGCAAACTTGCCAATGAGGCTCAAATACAGGAAAAGCTGCAAGCCAGCCTGCTGTAGCTTTTTGGTTCGAGCCAACATCACCCCAACCGTAAACAGGACGCGTACTATATTTCCATCGTGCAGTCTTTACAGTGTTCACGTAACTTGATCTGCCAACTCGAATAAAAGAGATAAATTAGGCGAGATATCATCAAGTTACCAACCACCCACGGATGCACAAATAAAATAAAAAATAATAATTTCTGTGGTAGTTTGAGCTACAACCAACCGAATAGGAAGATCTTTTTTTTTTGTTGTTTACATAACTCTTTTCTTAAAATTTACCTCGAGGAGACCTCTTTACTTTGATTTCACATGAAAGGAAATAAGGAAAGAAACACATTTTAACATTTACAGACCCCATATGGTGAAACTCCAACAATCAAATTTTCAGCTTGAGTTTAAATAGTATAATTCAACTTTCTTAGCTGCTTAAGGCATACCTATAGAGAATCATACATTCGGATGGTACGAGAGATGAGTGTCAGACATTTGCACTACTTAAACACATGCTTTTAACATCGAGAATCATTTCCAAAACCTGACTTGTAATGTATTCCTAAAGACATTCTAGAGTTTGCATTGTGATATTATGATAGGCGTATCAGGATAGGAGTGCAAAACACCATGCCAAGCATTAAAATTTCCGACTCTCGAAGAGTATTTTGTCTACGTTAAGTGGGAAGGACGAAAGAGAAGGTAATGCTTGTCCGCCATCAAGTTGTTAACACATTTGATCTAAAATGACAACGGAAAAGACTGAAATAGACCAGCTTGTATAAGAAAGTCCAACAGCCAGATTACAACACTTATACAAATTTACCTACTCTGACTGTAGGATCCCGATGAAATCAGTTCACATTAAAACCATTGAGCACTGAATATAACAAAATTGAAACCCGTACCTGCGTAAAACTATGACCTTATACATTCACTAAACAAACTTTAATTTCTTTTAATAGTACATGGCATACCTTCCATCATCACAGATAAAGCCTTGATTCCAAAGTGGGGTAACTTGGAAGCCTTCAGAGACTTTATCATCAAATACCTGAGGAAAAAACCATAAAAAAAGGGAATTTGCTGATTACTACATTTTAAGAATCAACCCCACAAGCTCACTAATAACTATTTTTCAAATCCGCAACAAACACCAACGGGCACTTTCAAAAGTTAAATCTCATAAGTTTAAGGAGCTACTATTCGAGCAACATTCTAGTGATTTATTTGTCAGCAATAAAGCACCAAGCAAAGAATATCGACATTTCTCACTCTCATCTATTTGTAAATGTGAAGCAAACATGTTACACGTATACTACCTAGCTACCAATAAGAATGTTCCAAACAGAAACTAGCATAGTTCCCTAAGCACATTGATGGTTATAAATATCCTCATTCTTTATCAAAAAGTCAAAAACTAAATGGCCAGAAAGAAAAAAGAAGCGAAATGAAACTTTGAATGCATTGATTTTGAATCTCAAGAGGTATGGACCTGAGGAGGAACTTCCCTATTTGGGGGTGGCGAGGCTTTTCCTGCTGTAAAGGTGTTCCCTAGTGTTAACTCATGCCTACCTATGCATTAAAACTCATTGTTAAATAAGCATCACAAATACAAGAAATAAAATCATCCCAACCTAGGGGAATCACAAAATTAACCAAATATGGCAAGCAGTAAACTTACCTCCCCAAAAGTGCTGAGATTCCTCAGAAAACTGACAAATGTACTTATCATCTGGTCCAAGAATTTGAGCCCCAACTCCAGTAAATCTAGGTCCATTGAAAATCTGTTCTAATGTACTCATTTTCTTACGAAATGCAGGATTCTCCACTGAATACATAAAACAGAAACTTTGCCTCCTTTCTGGAATTGACACCTTAAAATACCAACCCTCGAAAAATTTCCTTGTAGTTCCATCAAAATGATACCTTCACATACAAAAATCACATAAAATTACAAACTTTCCTACACTAAACACCCATTGGAACAAACTACAGCATCCTTGAATGCAATTAACAAAACCTAAGAACAAAAAGTGGCGAATTGAGCAAAGTATTAGACTTACCCACTGTGTGGAGTTCGCAGTTCTCTATTGGGAGGCGTTTTAGTATAAGTTGGATTCAAAGAAACCTTATTTTCCACTGAATCAATATTCTCTGTAATCGGTTCCGCAACAGCAAAAATTCGAGATTTTGATTGAAACCCAGACTTTAGAAGAGATAATCGAGATGTTTTAATCATAGAAGTATCATTAGAAACCTTTAAGAAATTAAGATTTCTGGAGAGATTAGTTTGAAACCCTAGATTAGAAGGAGAAATGCGAATTCCAGTGACAGGATTGATACAGTGAGTAGATACGGTGAGATCCATTGAGAAATTTGATACAGATACAGAAGAAAAATAAAGTTCGGAGAGAAAAATGAAAGATATTTTAAGGTTCCCGTTTTGTACTACTGACAAGTGGTTGAAGTTGGAACTCGAGTTCCTTCATCAGTCAGTCACTTCACTTCGCTAAAAACTATAACTAATAAGGCAGGTTACTATGGGGGTGGCTAATCCCCTCATATGCCGAACTTGCCGAGCCACCGTTGGAACGTCGTTAAGCGATCGAGTCTCTACCGTTTGATTGATTTTAAACTTCTAACGGCTCATCCTCCAGTGCTATAAAAATTTGACATTCAAACTCAAATTTTATACCAAATTTTTTGTGTAAAAATTTTCTATTTTTTCTTTACAAAATGGTAAAGTTTGAATCCCAACTTGACTTGGCTACCCAACTTGATTCTTCGGGAGTGGTGCTTGAAGTCGTTGTTAGTAAGATATGTGAGTCTGTGACGGTTATAAAGAAATAGGTAAAAACCAAAGAAGTCTACAAGCTTTGGATATTAACCAAATCAAACCTCCAACTAAGAAAAGACAAAAAAAAGTTCAAGGCAAGGAAAATTTGAAGGCAGAGAAGAAGATAAACAAAGGAAACTCCGTTCATGAGCGCATTGATTGGAAGTTTGGTGAAATGAAGAAGATAAACAAGATGAAGAACATTGTCCCAAATTTTTATTTTTAAAGTCTTTATTCTAAGTTATGTCTAGTTTATATCTTATTATCTTGATTAATGAAAGAGGCACTAATGTAAATCACAATTCGAAAATTAGATTATCAAACTTAATGAAAGATGCACTAGTTTATATTAATAATATCTTAAAAGTAAACTTAAATCTTGATTAAATGCATCATATTTGGGCAACACCCTCAAGATATGATAACAATTATCGAATTGAAAATCTTTTCCCACTCTGTTGCGCCATTCAACCAGACACATTTGCTCCACATCAAATTCGTTTTTACCATTTACTCAGTTTCGATTGCCTTTAATAAGTGCAACAACAAACAAGATCACATCCTTGTTGATTACTCCGAAGCGATGACACAAAGAATTTGCTTCTCGATTATTGAGGTTCAATGTTTCTTCTTGAAATCTCTGAAATATGTTCTGCCATATAGTAAGTTGTTGTTATGCACCATTGGCCATATCTTGTGTAATAAAAATATAATTCCTGCAAATGGATTCATCTTCACCTAAGCTAAATCTGCGACCCCGAACTGATATATTGGATTTGTGGAGTGAAAGAATGAAGATTGAAGAAATGGTGTTAGTTAAAATGAAACTCAATATTGTATTTATAGGATGATGAATTGATGACCGTTGGATGAGATGTTGTGGCTGACCGTGTTTACACCGCTGGTAGTCGACTCTTGACCGGTCGGTTTAGATTACATTGAGCGGTACTCGACCTGGCCTGGCAAAGTGGCAAATTTGCCACTCTGCCATTCCCATAGTGGGTGCAAAAGTGGCAAACTCATGATTTTGCCATGCCCATAGGAACCGTCCTAAAAAGATGTGAAGGTGGACTTCACTTCACTGACCATTTATTGTTGGTAGACCAAGATGTGTTACTAAGAGCAAGTCAAGTAGGACACTTGGCAAACTAACATATTTGATAAGCCAGGTAGATAGACAAATCCAATGTCTTATCATAGAACATTGAGTCGACCGTTGCATATTGGGTCGATCGTCTTAATGTTCTACGACAACGACTATTTTTCAACAGCCAAAAAATTACTACTTTTTCAAACCCTATAAATAAAAAGCACAATTGGGAGATACTCTCACAAATTAGGGGATACTCATGGTTATATGGGCTTGGATTTTGGCTAAGGGGATATTTTTAATTTTGTATGCCCTCAAAACTTAAATCAATTTCAATACTGATATTAGTTTTTGTGTGATTCGGACAATACTTTAATCTTAGTAGTTGCCATATCAATACGACTTAATGGTGTCAAATCCCCAAATCAATACTTTCATCTTGGTGAGGTTAACAGTAAATTCACCATGTAGAAATTTAATATCAAAACTTGTGACTTCAAATAATTAAGCTTGGAATCCGAGAAGGAAAATTTTATATCCAAAAGACCGAGTGGTCAATCTATGTATTGGGTTTGTTTAATATTCTTTTTATGGTACCCAATGGTAACAGTCGGTACTGATATTAGTTTGAATGCAATACCGATTGTTATATAGCCAGTATTTTTTTGTTGATGAAACCAATACCAAATGTTATATTAGCATTGCTTGTAGGTTGAATTCAATACCGAATGAAATTAAGTTACATGGGTACTTTTGCATGTTAGGAGTCGGCATAGTCGATTTTCATGATTCAAATACCGACAGTTAGTTACCAATACAGATTCCATTTGAACCAATGCTGACTGTTGTTTTTTTCTACAATTAAATTGAACTCTCAGCCTTGATATTTTCCATGATCGGTATTGTCGGGTAACACTTTCCACTGCGACTGTTAACACACATGGGAATACTTAAGGATAAGTTTATCCATTACAAAAATTATTTGGATAAGGGGTTCTTAAATTACTTCATAATGCTTTTTTTTTTAGTATCCCCCAATTGTGCCTTCATAAGTAACATACTCATTTAACTTCTCTATTCACACCAAATTCAATCTTCTTTGCAGTTTTTCTCCACTAGAGAAACTTCTAATTCTTATACAACTTTTTTTTTAAAATTTCTCAAAAGAAATGTCTCGATATTTAGATATTAGGCGAACAAGAAATACCTACCACCTAGGACTAAATCCAGTCAACCTATACTGACAACACAATCAAGTTCGGACAAAGAGAACAATCTTAACTTACTTTCTGGTCCAGAATTAGCCAGAGGTGAAGGCTGTTTGTCAACAAAAATGAAGCGAGATAGCGCTGTTCAAAAACCAAGAGGTGGTTGTTACAAAGTTAACAAAGTATATGCAGAGCCACATCATGGTGATATAATTATTGTCGATAAATTTTTCTGGTTTATTTTGTACCATATTGATGCGAACAAATATCTTCACAGATTGTTGTTTGTGTTGGTGGACCGCTGGTGGTATACTACACATACGTTTCATTTTAAAAGACTTTGAAATATGTATGGTTTTTCATACAGTCAATACGAAGATGTGGATGAAATTAACAATTTTAATGTATTACTGGAATAACGCTGTCAGATTTATATTTTCTACTTGGGATAGCTTGCAGTTTGGGAGATGATGTTCTATTTGACCAAGAAAGTTGGTTGGAAGAAGACGGATATAAAGATGAACTTTCGTTGTATTTTGTCGTAACAACATATCCGGAGCACATGAACTTAAGAGGTGGTGGAATTTGTAATTTCGCTTTAAATGCGTTTGGGTATCACAAATTACACTATAACGACCCTGATTCGGAATGTATGACCTTGTCGCGGATACAGAAATTGCCAAGGTATTTATTTTATGGTTATTTGGTTTATGTTTTTCCCCCAACTCAAGCATTGGGGCTCAAGTTGGATGGCTAGAAGCGTTGCGAGATATGGAGGTTGTCGCCACTTATGATTGGGAGTCCGATATCTTGGCCGAGTTGTATATTTGTCTCAATATCGCATCACTGGCCAACCACTAGATTGGAGTACGTGGGTTCGTCATCCATCGAGGGTCTATGGGGAATTTTTGAGGTAAGTATGACAATATATATCCTTTAGATTTATATTAGTTAGAAATTTTAGCAAGTAACTAATTGTATGATGTTTACTTTCAGCTTTTGTGGTATACGTATTAGATTTAGAAGAATGTATGTCCCACTCCCCGACTCTTTAATAAAATACGTACGTGTTATAATTTTCGAGTAAAGGTTAAATGAATAAATCTCTATGGCTTTTAGCAGATCATATAGATTTTTTTTCTTGTGTTTGGAATCATCTTAGAGACCGATCCTTCGTTTTTCTAGGTTCCATATAAACTTGGAGCGTGATCCTGTAACTTGGTAAGCTTGATATTTTAGCCGTTAGTTCTAACTGGTTCATGCAGTTGTAAGCCCCTTCACCCACTATCTCTGTCAAACTTTCATTTGTTTTTTTCAAGTTTTGTTTTGAAAATCATATTTCGGGATGATTTTTTTTTTATGCATAGGTCTATTATTGTTCAGTGAAGATTGATGGATTTCTCTTTTTTTTTTTGGTTTTTCAACATAGATTTGATGAAGTATTTTCACTTCATTATTTTAACTAATTAATTTTTTTCTAATCAATAGCATTAATTGTGTTCTGTCAAATCTAAAAACTTTACTTGATCATAATTAAATTAAGTAAGTATAAACTGGTCTCACTAGAGTTCGGTTATTAATTGGACGATTGTCAAATGAAAACTTAAAATAACACATATTTTGTCGAATTATGGTAACTTTTGAATGAAAACACAACTCGGTATAAATGCTTGTATCCTTCTAAAGAAATACAAATTATTTATGCGTACAATAATCACATTTTGATTTGAATAGGTTTGAAATAATTAAATAAAGCGAAATAGTAAAATCTTTAGAGCTAAATCAAAATTTGTTGTTGAAATGATAACTTTAACCAAACAAACTGTTATCATATGGACGTGGTGAAGATACTTTTAGTAGGCTTAAAAACAAAATGTGCTCAATTATGGAACGATGTGGTATCCAGTTTCAAGGAAGAAGACCTCATAATAATAGGAAAAACTCTTAACCACGTCAAAGTTTTGTTTGCACTAATACATTTTGTTCATGAATATCCCCTCAACTTCCCCTCAACACACACACACATAGGTAAATATGGTAGCCTTTTCCTTTGGGAAAGTGACTTCTTCTTTGACAGAGTCCACCACACAACACATATAACATTGTTAGTATCAGTATCTAAACAAATCATAAGGCATGGGAATGATAACTAACATGCATGGCTACATGGAAGTGGATATGCAACCGACAAAAACAGTGAGCCTTTCTGCATGTAATGGGACAGCATGTGGATAATTCTTGGTTACTATTAGGTGAGCGTTATTTCATTCTAATTAACAGCAACAAAAACGTGACAAGCGGCAACTGCATCTTTCTTTCTTATGGAAGTGATATCATCAATTCCTCTTTGTCAGTATAGCTTTCTGATAGAGGATCAATACTCGGGATAAAATGTCAGATCTAGCTTTTATATTCATTTTCAAGTTTTTTTGACTACCTAGGATATATTTGAGGATGAATCAACTAGTTTAAGCACATATCTGAGTAAGTCATTTGATAATACATAGATTGAAATGATAACTTCGAAAGATAAAATTGAGTACGTGGATTTTAGATTGATCACCAAAATAAGATGATTGAGCATCAATATTATAAAATCCCTCAAATTAAAAAACTTAGAGCACAGATAAATGTACTGACCTCCTGACCGATGTCGTTGACCTCCTGACGGGTGCATTTAAATACGAACTTTCTTTTTTTTTGGTTTATTTAGAATAAAGAGGTATGTCACGTAATTTAATTCTTTGAAGCTCATGGTAACAACTGTCAATAGTCCATGATTTATCACGGTTTTCATCTGTTATTCGAATCGTTATTTATTTGGTGTGACCTTTTATAAATAACTAATAGAGAACGTTATTAAGTATGACGAATAAAATACGTGACTTTAAATCACGAATAGAATCCGTTATTTAGTACCACGGTTATCGTATGTTAAATAAAATAACGGATGACGTTTGTCATAAAGGAGGGACTAATTACAACGGCTATTGGGTGTTACATACAATAACAGCCGGTCACTTTCATCCTACTAATTCAGATTTTAGTATTTTAGGTTTTGTGAATCTGAATTTCATTCGGACTCAGATTTGGTGTATCTCTTTATTTGCAAATTCTAAACAAAAAAAATAGAATCTTAAACACAACAGCTGATATTAACTTTATATCAATTACCAAAAACAAAGAATATCCAAATACAAATTGAATGAAAGAACTCTAGCTACCCAAAGTCTAAACATTAAAACGGAATTCAATCTACAGTCACCTAATCATTAAAATTGAACTCAGTCTACAGTCACCCAATATTGTCACTCTAACTTGAACCCTCTCTTGTAGAATTTACATAAGACACCTCTTGAAACATCTCCAAAGTACTCCATCTCTATCGCAAAACATCGTCGCCTTGCATCCATAATTTCATCAATCATTTGGTGGCTTTGGTCTATCAACATGCACATTCAACCGCTTTTTTCTTGAAGTTCCTAAAAAAAAGGCAAAACGACGAAGGTGTTGCTGGAATCCCAATATCCTGACTAAGAAGCAGGAACAAAAAAGATCTATCGATCTTCACTGCGGGAAAACAATATATTCTAGTAACCATTAAGCTAAAACCATGGTCATACAAACACTTGCACCCACAAAACCATTCAGAGCAAACCTTTATAAATAAATTAAATGCCACTTATACACAACATATATAGTGATTTTCAGAGTCTTCAGTATGCAATATATAAGATTACCTTGAGCTGTTTAGTTACATCTCTAACAGAGGATCTTGAAACTCCAATCCAAGTCTTAGAAAACAAAGCACAAGCTAACAACATAAATAGAAGATAAAACATCACATGAAAAAGATTGGCAACCATATCTGCCAAACTGCAAATTATAAAGTTATAAGTAGCAGAGAAAATGTCATGTGTCAGATAATAGAAAGAAAAGTAATGCAATTTCTACCTTTATGGGGGAAGTAATGTAGTAAGCAATTCCACCAACAGGAATGAACTGGCCACCTGAATATTCAGATTCCTTCCACTTTCCGAGCAAATTCACAAGGAAGTTCGAACTGTGTCACATGTATAGAAACTGTATAAAAAACAGTACAAGGCTAACGAAAGTGTTAGGCATCAAGTGGTATGTTAATTGTTAGATAGTAGGAGTCAAGCATCTGAATCAAACTTCACTGGAGTGTTCTATCTAACTAGGGAGATAAAGTAAAGGTTGGATACAAGAGAAGACTGCAGAATAATGAACATGTTAAGAGGTGTAGAACGTATATGAGCTGCAGATCAAGCAACCATTTCTTGCTTTGGTTTCAATACATACTAGTATGCTTTGGCTTCAATACAATTCCAGAATCTTGAATATTAGGATCAGTTACAATCTCACATTCAAGCACACATGAACGACTTCAATTCCCAAAACAATCAAACTCATGAAGAACTCAGATCAGTTACTATCACAATAACTAATCCCACACACAACAAGCAATATAGAGGAAATGGTCTTACTTTTCTTGTGTCTTTGTCATGATTTGTATGTTATAGTCCTGAACAAGCATGAGGCCAAGGTTTTGGAATTCTCCCAAATTGATATCAGATGACATATATGATGGAAGCATTGCCTTGAGTTTCATCTTCCCATCCCTAGCTGTGAATCAGAAAATAATCAATGTAAATTGATAAATTTCTAAATAAAAGCCTAAGATTCTAAAACTTCTAAGATCGAAGACTGAGACACAACAGCCAAACCCAATAAAATAAAATCCTAACAAAGATAGAAAAAGCTAGATCTATCAAATGGATTAAAATGAAAGAACATCACAAGAATCCCATACCATAGAAACCCCTAAAGGAAACAAATTTACAATAATAATACTTCTCTGCTAACTTTTTAAAAAGGAACTTAAACAGAATTTAGAAATCGATTTTACCTTGGTAAGACCCTTCACATGACTGAAATCACAAAAACAACTTAAATCGATTCAGATTGATGTTTATTGGTATAAAAGATGCATTAACAAACATGAAGACATCAAAATCTCTACCAAATTCCCAATTTCACATAAACCCTGGAGTCTTTACAACAATCTTTCCGAATTTGATTTTTTTTCATGAAAACCCTAGAATCTGACAAGAACATTAAATCTAATCAAATACAAATCAAAGAAGAGAAAACGAAGAAATAGAATCATACGTGAATTGAGGGGTTTGTTTAATGGGAAACAAACGGTTGTTGTTGTCTTTAGGTTTGTTGGAGAATTTAGGTTCCATGGAGAAGATGAAAAAGAATGAGAAAGGGGTTTAAGTTTGGGATTCGGTATAGTTTTTCTGAAGATTTCAGTTTCTGGTTTATGAGATGCAGAAGATGGATAAGAGAGAGGCGCAAAAAGGTTAGGGTTAGAGCGAAAAGGAATGAAGAGCAAGAGACGGTGAAAGCAGCTAAAACCTGGGGCTATAGAAATGCTCCCGAAATTGTTCTATCCTCTGCCAGTGACCAATAGGTCCAATACCGAACTAAATGAAAGACTCAGGCAAATTAGCGGGAGGCTAACCATTTTGAGACTTATAATAACGTGGCATTAAATGTGGCTAGCCACATTCTGGGTATGCAATAAAAGATTAGTGGTGGGCGTATAAATACTAAAAATATTCATCGGACTTATTACGTGATATAATGGTTTTTCGTTAAATCACGCACTTGGTAAATTATCACGTTTAAGAATGACGGTTTTTTTGCGTTAAATGATGGGTCCAACTATTTTCAAGTTATATGACGGAGTTTGTATGTAAGATTCCATTAATCCGTCATTTAAAAACGTGATTAATAGCCCTTTCTGGACTAGTGTGTAGGATTTTCATCATAGACAACCATGGTATCTCCTAGCAGCATGGAGAATATTTTTCCATGACATGCTTAAACCCAAGTATAACCTTGAAACCCATCCTTGATTCCATAATTCTGTCATTGTCGGCATGCAAGTTAAGTACGAATTCACTGAATTTAATCCCAAAACCCATCCCAGTAGATTTCATCCCAAAATTAAATTTTCAAAACAAAAAGTTCTAAAGGAAAATGAAAGTTTGAGGTGATGGATGTAAAGGGGATTACTCTCCATTGGAACCAAGATCGATCTCCAAGATGATAAGATTTTGTTTTTTCAAAGAACTGTAAAATCCATAGAGGTTTATCAAGATGAAAAGAATATTTTTCCAAGATCTGCAAAATCCCTAGGAGGTTTATTTCATTAAATCTCTAACGTGTACGCACTCTATTACTAGATCTTTGGCGAGGTGATTATGGGACCTATGCTCTTCTATAAAACTATTTAAAGCTCACTTGCTAATCATTATGACAAGGCAGATTATTGAATTAACAATATACGGTGAGCGCCTAAGAAACATGTTTGATTGTCAACTATTTTAACACATGCATGACTTTTTTCGTCATATGAAAACTTATAAGCCCCAACTTTCGTCAAATTATGACAACTTTTAAACAAAAACATGACCGGATCTAAAAAGATGGTAGGTAGTCCAAGTTAGGGGGCAGTGCCCTAAACTGATTTCTAAAGAAACAAAAATGCTTAATATGTACAATACTGACATTTTGGTTTGAATATGTTTGGGATATTTTCAATTAAGGAGAACGAATCAGTAGATCAAAATATCTTCGAAAATCATAACTTTGACCAAGCAAATTGTTGTCATGTTGAGTTGTGACAAAGACAAACCCGTCGTTATTCAATCAAACTAGTCAACCCAAAATACGGTTATAAAAAAGAAACTTGGAAGGAAAAAAAAAAGTTTGATAGAGAGAAAAAAATGGGTATAGGGGTCTTACAATACAACTAAGCTCTAAGTTATGTTCCCAGAAATAATAAGTTTAGTAGCTATCGAGTTAAAAATAATATTTCACTAATATATAAACTGTCAAGCTTACTGAACTGTATTTCAAGATGACATGATATAAGAAGAAATCTCAAATATAATCTTAAAGCCAAATCTATTCTTTTTTACCTTAAAATTGAATGAATACATGTACGTACAGTCATACACTTTCAGTTTTGGAGTGGGACCCAGTTCCTTAACAACTAAAATATTACTAATCATTTAGAACAAGATAAATTATTATATTAATAATAGACGATGAGCGTCTAATAAATATGTATGATTGTTAACTGTTTGTAACACATACATAACTTTTTGTCAAATGAGAATTTATAACACCCCACTTTTCATCGAATTTTGACAACTTTTGAACGAAGACATGAACGGATCTTAAAGACTGGTCGATGGCCCAAGTTAGGGAGTAGTATCCGAAAGTGAATTCTAAAGAAACACAAATGCTTAATATGTTCATTACTCACATTTTGGTTTGAGTATGTTTGGAATATTTATAATTAAGGAGAGTGAACCTGTAGATCAAAATAGTTTTTGGAAATCATCATAACATTGACCAAACAAACTATTGTCCTGTGGAGTTGTGATGAAGATAATAATGTTATATCTTATAGATATTATGCAAATCTTGCACAATTGAGAGATGGATTTACATTGCTCTGTGTACTCGGGTATCATATCCGAGGATGACCGTAGTTTCACGTTTATCTCGTCTATGATTCTTCCACTCATCTAATAAATCAGAAAGGAAACAATTTAGAAGAGAGAAAATCAGCAAGAAACCATAACAATAAAAAAAAAATCCTCTTGTTTTTTTAAATATTGTATAAAAAACATGAAGAATCAAAACATAAATACAACAATCTACACCTAGCCAAAAATAAAGATAGAAAGAATACTAAAAAATATCCTAATTAGACCATAGACACAAATGATCTTTATAGTCATGATAATTCTATAATCCATATCTTCTATTCTGTTTCTATGATTTTCTAAAACTATAATGTTTCTCAACTAATCGAAACACGAAGTTCGAAAGAACCGACCCCGGGTAGCCGAGTCTCTAACACCAGCGTATAATATTGAAATGATATACCACAACCCAAGGGAAGTCCAAGGTCATGAATAATAAAGTAGGTTGGCGAGGAGATAAGGTGCCATTTGAACCTATAATTCAACTAGTTACTCTAAGACACCTTAAAACGAAATCCATGATCTCAGGCTTTTAAAATCCCTTCTTAGGATTCAACAAAACATCATCAACTAGAGAAAAAAATCTAGTAAGATCACAAAGACTAAAAACATTGATACATGTGTATCTTCCTATCCCCGGGAATTAGTGACCCACAAAACAAATTGAGGATATAATTATAATTTATGAGGGATTACTGATTTAAGGCAGTATTCGTATAGAAGGAAAATGAATTCCTAGAAGGTTTGGGAAACCAAGCCAAAGTAAGGAAGTATGCCAAGATAAGGAAATACTTCCTAGACAAGGTAATATTCCTAGAAAGGGAAATATACCTAGAAAGGGAATTATTCCTAGATAAGGAAATAGATTGCTAGAAGGTTTGGGAAACCGTTAAAGCTATAAATAGAGATGTTTAGCTCATAGCTAAGACATCTAGAGAGTGTGGTTTGACACCTAGAAAAGGAGGTTTAACACACATACCTAGAGATAAGTTTGTGAGACAATTACTATTATAAAAGCAAGCTTAGCAAAACAGTTTAAGGTTATTTACCTAGAGAGATTGTGAGCGTAACAAAGAGAAAATTGTAATAGTTTTCTTGTTCATAATCTAGAGAAGATATTTTCTTCGAATCTGGTTTCTAGTGCGTTCTGTTTTCTGGTTTTCTTCTATTATTATTCTGAATTCCGCCTCTATAATAATAGTTACCAAGGTATAGAGATCATACGTATAAAATTAGCATCACGATCAAGGTTAGTTTCTATGGTAAATCCCTGTGGTTTATGGTTTTCACTAGATCTCTCTACATAAATCTTTGTGAGGTACTCGAGAAGCTAGAAGACGTTAGGAGAAAAAGGGGATCAAAGATGATGAAGTCAAATAATGATCCTAAGCAAAGCGAACCAGAAACTATAGAAGAAAAGGTGGCTACGCTACAAACAGACATGAAGACGATTCAAACCACCCTTGAAGAATTGACTGAATGTATTCGTTCTCATACACCCAAGCCGAAGACGAAGAAAAAGATTACACCTTCACTTGAAGCTTCGGAAGAAGAGGAAGAAGAAGAGGATGAAGAAAAGAAGAAAAACTATTTTCTTAAAAGTCCTACATCAATTAAACTTCATGTTAAGAATCTGAAAACTGATTTTCGTGTTGATATTCCACTTTACGATGGGAGTGTCGATGTAGAAAAATTGGATGATTCGATTGGACGTCTAGAGACGTATTTTTCTTTCTTTGAATATGGTTCAAAAGAAAAGATTTATTTCGCGGCATTGAAGCTACAAAAGCATGCTCTAACCTGGTGGAAAGCTTATCAAAGACAAAACCTAGGTAAGGGAGTATTTTCATGGAAAAGATTCAAGGAAATTGCAAGGAAACAATTTTATCATGTTGGCTATCTTGAGGAGAGATGGTTCAATGGTTGTTAGAGCATTGCTCGGTCGAACTCGCAAGCGTTGCTATCTCAAGATTGTTGTCAAGTTTAGTTGTCAAAACTATAAGTCTTGATTTCTAGTCTACTGATAGCTAAGTCTCGGATTAGGATAGAAAGTGTAGTTGAGCATTAGACTTCACGACGTTCATCGATTGAAGACGAAGAACTAATAAGGGGAGCTTGTGGAACTTCATCAACAAAAGGTATGTGGAGACTTGATCTCATCTATCACTCAAAAGTCTATCTATTCTATCTCGTATTTGAGAAAAAAGTCGTATAGCTATATATATACTTCGATTATACACATTTGATATTTCGAGCTGATTTTAAATCGCTTACATATTTCTCGAAATATGTGTTGGTAAGCTTTCGCTTTAACCAAGTTCATCTTATATTCTTGACGAAAGTCAAGAGATGAACATGTGAAAATCGCCTTGTAATATCTTACATGATTTGTGTGATACAGTCATTTGATATAGATTTGGAAAGTTTCGTATTGATTATTCGATCACTTGAAAATTGCTTCGAAGCTACTAGTTTGTGTGAGACAGCTATTGTCGTCTTCTAAGAATGTTTCCATGATTGAAATAGGATTTTAGAAAAAATAACCATGATTGGATATAACACAATATGCTTACTTGTATGCTAACTGTTGCAAGATATTCCAAGTATAGGAACCATAGTATGCATACCCGTATGCGTACTGGTTGGTTAATGAAAGTCCGGGAACATAGTATGCATACCGGTATGTGTACTGGCGTGAGTTTCAAGTTCTGGGATTTAACTGATTTTGAAAGGTATGCGTACCCGTTCACATACTGGAAAACCCAAACTTAGTCCGGCCACTTAGGTATGCGTACCCGTTCGCATACTTGAGTAGGTTTTTTTCTAAAATCGGTTTGTTCATGAACTAATACATTTATATAATAAGGAATGCAATATTTTGCAAATGGTGGCTATAATGTTCATGAAATGATTCGATCTAAATGAAGTCAGTTTTCATTTGTTTGTAACAAGCTAAGTTCGATCTAACGGTTGAAAGATATTATCTTGAGTCTAATCAGGTTTTCATATGACAGTGAATATTGAATGCTTTTTTACCAAGGTAATATTGATTGTAAACCCTGATTTGAAAACTATATAAGGGAGAACTCTAGCAACTGGGAAACCTAATCCCCACACCTCCTGTGTGATAGTAGTTGCGACTAGAGTCGATTCTCCTTTAACCTTAGGCTTTTCCAAAACCCTGTTAGTTAACGACTTAAAGACTTCATAGGGATAGTAAATCCAGACCCAACTATTTCTCTATAGTTGCGTGTTCTGATCTTGCTGTTTTCTATCATATTGAGTACTATCTTCTCTAAGTTTTTCTCGAGATTTAATCTCCGACAGGCAAGATAAAAAGTAGTCACAAACATCTTCGTCTCATCGTTTGTGATTCCACAATATATTGTTTCGCTACCATACGATTAAGATTACTGTGAGGTGATTGATATTACTAGGTTGTTCTTCGGGAATATAAGTCTTAGGTGTTTTTGTGGTTCCTGTTCACCTTGATTTATCAAAAGACAGAACAAAACTCTTAGGTGTTTTTGTGGGAGGCAGATTGGTTTATCAAGTCTTCGACTTTGGGTCATAGCAACTCTTAGTTGTGGGTGAGATCAGCTAAGGGAATCAAGTGCGCAGAGTCCTGCTGGGATTCAGAGGCATAAGGAACGCGACCGTACCTTGATCAGTGTGAGATTGGTTAGGGCTGAACTACATTCCTGTCCACAGTTAACTTGGAGTAGGCTAGTGTATGTAGCGGCTTAATACAGTGTGGTGTTCAAATCTGGACTAGGTCCCGGTTTTTTTTTTTTTGCATTTGCGGTTTCCTCGTTAACAAAATTTTTGGTGTCTGTGTTATTTCTTTTCCGCATTATATTTGTTTATATAATTGAAATATCACAGGTTGTGCGTAGTTAAATCAATTACATAATCCAACCTTTGGTTGTTGATATAAATTGATTGACACTTGAACATTGGTCTTTGGTACCGTTCAAGTTGTTTCACATAATAATCAGGCTCACAGATTTTTATCTGTTTGATTTGCTGATTACATTGTGAAACAGAGATACAACTCTTGGATACATTTCCGTTGATTGAGTCGTACTGTCTAGTTGATTCTCTTGGAATTATATTGGAGTTTTTCCATACAGATTGTCTAAACGGAATATTGTGTGAGGTTGTTAGACCCCCGCTTTTTCAGTGCTACAAATTGAAGCAGTCATACAAGCAATCCATGCAAGAATATACTTCGGAATTTCTGAATCAAGCTATGGTTTTGGATTTAGACTTGGAAGATCATGCTATCTATATGAAGTATATTTCCGGGTTTCATGAGTATATATGGAAGGATTTGAAGATGTTTTCGGTGGATACTACATTCGAAGCAAGCATAAAAGCTAATGCCATCGAAGGAAGGCTTAGAAAATCTGATGTTGAGGGTGACACTAAGGGGAAGTCTGGAGGTTTCGTCGTTAAGGAAGATGAAACGATCAAAGAGGATAGGAAGTCTAGAGACAAAGAAGGTTTGATTTGTACTCATTGCAAACAAACATGACATGTTGTCGACAAGTGTTAGATGAAGTATCCTAATCTAAAACCAAAAAGGGTTGCAGAAGACAGAAGTTATGATGGCAACACTAGTCGCACAAGCTCCAATAGAAGTCCAATGACTAACGGAACCTAACTCAAAGCTCTCTCTTATGGCATGAGAAAAAGAAGGACCTTTAAAAGATGACCTTAGGGAACGACTCTTCACAGTTAAGATAAAGGTTAAGACAACACTTATAGATGTTATTGTTGACCCGGGAAGTCAGAATTATTTACTTTCACATTCTTTGGTACAGAAGTTTGGTTTGAAGACTTTCAAACATCCGAAACCCTATCCTTTAGGGTGGCTTCAAAAGTAAGGTGGGCTACAGGTTGCAGAGCAGTGTACGTTCAAGTTTGCTTTTGATGAGTCATACATTGATGAGGTTACATGCGATGTGGTTCCATTAGACGTTTGTCAAGTTATACTTGGTAGTCCTTACTTGTGGGATCGAGATGCGATTTTACATAGGACGGACCAGAAGTATACTTTTACCAAAGATTGGAAAGCTTTTGTAATACGAGTTATAGACTCTCCTCTTGATAGAGCGAGCTTGATTACAACAACTCAGGCTAAAAAGTTGGTGAATGCTAGTATGAAGTTCATTCTCCTTGTGACCCGTTCTCTTGAGGAGAAGCCGAGTAGAGTTTGTTTGGAAACCCTAACCAAACAACAAGAAGACAACCTGGTGTTGATGGTGGTTTTTAGCTTAGGGATAAAATCGTAAAACCTTGCATCTGATGTGACGTCACTCTGTAAGGAAACGGTGTCGTGAGTGTTAACCTCTCCACTGGCATATTTATTGAGACGTTCAATACATCCACATGAAATTTATCCAGGCTGGCGAATGTAGCAACCATCTCAGACGTTCTGTAAATTTCGGCGCCTTTCCTATATTCACTTAATATGAGTTCCTTTGAATACCTTTTATGCTATGTTCCTCGGCTGAACCCTTAATGTTGATATGGCATGGCGATTTGTGTTCACTCGCAGCAGAGTAACACGAATTTTCAAATATCAAGGATAAGGTCTTCGCATAAGGTATTCAATCAGAAAAGCATGCTGCTCTCTGGCAATGAACTTAAAAGAACTCTGTGTCAACACACAGAATTCAATCAATTGCCCTGACTAACTTGCAAAAGTTAGGGTTTTGCGCCTCGCGTAGTATATCAGACCTTTCTTGTCGAAATTAATCCTAGGCAAACTAGGTAATTAATACGTCGTGGATTAGCAGGTGCAAAACCTTCCCCAGAATCAGAAAACATGGAGCCGTAGCATCAAAGGGAGGCGTGGCCGTTCCTTGGGCCAACTGGTGCCACTTGTTATTGGCCACGCCCCTTCCTAAACTAGACCTATTTCCCTCGAACAATCGTGTCGCCTCAAATTAGCCACGCGCACATAAGTTGTGGGTGGGCCCACACTTGCTGGCCCCACTTCCCATCGACCAGTCAAGTCGCTCTAAACTTGCCACCATACATTGAAGGCCAAACACACCCTGCCGCGCCACCATACTAATTGGCAAGCCAAACACGCCCTGCCACAACAACATATTGATTGGCATGCCAACATTCCAAACATGCCACTTCGTGGTAACATGCCATAAATAGCGCCCTATGTGCCAACCTACGTCCTGTTCATGGCCAACGCCATGAAAAGCTTAAGATTAGGGTTTTCGGGTCAAAAACACGCCTATGCATTTCCCAAAGCCCTAATTTCCAGTCGTGGCACAAATCATGTCACTTCAACCCCACAACATGCCACGAGCCGTGTGGGACCTGGGAAGCCCTAGGGTTGGCGCCATATCATAGCCACCCACGGCAATCCCTACTCCAGTGGACATTTCTACACTATGGCCTTGCCATAACTCCTTTTGCATGGCTATGGCGCCATTTGCACAAAAGTATCGCCATGCCGCGGCCGCATGCCACACACACTAATTAGGGTTTCTACATGCCAAACCCTAATTTGGGAAAAGTTGCTACGCCAACCAAAGCCAAATAACGTTTCCCAGAGCGATGGGATTGATGTGGAAACATGGCCAATGTTGCAACGCCCCGTGTGGGTCCAACACCACGGCGTCAAACCCTAGCCTTGGCCATGCCGCTAAGCCCTAACTTTGTCCGCGGAGCCGAATCTTAGCTTTGGCCATGCTACAACGCCACAGGCGTGGCCATTCCACAATGCCACTGGCATGCCGCTATGCCACCGCTACTAGCATGCCGCCATGCCACGGCTACACCACTGGCATGCCGCTATGCCTCGGCTACTAGCATGCCGCCATGCCAAGGCCACGCCACTGATATGCCGCTATGCCACGTCTACTGGCATGCAACTATGCCACGGCTACTGACATGCCGCGATGCCACGGCTACTAGCATGTCGTCATGCCACGGATACGCCACTGACATGCCGCCAAACCACGGCTACGCTACTGGCATGCCGCTATGCCAATGGCGCCACTCCGCTATGCAACAAGATGCGACCATAATCAACGTCCACCCTTCCTCATGAGATGCAATCTCAGACATCCAAGTTCGCCACTGAACTGGCGGACTTGCGGCAAGTCCCAAGCAACCAGCTAATGGTCATGGCTGCGCCAGGCGCCACTTACACAACCGTGCCACTGGCATGCAAGAGATATGCCAGTCATGCTGCGATGCCACTGGCATACACCAAAAACGCCACTGTGACATTACCAGACGCCAACATAAGGTAGCCATAATCAACGACTACCCTTTTTCATGAGATGAAATCTCAGTCATTCAAGTTCGCCACCAAACTGACAGACTTGTGGAAAGTTTTAGGAGACCGACTAAGGCAAGCCTAATAACATCACATGCTATTGTCCTATGGAAAAGTCTCTTGACTTTGACTTTCCACACATGGAAACCTGTTACACGTTTTCCACGAAAACACTCGAGACATCAAACATGTCACAAACTGGGGGATACTCATCAGGGTATTGATCTGGCGGTTTACAGCGTGCGGCGTGCAATGCTCCCGTTACAAGAAAGTGTCATGAAGTGGGACAATTAGTGGTGGTGAAAAGTAACGGTGTAAACAATTCATTTCTTTCATCATGGAAGAGTAATGACTGACGGTTACACGAATTCACTTCCCTCATCATGGAAGCATAACGTCTGACAGTTACACGTTACTCTATTCTTCTACCACTCAATTTTTTCCACTTCCTACGAGACCAGGGTACGTTTCTATATGACTTGTATAAATAGGCTTCACCTATTTTCACCAAACAACAAGTTTTGGTCGGCAACAACACAATATCTAGAAATCACTTGGTAACTTTCCATTCTGCTAGCCAGTTCTACTTTCAGATACGAGTCATAAACAACCACACCTTCATAATCAACTATTCTGGTCTCAACACTCTCTTCGCTTCCCTCCCTAAGACCAACCCTTCTCCTTCACTTTGTGGCCGAAGCAATCCTGGAACGACAATTTCTTGGTTTAGGCCAGGATTGTACATATTGATATCTCGAATCAAAAAGTACTCCCATGCAGTGCATTGTTTAGGGTTTAGATTCGTTTCTCATCCACACACCCGAAATTTCAAAAAATCAGCAGAAACAGTTTTCACCACAAACAATTGGCGACCACAGTGGGAGATTAAATCTCTCGGTTACAACTCCAATTCCCAGAAGATGGTCGGTCTTAGAACACATTCCACAAATCCAAGTTCCGTTCAGAACTTGGCGAATGGTGACATCCCTCCTCCCAACGGTATACCTAATGGTGCAGCCAATGAAGAAATTCCAAGGTTGGCTGAATTGGCACGGGTTCAGGAGATCCACACAAGGAACATGGACCTGATGAAGGAGACGATAAACGTCATACTCAACTTTCTTGTCAGATTTACATCAAATTTGAGTGGTTCACCCGCCCCGGAAATTCCAACACTAGGGACTGACGTCCCGGATGATCGTTTACAGGTCAACAACTTCACCACCAATCAGAAACCGGTGAACCAGGAAGCAGCCGCATTGGTGGAGAGTTTATGTGAACTTATGCACCTCTCAAAGGACCAGCGAGCGGAGACATTTACCGCGGTTAATCAAATATCCATAGACGCGTGTTTGGTTCCTTTACGCTCGGAGACTTCAATAATATCAAAGATGTCCGTCAACAATGTTACATTTAATGAAGACGACATGATGGCAGAAGAAGGACATAACCGGTACCTAAACGTCACTGCTCGCATCAAGGATTCGGAGTTCAAAAGGGCCCTCATCGACACGGGGGCGTCCTCCAATGTTATTACTCTCAGAACGCTCAGGACAACCAAGGTGCGGTCAAGCAAAATTATACGGCAGCCTACCATGATGACAGATCTTGAAGGCAACCAAACCAGCACGTATGGATACATCCACTTGAATCTGTCAGTATGACCGATCCAGTCGAAGGTAAAATTCGAGGTAATCGAAAAGGAGCCAGACTACCACATGATACTGGGAAGACCGTGGCTCCATGATAACATGATCATTCCTTCAACATATCACCAGTGCCTATACATATGGATACTCTTTAAGTTATGGATGTTTTTACGTCCACACTGTACAAGTTTCTCTAACAACTAGTTTGTTTTAATAATTGGATAAGCACATAGTCTATAATTCAAAAATATCAGTTAATTTTTATATAAGGCGTATATTTTTCCCATTTGAAAAAAATTAATGATTATGTTATTTCAATCCGCTGACGATTTGTCGATATATGTGGTGGGTTTTAGGACCTTTAATTGGGTCATTTTGAGACCCTACTACGTAATAAATACTCCCCCATTACACTTACAAATATGGATTTTTTTGATATTTTCTTATCCCATTACACAGGAAGAAATCGAATTCCGAAAAACCTTTTTTACCAGATACGCCCTTATTTAAAGAGCATGTGTATCATCACGATTAAGTTAACGTCTCTAACTAGTACGAGGAATACGATAAAGAGTAAAATATGAAGAAATAAAATGGATATTTATGAAATCAAAATAATTTCTTATTTAACCTAAAAGATTTTACCTATTCCTCTTATACATGGGGGACGGAGAGGATACGATAAGCTGAACTTAGGCTTTGGACAACTTGGTTTCATAACCATTATTTTGATTAGGGGACCTAAGGTTTTCGTATTCTTTCTGTTTCAGAAGTGTGGTAGTTTAGGGGTTTCTTGATTTAGTTTGTGTTACTTTGTTTCTAATTTTAAAAAATAGTGTCGTTAAAACCTTTAAGAACGATATTTTTAGACTTACTAAATAGTAAAAATTTGAAAAAAATTCTTTTGCTGAAAAAAATGCGAGTAAAAGATTTTATTGAATCGAATTTGGATGCTTAAATCGAAGAATGCTGAGAATTCTTGAACTCTCTCGATATATTTTCCAATTTGAAGATCCAGGATTTGAGTTGATGTCATTTCATTTATTCATGTTTCATTGACTCTTCTAAAGATTTCATGTAAGTTGGCTAATTAACTGAACTATGGTGTAACCTGGTTGAATAGATTTTTCCATTCGTAGTTTGAGAAGCGCAAAGTGAAGTGATATTTCATTATAGACTTCAAGAACACGGCTGTCAATGAGACAGTATGCAAGCGCGGTTCATCTCACATATACTAATGAATTGTTATATGAAATTTCTAATTTAATAATACCAAAAAAAATTGATTGAGATATGATAATTAAATTGAATAAAATAAATAAATAAATATAAAAAATTAGGGTTCCAAGACTCCACCACTAATACGCGTATTAGATGATTTAAACTATTTTCTGTAAAATTCTTCGATACTGCTATAAACAATGTAGGACTCGAAAATTTACGTCTTGGAAGGTAAAAAACTATAACCAGATGTATTGAAGTTCTCAAAACCCTAATAATTTCCTTTCACTTAAAATGTTTTTCTCTATAAACAAAATTTATGACTCATAAAAACAAGCACAAGTACATGCCAAGAAGGAACCTCATGCTCAAAAAAAAAAAAATCACCTGTAGTCGAAAAGACAGTTCCCTTCCTCGGACTGCAAATAACTTCACTTATGTTAGTGATGGATGTCGGGTCAGTCAGCAGCATCTCGTAACCCGTCTTATGTTGGGCCATATAATTAATCTTCCACTATTAATTGGCCCCATCTTTTCTTCTTGTTTTCACTCTCTAGTCATCTTCAAAGAAGAAGAAGCGACAATGTCAAGCATTCCAGAAGATTGATATCTGGATATCCTGGTAAGGGCACCGCTACAATCAATATTCATCTGTAAGTGCGTTTGCAGAACTTGGTTTTCCCTAATTTCTAACCCTAATTTTGTTAAACTCCATCTTGATTTTGCTGCTCAAAGAAACAAATCTAGTAATCTCATGCTTGAAGGTTATGACTTTAATAAATAGTAACCACAATGGGATAATCTAGTCCATAAGTAATGATTCATTAGGGTCGTCATCATCATTGAGGGAGATTGAAAGTCATGATGTTCAAATGGATTATCCTTTCAAATCTTTAGGTCATTCAGTTTACTCGGCTGGATCTTATAATGGTTTGGTTTGCCTTGTGTTTTGTGATATCTTATTCCAAAAAAGATAAATTGTGAAATTGTTTTGGCTTTGGAATCCATCCACCAAAGAGTACAAAAAGATGTCCCACTTTCCAAGTGAATTTCATTATGATGATATGAGATTATGCGCGTTTTCTTATGCTAGCAAGTATGACGATTACAAATTGGTAACTGTTGCATACCCTCCTCGTGTAAAGAGGAGTGTCTATAGGTTAGGATCAAATTTATGGGAAACATTTTCAATACTTATCCCATATTGTATTATTCTAAAATCTGGGGTACTTGTGAATGACGATTTTCATTGGTTAGACATAGGTGAAAGTGTCTTTCCTTGTATACCCTCTTTGGATATGAGCAACGAAAAACTTAAAGAAACTAAACTAATAGTGGAACATTTGGTGGATGAAACAGTTATTATTTCTCTGGAAATGTTGGAAGGGTGCCTTTGTCTACTTGTGAAGGCCGATAAGGTTAATGTTGAAGTCTTGATAATGCAAGAGTATGGAGTTCGAGAATCTTGGGCTAAACGTTATATCATTATTGATGAGATAATACTTAGAACAATCACTGTTGTCGACGGTCTGTTCAGTCCTTTAAAGATTATATTGAAGTCTAAGGACGAAAAAATTATATTCATCGGTATGTCCTTTTGAACGATTTTTTTGGGAACCATGATGCACTTAGACCACCGTTCATACACTTAGAAGGGGTATCCTAGAGTTAGGAGATGACTAACTTATCCTTTATCCTTGTTTAAATTACGACTAACCTAATAACTTCCCTCCTAAACCTACTAACTTAATTAAAACACTAATTCATAAACATAAAAAACACAATTTTTTCTACTAACCAAATTTCATTTTGAACTCTTCTCTTATCCTCTTGTTTTCTCTTCCATTGCCATAATCGTTTTAAATTCGGATTTGAGAAATTTGTATATTAGAGGTACTTTCCGACTAACCCATGTCTTTTTTATATATGTGTGATTAATAAATTGAGTAGTAATTAATCATAAAAATTGAAGTTGTAGAGAAAAGTTCGGGTAGGAATTTTGTGAAAAACTTTGAACTAGCCGAACTTGATGGAAATGAAGAACACGGAGAACATTTCAGAAATTTTGCAAAAAAAAAAATCGCAACAGAACTTTTAATTTCCTATCCAACATTTTTTAATTTCCCAGTCGAACTTTCTGATTTCCTAGCCTAATTTTCTGATAAAAGTTCGACTACGTCGCAATTTGTTTTCCTACTAACTGAACTTTTTTCTGAAATCCTATATATTGAGTTCAGTTACGTTGCAATTTTTTATCCTGACCGAATTTTTCTTTGAAAACCTACATATTGAGTTCGGATACGTCGCAATTTTTTTCTCCTAACCGAACTTTTCTCTGAATTCCTATATATTGAGTTCGATTACGTCGCAATTTTTTTCTCATATCCGAATTTTTCTCTGAATTCCTATATATTGAGTTCGGTTACATCGCAATTTTTTTCTCATACCCGAATTTTTCTTTGAAAACCTATTATTTAGTTCGGGTACGTCGCAATTCTTTTCTCCTAACCGAACTTTTCTTTGAAAGCAAAAATTCCATTAAGCTTAAGTTTAGCTACCTGTACCTTCATAAACATTAGCCGAACATGTTTGACTTAGCCCAAATAAAATTTCTCATTTTCAGAAAATTTTGGCCAATTCAAGCAACAAAAAACTAAATTTGAATTATGCATGGGCAGTTTGCAGATTCGGATTAAAATAAAAAATAAAAAATTGAGTTTTTCCAAAACTCTTATATTCTCCTTTTTCTTCTCTCTCAATAACTTAATTTTAATAAAAATAATTTACTAATTTAATCTTACATTAATCATTAAATAGTTTAACATAAATACTGTATTTAACTAATTATTACATTAATTTAATTAGGATGGGTAATTTTAGTATTAATATAAATATTTGGATAAAGGGTAGCTTTTGTTTACTTCTAAATATTTTATTCTTACCCAAAAAGAAAATCATGATCCCAAAAAATGGATGGTCTCGAAAAATCATTCTTTCTTTTCTACTGTGTTATACTCCCTCCGTCCCACCATTAAGTGACCTATTTGGTTTTTAATTTTGTCCCATCATCAAGTGACCTATATCACTAAACAAGGAGATATTTCTAAAATTACCCTTTTAATTGATTATAAGAAATATAAGAAATATGCATAATTTGATAGGCATGTTTATATTCGTTACGTAGGTGTTTTACTTTTCAATGGTATAAAGTTTGCGAACATCCGTGGTATAGTTTGAGAGATAAATCATTTCAAAATTTCATTAATTATTATCCATAAGGATATAATTGTAAGAAATGCTTAAAAATCTCTTTTTCCTTGCTTGCCTTAAAATTTGTGCAAACTTCAACTAGGTCACTTAATAGTGGGACGGAGGGAGTATGTATTTTCTAATTTCGGGATCAGACTCTCGGTAACAAGTGTAAATTCAAATGAACCGAAGGGATATCATAGTAATTATACAAGTCCGAATAGACTTTACCACCTCCAAACTCACCCCACTTGTAAACAAGTCCGAAGACTCCGAACTATGGATTTCTGTCCCGAGGGCCGAGAGAGTCGAGACCATTCGATACTGTCCATTCTTTGGTTATTTGTTACAAAAATGCTGGATGCATTTCCGATAAAGAGCCAAGGAATGCACCGACGGTGACAAATAAATTTGGACTCACTTCCATGGCTCTAATCCCAATGATGAGAAGTTGCTAGAGACAGTTGGATTCCCTCGAAGTGTATTCTTCGGTGCTATATTCGGTGTGTCTAGCATGACTCTTTTGTTACAAAAATGTTAGATGCATTTCGGATAAAGAACCTAGGAATGCACCGACTGAGGCAAACAAATTTGGACCCACTTCCATGGCTCTAATCCCAATGATGAGAAGTTGCTAGAGATTGTTGGATTCCCCCGAAGTGTATTCTTCGGTGCTATATTCGGTGTGTCTAGCATGACTCTTTTGTTAAAAAAATGCTAGATGCACTTCGGATAAAGAACCGAGCAATGCACCGACAGAGACAAACAAATTTTGACCCACTTCCATGGCTCTAATTCCAATGATGAGAAGTTGCTAGAGACTTTTGGATTCCAGTACTATATTCGGTGTGTCTAGCATGACTCATTATGTTAAGTATGATCTTGATTTTACCGCCCAAAGAAACAACTATAGTAATAATTAGTTACTAATTAATAACTTAATGTTGTTAAGTCCCATCTTGATTTTGTTAAGTCCCATCTTGTCCCATCCACTCCTTAAGTTTTAAGTTCTCCTTGGGAGTTGAGACAACTCGAGAGTTTGAATTCTAGCTAGCAATTCGGGGTACGGGTAGTAGTTCGGGACGGCATACGTACGGGAATTATAGGATTCGGATATGTCTAATTCGGTCAAAAATCCGGTCAACGGTTCGTTGTTCGGACAGTAGTTCGGAACGGCATATGTACGTGCATATTCGTTTTATAAATGTGAGTTCGGCACTTAAATTCGGCGTACATATAGGATAAATTGATAAGTATTATGACCTTATTACGAGACTAATTTTATTTGTATATGATTTATAAGATGGAAAAAAACATTTTAGCATGATTATTTAACAAGAAGTAAACAATTTAATCGCATAAATGTATTATAAAACGAGTTTATACACTTTTAACAAAAATCAACACATAAAACACTGGTTAAACAACTAACGATTGAAAATTTTAACTGAATAATCGTATTTAAATATAAAGTATATAAAAAATCAAACGAAAACCAATCAACAGAACTCTGGTCAGAGAGTTACCTATGGGAGTTCTAATTCGGAAATATCATTCGAATTCGGTCAGTTCGGATATGTTCGTAAATCATTCGTGAGGTCCATATAATCCGAAAATTAGGTTCGTAATTCAAATAGTTCGGAAGTATCATTCGGATTCGGTTAGTTCGGATACGTTCGCGAATTATTCAGAAATGATTTGGAGAATTACTAACTAGGTTTTGAATGGATTACTCGTTTAACACTGCCTTGGAAAACAATAAGAATTAAGTTTACTTTAGTATTTTATTACAAAGTCATGGTGTTACATCATGGATTCGCACCTCCAAGGCTCCAACAGGCTGCACCCATTAAGGGTCTGTTTGGCGCATAATATTTTGGACTACTTGTAGTTGCTAATACACGTGATTGCAACCACGCAGCATTGCAACTACACGTAGTAAAATTCTGGTGTTTGGCATGTTATCAGTAAACCTTTAATTTCTGATTGCTTATTATCGAAAAAGAAAAAGAAGAAAAAAATGGCAGTCTATCAATATTGGTGACATTTTTGTGTTGTTCCTGATAGCATCGGTCTTGATCCACTGAGTAGCATATACATACCTCAAATTTTTTATCTCTCCCCGATAATGTATCAATGTTTATGTTTTGTTTTCAAGATAAATGGATCAGAAGTATTAGATGAAGAGAGAAATAATGAATCTGATCAAACGAGAAAGAAATCATAAATCTATAATTTTAAATTTTCCATCAAAACCCCAAACAAATACCTCCGATCTGCCGTTAATAATGGATCTACAGAATATACATCGATGATTACCAAGGAACAAAGAAGAAAAGGAAGATCTTACCAAATCCTCTGCAATTTAAGAAGATTTTTGATAGTATTTTCCCAGTAAATTGTACATTATATTTATTGTATGATTTGATTATTTTGTTTATCAAAAGTGTTCATCTTGATTGTGAAAATTGCTTTCAACCCAAAGTTACAGATAATAATGAAGAAGAAGAGGAGCGGGTTTTTGAGAAAGAAAAAAAAGATAGAGTAATGAAAACTGATTTGTTTTATGTTGGTCAATCTAAATCTGGCGTAGTTTGACAGTGGTAGTGCAAGGCGAAAAAAGGGCGATTTCGAATTACTTTGAAAATAGGTCTGCATTCTACTACTTCGTTTGGAGGTAGTCGAACTACCTAGGTAGTTGCTATGTCGTGTGTTTGGGCCATGCCAAACACCTAGTTCAGGTGCAGGCTCCTACTACCCCTTTGACTGCACTCCCTCCCCCAACTACACTGTGCCAAACGGACCATAAGTTGACTTAAGACGACCTGCTACGTACCCCATTCACACCCCCACCATTTGGCCCAATAATGTGGCATACCCTCTATACTTCTGGAGCAAACCGGGGTCCACTAAGGATGAATTTGGCCACTAAGGTGACGACACGTCACGTGGGAGGAGATTTCTTCTTTTTTTTTTTGATGAAAAACGAAATATATTAAGACCAAAGAATATTGTACAATAATTCTACAATTTCATTTTTTGTAAAAATATTGGAGATGATACTCTCCTTTTTGACCTTCTGATGAATATGGGTCGTCTTGTGATGGGATCTTGAAATCCTTGTTTCTTTAGCTATTGAGTCCCCTGCTGCATTGTAATCCCTATTTATGTATCTGATTTTTGCTTGAGGGAGCTTTTTTAGAGATTGCATAATGTCTTCAAAGACATTCTCAGTAACCCAAGACGAGATTTCACCGATTTCATTTATAGAATCAACCAAGAGTTTGCAATATGTAGCAATTATAACACTTGAGACGAGATTTTCTTCTAACCATTTTAGAGATTTAGTAGCGCCTTTGCTTCTGCATGGATAGCTGAGAAAGCCGTCTCTGAACCCACTGAAATATGCAAGAAAGCTTCTTGGTCGGGGGAGTAAAGGATGAAAGTGTATCCCATAGATAAGTCCTCCTTTTTAAAAGCAGCATCAACAAAAATTATCCAATCTAAATTGAAGTTCGACCAAGAGGGTCTAGGAATATTGTTTCCTTTTCTAGTTAAAAAATTGTTCCTGTTGCTCGCCTCTATCATATAATTCTTGATTTGTTCGATCAATCTTATGGGATCCAGATTTGTTTGTTGAAAAACTACTTCACACCTGAATTTCCAAATAAACCACGCAATAGTAGCAATTTTCTCCCTGAGTTGTAAGAAGCTTGGGTTTTCAATCCAAGTATTAACCCATTTCTCAATCGAAATCGTGGATAATTGCGTATTGAACATCAAGGGAAAGTCCAAACCATATTCCCCTTGCAAAAGGACAGTTTTTGAAGAGATGGAGTTCCGTTTCTTCGTCCTGAAAGTTACACATGGGACAATATGCTGATATTTCCGAATTGTGGGCTGCAAGTATACTTTTTGTGGGTAAGGCCTTTTGAATTAACTTCCAGATAAATAGTCTAATTCTTGGAATAGTTTGAATTTTCCATGGGAAATTCTTGTTGTAGTCGCTGTCCTGGCCTTGATTTATTAAGAAATTGTATATATTCTTTGCTAAAAAAAAACCAGTATCATGATGTTTCCATCTAATTTTATCTGTTTCTTGCACTCGAGGATGAATTGTCAAAAAAAATTCCTTTTATTTCCGGGGTGAATAAATTCGTAACTAAATCGCAGTTCCACTCACCTTCTGCATTTAAAACATCTTTGACTTTCTGAGGCAAGGGTTATGCATTATCTATTGGTTTGTTTACTTTGTCTTCATTGGGTATCCAATTGTCTTCCCAAATCTTCACTTGATCTCCATTTTTAACTTGCCAAATATAATTTCCTTTTATAATATTCAGACCTTTTTGAATGCTAGTCCATATCCAAGACAACTCATAGTTTCTAGTTGGTTCCATTGGGTTCCCTTTGTCAAAATATTTCGCTTCTAAGAGCTTTACCCATAATTGGTCCTTTTTCATTATTAATCTACTGGCTAGCTTTGTTAACAAGGCTATATTAAACTTGTGTGGGTTTTTAATTCCCAACCCCCCTTGTGACTTAGGCCGACACATATTATTCCACGCCCTTATATATCCACCTTTCTTCTTGGAATCATCTTTTTTCCACCAGAAATTTCTCTGAATTCTGTCTAATTTATCCAAAGTTTCTTTGGGTAGAGCTAGCATTTGCATTTGGTATGTGGGGTAAGATTGAAGGGTAGCTTGTATTAAAACTGTTCTCCCCGCTTGAGATAACAATTTTGCCTTCCAACCCTGAAGAGTGGTGTAGTATCTTTGAAGAAGGGGTTCAAAGTTTTCTTTTCTATTTCGCTCGAAAAAAGGGGAGTTCCAAGATATCTATCTTTTTTCGTCATCAGGGGAACTTTTAGGATTTTTGCTATTATTTTTCCATGTTTGGGATGAATTTTTGGGCTTAAATAAATTCCCGATTTTTGGAGATTTACCATTTGACCTGTTATCTCCCCGAAAGTGGATACAATATCTAGAAGGTTTTTTGCTTCGCCCAGGTCTGCTTTTGTGAATAGAAAGCGGTCGTCAGGAAAGAAGAGGTGAGAGATGGTTGGGGAATTTTTGTTTATCTTTAGGCCAGAAATTTTGTTATCAAAGGTAGACTTTTCTAGAAGTCTTGAGAGAATCTCCATGCTAATAAGGAAAAGGTATGGGGATAGTGGGTCTCCTTGTCGGAGGCATTTGGAGGTGTTGAAAGTTGGACCTGGGGAACCATTTAGATG
Source organism: Papaver somniferum (assembly GCF_003573695.1). Taxonomy (NCBI): domain Eukaryota; kingdom Viridiplantae; phylum Streptophyta; class Magnoliopsida; order Ranunculales; family Papaveraceae; genus Papaver; species Papaver somniferum. The sequence continues at coordinate 129,671,514 of NC_039359.1, forward strand.
GATGGAGAAAGAGGTAGTGGATATGCATTGAGAAATTAGGTTGACCCAAGTATCACTAAACCCTAAAGAGGATAGTTCCTTTGTGATAAAAATGCCACTCAACCCTATCAAAATCTTTGGAAAGATCTAATTTTAGCGCTAAGTAACCTTTCTTTTTCTTTGAAGTTTTCATTGAATGAATTAGCTCATGAGAAATGATGATGTTATCGGTGATTTGCCTACCAGGGAGAAAGGCGGATTGGTTTGGGGAAATGATTCTGTTTAAAAAAGGCTTGATTCTGTTTGCTAGAATTTTTGAGATAATTTTGTAGACCGTGTTGTTGAGGCTGATAGGTCTAAAGTCGCTCGGGGTTTGAGGAGTGGAGGTTTTTGGAATAAGGGTAATAAAAGAGTGATTTAACTCCTGGTTCATATTCCCTGTTTTGAAATTTTTTTGGATTTCTTGGATTATGTCAGGGCCCAATATTTCCCAATTTGTTTTGATAAAACCAGGTTGAAACCCATCAGGACCCGGAACACCCCAAGGATTCATATTGGACAGAGTGGACCAAATTTCTTATGTAGATGGGATCTGAGTTAGAGAGTTGTTTTCTTCATCGGAAATGCAAGGCTTGATTAATTCCGACAAATCAACATTGTAGTTGTTTATATTTGAGGTTCCAATAAGAGTGAAATGGTTTATAAGGAGGGAATTTAGTTTTTCTCTATCTGTAATCCAAAGACCTGATGGCTCTCTGAGTTCATGGGTAGCATTGATTTTTTTCTTGTTGGAGGCCGAAGCATGGAAAAAATTATGTATTTTGATTGTTTTCCTTGAAAAATTTATCACGGGATAGCTGGTGATAATAATCATTTTTAATTTCGTACCATTTTCCAAGCTCAACTTGTAAGTCTTTTAGCTTAGCTATTTTGGTAGAAATATTTCCGGTTTTGTGAATGTTTTCTATCTTGTAGGTCAGATTTTTTATATTTTTGTGAATGTTACCGAAAACCTCATAATTCCAATGGGATAAATCTGATGCGAGGGATTATAATTGTTCAGCTAGGTTTGAGGAATTTCTGGCTTGTAGTCTCCATGAGGCTTCAACAACTGTGGATAAAGTTGGGTGGCTTAACCAAGATCTGATGCATGTAAAAGGTTTCTGAAGTTTCTTGGGTTCTGGGTTTGAGTCAAACAATATTGGTGTATGGTCTGACCCTACTCTCGATAGATGGTGTACCTTTGTATCTGGGAATAATTGTATCTATTAGAAAGATTTCATTGCTCTGTCAATTCTCTCACAAATGTTTGCTTCCCCGCTCCTATTTTTTGACCAAGTGAAAGGAGCTCCTTCATAACCCGCATCTAGACCCATTGAGTCTATCATTTTTGTAACAAAAACTTTACTGCTCGAGCTTGTGTTGTTTCCACCTTGCTTCTCCCGGGTCTAAGATGATGTTTAAATCCCCAATTAAAAACCAAGGGTTTTTAATCCCTTTTGCTATCTGCAATGTAAGACCACTGAGAGATTTTTTCATCAGCTTCAACTGAACCATATACACAGATCATTTCTATATTTATTTCTCCTATTTTTGATTCCAAATAGCAGACATTAAGGTTTTAAGATAATAATTTTATTTCCATGTTATTGTGCCAAGCAATTGCTAACCCCTTAGCTATTCCCACAGATGGAACAATGAACCAGTCATGAAAATGGATTTCTTTAAGAAAAATTCCATTTTTTCCAATTGGGCTTTTGTTTCAGACAGAAATAATATGTCTGGGTTGTGGTCCTGGCATAGCTGGTTTAAATGGTCCCTAGTTAAAGGAGTGCCAATCCCTTGGACATTCCAAGAGAGAAGCTTCATTGCAAAGAAAAAAAAAGATAGCAAAACCTACTAAGAACCAGAGAAGAAAAAAAACTTTAGTTCCAATGAAAAGAGTATAGCTCAGTAAAAAACCAGAATTAGAATTTATATAGCAGGCTTATTAAAGGAGTGGTGCACAACTATGAAAGAGCAGTATTTAGGGATATACCAGGCACATGCTATACCAAGCTGTGAAACTTAGTTTGAGAGTAAAGCAAAAGAAACTAAAACATAATTTCAGGTAGAGAATACAAAAATTAAAACTGAGCCTTTAAACTCAGAACACACAGGTACACTCAATACAGTCTTAAAAAACGGGCTGGAAAAGATGATAAGAGCCACTGATTATCTGTCCCAAAATCACAGTAAAGATCAAGGTTTGTCACTGAATTCCAACAGCAAAGGCAGTTCAGAAGATAAAAGCAAGCAAACTGCCAGTAAAGTACTGACCAGAGAAAGCAAACAACAACAACAAGGTAATTAAAAACCAGATTACTACTAGGAAATGAAATACATGATATGTGTTAACAGGACAGAATAAGCAACAGCTAAACTAAAACAACTAAGTACAAAAAAAGCAAAGGACAAGTACTACAACTAACAAAAGAGCAACAAGGTAAAGTAAACAGTATTAAAACAGAAGTAAACTTTTGGGACCTGATGGATGAGTGTCCATGAATTATTTTCAGTTCTTCTGTGGCTGTGAGATCAAATTTTTGATAGACTAATCTTCATTGCAATTTTTCCTGGTGTTACCACTTGAAGATCCCCACTTAAACCACTGATGAGGGTAGTTTTGTATAGGGCTCTCAGATTCAGTTTCTTCCAAAACTCTGATTTCTACATGACTTGGATTTGGAGGATCTAAAGTTAATTCCAGACCATCAAGTCTTGGCCTTTTTGGGACAGGTAGAGGGTTGTCCCAATGGAAATAGCTTTGAATTAGAGCCCAATTCCTGCTTTGATCCAACTAGAAATCCTTTTTTCTTTTTAGATATTTTCATCGAGTGTATCAACTCATGGGATATGATGATGTTGTCCGTTATTTGTCTTCCTGGGAGAAAAGATGATTGATTTGGAGATATTAACCTATTCAGGATGGGTTTTAATCTGTTTGCTAGGATTTTGAAATGAGTTTATATATTGTATTGCTGAGTCTAATTGGGCGGAAATCCGCCGGTGTTTGAGGAGTGGATATTTTGGGAATGAGTGTAATAAAAGAGTGATTCATTTCTTTTTCCAAAAGCCCAGTCCGAAAAAATTCTTGCATATAGTTAATTATGTTCGGGCCCAGAATTTCCCAGTTTTCTTTGAGAAAGCCCGGTTGGAAACCATCTGGGCCTGGAGCACCCTAAGGGTTCATGTTTGCAAGAGTTGACCAGATTTCTTCTTTGGAGGGGATTTTGATTAGGAGTGAATTTTCTGAATCAGAAACGCAAGGATGTGTAATTCCTTCTAGATCTACATTGGAGTTATTATTTTGTGAGGTGGCAATTTGGGAAAAGTGATTTATTAGGAGAGAATCGATTTGATCTCGGTCTGAAATCCAGAGCCCTGATGGTTCTTTGAGAGAATGAATTGCGTTTATTTTTTTCCTATTTGAAGATGAAGCATGGAAATATTCGGTATTTTGATCGTATTACTTGACGAATTTATCCCTAGATAGTTGGTGGTAAAAATCATTTTTTATTTTATACCACTTTCCTAATTCAGCTTGGAGGTTTTTGAGGATGTGGATCTTGGAAACTATGTTTCCGGAATTATGAATATTGTCTATTTTCCTATTAAGGGTTTTTATATTTTTATGGATATTACCGAAAACATCAGAATTCCACTGGGTTAGATCTGAGGAGAGAGATTTCAAGGTTGAGATGAATTTTTTTGGACAGGAGTTGGAAGAATGATTACTCCAAGATGCTTCAACCACCTATTTAAGAGTCAGGTGAGATAGCCAAGATCTAATGCATCTAAAAGGTTTATGTAATCGTTTTGATTCCGGGTTGGTATATAAAAGGATAGGAGTATGGTCTGATCCCACTCTGGTTAGGTGATTTACCTTTGTATTTGGGAATGATTGAATCCATTGATAGGATGTTAGAGCTCTATCTATCCTTTCACATATATTTGCATCTCCACTCCTGTTGTTTGACCATGTGAAAGGAGCGCCTTCGTAACCCGCATCTTGGAGGTCCAGAGAATCTATAATCTGTCTAATAATTGTTTTGCTGCTTGAGCTTGTGTTATTTCCTCCCTGCTTTTCTTCTGGGTCCAGGATAATGTTCAGATCCCCAATTAAAGCCCATGGTTTTTGTACTTGATTTGCTAAATTTTGAATGTGAGAATTATTTTTTCTTTAGCTTCGACTGCACCATATATACAGGTTAATTCGAAAACTTTATCATCATATAAACCTTCAAAATGACAAACATTAAACTGCGCCGATACTAATTTTAATTCTACATTGTTATGCCAGGCGATCGCTAGCCCCTTTGCTATTCCCACTGATGGAATAATAAACCAGTCAAAGAATTTCGATTTTTTCAAAATAAGATCCATTTTTTCAAAAGGATCTTTTGTTTCGGATAGAAAAACTATATCTGGCTTGAAATCATTGTACAAATTATTTAGATGATCTCTAGTTATAGGGGTACCAATACCCTGAACATTCCATGAGAATCCTCATGGTAGTTAAAATCAGAAAAATGGGGAAAAGTTGAGGTAAAATAAGAATAAAAATCAGAGTAGGGAGACAACAGATTGAAAAAGCTGGCGCTCTAGTAAACAGCCAATACAATCTATTTAAAACAGTGAGCATCAGTTTGATGGCAGTAAAAACTGTAAAGAAAGCACATATAAAGCTGTAGAAAAGTTCAGCAGGGAGGTATTTAAACTGCACAGGGAAAATTCAGGTAAAAAAAATTATTACAGCAACTAAGAACAATAAAACTAACAAGAAGCTAAATCAAAATAGGTATAAATAAAAGAAAAGAGCTTAAAGGCTCTGATGGTAAAGTATCTAGGTAGATAAGAGAGAAAAACAGGATGATAAGAAAACTAAATTCAAATCAGAAAAAAAAAAGACTCCATAGGCCCTGACAGTGACCAATTACAACAAGTTCATTAACCCAGTTTTGCTCTGAATCTTCAGGGGGGTGACTATGGCTGAGCGCTGATGAGATTACTGCCACCTTGTTGCTTAAAATTAGACCATGTAGATGTGGCAACCAAGCTGTGAACATGCGTATGCTAGATTAAGTTGCAAGAAAACATCTTGCGCTGCTCTATTTCAGACTTATGACAAAAAAGTCACACACCCATCGAAGTTTAGGGAGGATTATGCCAAAAAGAACACCCAAATTATAATATCCACTACAAAAACAATTGACACTAAAACATATGGATTTTTAAAGATCGATGCTTGTCGAACAGGATTGAAAACTTCCCAATGGGATGTCTGGTAGGAAAAAACAGGGTATCACTAAAACAACATGGAAATGGAAGAGCAGAAGTCAGATAGTAGTTGGATCAAAAGTTCGAAAGAGGACTCCCTATTTTTAAAGTTGCAAAATCATCAAAAACTCTCCTAGGAAAATGACAAGATTCTATGCATCTCATGCTCAAGGATTAAGAAACCACAGGACTAGCTTTTTAAGAACACCTTGAACTTTACTATGGAAAAAGATTTTTCACATCAAACAACTCAAAGAAAAGTGAAACACAAAATATCCTAACAAGCAGTTTGTCCAACAATTATTTCTAAGACAAACTACTTCTCAAACTCAAAGTTCAAGGAACATTGAAGATGAAAAAAGATCTGAGATACATCATCATGACAAAAGACTAATATGATGATACAAAAGGCACAGCTGAGGAGCTACAGACAAGACAAGATTAAGTTATATTAGATTCCAGAGGCGAAATCAAAGGGGCATGAGATGCATAACACAAAGAAGAAAAACCAGAGTTTAAGCAAGTGATGATTAGGTCAAGAGAACAAGCTTAATTGAAAATCCAACTAGAAAAATAAATTGAGATAACCTGATTACCAGACATCAGATCCACCGATTGACAAGGGTTTACTCTAATAAAAATTGAAGTTTTGAGAAAAATCAAGGGAAATTAAAATTGATGATAAAAACAAGCATGCAACAGATTTCAACTTTTAGGGTGAATTGACATAATCCTCAATTTAATAACATGGGCACCTGATTTGGTTGAGTACCAATTATTCTTCTCCTTTCAAAGAGCGTGTTGAGTTGCAGTTGATATAAGAATCTTGCAGTAGATCTAAAAAATCCCCACCTCCATGAAAAAATTCCATATACCCCAGATCTGATGAATCTCCATGAACTTATTTAATGGTTTTGCCATCAGAGCCTATGAACGACGAATTAGCCGCTCATGACTAGGAATCTCAAGCAATTTAGGGAAGAAATCAGTGAAGAAAGCTTGTTTTTGGTAAGAAAACTGGTTCTTCCATGGGAAAGCATATGCAGTGCTGTCTCAATTCATATGCTTTTATCCAACAGATTAGGAATTTTTTACAAACTCAACCGCCTAATAAAGAGAAGTTGCAAACAAGTGCTCAAAAAAAGAAGATAAATACAAATAAGTGGAACAATTTCAACTATGATTGGATAATTTTTACAGATGCCTCCTTTAACAAGGAGAATTTGACAATGGGCTATACTTTCATTCTTTACTCGGTAGAACAAGAAGCTTTTATGCATATTTCTGCAGGTTCAGATTGGGCTTCCTCGGCTTTACATGCAGAAGCAAAATCAGTTTTGAAGGCTTTAAATTGGCTAGAAGATAATATTATATCCAGTGTCTTTATTGCTACAAATTGTAAAGTTCTGTCAGATTGGGTATAAAGCATTTTCGGACTTAAGATGGAGGTGCAGTTTCCTTTTAGGAATTGAGACGTATGATCATAGTTTAGAGAGCCAGGTACCAAACTTACGATGAAATTTGTTGAATAGTTTCACTGAACAGACAAGTTTGAAGGGCGTTTTTCTGATATACACCCATTTGATAACCTGTTTTCTAATATACACCCGTTTTTTTGGATATTTCTAATATACACCCGAAATAAGAATTTCATCCGTTTTTTGAATAAAACGGCTAACAACCGTTATCTGTGTAGCTGTCGTACAACTGTCATCACTTGAAAAAGATTGTAAAACCCCTACGAGACAAACTCGGATCCAGTTCAACCGAGTTAATAACCTAGTCGACTTAGAAAACCGTGCACGTGCACGTCACATGACCTACAACAATAACTGTCATTTTACAGGCGGATTTATCTTGTGCGTTCAAATAAACGACCACGATTACAACCCTAATTCTTCATCTTTTTCACTGCTATAAGAACCAGTGATGAATCCTAATCCTGTTTCAGCATTCAATCACACAAATTAGCCATGAATGGAGGCCAACAAGACTCACCAATACTGAATCAACACAACCCAAAATGAAAACTTCATATGTAAACTTGTCTGCGACGAGTTATGTAATAAAAATGCATTTTATATTAAAGTTGTTCAATCCAAACTAACACTTGAGTTTTTCAATCTAAAAAAACAGTGAAATTGTTCAAAACATAAACATTTCCAATTCTGAATCAACACAACCCAAAAAGAAACAGATCCAAACTTTTTCAAAAGATTAACATTCACATAATAAATTTTCCTTGGTCTTCTTAGCCTTTCCCTGTGTCTGAATAGATTGTGTGACAGTTTGTAAAACAGATCCATACTTTGGGTGTGTCACAGTTTGTGAAACAGTCCTCTTGGATGCAGCAGTAGCAGCTTTAGATGATTCACTCGCAGTCTTCTTCACTCTCTTTGCTTTACTGGGTTGTGATGGATATGAGAAACTAAAATCAGCTGCATCCACTTGAGTTCTTGGTCTCTTTCCCTTTGGATTTTGTCCAACTTCACCTCCTCTACAAGATGATTTGTTGTGACCTACTACCTTGCACCTGGAGCATCTTCTAGTCTTCACTTCAACTCTAGGTTCATCATATGACTTTATTCTTTGGTGTAACTACTGACTGCTTCATATCTGCATCATACTCATCTTCAGCACACATTACAGACACTTCCAAGTTCAATAAAACCCATTTTATTAGGTACAGCCTCATTCCAAAACCTATCAAAATATTCATCCATCTCTAAGTATTCTGGCCTTTTTGGGTCATCATCCCACCAATATAGATTAACCCTTTGTCTACTACCAAGCCATAATCTTTTATGGACTATATCCTCAAACATTTTCAGATGAATCAGGTCTCTACATATGTTGGGGAAAGATAGACACAATTTAGAATTTACCACATCAACACTAATATCCATATACGGAACAATTGCACTGCATATAAACAAAATCAAATCAATGCATAAAAAATCAAATCAATAAATAGCACAACCTGCAATACAAAACACTATTTCTGTAATAAAACAAAATCAATTCAATATATAACACTATCTGTATAAAACCCCAAATCAAATCAAAAAAATTAGAAAATAAAACCTTGAATCAAATCGAGAGAAGATGAAAAAATTAAGAAAATTAAACATCTATCTTGATAGCTGATAGACACATTTTTGTGTCTGATTTGTCCTCAATGTCTCTATTGTTATTGCTTGATTTTGTACTTATTATGGTGTTTTTATGTTTGTGTAGGTGTTTTTGGAGAAATACCCTTGTGTGGAAAAAGTTGCTCGAAAAGTGCTATTTGGATCCCTGAAGAAACTTATTAAAGGAACCTCCATTTTGGATAAGGGCACCTCAGGCATCCCAGATGTTAAAGGCGCCCATATTTTGGATCAGGGCACTTCATCCTCTACTTTCCAAATTCGAGTTTTGGCGGGAAAACTTAGTTCTCACCTGCAGAATTTCCGTTCGAGATTTGGGGGCATTTTAGAGAGACTCAATGGCTCAGATTGTTGGGGAAGACTCTATTAAGGTTAACAGGCGTGGCAGGGTTGTTGGAATTGATCGAAATTGGATAAACAGTAGGATTGAAGTAAACAGAGCGACACGGGTTTCTGTTATTCTTCCCGAGTCATTTGTGTGTGTAACGGAGGTTTGCGTATGCCTACAACGTGAGTAACCACTTCTTGGATGTTGACTAAGCAAGTTTGGAGTGTTTAAACACGATAAAACAGCGTGAGAAGAAAAATTTGGAAACAAAATATCTCCAGAATATATTCTTTTACTGTCGACTATTGGGAGAATTTTGGGGAGTAATGAGGAGCTATTATTGGTGCTGAGGAGTATAAAAAGGTATTACGAGGTTCATAGAAAGTGGGATGGAGTGTTAGGGAGAATAATAGAGCAGAGAATAGGGAGTTGCAGAGCTTGTCTCTGCTGCTTCCATTGAAGGAAGCACGAAGAACATAAGACTACAGACAACAGTCGTTCATCAACAGTGACAACGACAATTTGCAGAGGGTCGCAGAGCTACAGTATCAGCAACAGTTACCTTTTATCGTTCAGTAACAGTATCACTTATAACAATTATAAGTGTTACGAATCTCTGTTTTCATATATTTTCATCCTTGTAAGCACCTTTTGAGCAATGAAAAATTCCTTTGAGTGTGTTTTCCACGTGATGAGCTAGAACCCATCACTGGGACAATGGAGGAAGCTGGATTTCATCCTTGGGGTAGTTTAATTAATTCCTTATTTACTTTTTGCACCGATTTTAAATGATTTATGATTTTTATTAATCAATTGTTATCTTGTTAGATAATGTATGCTTAGTCTTAGGTGCTTTAGATACACTATGCTTGTAATTTACAATTGATGTTTTACGAAATCTACTTTGGCAAAAAGTCATTGTTTCTTTTATTTTGAGCTATAAATGTCTAGGATAAATTTTTGAATCCCATGAACATGAAAATCAATGGAATCTCGAGTCCCGGTCCCTCTTCATCCCGTGATTTTATTTTGTATATATATATATATTAATATTTTTAGTATTTTCTTTTATTAAAACTTAAAATCAATCCGACAAGTCCGAGTGAACGGCTACCTTTCTTACCACTATTAAAATTCGATCAATAGGCTCAACTAAAATAGAGATGGGTTCATCAATTAGAGCTTAAAAATCATCAAAAAAAACATAAAAATAATTAGGGTTTCAGTTCAGGAAAACCCTACCTCTTCCTCTTTTTCCGCCCTGGTATTTTCTTCATCGCGTCGTGAAATCTTAATAGATTCTTATTCTAGTTAGGAAATCGTTGATTTTGCTACAAAAACTCAATTCGTATCTCATGAACCTAGACCAACAACAACATAAATACAGAGAAGAGAAGAAACAGAATGAAAATGAAATCTTATCTTATGTCTGTGCGTTTTGTTTCTGAGTTATGGGTAAACCCGTAATTTTGTAAGATAAAAAGATCTCTATCGTCCATTCCAATCACTAGATATACGGCTAGATGTGTGTTTGATGTTTGCTAACGTTTTTATGGATGATGGGTGTATATTAGAAATATCCAAAAAAAACGGGTGCATATTAAAAAACATGTTATCAAATGGGTGTATAATGGAAAATTTTCCAAGTTTGAATTATCACAAAATTGTTAGTCGGTGGATGAGATGTCATCATCAAAGGCTAGGTAATCAATGATGTAGCACTCTACTTAAACTATATTTATTGACTTCCTGTAAGTATACTTAACTGTTGGAGAAGAATAATGGAAGATTGATACGGACAATATATCGATGATATATTGTTTCTATACATGTGTTTTACCGTTAACAAACTTCTTCTCTTTATGAGATCGTATCTTTTTTATAACTAGATAGTTTATCACCATATAATGGTTGTACTCATATGAGATTTGCACTGCACTGTCACAGATTCTTAATAATAAAAGAATCGTCTCTTCTCTCTTGTGGATGTAGGTTTAAAGAGCCGAACCACGTTAATCCTTGTGTTCCTGTTCAATCTTCACTCTTCCAACTGATTCTTCATGGTATCATCGATCAAGAATCGTTCCTGTGATATTTAAAAAAAATAAATTCCCTTCACTTCATTGAGAGTATGTTTTTTTAAAAGGTCTAATGTCTGCAATCGAAAGCAATATATCTTGGAGATTATCTCCTGCGTTACTCAATAGTAAGAATTATGTTCTTTGGTCCCGTATAGTAGCATTGGCTACTGGTGGAAAGAAGAAAGTGAGTTTTATCAACGGAAACTCAACCTGTTCCCGTCTAAAGAAGAATCCAAATATGAAGAGTCGGTATCAACAAATCAGACTGCTTGATCTTGGCTTCTTAATTCCATGGAAGCTTCACCTCCAAAAATTTTTACTTTTTCTGATTCAGCGAGATAAAACTCATAAGAAATTTTTGAGTGCTGAGCCGAAAACTATTAAAGAGACGAGTAACACGAGTGCTTTGCTTGTTGCAAAACAAGAAAAACGTATATTTTTTGCGGCAGAAAAAGGTAAGCATATTTATTACAATAATCACAAAAAAAAACTATCGTTGTGATTATTGCAGGCGAATTGGACATACCAAGGATCGTTGCTGGTTGTTACATCCGCATCTCAGGATTAATTACGACAAGCACAAGAAAGATTACACTTCCGTAGCTGATAATTCGATTTCGATACACAACTTGGCTACACTTCTCCTACAACAATTGAGTAAGTTCGTTCCATCTGAAACTGTTTCGTCTGTATTTATTGATGCTTTAGGTAAGTTACAAGCATACTTTATTGCATCTTCTAAATTTGATCCATGGATAGTTGATTCAGGAGCCACTAACCATATGGCTAATAACTCTACTGTTGTGCATAACTTTACACCAAAAGTAGGTAAACATGATGTAGCTATAGCTAATGGATCGACTGTTCCTGTACAAGGGAGTGGAAATATTAATTTTTTTCCCCAAAACTTCGTCTTCTGACGTTCTAGTGGTTCCATCTTTTCCTGTTCAATTGCTATCAGTCGGAAAGATTATGAATGCTTTGAATTGTGATGTTATTTTCTCACCCACTTCAGTCATATTTCAGGACCGCAAGACGAAAGAGACTATTTGTGAGGGAGTTTATTCTAATGGACTTTATTTATATCATCCTCCTAATAAAGCATGTCATGCCACTAATTTGATAGAAAACCATACTCTGCATAAACGTCTTGGACACCCATCTAGTCGCATCTTAAAACATCTTTTCCCATTTTTATCATTGGATTATAATGTTTGTGATGTTTGTCAATTTTCTAAGCAAACTCGTTTACCATTTCATAATTCGTTGTCGGTATCTGCTAAACCTTTTGAGCTAATTCATTCCGACTTATGGTCATAACCTACCGAATCTTATGATGGGTATAAATATTTTGTTATATTTTTTGATGATTATTCTCGTAGTACTTGGATATATTTGTTAAAATCTAAAACTGAGGTCTTTGTTACTTTCCAAGTTTTTCATAATATGTTGACTAACCAGTTTGATGCAAAGATGAAAACATTTCGTACAGATAATGGAACTAATTTTCCAAAGGAAGTCTACCGGGATATCTTCGTGAGAATTGCATTATACACCAAACAAGTTGTGTGGGAACACAACAACAAAATGGCGTGGCTGAAAGAAAAAATCGACATATCTTAGAAACGATTCGAGCACTCATGCTTCAGATGAATGTTCCGAAAAAATATTGGTCTCATGATGTGTTAAGTGCAACATATTTAATTAATCGTCTCCCTACACGAGTACTTCAGTTCAAGTCTCCAGTAGAAATTTTAAAAGGACGGAAACTCGACTTGTCTCATTTACGAGTGTTCGGATGTGTTTGCTATGTTCATGTCCAAGCACCTCAAAGAAATAAATTTGATCCTCGTGCAGTTCGATGTGTGTTCTTTGGGTACTCCTCTACACAAAAAGGATATAAATGTTACAATGTTGCGGCACGCAAACTTATTATTTCGAGAGACGTACGTTTTGATGAATCTACATCATTTTTTCAACTTCCAACAGACCAAAATGTTAGGTCTAAGGGGGAGTATTTACGTGACTTATCGCCCCTGGCGCCAGTGATACATAGTGAAGTTACAACTACAGAGCCGTTCATTGCACCAATAATATCAGAAACAGAATCAGAAACTTTGAATGAAGCAACTTCAAGGATTCAATCTATTACTGATCATGGTTTACAACCGGCTACAATTAATGCTGAGACTGAACTTGTTAATAGTACTACTGCAGATGTGCCTCTAGTTACAAATGTTGAGCCAAGTGCCACTACTCAAGCTATTTTGTCTCCACGAAGCTCTATTGGACAAGCGTCTCCATTTATCCGAGAAGATAATATTGTCTCTCAAACTACTGCGACAATACAAGGGAGATCAACTACTATTTCCCAAGATGCCGCACCAACTACTACTCCTCAAGCTGCCGCACAAACGCAAAGAAAATCTACTAGAGAAACAAAAGCTCCTGGAAAAATTTAAAGATTTCTTGACTTATCATGCAACCACATATCCTATACAAGAGCACTTATCATTTAATAATATTTCACAATCTCATTCTTGTTTTCTTACTGCCTTATCCAGGGAGGACGAGCCAAAGAATTTTAAAGAAGAAAATGTTATTCCAGTTTGGAGGAAATCAATGAAGAAAGAATTAATAGCTCTTGACGAAAATGACACTTACAGTATTGTTCGCCTACCACGAGGAGAGAAAGTTGTTGGTTGCCGTTGGATATAAAAAATAAAGTACAACAGTGATGGAACTATTGAACTACACAAAGCAAGGCTCGTTGTAAGAGGATTTACTCAAACATATGGAGAAGACTATAAGAAAACATTTGCTCCAGTGACAAAGATGAATACGTTTAGAGTTTTACTGTCAATAGCTGCCAATCAAGACTGGAAATTATTTCAGATGGACGTAAAAAATGCCTTTTTGCATGGAGATCTAGAAGAAGAAGTTTATATGAGTGTTCCACACGGCCTTCCAGCAGAAAGTAAATTGGGTGCAGTGTGTAAACTTAAAAAGGCGATATATGGTCTAAAGCAAGAAAGTTTAACCTTCTCGAAACATCTCTCTTTGGGCACTAATAAAGAGAGCGATTTCGATGCTTTCAAAGCTTCCTTTCCTACATCTGGGATCACTAAGCTTATAAATTCTCAAGGTCTGGTGATCAACTGGGATGTTGCCAAGCAGACAGGTTATTGGTCACGTGAGGACCAAAATTCGCCTTTCTGGAATCTACCTGGTATTACTAAACAAAAATCAGTAACTGAACAATCTCTTGAAGAAAAAGTTTCCTCCTTGGAAGCAAAAGTTTCCTCTCTTCAAGATGAAATCAACAGCAACAAGGTCGAGAAAGAAGCTATAGAAGCAGAAAACTCCAGCCTCAAAACTGAAGTCAATAGAGAGAAGGATGAAAAAAGTGCTCTTGTGAATGGTCTCAAAAGAGAGGAAAAACTTACCGATTTACTCGGAAAACAAGTTCTAGATTTGAGATCAAAACTTGTACAATGTTGTGGTGATGCTGGAGGTGGATCGTCTACTGAGGAACCATGGATCAGTGGTCAAACAGTTCCTAGCAACTGGGTTCGTTTCGAGGAACTCGATGTTCTAGCGTTTCCAAAAAATACTCATTTGACAATCACCAAAGTCACAGGTGGTCCTAAACTCGGAGATGATAATACAACTAACGTTCAATCTACCCGTTTCTACGGAGGAATTTTTCCTATAGTCATTGTGGACATTGCAGAGTTGACTCCGAATAGAGAAGAGGCGAGATTTGATCCCAGTGTTTGGGGTTCGTATAACAATGCGGGAACTAGTTATGCAGCTCGTAAGCCATTTGCGTCTGAGATATCGATTGATGCACACAAGACATGTTAATATATATGTCTTCAAATCAGCCTGTCAAAGCTACCATTTGAGGGAATTTACAGGTTCATTAACGGCCATTTTCATGTCTAATTATGTCAACTTCGAGTTTCGTTCATCTTCTTTTGATTTGTGTTTGCTTTAAGTTTATGTTTGTATAAGTGGTGAGGCTTGTAAAGCGCATTCAGATATCCCTTTGCTTCATTTGAATTTATGTCTTTATTTGTGTTTTTCTGTAGATCAAGTGTTCGTTGTTTTTCTTTGTTCTTCCTTAATTAAGCTGATATGATCGGAAAAACATATTGTTATTCCTTAAAATGGCAACTGCACCAGGTGACTGAAGTTGGAACATGTGTGTTATTGATGGATTTCGGGTTAATTAGGAGCATCCAATAACTCGTCTTCTGTTGGGCCATGTAAATATATCCTATAGTCTTCCGCTGTTAATCGGCCTTAACACCTTCCTTGTTGTTTTCACTATCTTCAAAGAAGGAGAAGCGACAATGTCAAGCATTCCAGAAGATTTATACCCGGATATCCTGATACGGGTACCAGTGCAATCAATATTCATCTGTAAGTGCGTTTGCAAAATTTGGTTTTCCATAATTTCTAACCCTGATTTTGTTAAACTCCATTTTAATTTTACTGCTGAAATAAACTGTTAAAATATATCGTATCTTGCATGTTACGATATCCCATATCTTGCATATATTGTGTAGTTATCCTGTAGTTACTGTGTTGTATTCTGTTTCCTTATTTGTCGTATGTAATCCTGTATAAGTTGAGTCTGTATTCTTGAGAATATTGCAATACACAGAAACCCTTTCATTAGATCTCTATGCCATGACAAATTCTGTCATGGTATCAGAGCTAGGTAAGATTCAATAATCCACTTCCGTTGTTAATCAAGAAAAATCAAACTCTCAGTATCTTGATCGAGAAACCAGAAATCTATCCCATATTTATCTCTTGTTTATAACCTAAATCCTACCTATCAATAATCCTTGTTGTGTTTTCCAGTTATCCATTAAGCCATTATCATGTCGCGTGAAGAATCTCAACCCATCATTGTGAAGTTCGATGGATCCAACTATAATCATTGGTCTTTTCTCATGAGAAGTTTTCTAAAGGGAAAAAGCATGTGGAAATATATTGATGGTAAAGAAAAACGTCATGTGACTAGCACTAGCGGTAGAGACAAAGATGTTTCAGAAACAGATCCTTCTGAAACTTGGGAAATCAACAATCACAAAATCATCACTTGGATAAGCAACACTGTCATTGCATCCATAAGTATGCAACTTACTAGTTTTGAAGAAGCCAAAGAAGCATGGGATTTTCTTGCAAAGAGATACACACAAGTTAACTTTGCACAGAGATACAAGCTTGAACAAGATATTCGAGCCTTAAAACAACAACCAGAGCAAACAATTTCTGATTTTCACTCTGAAATGTCAATTGTGTGGAATCAACTAGCACTTATGGAGCCTAAATGGACAATTGATGTAGAATTGTGGCAGAAATACAAAGAAGAAACATGGCTTGTTCGACATCTAATGGCTTTAAGAGATGAGTTTGAAACTGTGAGAGCTTCTATTCTTCATAAAAATCCAATGCCGACTATAGAAAGTTCCTTATTTGAACTTATTACTGAAGAGACGCGCAAAAGAATCAAGCCAGATATCCCAGCAGTTCTTGCAGTACCTTCTTGTCCAATCTCTAATCCAAGCTTTAGTTCACAGAGAAACTTTTCAGCTCCAACTTATCGCGATCTTTCTCAAGTACAATGTCATAACTGTAAGAATTTTGGACATCTAGTAAAAAATTGTCCTTCACCTGTGAATACAAGTAACTCTCAAGGCAACTCTCAAAAATTAACTATGCAAGGTTCAACACCATCATCAGACACACCACAATGCAATTACTGCAAAGAATTTGGGCACATTGTAGGAAATTGCACTTCTCCATCTTCAAGAAATATGAGAAACAAGAGAAGATTTGGCACTGCTGCTCCATCATATTACTCTCCAGGTTGTGTTACTGCTGCACCAGTTCTAGAGCAAGCACATGATTCATCAAACTCTACATCAAACAATTTTGCAGCTACAACCAATTTGGTAGACATTCAAGAGATGCTGAAGCAAGCTCTTGCAATTGGTAACAATCCTACAGCAGCAATTGCTTTTTCAGTTCCTTCAGGTAATTTTTCAACTGAATGGTTTCTTGATTCAGGAGCATCAAACCATATGACATATAACTCAAATTTATTTGAGAAAATGAAACCTATTATTACTCCTAAGATTCATACAACAGACGAGTCAGGAATCATTGCTACTCATATAGGGCAGGTTAAAGTTTCAAACAAGATACACATAGCAGACGTCCTTCTTGTTCCCAAAATTAAGATGAATCTTATTTCAATTGGTCAATTATGTGATGAGTGCCAAATATTGTATATATTTATCCCTTTTTGTTGGCATTTAACTCATCTTTTGTGCAGTAATTCTACATTTTATCCCATATTCTGTATTTTCATTGTTTTCAAGAATAAATATTTTTCTTACTTAATTTTGCATTTTTAGGTAATAAATAAAGTCTGGATGAATTGCGGAGCGGAAAAGAGCTGAAGAGTGGTGAAAAGCCGGAAGAAATTACGCAAGGAAGCCGCAAAGAATGGAGCGCACGTCCAAAAAGCTAGGAATGGGCTCAAGAAGGAAGAATTGTTCTTAAAGAAGATATGGGCTTGGCATACCCAAGGCCCAAAACCCTTACCCAAACCCATTTTCTATATCCATACCCGCCTCCATTCTCAGCCGTTAGATTGGATCCATCTCATCATCCAATGGTCGCTTCTTCATCGTTCATCAAAATCTGAAGTACCTGCAAAACACCATAGTGCCTAAATTCCAAGCCTTCAGATTAGATCACATTTAGATCCTACGGTCGCTTCTTTGCCTGCGCATCAAATCTCGATACTTCCGCTTAACACTTCAACACCTAACCCCATATAGAGCCGTTAACTTCGTTGTATCAAGACATCCGACGGTAGATACCAGACTCTTCAGGCGGAGCCGTCCGATTCACCTACCAGCTTCGATTCCAGTGGTTCAGCTTCGCCAACATCTAACTTTGATGCGCCCGCTCAACACCCTAAAAACGGATACCCTATACCCTAAACTGTCGACTCATTCTTCTCCCCCATTCCTCTGCAGAAACACCCATTCCGCCACCATCACCTCCACCTGCTACTTCCATACCTGCCACAGCCACCAAACGTCTCCATATCTACCACCATCACCTACCCTCCCTTTTTCCCCCTCTCTCTAGCCCCTTATTTCACTGATTTCTCACCATTCCTTTCTCTGAAACCCTAGGTGAGAAATCAGTAAAATAAGTGAGTCTATAGACGAATTCGAAGCGTGCAGGAAGGCTAGAAGGAGATGTAGCAACGTGGGTCGAAGTCAGAAACAACTTTCATCATGATTGGTGAGATGAATTTAAAACCCTAGTTTTACTGTTTTTGGGGGAAATTTAGGGATTTGGTTTGTAAACCCTAATTGGGTGTCCTGGGTATAAATAGGGGATATGTATTATGTGTAGAAGGTGTTCTTGGACTAGCCCAGTAACCACCCAATTTGGGTTAGGTTCACTTCTAATTTCTGTTTTTAATTTCAAAATCAATTTAGGGTTTCTGTTTCAATTTAATTTTCAATTTCAATTCCTGCTTCAATTTCAGTTTATTGCATGTTAGTTTCTTTCCCTGTTTTAATTTCTTGTTGATGTTCATGTTTGTTATGTTCCTGTTGATGTGCATGTTTTAATTTCCTGTTTTAATTTCCTGTTAATGTACCTGTTATGTGATACATGTTTAGTGGAATGTTAGGCTAGAAGCTTTGAAGCATTGTTTTGATTGAGCAATGGGAGAAATTAGTGCTCATAGCAAGCTAATTCTCTTTCCCATTCCATTTGTATGCTTAGGATGCATTGTGTTGATTGAGCATTGGGAGAAATTAGTGCTCATAGCAAGCTCATTCTCTTCCCATTCTATTTGTATGCCTAGGCTCTCTTGTCTTGTCAACTGTTTAGGTTTAGTTTTGTGTTTAATCATGTTTTGTTCACTGTTAGAGGTAGAGGTTTAGCTTTGAAGCTTTGGATTGATTGAGCAGTGGGGAGAAACTAGTGCTCACTAGTGACTGTGAGCAAACTAGTTCTCTTCCCACTCTAGTAGTATGCATAGGCTCACCTTCACCATTTCACCTTCACCATCTCCCCTGCCCTTGGCTAAAACAGCCTTGGTTTGTTCCATTTCCTCCATTGTTTCCTTGTTACTTTTGTTTTCCTCCACTGTCATTGATGTTCTTTGTTTTGTGTTCTTTGCTATTTTGTTAGTCTTCTTTACTTCATTGTCTTTGCTTCTTTACATTTTATTTATTGCATTGTCTTTGCTCCTGCTACTTCAACTTCTCCTGCTGCTGCTCCAGCTTGCTTCTCTTGTCCTGTGCTACAGCCACTGCTGCTGCTGCAACTGAGTTTGGCTCACAGCACAAGCCCAGTTCAGTCCACAGTTAACTCCAAAGGCCTAGTTACTCTCAGGTCAAAAGCTAAGCCCAGGAACAAAGCCCAAAAGCCCAGCTCATTGCTAGGGTGAAGCAAAAGCCCAGATCACTGTTAGGGAGCCCAAGGCTCAGTTCAGTCCATCTGTAGTCCACTGAGCCCAAGCCTAAGTTTAAGGCCAAAGCCTAGTTCACAGTTCATTCCAAAATCATTCAAAGGCCCAAGGCCTAAAGCACTTCATCAGTACAACAAACCCATTAAGCCCAATTTACTCAAAGGGTATTCCAAGCCCAACAGTTCCAAAGGGTATTCAAAGCCCATTGATATTCAAGACCCTTTGGTACTCAAAGCCCATTAGCAATTTAGAAACCCAAAATAGTTAGAAAACTCCAAAACACACCCAGTCTCTGTGGATCGACCCGTACTTGCACGAGCTACAACTGACGACCGTGCACTTGCGGTATTACTGTAGGCCCGCGTTTTTATTACGCTTAATTTTCACGCTTTCCCGGGCTTACCAAGTTTTTGGCGCCGTTGCCGGGGACCATTTTGCATTTAAATATAGCATCTCCGGGCCCACCATTATGTAACCAGGGTTTTAATATCTTCTTTTCATCTACAGGATCCTAAAACACCGAGGCTTATTGGGATAGGTCGTAGAGTTGGTCGTCTTTACCTCCTGGAGTCTCTAGCTATTCCTCAATCCAACAACAACATTGTTGCTGCTCTAGCTTCTACTTTACCTTCCACAGTATCTCCTTTTATTTCTTGGCACTCTAACTTGGTCATGTCTCCTTTTCTCGTCTTTCCTATATGATTAGTAAAGCGCTGCTAGGTTTTGTTCCTTTAGACAAAGAGCCTCACTGTATTGCTTGTAAGATGGGTAAACAACCATCTCTTCCATTTAATAACAGTAATACTTTTTCTTCTGCACCTTTTGATTTCATTCATTCTGATGTTTGGGGAAAGTCTCATATTGCTTCAAAAGGGGGAGCTTTGTACTATGTTATTTTCATTGATGATTACATTCGTTATACATGGATGTATCTTTTTAAATCTGTAGGATCAGAATCTCGCAACAACACAATAGCGTCGCAGAACAATTTCAGAAATGACATAATAAACGGCGTCATCTAAAATCATGAGAAAAGTGTGATAGTTCTGCGAAAATAAGAGAGTTTGTGAGATTAACATTTGTAAGGTTTATGTCGCAAGCCATATCCGAAAATAAAGGACAAATTAGCTGTCATCCACTATGTATTTCCCTATAAATAGTCGCTCAGTTGTAAAGTAAAGGGAGAGATCTTTTTCTGAGTGAGAAGCAAGTAAATAGGAGAGAGAAAATCTAGAGCAGTGGTTATTCTTGATTTCTTTATCTTTTCTTGTAAGATTGTTTAAAGATTTATCAATAATATTAAGATTGTAAATCTAAAATGAGTTGAATGTTAATGAAATCTTGTGAGGGGTGTAGTTTAGGATTTCCTGCAACTACATAATGACGCTAGAAACATTTGAAGATTATTCTAGAAAAAAAGATTAATATTAAGATTTGTGAAGATTTGGAGTGATTGATTAAGAATTTTACATAATTTCTTGCAATTCGTTAACATTGAAGAAATGGCTAGAAGAAGAAATACATCAGAACAACCAACTATTGTTAGAAGAAGCAAGAGAATTGTTGGAAGAGAAAGAAGTGAAATGGGAGAATCTACTAGAAAGAGAAATAATGGAGAAAATCAAATTAAACTACCAGTTCAACAAACACTAGTACAAGGAAGGAATATAGATTATGATAGGGTGAGTATACACACTTGGCAATCAAATTCCGCAGAAGAAGTAGAAGAAGAGCAACAAACCAGAAACCATAGACAAGTAGAGAGAAATCAAGAAGCATATGAAGGAATAATTCATGGAGATGAGGAAATTTGAGCGTTAGAAACATTGAGACGAAGAATACATGAAGAAATAAGAGCTGAGGCAGAAGAACGTGCAAATCTAACAAGGAAAAATCACGAATTGAGGATGGAAAATATGAGACTACAGAGTAGAAGATCGAGAAGTATTACAAAATCATATTCAAGATCGACTAGAAGAGAGATGAGGCGAAACTCACCTACGATTAATGCTGGAAACAATATTCAAGAAGAAATATCAAATCCTAATGAAGAATATCGCGAAAATAGAGAAAGAACTGATGGTCGTTAAGTTCCACAAAATGAAACTTTTGATGATAGGAAAAATGGTAGAAATCAAGAGAATGGACAACGTCAGGGACGAAATGATCAAGATGGCGAAGGGAATCGAGAGGAAGGAAGGAGAATTATACGTGAGAGAGAAACTTAAATAAATCAACAAATGATTGAAGAAGAAATTTAAAGACATTATGCTGAACAAGCACGTTTAATTTGCGAACGTGAAAGATTGAGAGCGGAAATGGTAGAACAAGAGCTTCAGGAGAAAATTCAACAGAACAATCACGACAATCGAGAAAGAAGGTGTACACAAAACCGGAATAACGGTAATATCAATGAAGAGTATGATAGAGTATAAAGGATGGCTGAAAGACAGCGAATGAAATTAATAAGAAATGAACAAAATCATGAAGGGGAAAATGAGAGACATCATCATATGTGAATTCAAGATAGAGATGAAGAAGAGAATCGCAGAAGAAGACGTGATGAGGATAATGAAGAAGAGATGCAAAATTTCGCGAGAGAAGAAAGACATGAACGCAGAAGAAGGGAGGCGAAATTAAAAAGACCAATGGATCAAAATTCAGGTGTAAATAAACAAATATTTAAATAGTTAGAAGAAATGAGAGGAATGCTAAATAATAGAGGAGAGGTAGGCAGAAGACAATTAGATGAGGCTATAGAAGAAGCTGCGAAAACTCCATTTACAAGGGAAGTACAACTAGGTGGAATACCTCCAAAATGCAATTTGCCCGCATTAACCAGCATTTTTGATGGAACAACTTGTGCAATTCAACACATTAAAGCCTACGTGAGGTGCATGTTGCAATGGGAAAATCATGATGCGTATTATGCAAGTATTTGCATCCAGCTTAACAGGGGAGGCGTTAAAATGGTTCGAAGGTCTACCAAAGAATACAATAACATCCTTCAATCATTTGCAGACTACATTCCTGGGGGCATATATAAGTAATAATTCTTCGCGACCTGGTATTGAAGACGTGTTTGGATTAAAACAAAGGATTGGCGAAAGTTTGAAGCACCTAACTAAAAGATGGAGGACTATGTGTAGCGAAATGGCTGGCCGTGTGGATGAGAGATATCTTATCTTATCATTTATCAATGCTATGTTTGCAACCAACCTATTGTATATCCAAATTTTCAGAGTCAAGAATACGATCACAATGACTGAATTGCGAGAACTTCAAGAATATATTGCTCTAGAGGAAAGGCAAAATGAAATGGAATCATACCCAGTTGCGAACACCAGTTCACAAACAGCGAATGCAAGCTTATTACCCAAACTAATAAACACAGTGGCGAACACTTCGCAAGTACAACAAGAGAAGGTGACGGGTAACAATCAACAGAAACTGGTGGCTATGGGAAGCCGAGATCAAGAGGAGTATGAAAGAGAAAGAAATTTCTACAATCGTGGTGGAAATAACAAGATTCAAAGACTCGATCAGCCACAAGAAACTTATGGAGGTCAAAGACAAAACTATAATAGAGGACAAGGAGGTCACAAGGTAGTATGGGAAGAAATCAAGATGCCACCTCTAAATGCAAGTGTGGAGAAAATATGGGAAGCTATAATTTTGATGGAGAATATACCAACACCATGGAACATGGGAACGGAACCACCTCCAAACCACAGAAGTCATGAGTTTTGTTCTTATCATCATTTTCATGGACATACTACAAATGATTGCAGAAATGTAAAAAGAATTATTCTGAGAATGATAGATCAAGGAAAACTAAACCACTTTTTGGTAGGGCACCCACAATCTCAACCATTGCCACCACCACCAGAGCATCACAAAGTAAACACGATGAAAAAGAAGGAAACATTCTTCATAGAAGTTGTGCAAAAGCAAAGAATCTATTCTGTCACTCTATCGTACATTCATACAAGACAATTGAAGATTTTCATGACAATGTTTTGAGTAGAGTGTTCGCAAGAGATAATGATGGAAGAGAAATTATGAATATTGCGAAAATCTCGCCACTAGATAGAGAGAATAAGAAACAAAGAAAGATTATTTCTTTTACCGCAGAAGAAATCCCCGAAGGTGAAGAGGTACATGATAATCCATTGGTAGTAAAATTAGAAATTAATCCAAAACCGAAAGAAGATGAGGATGATGAAGCTGAAGATTCATGGGCAATTAATAGGATTCTAATCGATACTGGAAGCTCTGTGAACATCTTATTTTATCATACTTATAAAACTATGGGAGGAAGAGATGATGATCTTATACCATCAACATATAAGATATATGGTTTTAATGGTACTGCCAACAAGCCTAAAGGGGAGGTTACTATGCGAATTCCATTGAAGGGAATATCTTCTGAAATCCTATTCTGTGTCGTTGATGTAGAATCACCCTACAATGCATTAATTGGTCGACCTTGGCTACATGGGATTCTAGGTGTAGCTTCAACTTTCCACCAGTGCATCAAATTCCCTCACCCCAGGGTGTAGGAATCATAAAGGGAGATTGGGTTGAAGGAAAGAGGTGTTACGAAACTGAGGTAGAATCTGCGAAGGAAGAGCAAACAAGAAGGAAATTGGCGACACAAAATCAAAGAGACACAAAGAAGTGAGATTGATGGTGGATGCAATCGAAAGAAAAGAAGAGAGATGTTGCGAAACTAATGCTAGCTCATAAAAAATGGTGAACATACCACTACCAAGGAAGCAGTAGCAGAAAATAACAAAGAAGCAGAGGATGGCAAAGGTAATAAAAATAAGAAATGTATGAATGATTAATTTGTTGCGACACTCTCGCAAAATAAAATTCTCAAAAATACATTTTATTGAATGACAAAATTGAGATTGCGAAATGCAAATACGATATGATGATGTGCGAGAATCTCGCAGAGATAATGAATTTACAAAGACAATCAGAGAACAATGACAAAAGAGAAAGGGGCGAACCTTTATGGCGTACACCCTAGTTCGCGAATACAATTTCGCAAGAGGCAAATGTAAGACCTAAAGTACGTCATATAAGGGGGTACCTGTTGCATGGCTCAGGGAAAGGCTACACCGCCACCGGAACCTGAGTCATGGAGATTTGGGGTCAATAAAGCCCATCCGGGAGAGGCACCTTGGATTCTCAGCTTAAGCATATGACTTAGGTTGGGCGACTAAGGTAATAAGGACTCTCCCAAGGAGTGCAGAATCTGATCAAGGCGCCGAGGTACACGGTTGAGTCAAGAGTGCCAGGGGCGTTTGAAGCGTACCTTGCCATTCTTGACAAGTCTTGGCTTATACTGCACTCGGCCGAAGAAGAAACCCCACTTAGGGTGCAGTCTCGTAACCATAAACCCTATAGGTAAAAGGGATAAGAGGCTGCGAAAACAACTGGTTGTTGTTAAGACGGATGGGAGGAGCCAACCTTGTATGGTAGGTACGCCTCCTTGAAGGGGCAACCAGGGGGAAGATAAGGGCGGCACCCTCCATTAGGGAGCTGATAAGTGTCTTAAGACGCAAATGTCATGAGGCTTTTTACTCGCAAGGGTATTAAGGCTTGTCATATTTGTGCGACAATCCTGAAGAGGCAATAATACAAAAGAAAAAGATAAGACGAGATCAATGGGTTTTCGCATGAAAGTGCGAAGACGTCCTGCGATTTCGTCGCAAGACGGCAATGTCATGGGGCTTTATTTTCGCAAGAATATTTAGGCCTGTCATATTGTCGCAACATTCCTGAAGAGGCCATAATACAAAAGAAAAAGTTAAGGCAAGATCAATGGGTTTTTGCATGAAAGTGCAAGAACGTCCTGCGATTTTGTCGCAATGACAAGAGGTGGCATAATAAGACCTTTAATTAGGAAGGCAAAATAAGACCACACAGGAATGAGATTTTGAAAAGAATCAAAATTCACTTCGCATAGATTGCGAAATTATACATAAACAACTGCGAAGTTGAGGCACAAAATAAGAAAAATCTGCAAAATCTCTCATTTGGATACAAATAACAGAGGCAAGTATGGGAATGAATGAAATTAGAAAATGTTATTTGTCTCCATATGATAGATTTACAAAATTAAAAATTAATGATTATATTGATTAACCGTATTGCAAGGAAGAATTGTTTTAATGAATGCAGGTCAAAATGAAAGAAACTCATATATTAAGGAATATGGGGAACCAAAAGAATTCGCAAATATACAGAAAGAGGAATAAATGTACAAGTATTACAGAAGATTAAAGAAAGAAACAAAGACTACTTCTTAGTTGATCCTTCATCATCTTCATCAGACTTGTTCCCTTCTTCGTCTGCATCAGAACTTTCATCTCCATCAGAACCTTCATCACCATCAGATTCTTCATCATCAGCTTCGCTATCAGAAATAATCAGACTGGGAATGTTCTTTGGGATCTCCTCCAAGAGACAAGGATAAAGAATGAGGAATACTATGGTCATCACAAACCATTTGAATAGTTTGATTGCGAAAATGCATAGCATCATTCTTAAAGTTCGCAACAGTGATCTTGATTTGATTCTTTAATCTAGAATACTTGTCGTTGCGAGAAGAAAGATTCTTTGCGAGTTCCTCTTTTTCAGCTTCAAGTTCCTCAATCTTTCGCGATATCTACTTTCAGAATCTGCGAGCAAAAGGCAATCAATTAATAACTTGATGAAAATTCATAAGAAACAAAAGATTAGTGAAGAAGAACAGTTAATAACCTTCTCTGTCAGAAATCATATCTCTAATCAAGGCTGTATGCTCAACTTGGAGACTAAAATTTACACTAAATCTTTTCTGGCATCGTCTAAGATTTTCGCAGCCCAAGCGAATTCATCCTCATTATTATAAGAAGACGAGAACGAATTTGGTTTTCTCTTTCGCAGAGCTCGATGTTCTTGCGGTTAGCTTCATCTCGTTCAAGTTGAACTTCAAGAAGGGTCTCTTGGAATTTCGCCAAAGCCTTAGCACCTTGATCAGAGATGCGATCCTTATCATCTATGAGACCGCTAATTTTGGTTCTTAACTCATTGATTTTCTCTTTAGAATTAAGAAGAGACGCTTAAATCGGTTGGCTAAGCCTAAACTAGATCTATGGTCAATTTCTAAGAGGCGAAATTTGGATCTAGTTCATTCAGAGAAAGAGATGAAATTTTATCATTTGAGAAACTATTTAAAGATTTATTAAGACGCTCAAGAAGGGTATCATTATCCAAGGCATTAGGAAATGAACGAAGAATGGTAGCTTCATCAGAAAGACCATAAATGTCTGCAAAAAGGATCAATTAAATAAGATAAAACAACAGGATGAATGAATGAAGGGAAAGGAGAAAAGTAACATACCATAGAGTTGATTATTAGCTTGCTGAAGACTAGAGATTTTGTTCTTATACGAAGAAGAATCAATTTCTAGTTGTTTGTTCTTCTCGCGAAGACATTTGACTTCAGCTTCCAGTTCCTCATTCTTTGTACGAAATTGAAGATTCTTCTTTCAAGATTTCGCGTCTCCTCTCAGATCTGAGGCAACAGCGAAAGAAGCTTTTCCAGCCTGCGAGAAAATATAAAAAGTATTAAAATAGAAAGAGATTTTGAGTTACAATAATGAAGAAGTAAAAGGATGAAAGCATACCAGACTATTAAGAGAATGCAGGAAATTGGGAGTCACTGATCTAGAAACTCCACGAAGAGAATTATCACCATCCAATAAAGGAACATCAAATTGTAGCGAGAGCTTTGCAGGTATTAGCGAATTGACTATCTCCCATTCCTTGCAAGAATCAGAAAAGAGGCCAGAGAGCTTAGCCATAGAAGATTCAGATGGAGAATCTTCATTTGCAGCAAGGTCATCATTATCCTCATCATCTCTCGGAGTTTTCATGAGAAGGAATATTTGAAGGAGAGGAAGAACGGATTTTTCTCTTCTTTGAAGGAGGAGCAGTTGGTTTTTCCCTGCGAAGAGCACCTTTGCCTTTATCACCAGTCTTCGCAACATTGGCAGGTCTTCTATTTCAGCAATAATCTTCACACACAGATAGAAATAAGAAGGGCAACAGTATACTGTTTAAAATCATAAGAGAATATTTCTTACCTCATCTGTATGAGCGAAGAGCTAACAAGGTACTAGCTTCCCAGTCCTGTGATAGCTATCTTTCAGTTTTGGATCTGTAGAATGTCGCAAGAGTCAGCGAACAAAAAATAAAGACAAATAAAGAAATGTAAAGTGGCAAACTGGAAGAAACATACCTCTTTGTCCTTCTCGGGCCAAGAGAATACCCAAGGTTGATAAGTAGCGAGATTCTCAAGAAGAACATTTGACCCAGCAATGTAAGGTCATTTTAGCATCAAGGGAAAAACACACCATTTATCATCTTTGGATTGGCGAGGAGTTGTGTTCTTACCAGAATGCCAATCAATGTCTTGCATGAGTATTTTAGCTTCATCAATGTTATCTTTCCTTTTCAAACGAATACCCAAGAGAGTATTCTCTTTCTTCATGGAGATCAATTCATAATTTCAAAGAAACTCGCTACTATGTATTTCTCAGCAATTATCTCCAAGTCTGCGAATTTAGGATCCCTAAGTTCTTTGGAGTACAGAGATCCTTTACCAGCACCACGGTTAGCGAATTTTAGCATCAGACGAATGCAATCCCCACTCAATTGGAAGATAGCTCGCGAAAATCCCGAGTGAGCGAGAATTTCATAGAACAGAGGAATATCTGGGTCATAAAGAGGAATGGGGAGACCTGCGAGAATTTTACCTAGCGAAATTATGATTGATTGATCATCAAAATATTGATCAGAGAAAAGTTTGATAGAAAGAATTGACTTGGCACTTTCACCAGGAATGGTAGAAAGTGTGAAACCTTTCTCAGCAAGATCTTTTTGGACGTCTTTTAAGTTTTTCTCATGTTTGTGGCCACTTGGAGGCATATCTGAATATAGAGTATGGGAATGAATAAGAAGTAAGAAAATTAAAGAAGGAAGAATTACAGTAGCAGAACTTACGGAAGAACAAAAAAGTTGCAGAGAAGAGAAAGTAAAAAGAAAATGGAAAGATGGGTAAGAAGAATATATAAAGAAGATTTTTTACTCGAAGAAATAAACACCATTAATGCGAAAAGACGTGAGCGGTTGAAAAGCAGCGGTTACAGAAGACGTGTCAAGAAATAAATGGAAGAAAGGATACGTGTGATAAATGCAGAATATGAAGAGATGTACAGTTGCGGCATTTCTCACATCATTCTCTACTTCGCAGATAAGATATGAGAAGAGGAAAGATGTAGGATCAGAATCTCGCAACAACACAACAGCGTCGCAGAACAATTTCAGAAATGACATAATAAACGACGTCAGCTAAAATCATGAGAAAAGTGTGATGGTTCTGCGAAAATAAGAGAGTTTGCGAGATTAACATTTGTAAGGTTGCGAGAATGTCGCAAGCCATATCCGAAAATAAAGGACAGATTAGCTGTCATCCACTATTATTTCGCTATAAATAGTCATTCAGTTGTAAAGGAAAGGGAGAGATCTTTTTCTGAGTGAGAAGCAAGTAAATAAGAGAGAGAAAATCTAGAGCAGTGGTTATTCTTGATTTCTTTATCTTTTCTTGTAAGCTTGTTTAAAGATTGATCAATAAAATTAAGATTGTAAATCTAAAATGAGTTGAATGTTAATGAAATCTTGTGAGGGGTGTAGTGTAGGATTTCCTGCAACTACAAAATCCAGATCATAATTCTTAAGAATTTACACTGAGTTCTCCAATATGATCAAAACCCAATTCGAAAAATCCATCAAAATATTTCGAGCAGATCAGGAAGGTGAATACATATCCAACCCTTTCAAAGAGTTTTTGAAATCTGAGGGTACTCTACTTCAGTTATCTTGCACTGAGATACCAGAACAGAATACTGTCGCAGAACGTAAACATCGCCATATCATGGAAACAACTAGGACACAACTTCTTTCTTCCTCTGTTCCCTCTAATTTTTGGGTGAATCTGTCTTCACTACTGTATACACTATTAATCGAGTTCCTACTGCTTTTATAGGTGGTATATATATCCCTATGAACGATTATATAGTAAGAAACCAGATTATTCAGAGCTGCGTGTATTTGGCTCCACTTGTTTTGTCCTACTTTCTGAAAGAGAACGCAACAAACTTGGTAAAAAGAACACTATATGTGTGTTTCTTGGTTATGGCATAGAGCAGAAAGGGTATATATGTTACGATCCAGAAAGTAGGAGATTATGTATTTCTCGTCATGTTACCTTCTGGGAAAAGATACCTTTTTGGTCCCTTCCTAGTAGTAAAACATCTTCTCTAGAAAACTTTTCATACTTAGATCCATTCGATGATGAATCTCTATCTATTTCGACTTCTCCTAGTACCCATGATAGCAATGTTTTTCAGCCTCCACCTGTTGAATCCACAGAAGCAGCTATTGACCACTCTATGGAAGATCCCAATATAGCAACTCAACATGGAGATCCTGCTCATGAAACTGCTCAACTTCCTCCTCGAACACGGTGACCTCCAGCTAAGTTATCTGACTATCACTACTCATTAACAACTATTTTAGCAGAACATGAACCTAAAAACTACAGGGAAGCTTCAGTAATACCCGAGTGGCAAGACTCGATTGGAGAAGAACTAACTGCTCATAAAGAAGCTGACACATGGGATATAGTTGATTTGCCTCCTGGTAAACCTGTTGTGGGAAGTAGATGGGTTTACAAGGTCAAGACTAAATCAGATGGTACGTTAGATCGTCGAAAATATCGTGTGGTTGCACAGGGTTATACACAAGAGTATGGTATTGATTATGAAGAAAATTTTGCTTCGGTTGCAAGAATGACTACAGTTCGTACGTTGCTCGCTGTTGCTGCTGCTCGCAAATGGAATCTTCCCCAAATGGATGTTAAAAATACGTTTATTCATGGTGATCTTCAAGAAGAATTTTATATGAGACCACCTCCTGGCTTAGAACATGGTCCAAACCAAGTCTGTAAGTTGCGCAAGGCGTTGTATGGGCTGAAACAAGCTCCTCGTGCTTGGTTTGGAAAATTTTCAACTGCAATTCTTAAGTATGGTTTCACTCAAAGCCCTTACGACTCAGCTATGTTTGTTCGATTAACTAGTAAGGGTATGGTTCTCCTTTTGCTCTATGTTGATGATATGATCATCACAGGAAGTGACTTGGAAGGTATTCAAGCTCTTAAATCTCATCTCCACTCTTGTTTTGAAGTGAAGGATCTTGGTTTCTTGAGATATTTTCTTGGAGTAGAAGTTGACAACTCTTCTGAAGGATATTTCATCTC
This sequence comes from Papaver somniferum, assembly GCF_003573695.1. NCBI lineage: Eukaryota > Viridiplantae > Streptophyta > Magnoliopsida > Ranunculales > Papaveraceae > Papaver > Papaver somniferum. The sequence goes on from NC_039359.1 coordinate 129,702,271, forward strand.
ACAAGTCAAGTATGCATCTGAAATTTTGCAGTGTGCTGGTTTAACTGATTGTAAGACTGCAGACACACCACTTGAATTAAATGTCAAGCTCAATCCTGTCAAAGGAAAAGCTCTTTCAAATCCTACTCTTTACAGACAGCTAGTAAGAAGTCTCAATTATCTAACTATTACCAGACCAGACATCAGTTACGCAGTACATGTTGTTAGTCAATTCATGTCTGCTCCACGGTCACCACATTATGTTGATGTTCTTCGGATCTTACGTTATATCAAAGGTACTTTATATCAAGGGATATATTTTTCATCTACTTATGATCTTCGCCTTCGTGCGTACTCTGACTCAGATTGGGCAGGATATGTAACTGACAAACGATCAACTACTGGGTACTGTATGTTTCTTGGTAATTCTCTCATTTCCTGGAGCAACAACAAACAATCTGTTGTGTCACGCTCCAGTGCAGAAGCAGAATATCGAGTTTTAGCTCATACTACCTCTGAGATTGTGTGGATACAATGGCTCTTGGGAGATATGGGAGTTCATCTCACAGATCCTACTCCTCTTTATTATGACAACAAGGCTGCTATTAATATAGCTCATAATGATGTCTTTCATGAACGCACGAAACATATTGAAATAGACAGCCATTTCGTTCGTCACCACTACAAGCAACAGACCATTGCATTACCTCATGCGTCTTCTGAGTTCCAGCTTGCATATCTCTTCACCAAGTCTCTACCTTTTCCCATCTTCGTTTTCTGGTTAACAAACTCAAGATGTGTTGTGCACCCTCTTGAGTTTTGGGGGGGGGGGGTGTTAAAATATATCGTATCTTGCATGTTACGATATCCCATATCTTGTATATATTGTGTAGTTATCTTGTAGTTATTGTGTTGTATTTTGTTTCCTTATTTGTCGTCTGTAATCTTTATAAGTTGAGTATGTATTCTTGAGAATATTGCAATACACGGAAACCCTTTCATTAGATCTCTATGCCATGACAAACAACTCTAGTAATCTCATGCTTGAAAGTTGTGACTTTAGTAATAGTATTCGCAGTGGGATAATCTACTCTATAAGTTATGATTTATTAGAGTCATCATCATCATTGAGTGAGATTGCACGTCATGCTGTTGAGATGTCAAATATTTCGGTTTACTCGGTTGGTTCTTGTAATGGTTTGGTTTGCCTTGTGTTTTGTGAGAGTGTGGTATCTTATTCCGGCAAAAAGGAAATTACGAAATTTTTCTGTCTTTGGAATCTAACCACCAGAGAGTACAAAAATATATCCCACTTGTCAAGTGAATTTTACTATGACAGAATGGAATCATTTGCTTTTGTTTATGATCGGAAGAATGATGATTACCAGTTAGTAATTGTTGTACACCTTTTTGAGATGAATGTCTATAGGCTAGCATCAAATTCATGGGGAAATATTCCAGTGACTGACCCATACTTGATTCCTAAGGGAAAGTCTGGGGTACTTGTTAAGGGTGATCTTCATTGGTTAGCCTCAGGGAACAATGGCTTTTGCGTAGTCGCTTTGGATATGAGCAATGAAAAATTTGAATAAATCCAACTACCAGAGGACCGTTTCCTGAATGGACCATATTTTTCTCTAGACGTGTTGGAAGAGCGACTTTGTCTACTTGTTGAGGTTGATAAGGGTCAAGTTGAAGTCTTGGTAATGCAAGAGTATGGAGTTCGAGAATCTTGGGCTAGACGTTATATCATTACCCATGAGATAATACTCAGAACAATCAGTGCTAATAGCAGTTGGTGGAATTCTTTGAAGATTATGTGTACTTTTAAAAATGGTGAGATTCTATTTGTGGGTTCTGACAATATAGTATATTATTTCCCAAAGCATGGAAGTGTTGTTGAAAGAAATCTGAATGGTCTAACTTGCTTTAGAAATCTGAGTTATGTTGAAAGCTTAATTTCACCCAACTCTGGTTCTTACCTAGGGAGGGGACACATGTAGAGGAATTACTTGAGACATCCTCGGATGTCGGAAGAAAGACATGTGAAGGTATTTTCTGCTATGATTACATAATTTGCGCTTTAACTTTACATGTACGTTTTGTTCTAGTTTTAAAATCTGCAATTATTTGGTCTATAGCACTTAATGGTTATGAAAACTTGTTCTACATCTTCCTGTATATAAAAATCTGGAATACTTTTTTGTCATGTATGTGATTGCAGTATTTGTGTCTTTGTGTTTTACAGTTTTCCATATGCATCTCTATCAGTCACCAATATATATTATACTATTTCTAACAACCTTAGTAAGGCAAATTGCTTCTAGGCCCTGGTGACAACATTTTCTCTCCCATTGGTGGTGCAATGCATGTGAGCATCTGCTAGACTGTAAGATTTGTCATCCTGCATTAAGCTTCAGTTGAAAATAATGGATTAAACATTTTCTCATTTACTTTTTTTTTGGGAGTTTATGACAGTAAAACCACATGTATGTGTGCTTTCCAAGCTTTTGTAAGTTCAAAATTGGTCCCAAAAAAGAGCTACGGATGCTAAACCACGACTATCGTTTGAATAATTCAGTAGCGAGTCAGTTATATTTGTTTATTGAAATAAATGATTGCAACTTTCACGGTTTCATGTAATGTAAGTTAGCTAGATTGGTGGTGGTTTACTGGTGTATATTTATGAAGATCTTCATAACTTCTCTGCTTCTCCTCTTCAATCTGGTGTCACCAGCAACAATTTGGCCTTCTTAATTGCTAGTATATAATCTGACAATTTCTTTTATCTAAATCAAGATAGAGATATAATGCCCGTGGCTCTTATGTCATCCGATTCAGATATTTCTTGCAGTGGTCCCAGTAACGGAGGGAGGGTATAGAGAGGTCTATGCCTTGCTATTCCGTGTTTACATGACTAATCACCTTTAAGGCCTTGCTCATCTGCCCCCGAAGCTTAATGTCGTCAGATCTTTAGATAATATAAGCTGGGAAGCTATAAATCCTCAAATTTGCAACCACATGTACAGGAATCACTCATATGACATGCTAGTCTTTGTTAAAAAGATGTCTATTCAATTTGAGTTGGTTAGATAGGTTACTGGAAATGTTGTTTCCTGATTCACAATGGAATCTAAAATCTTTTCTGTGATGGTTGGAGGAGGTTTTCATAAATAGATTCAAATGTCCTGCCAGGGGTCTAAAAGGGAGAAAGAGGCGGATGTTGCTGCATAATTCTTTCATTGAATCACAAAGCCTTCCAGATGGATATAAAGCATGGTAAATACTAAGTTGGGACTCGGGAGGTGTCGTTTGATTTTCGTTTCTCTTTGACAGAGTTATTTCCTTTGTTTTTTTTATGTTGTTTGTTATATGAGCACTCTAAGAGTTAATTGAGTCATAGAGAAAAATAAATGTAAACATGTGCATTGAGCTTTGTCTTGGAACTTTTGGGCCAAATACGTGATGCTAAGATAAATCAGTTAGCAATGCTTCATGCCATGGTCTAACTAACAGTAAATTTGTACGGATGAAAGAAGATACTGGGAATTCCCAAAAAAAATGGGTATCTAGTAAGAGTTCAGTACGTACACCAATGTAAGATGTCTAGCTCGAACGACTTCTTCTTTCCTCTGACATCGGTTTCTATTACAGGTGAAAGCTTTACTTTCCTCTTGTATGTATTTTCCTAGTTGGGATGGCAGACATTATAGTAATATTGTTTACTAACTGGCTTCAAGTCATTGTTGTTAGATTTTCTGTTATTTAATGAAATTACCTAACTCGTATATTTAGATTTATTGTGACTAGGATTGTATAACTTTTATAAAAATAATAGGCTTCAACCTCCTTTCTCTTATTATATAATAATGTATTAATTTAAATAATAATTTTTAAATTAAAATTTAAATAATTACAGTTAATAAAGATTATGCAGATTATTCAACCAAGCATGAATCACACTACAACAATATAACAACGTGGCGTCAGAGCTTTTGAGTGAACTACGAACCACAATATTATTATTGATAAAATACAATATGATTTAAATTTTGAAGAAAAACAAATCAATATTGAATCATATTTTGAGAAAAATTTGATATGTCTGAAAATTATTTTTTATTTTTCTAATAAAATAGGTTAAAATCAAAAGTGACAGTATCTCTTTTCCAGAAACTTGGGGAGTATAATATTTGAGACTTATTAATGTTTAAGGAGAACTTTTGAAATGTATTATATTATGGCAAAGCACTAAGGACCCGACTTGGAATAGGAAAATTCGAGTAGTATTATATTAAACAAGTTACATTCTATTGTTGCTTTGAACATTCATGACCATAGTTTTTAAAATTGTACGAGTTTTTAGCTATTCGAGTTCTTAAGAATCGGGAAGATGCCAGTTAGTTTATGCTTAGTATGTTAATGACTGAACCACCGTGTCATCCAAGTTATTTGATAATTCTAACTTCTATTAAATATATACATATCTTACACCTAGATACAAAAAAGATATCTCAAAGATAAGCTGAAAGCTAGATCCATTTCTCTTCTACCTTAATATTGGATGAACACAACATGTATGTACGATCATACGCTTTAAGATTTTTAAAAAATTTTGGAATGAGACCTACGTTCTTTAACAACTACGATATTCTTAATCACATAGGACAAGCCAAGTTATTGAATTAACAAAATCCGATCAATATCTATAACTTGTGAATGAAGACATGACTGTATTTTGAAGGCTTGTTGATTGTCCAGATTGAGGAACAGTATCTTAAAGTGATTTCTAAATAAACACAAATGTTTAATTTGTATACTAGTAATCATATTTTGGTTTGAATAGATTTGGAATATTTGAAATTAAGGAGAGCGAAACAATATAGTCTTGAAGCTAGATTAAAATCTGTTTCTGAAATTATAATTTTAACCAAACAACATGTTATCCTAAAGAGTTATAATGAAGATACTTTAGGCTATAGATACTAGTTAAATCTTGTACAATTGGAGATGATTTTGTATATGTAATGATACGCTTTTGATCTTTTCATGGGTTTTTCTCTTCTCTTTTATGGTTCCAAAATTAGATCATAAATTTCATATGTCCGCCTACTAATAAGTGTCCTCCTCTTAATCCTCGCCATCCATATAAAAAACTGAAATAATAGAAACAGAGAGAAAAAGAAAAGAAAAAAAAACGGGTGTGGCGGCTTACAGTTAAATCAGTATCTGAGTTATGCTCTAGACTACAAGTAGGTCAATATAATACTAGGCTCCACAACTATCAAGTTAAAACCAATATTGCACCAATATCTAAAGTAACATGTTTACTGAACAGTATTTCAAGATGACATGATATAAGAAAGAAATCTCAAAGATTAGATGAAAGCAAGATTCATTCTCTTTTATCTTAAAATTAAATGAATACACCATGTATGTACAGTTGTACATTTTAATCCTTCTTAATGTTTGGAGTGGAGACTACGTTCTTTAACAACTAGAACATTCCTAATTAATCATTCAGAACAAAACAAATTATAAAATTATCAATATCTGATGAGTGTCTAATAAATATGATTGATTGTTAGTTGCTTTTTGACATGCATGACTTGTGTCAATAAATATGATCGACTTTTTAACAATTTAAAAGGCTTCTAAAAACAAAGTTCTCGTCGAATTCTGACAACTTTTAAACGAAGACATGACCGATTTAAAAGGCTTGTTTATGGTATAGATTTGGAATTGGCATCCTAAAGTGATTTATAAAGAAACACAACTGCTTAATACGTACAATATTCGAACGTTATTATGATCAAGTTTCGAATAATTGGAATTAAGGAGAGAGAACGGTAGGGTCGTTGGAAATAGATCAAAATTTGCTTCTAAAATCATAACTTTAGCCAAATAAAATATTTTCCCGTGAAGATGTGATGATAGGCTTATTAGATAGCAATCAAATCTTGCACAATTGGGAGATGCTTTTATATATATATATATATAATGATATGTCTTTGATCTTTTAATAGGTTTAACCATTTTCTTCTATTTAATTAAACATGTTTGTTTGAATAGTAGCATATTCCGATTATATCGATCATTTCGACCATTTCGGATCCACATATCGGTCGTCGTAATGACCAATAAAATCGTTAAGTATGTTATGATAATATTAATAAAACAAATATGTGTTTTTATTTTTTTTAATTGTAATATCAATATTGGTTATACTGTTTATTTTGAAATCACATGTTTATACTGTTAATTTTGAAATCAAAGTTCTTGTTTTATTTTGAAATATTAAATATATTTGTTTCTTTCAAATGATAAGAGATACTTGCATTTAGAAGACAATAAAATATAGCTAGCATGTTCTCTTGCTTGATAGATGTAATATTTTATTGAAACTACCCTATATATATTTTAATTATTGAGTAACAAGATATAACTAACTATAAGTTATAAGATTACAAGAATAGTTGTGTATCCCCGATAATATTCAGCGAAATCTTTTATCTAGATGTATCGCGCACCTTACATATACAAGTACGCGATATTTAAACCGGTATCTTCATGAACACGACTCGTTGTGTCGGGAAACTCTGACCCATATTCAAACACTGAAGATAGATGACTTCAATAACCTCATGTCTTTATAAAGTAGATGCGATTGGAGAAGAAGAATGTTTGAATCTCTTTGATAGGTTCCGAAATTAGATTCTCAATGTTTATTAAATGTGTCCAAACGACTAGGATTTTGTCACTTCAATAGATTTCATATGTCCACCTACTAACAAGTGTCCTCCATCTTCAGCCTCTTCAGCCATTTAAGAAACAGAAACAATAGAAAATGACTGAAAATTAGTACAAATTTACCATTCGAAAGACAGCAAGGAAAAAAAACAACATTCACATTGTAAAACTATTTTTTTAATCATATCATTAATCATTCTGGCATAATAAATTTCCAATTAATAACCCAACCGAGTACGACCAACTTTATACTTAATTCACTAATCAAATGAAGTTGACATATTTGAAAGAATACAATCACTACTAGTGATTAAAGTAAAAATAAAAAGTTAATTAAATGGAACAATGAAGTGAAACCACTAATTAACTGTAAAGGAAAAAATAAGATAAAAAAAAGCAAGAGTAGCCCATCATTCTTTATTAATATTAATCAACCTAGAATTCGATTTTGGTAAAAAAAAAACTTGACAAAAGAAAAATGTTTTGATAGAGTTAGAAAGGGTTTTGAGTTACGTTTCTGATAACAGAAAGATCAATGTAATTAATAGGCTTCGTCGTTTTCAAGCTCAAGCCAATGTTGCACCAGTATATAAGGTCTCAAGTTTACCTACAGTATTTTAAGATGACAAGATACAAGAAACAAATCTCTAAGACGAAGTGAAAGCCAGATCAATTTCTACTTTACCATAAAATTGAATAAATACAACAAGTACGTACAACCGTACACTTTAAGTTTTTTTTAAGTTTCAAGTTGGACCTAAGTTCTTTAACACCTTAAACATTCTTAATCATATTGAATAAGATAAAATTAAATTAACAATAGCCAGTAATGTCTAAATAAACATGTATGATTGCTAGTTACTTTTGACAGGCATGACAAGTTTCCAAATGCAAAATTTATAAATCCTATTTTTTCGTCGAATTGTGATAATTTTTGAATGAAAACATGACCGGTTTAAAAGGTTTGTCGATAGTCCAAATTGAAGAGCAGTATCCTAAAGTGATTTCTAAAGAAGTACAAATGTTTAATATTTAATATGTATAGTTTTCTTTTGAATAGGTTTGGAATATTTCTGAAGTATTTATCTTCAATACTTTAACCTAAAGTGCATCTTGATTGTGAAGTAATTGTTAAGCTGCTTTAGCTAGAAAAGTTGAGTTGTAGTTATTTTACTGTTTAAGACCCAAACTACCAAGCCTTTAATTTGCATATTATCTAAACTGCCTTGAGAATTCTTGTGCATTGATCTATGTAATAATAACGGGATACCTAAGTATTTTTCTCCAAGAACCATAAGTTATTGATCTATGTAATAACAACAACCATAAGTTGTTGTTAGAGCATTGATCGGTTGAACCCACCAAGTGGTTGTATGTCAGGGTTGGTTGTCATATTTTAGTATCAAAACTCATATATAAGTCGCTTGATTGGATTACTAGAGTCAACTTTTTTAGGTTAGAATAGGAAGTCTAGAAATGTTGAGACATACAAGTATTACTCTAAAGACCTAAATATTTCGAAGGCGTATCGATACTGATGATTACATCATCCTTCCTCTTGAGGTTAGTAATACATGACTTGACTTGTTTCCATTTCTATATCGTAAGCTTTCAAGTCGTTTCTGATTAAAAATATAACATACAAAGTTATATATATGAAAATCTAGTATAATATACTTGATCATCATATTGTGATCAAAGTGTCAAGGAACAATATATATATTAATAGCGATAAGTGCTTTATATTGGTATATTGAGTTAAGAAGTATAATGCTTATCGTTTGAACTTCGGAATTGCGACATCGATATAACCTTTGTAACTCGTTACTAGATTGTATAGTGAACATGGGTTTGATTTCATACCTAGAAAACCATGTTTAATTATATGAGTTTAAGGAAGTAGACATCCGAACTTATTTTGTAGTCGAAAGAAAATCAAAAGGGTTGATGGTACGATTTTCATTGAAGATCTTAAGGTTGGACCGATCCTAACCTATATAGGAAATCAAGGTAGAACCAATCTTAGATAATGTTGGGCGTCAAGGTAGAACCAGTTTTTTAAAACCCGGACCGGACCGGCCGGTTCGACCAGAGAACCGGTGAACCAGTAGAAAAAACGGGTTGGGCCACCCTTAACCCACTAATATGCTTAAAAACCCATTGAACCGGGAAAGCCGGCCGGTCCAACCAGCGAACCAATTAACCCAGCTGGGTTGTTTCCGGTTCACCCAGTTACTTCGTCATCAAAATTTCGATTTTTTTTTTGTTGTTGAACTTTTTCTGTTACTAGAATATTAAACTTGCTCTTCGTGAATGAATCACAAGAATATCGGTTTATAGAAGAAGATGAAGTATAATCAAAACCTTGGATCTGTTAATTTCATTCAATCAAACAATTAATGGAAAAGGGAAGAAACAATTTATCAATCGGAATGAGTCCTGGCGATGGAGAAGCACAGAGGTCCAAATGGAAAATTAAAGAGAATTTAAGAATGAATTGATAACACTTCATTGATTGATTTGATACATGATCGCCGAAAGAGGATATTGGTATAAAGAGACGGTACTGATCTGTTGAGAAAAATTATTGAAAGAAGATGAAACACACATAAAGAAACGTAAACATTAGGGTTCAATGGCATAAAGCGTAAATAGTAGCATTATATTAGGGGCAACTATGACGGACTAAACATGTGAAACACTTGGTTGTCTGACTATTTGTGTCTCACGCCACTTATCCTCCATTCCTCCTCGTATTGGTATATATTTTTGACAGTTAGTATGTAATCTGTTTGACCCAGTGACCCCCGGTTGAACCACTGGTTAAACCAATTGACCCTGATCCAGTAATTTTACTGGGTCGATGCCCGGTCCGGGTTTTAAAATATTGGGTAGAATTGATCCTAGATTATGCTAGTATTCATAAATTCATATAAATTTATGAATTTATATATATATTTTTATATGTTTGAAAATAATATGCGAATAAGCTGGGTAAAGAAAACTGAGTTCTGATGGTTTGTGAATTGAATTGGAATATGCTGGCTGATTTTAATTGCCAAATTTGAAACACTACTGAATTTGATGTAAAACCTTCTCATCTTCTTTGTTGCCTATTTTATGCGAGACTCTTGCCTCTGGGGTAATTCTCTATCTATTTAGTCTGTTACATGCCCAACTAATATTGCTTATAAGTTTGTGTTTAATACTCTCTCTCTCTCTCTCGTTATCCCCATCAAATGTTTTGTCAGGTATTATCCTTAACTTTAGAGGCCTAGTTCTAAGAAATGCGTCAGTTCTTGATAAGGGTTTGTATGTTGTTGGTTGGTTGAAGAAAGGACCTGTTTAATTTGCATATTATCTGAAAGTGTACGATTGTACGTACATGAGCTTTCCCAACCTTATCCTTAACTTTTTGGTAAAAATAATTTTCTTTCCCAACCTTACAGTTTAATTTGCATATTATCTGAAAGTGTACGATTGTACGTACATGTTGTATTCATTCAATTTTAAGGTAGAAAATAATGGATGTGGCTTTCAACTTATATTTGAGATTTCTTTCTTGTATTATATCATGAAATACAGTTCAATGAGCTTGATAGTTTAGATATTGGTGCAATTATCTTTTTAATTTGATACCTACGAAACCTATTATTTCCGGGAGCATAACTCAGAAACTGGTTTTACTGTAAAACCCCTACGCCCTCCTATGGATTTTGCAGAACTTGGAAAAAACCCGAGAGATTGGATCAGGTTATTACTACTTGATATAAAAAAAATATAAGTTATTACTGTTAATCTACCTTGTCCTAATGATTAGCAAAAGAGCTTTAAATAAAAAGAGTGTAGGTCCCACAGTCCCCTCCCTAAAGCTCTAGTAATAGAGTGCGTACACATTAGCAAGTAATACTAACAAGGGATTTGCGATCTTGGAAAAAAATTCTTGTTGTGTCGATAAACCTTTAGGGCTTTTACAGATCTTGGAAAAAAACATAATCTTGTCATCTTGGAGATCGATCTTGGTTCCATTGGAGAGTAATCCCCTCTTCATCCACTACCTCAAACTTTCATTTTTCTTTAGAACTTTTTGTTTTGAAAATCGAATTTTGGGATGAATGTTTTTCTTTAGCATGGGTAGATCGTAGATGATTGTAGATGATTATAGAGTACTTTTCTAACCAAACTTACAATAATAAATCTGAACTTTTTGATTTGAAAATCAAATTTTGGAATGGATGTTGTTTTTTAAAGCATGGGTAGATGATTGCAGAGTAATATGCTAACCAGTAACAACAATTTTTCTTATTATTTTTTTAGAGCATGGATAGACTGTGAATGTTAATGTTACTCTTTTTTTAATGTGTTGTTCACTTATAAAGTTGTTTTAATTTTCAGTTTATTCTTTATGGCTCAAGATGGAGGACAATTGTTGGTAGGTGGTCATATGAAATTGATAGATGTTCCAATTTTCCCAATCGGTTAGATATATTTATGCACAATTACAATCACATTTGAAAACATGTTGGAAAGATTCTAAAATTCTTCTTCTTCAAACGCCTCCACCATATAAACATATGAGATGACTGAATTCATCTATTTTCAATATATGGATACTTGGGATGGAATCCAAACATAATGTTTGTGTTCACAAAAACACATATTAGTATCTTGTGTAGTGAATACGATGGATATTTGTTTGAATATTAAGAGAAGCTATACATAAATCTAAGAATGTTTTCTCTCTGAAGATACAAATATGGAGGGATTAAACAAATGGATGAAATGTTCAAGGAAATTATCCGTGAACAATCAATGGCGAAAGTAGTATCAGTCTTATGTAGTGAGTACAATGGAGATTTATTTGAACTATTAAGTGAAGTTATACCGAAATCTAACAATTGTTTGATCTGAAGATACATGAAATGGATAAAGCAGATGGTGGGATAAACAAATGGATGAAATGTTCAAGGAAATCCGTGAACAAGTGACTGTAAAAAGTACTATCAATGTTGGTTGCATACCGGAAAGTTCACAAGTGAGTGTCTTCCGCAAATGAAAGTAGTAAAGGAAGCCTATTGATTTGCGCATCATTGATGAATCAAATGGGTTTCCCGAATTATTTGTAGTCAAGGACAAATATGCACTTGCCATTATAGAACGATCGAAAATTCTAACTGAAGCTGTGATGAATGATTGGGTGGTGAAAGTTGTTAAAGATATTGTAATGAAAAAAGGAAGCTTCTCATTCGTCTTTAACACAAGGTATAATGAAATCAATAGTGAATCCGAAGTTATTGCAAGTAGACTTGGAGCACGAAAAGGGGTCAATGTTTGCCATCCCCATGTCGTGCAATGTTGGGACGACTTTTGGACTTCGACTTTGGACTATTTGTTACAAGTAACAATAAAACTTTGATATATGAGCCTGAAAGTGTGATTGTAGTCAGCATAAGCTCAGCCTACAACGATTATTTTTCTTACATTTCTAGAACACTTTTTTATTAAACCCTCTGTTTCACAAACTATGGCATACGAGGTTCTCTTGAAGGCACAAAAAGCGGTTATATAAAAGAAACATGGAAGAAGAAAAAAGTTTGAGAGAGAGAGAGAATGGGTATATGGGTCTTACAGTACAACCAGCCTCTGAGTTATTTTTTCACGGAAATAATAGGTTCGTAGTTATCAAGTTAAAACTATTATTGTACCAATATCTAAATTATCAAGCTTACTATACTGCATTTTAATATGACATAATATAAGAAGATATTTCAAATATAAGGTGGAAGCCACGTCCATTCTTTTCTACCTTACAATTGAATGAATACATATACGTACAGTCGTACACTTTCAGTTTTGGAGTGAGACCTGGTTCCTTAACAAATAAAATATTACTAATCATTTAGAACAAGATAAATTATTAAATTAACAATATACGATGAGCATCTAATAAATATGTATGATTGATAACTGTTTTTAACACATGCATGACTTTTTGTCAAATGAAAACTTATAAAACCCGACTTTTCGTCGAATTTTGATAACTTTTGAACGAAGATATGAACGGATCTTAAAGGATGGTCGATGGCCCAAGTTAGGGAGTAATATCCTTAAGTTATTTCTAAAGAAACACAAATGCTTAACACGTGCATTACTCACATTTTGGTTTGAGTATGTTTGGAATATTTGGAATTAAGGAGAGCGAATTCAATATATCAAAATAGTCTTCGGAAATCATAACTTTGACCAAACAAACGGTTTTCCTGTGGAGCTTTGATGAAGATAATAACATTATATCTTATATACATTATGAAAATCTTGCACATTGAGAGATGTATTTACATTGCTTTGTGTACTCGGGTATCATATCCGAGGATGACCGCAATTTCACATTTATCTCGGCTATGATACTTCCATTCATCTAATAAATCAGAAAGAAAACATTTTAAAAGAGAGAAAACTAGCAAGAAACAAGAACAATAAATGTTTTTTTCTTTTTGTTTTTTTTTTGTTTGAAATATTGTATAAAAAACATGAAGAATAACATACATACAATAATCTGCACCTAGCCAGAAATAAAGATAAAAAGAATACTAAAAAATACCCTCACTAGACCATAGTCACAAATGATCTTTATATTCATGATAAGTCTATAATTCATATCTTCTATTATATTTCTATGATTTTTCAAACCATAGTTTTTTCAACTAAATGAAACACTCGGTTTAACCCTAAGTTCAACTAGTTACTCTAAGACACCCTAAAATGAAATCCATGATCTCAGGTTTTCAAAAACTCTTCTTAGGATTCAACAAAACATCATCAACTAGCAAAAAAACATCTAGTAAGATCATAAAGACTAAAAACATTAATACATAGTTTGATAAATATCATATACCTTGTAGTATGACGGCTGAAACCACCAAAGTTGGTTTGAACGGGATAGAACAAAACCCACTTCTTAAAACCCTAGAAGAGAGGGATTCGATAGAATTTGGAAAATAAACAGGCAATTGAGAACAGTTCGTGAAAAGTCGTGTTTTACAGGATAATATTTTCTAATATAACCTTTATTTTGTGGTAATATCACGACCAACAACTTTTGATGTATGCACCGGTAAGATATTAACTTGCAATGTTGGGAAATATATTAAAAACTCTTTTCTATTAAAGAAAGTGGAGAGAGCCAATGCCGTCCCTGGGGTAGTGGCTTGTGCCATTTGCAGTTTAATCCACTTACGGACGGTCCCTTAGGGAAACTCATATGAGGAAAATCATCTATACATTTTTGTGACAGTCCACACCTTATGGACCAATGGATGATTTTATCATCCTCCTGTTTGTGAAATTCCAATGCTACTTCTCAAGTTTAGGTGGATGGCTCTAGAGTAGTAGTCCACCCAGCCATAAGCTGACCGCATACTCTATTCGATTATTGAATTCTGGATGTTTTTTTTTTCTCACATCCGATCATTCAGTAGCCGTATGGAACAATCCGTCCAATGAATGCCCGAATGGGAGTTTAATCATTTTGAATATATTTAATTATGGATTGATTTAAGGATTATGTAAGAATTCGTAGCTATTTTCTTTTTCTTGATGTATGTGAACGTTTACCCTTTGAACTAGCAACGGTCATAAGCTATTAAATAACATTAAATTAGGAATCATACGGTCATTCAAGAGCCGACGGTTAAACTTTTTTAAGTCCTTTTTTGAATAATCTGGAGATGAGGGACCAGATGGATTAATTTTTTTATTTTCCCATAGTGGATTTTGGATCCACTAATTGCTGAGGATCCATATACATGTGGATACTCTTTAATTATGGATGTTTTTACGTCTACACTGTAGGAGTTGCTCTAACAACTAGTTTGGTTTCATAACTAGATAAGCACATAGTCTACAATTGAAAAATATCAGTTAATTGTTATGTATCTATCTCAAGGCATATATTTTTCCCATTTAAACAACAAAAAAAAATTGATAATGTTATTGCAGTCCGCTGGGGATTTGTCGATATATGTGAAGGGTTTTAGAACCTTTAATTGGGTCGTTTTGAGACCCTATTACGTTATAAATATTCTCTCGTTCCACTTATAAAGATGGATTATTTGATATTTTCTTATCCCATTAGATAGGCAGAAATCGAATTCCAAAAAACTTTTTTTACCACATACACCCTCATTTAAAGAGCAAGTGTATCGTCACGATTAAGTCTCTAACTAGTATGGGGAATACGATAAAGAGTAAAATAAGAAGAATAAAAATGAATATTTATGAAATCAAAATAATTTCTTAATTAACCTAAAAGATTTTACCTATTCCTCTTATACATGGGGGACGGAGAGAGTATTGTAACGTGAAGATCAAATGATCTAGGATAAAAGCTGACCTTAGGTGGACAACTTGGTTAACCATTATTTGGATTAGGGGACCTAAGGTTTTCGTCATTTTTTCTTTTTCAGAAGTGTGGTTGTTTAGGGATTTCCTGATTTAGTTTGTGTTTGTTTCCAAGTTAAAAAAATAGTGTGGTTGAAACCTTTAAGAACGATATTTTTAGACTTACTAAGTAGTTAAAAATTGAAGAAAAAAAAATCTTTTTGTGAAAAAAATGGGAGCAAAAGACTATTTTGAATCGAATTTGGATGCTTGAATCAGAGAATGCTGAGAATTCTTGAACTCTCTCGATGTGTTGTCCAATTTTAAGATCCAAGATTTGAGTTGATGTCATTTCATATATTCATGTGTCATTGACTCTACTAAAAAGTTCATGTAATTTGGCTAATTAACTGAATTATGGTGTAACGGTTGAATAGATTTTTACATTCGTAGTTTAAGAAGCGCAAAGTGATGTGATATTTCACTATAGACCGCAAGAGCACGGCTACAATGAGACAGTATGCAAGCACGGATCGTTCCACAGATACTAATGAATTGTTATCTGAAATTTCTAATTCAATTATGCCAAAAAGAAATTGATTATCCAGTGTCTCGATAGCAACGGACTGCAAAACACTGGCGGAAACGATCAACAAGACTTGTAAAGATTCTCCTTGGAACGCGGATAATACCATTCAGGAAACTATCTCAATACTGGAAAATCTTCCACAGACCCAGGTAAAGTATATAAACATGAAATATAACTATGCAGCGGATTACATTGCTAAAGAAGCTCGGATAAAGCATCTTAGGCACATGTCTTCCAATATTCAGCAAAGCGTTTTAAAATCTAGTGTTATCTCCAATGTTTTTGTCAAAAATGAGATTATAAATCTCTTGTACTCTGTTATTTGATTAATAAAATTTGCCTTTTCATCAAAAAAAGAAAAAGAAATTGATTGAGATATACTAATTAAATCTAATAAAATAAATAAATAAGTATAAAAAACTAGGATTCCAAGACTCCACCACTACTACGCGTATTAGATGATTTAAACTATTTTCTATAAAATTCTTTGATACTGCTTCAAGCAATGTAGGGCACGAACATTTACGTAAAAAGCTATAACCAGATGAATGTAGGGCACGAACATTTACGTAAAAAGCTATAACCAGATGTATTGAAGTTCTCAAAACCCTAATAATTTCCTTTCACTTAAAATGTTTTTCTCTATAAATAAAATATATATGATTCATAAAAACAAGCACGAGTACATGCCAAAAAGGAACCAGCTCATGCTTCAAAAAAAAAATAAAAAAAAAATAACCAGCTTTGGTCGAAAAGACAGTTCCCTTCCTCGGACTGCAGTTCACTTCACTTATGTCAGTGATGGATGTCGGGTCAGTCAGCAACATCCCATAACCCGTCTTATGTTGGGCCATATAAATAATCTTCCGCTATTAATCGACCCTATCTTTTGTTCTTGTTTTCACTCTCTGGTCCTCTTCAAAGAAGAAGAAGCGACAATGTCAAGCATTCCAGAAGATTTATATCTGGATATCCTGATACGGGTACCAGTGCAATCAATATTCATTTATAAGTGCGTTTGCAAAACTTGGTTTTCTCTAGTTTCTAACCCCGGTTTTGTTAAACTCCATTTTGATTTTACTGCCCAAAGAAACAACTCTAGTAATCTCATGCTTGGAAGTTGTGACTTTAGTAATAGTAATCGGAGTGGGATAATTTACTCTATAAGTTATGAATCGTTAGAGTCATCAAGCGAGATTGAAAATCATGCTGTTGAAATGGAATATCCTTTCAAATTTTCAGGTCATTCAGTTTACTCGGTTGGTTCTTGTACTGGTTTGATTTGCCTTATTTTTTGTGAGAGTGTGGTATCTTATTTCCGCGAAAAAGAAATTATGAGATTTTTCTTTCTTTGGAATCCAGCCACCAGAGAGTACAAAAAGATATCCCACTTGCCAAGTGAATTTTATTATGACAGAATGGAAGTGTTTGCTTTTGCTTATGATCGCATGAATGAGGATTACAAGTTAGTAATTGTTGTACACCTTCTTGAGATGACTGTCTATAGGCTAGGATCAAATTTATGGGAAAATATTCCAGTGACTAACCCATACTGGATTCCTAAGGGAAAATCTGGGGTACTTGTAAAGGGCGATCTTCATTGGTTAGCCTCAGGGAACAATGGCTTTTGCATTGTCTCTTTGGATATGAGCAATGAAAAATTTGAAGAAATCCAACTATCGGAGGATTGTTTCCTAAATGGACCATATTTTTCTCTAGGCATGTTGAGAGAGTGTCTTTCTTTACTTGTTGAGGTTGATAAGGGTCAAGTTGAAGTCTTGGTAATGCAAGAGTATGGAGTTCGACAATCTTGGGCTAGACGTTATATCATTACCCATGAGATAATACTTAGAACAATCAGTGCTAATAGCAGTCAGTGGAATTCTTTGAAGATTATGTGGACTTTCAAAAATGGTGAGATTCTATTTGTGGGTTCTGACAATCTAGTATACTATGACCCGAAACATGGAAGTGTTGTTGAAAGAAATCTGAATGGCCTAACTTGCTCTAGAAATCTTAGTTATGTTGAAAGCTTAATTTCACCCAACTCTGGTACTTACCTAGGGAGGGAACATATGTAGAGGGAATTATTTGAGACATGAAGAAGCCTCGGATGTCGGAAGAAAGACATGTGAAGGTATTTTTTGCTCTGATTACATAATTTGCGCTTTAACTTTACGCGTACGTTTTGTTCTAGTTTTAGAACCTGCAATGGTTATGAAAAATTGAAAACTTGTTCCGCATTCTATCTTGAGCGCTACATCTTCCTGAAATTTCTACTTAATCGGTGACCAGTTCCTAGTTTTTAGTTACAACAGTATCTTGCGGGGATAGCTCAGTTGGGAGAGCATCAGACTGAAGATATGAAGGTCACATGATTGATCCACGTTCACCGCATCTTAAATCCCAAATTGTTTTGGTGGTGAGTCTGGTGACCGCATCTTTTTAATATCTTTGGTGTGGCAAGCTTTCAGTCAGGGAAGAAAAAGAAAATCATACAAAGGAAAACATTACTAAAAGACGCTGCTTTCGTTAATCTTCTCGTAAACCCGCATTTGCAGAACAAAATCTCTTGCAAACTACTAATACTAAGAAACAAGAAAAGGGTCTTAAGGTTTTATCAGGGACCAAAACTGCTTAGCAAGCTGACTAATCATATGCAGTTGGTATACACATGTATCCCTGGCTCCGTGGCTTACTTTGATAAAACAAAAGCATTTTCCACCAGATAACTAGAGACCAGAAGGTTTAAGAAATGGAACAGATCCAAGAATCCGTTCTACGTCAATTGGGAAGTTAAGCGCTTGATTGATTATCTCAGGTGAAGAGGTCTTCGCTTTCCATGTAGTATACCAAGGCCCTCCACCAGTTTCCGGTGCAGCCATGTTGCTTGTAACATCTAGAATAACCTGCAAATGATCAAGGGTGATAGTTCTCAATTTGAAATTAAATAAAAAGATCGATAAACAAAAATAGATCAAGTAAAGCAACTTAGCAGTAGAACCAAAAAGGGAAAGAAAAAAAACACAAATGAGAAGTCTGGCTTTTCAGAACCATCTGAATAATCTAAAAAGATCGATGGTTATGCATGCCCAAATCACGAGTAACAAAAAAAATCTGATTGATGGAGACCAATGTCGATTTCGCGAGTAACCTATCACTTATACTTGGTACGAGCGTAATTCGTTGCGACTTCTTCTGTAGCTCTCTAGAGATACCAACAGTCTCAGAAAATTGAATCTTTTAGTGATAGTAAAAAATCTCAGTATGATGGAATTAGGGAGATTATGTGAAGGGTATACAGATACATAGTTTCATGTGGTCGAAATGAGAAGGAAATTAAAGAGAGAATTAAAATTAAGAGAATCACGCACCTTGCGCTTACTACCATCATATCTCTTTTCCCACATTTGTAACCTTAGATCCCTGAAACAGGTAGCTCTGCAAGCTACTGCAATCCCTGCTTCAGATGTAGGAGCTCGCAATAGAGTTCCTGGATCCTTCCTAGTTCCCTCTAACTCAACCTGTCAATCAAAATAAGATTTGTGATATGCAATGAAAAAAAACATAATAACAATTACTATAGTTATTAATGTCCCGGTGATAAAAACTTGCACATGATGACTACTGATGTACAAAACTTAGCTAACTTAGACGAAGAGATCACCTTATACATTTTCTGCATACATGTGCCAATAACCCCATGGTGCAATCTCCCAATTAAAAACACCATTCCATGGAACAAATTCATAAAATTTTCCTTCACAATGAACTCCGATCTGCATAAATACAACAGTAAGTATCTGGTTAGTTCACATGCACTTGCAAAATCCTCAAGGAGTAGAAGGAAAATAAGCATAAAAGACAAAATAGTGTTTTTAATTACTTAACTAAACGATGTGGTAATCTAAGAATGACAAACAAATAGGTCCGCAAGACTAAACATAAAATTTGACAGTAAACTTAGCAGATTCAGTGATAATAGTAGCATTAATCCTTGGTAAAAGAGACTGACAATTGCGAAGAAGACAAACAAGATTGCTGTGGGCCAAAAAAACCCCATAAAGTATGTACCAATGCAGCATTCTCAGAGCTGTTCAATCCAGGCAGTTCCCTTAAACCACCGGCGGCAGTCAAAGCAACTTCTCCCTTCTCCACCTTGAAAAACATTGCATTGAACCTGCAATAAGATACCAACCATCGATCCCTTAACTCTAAAAACTCTCAACAGTTCAACAATCACTAGATTCAGCAGATACGCTACCCTCATGTCAACTATGGATTTTGGAGTAGTAACTTATGGGTAATGGTTTTTTTATGGCTTAGCAACAAATCATTCTTGGTTTGAGTAAAACAGGATTAGTGATAATACTAGTTAATGTGATTAATTTTATATTGGCTTTCTTATGGCTTAGCAACAAATCATGCCTGGTTTGAGTAAATGAGGATCGGTGATGATACTAATGTGTGATAAGAATTTATAATTACGTACTTCAGCTTATATTTGGTTAATATTACAGCGAGTCTAAAGTAGCTTAATGACGCCATCAATGCCCATATGTCTAGTGTGAGGTATCTCTACATATTGTTGTGGTAAGGTTGAAAAACATGTTTTTAAAGCATCGAATGGACGCTCTTCTAGCCTCTTCACCTAGGCATGAGGAGATAAGAGTAGAAGTTCAAGTCTAAAACTTACAGTAACGTCTATATTTCTGTATTTCTACTCAATTCTATCTCTAAGGTTATGAGCTGTTTTACGCCATTATGGTTGTAGTTTAACCCATTGAACAGATCAATTCTATATCTTAAATCTATTTCAGCATACTGTAAAATCATAATCATGTTTAAGCCTGAGTAATCATGTTAACGAACTGTATTGCTAACCACTAGCAAAGAAATGAACAATTGCAGATAATACACCAATTGACATACTGCAAACTTCAGAATAATTGGAGTATTTCATTTTCACCCCTTTCTCACAGGTATAACTAACAACATTTGAACTAAGCATTCGTGAATGGAAACATTTAGATTCTTACCCAGAACCATTTCTTACGGAAAGCTCCACCCGAACTCTTCTCTGAGTAAGAAGGTGCATTTTCAAATTCAAAACGGTCGCCGTCCCATTCTATCCAGCCTGGAATGACCGTTCAGAATCTGAGATGTGTAACAATTACCAAATTAATAAAAACACAGACAGGTGGAATCACTTTTTAAGTGGGTTTCTCAATGTGCCATCTAAATGTAGCTTAGAAGAGTATCCACATATCTGACTAATATCAATGGGCAACAAATAAACTAAATGAGGAGCAAATCATATCCAAATTCACTAGGCAGAAGTAAGAACATTGACCCTATACCTGTGGACAGTCCACCTGCCATGCAAACTTGCCAATGAGGCTCAAATACAGGAAAAGCTGCAAGCCAGCCTGCTGTAGCTTTTTGGTTCGAGCCAACATCACCGCAACCATAAACAGGACGGGTACTATATTTCCACCGCAGAGTCTTTACAGTGTTCACGTAACTTCATCTGCCAATTCAAATAAAAGAGATAAATTAGGCGAGATATCATCAAGTTACCAACCACCCGCACACACACACACAAATAAAATAAAATATACTCTCTCTGTCTCTAACAGATAGGCTTGTTTCCTTATTTGAGTATGTCAAAAAAAATAGGCTTGTTGCCATATGTGGAAAGTCAAATGTTATGATTTTACTAGTATACCCATAGAGGGGCCACTTCTTCTCTCCCTTTTCTCTCTTAATATTAAAGGGGGACTACTTTTCTCTCCCATCTCTCTTATAACAAATGAGTGGGGACCAAGGATAGATTAGGAAAAAACATGAAGAAGTGGCTACAATGATTGGTTTTCTTAATTTTTGTGAAAACCAAACAAGCCTATCTTTTAGAGACGGAGGGAGTAATAATTTCGGTTGTAGTTTGAGCATCAACACCGAGAAGGAAGATCTCTTTTTTTTTGGTTACGTAACTCTTTTCTTAAAATTTACCTTGAGGAGAATTTTTTACTCTTATTTGACATGAAAGGGAATAAGGAAAGAAACACATTTACAGAACCCATATGGGGAAACTCCTATTCGACAATCTAATTTTGAGCTTGATTTTAAATAGTATGACTCAACTTTTTTAGCTGCTTAAGGCATAACTATAAGAATCATACATTCGAGTTGTGCGAGAGAGGAGAGTTTCACAATCATAAATACTTGCACTACTTAAATACATGTTTTTAACATTGACAATCATTTCCAATATCTGACTTATAATATATTCGTAAAGGCATTGTAGAGTCTGCATTGTGATATTAATGATGCACACCAGGATTGGAGTGCAAAACACCATGCCAAGCATTAAAATTGATGACTCTCAAAGAGTATTTTGTCTACGTCAGGTGGGAAGGATGAAAGATAAGGTAAATCTTGTCCCACGTCAAGTTGTTAACCCATTTGATTTAAAATGGCTACGGAAAAGACCGACATATACCAGCTTGTATACGAAAGTTCAACATCCGGACTACAAGACATCAACAAACTTACCTACTCTGACTGTACGATCCCGAAGAATCAGTTAACAGTAAAACCATTGAGCACTGAATATAACAAAATTGAAACCGGTACCAGCGTTGAACTATGACCTTATCCATTCACCAAACGAACTTCAATTTCTTTAAACACTATATGGCATACCTTCCATCATCACGGATGAAGCCTTGATTCCAAAGTGGGGCAACTTGGAAGCCTTCCGAGACGTTATCGTCAAATTCCTGAGGAGAAAACCATGAAAAGAGCATTCTGCTGATTATTACATTTTAAGAATCAAACCCACAAGCTCACTCATAACTATTTTTCAATTCCGCAACAAACACCAACTGGCACTTTCAAAAGTTAAATCTTCACAAGTTTAAGGAGCTACTATTCAAGCACTATTCTGGTGATTTATTTGTCAGCAAGCAAAGAACCTTGACAATTGTCACTCTCACCTATTCCGACAAGCTCACTCATTACTATTTTTCAAATCTGCAACAAACACCAAAGAGCACTTTAAAAAGTTAAATCTCCATCAGTTTTAGGAGCTTAGTATTCGAGCAATACTCTGGTGATTTATTTGTCAGCAATAAAGCACCAAGCAAAGAACATCGACAATTGTCACTCTCGCCTATCATCATTTTGTAAATGTAAGCAAACACGTACATTACCTAGCTACTAATAACAATGTTTCAAACAAAAACTAGCATAGTTCCCTAAGCCAGTGAGCTTGACATTAATGGTTATAAATATCCTCATTCTTTATCTAAAAGGTCAAAAACTAAATGCCCAAAAAGATAAAAAGAAAGGAAATCAAAATTTCAAATACTAAATGTAGAGATTTTAAAATCTCAAGAGAAACTGAATGGACCTGAGGAGGAACTTCCCTATTTGGGGGAGGCGAGGCTTTCCCTGCTGTAAAGGTGTTCCCTAGTGTTAATTCATGCCTACCTATGCATTAAAACTCGATTGTTAAATAAGCATCACAAATACAAGAAATAAAATCATCCCAACCTCGGGGAATCACAAAATGGACCAAAACATGACAAGCAGTAAACTTACCTCCCCAAAAGTGCTGAGATTCCTCAGAAAACTGACAAATGTACTTATCATCTGGTCCAAGGATTTGAACCCCAACTCCAGTAAATCTAGGTCCATTGAAAATTTGTTCTAATGTACTCATTTTCTTACGAAATGCAGGATTCTCCACTGAATACATAAAACAGAAACTTTGCCTCCTTTCTGGAATTGACACCTTAAAATACCAACCCTCGAAAAAATTCCTTGTAGTTCCATCAAAATGATACCTTCACACACAAAAATCACACACAAAGTCAAAAGCTTTCCTACACTAAACACTCATTAGAGCAAACTACAGCATCACTGAATGGAATTAACAAAAACTAAGAACAAAAAATGACGAATTGAGCAAAGAATTATTAGACTTACCCACTGTCAGGAGTTCGCAATTCTCTATTTGAAGGCGTTTTAGTATAAGCAGGATCCAAAGAAATCTTATTTTCCACTGAATCAAAATTCTCTGTAATCGGTTCCGCAGCAGCAGCTAGAATTCGAGATTTTGATTGAAACCCAGACTTAAGAAGAGATAATCGAGATGTTTTATAGATAGAAGAATCATTAGAAACCTTAAAAAGTTTCAGATTTCTGGATAGATTAGTTTGAAACCCTAGATTAGAAGGAGAAATGCGACTTCCGGTGATAGGCTTGATACAGTGAGTAGATACGTTGAGATCCATTGAGAAAATTGATACAGAAGAAAAATAAAATTTGCAGAGAAAAATGAAAGATATTTTAAGGTTCCCGTTTTGTAGTTGTACTACTGACAAGTGGTTTGAAGTTGGAACTCGGGTTCCTTGACTTCGCTTCACTGACCGTTGATATATTGCTGGCAGGGGTGTGCAACGGACGGACGGTTGCGGATTAGGAGTCACCCGCAACCAAACCGTCAAAGTTGCGGATTTGAAAAATCAAACCGTGACCGGTCCAATCACCCGCGGATTTTACATTCGCGGATTCCCGGATTGTACGGGCCGGTTGCGGATTAACCACGGATTTGTTAGACCAAGCCCACTAATTTTAGAGCAGAAAATGTTTCATTTCGGCCAAGCCCACTAACAGCTCTAGTATAGTCAGTCACTTGTAGCTCCAGCAAACTTTGTCTAATCAGTTTATCTCGGAAATCTAATTATAATTTCTTCACTCGGTGTTCCTTCCAAATGACAAATCTAAGAAGTTACTTTTTCAACTGCGACTAAAGATGAATCATAAGTTTTCAAGAGCAAGAAATATATCTTAAGTTTTTCAATTTGAGTTATGGGATTACTAGTTTTACTTTACTACCCAACGGTGCGGGTAATCCGCGGTTTTTAAAAGACAACCGCAACCGCACCGCGTGCGGATTTGAGAACTCCACCCGTGTCCGGCCCATACATCTTGCGGTCTGGGTGAAATCCGCAATTTTGCGGACGGATACGGGTCAAATCCTCGGTTACGGTTTTTATGCTCACCCCTAATTGCTGGTAGACCAAGACGTGTTACTAGGCCTGAGTCGAGTGGTGAGCCAGGCAGGGAATCCTCGCCAAAGACTGTTTTATTTAGAACGGTTTTTTGGGGACCATGGTTATTTTGAGGGGACCATGGTTTTATTTTGGGTAAAGACATTAGAAGTAAATTTAGGTCACCCCTTATCTATATATTTATATTAATACCTAAATTATCCTCTTGATTAATTTTTTGGTAATGATTAGTTATTGTTAGTTAGTGTTAATAATAGTTAGCGTAGTGATTAGTAAAATGATTAAGTTAAAGATAATTACTGAGATTAAAAAATCAGATGGCTTTTTTTTTAAAAGACGCAGAATTATTGAGAGAGTAAAGTTGGAGAAGATGAAGAAGGAAAACATGAAAAACAAAGGATTTTACCAACCACAACCGACGGAAGAGTATTTGGGTACCCAGGTATGTTTCAAACTTAGATAATGTTGGTTGAATTGCTCCAAATTTTCAAAAAACTGTAAATTTTTAGGGTAGATTTGGGCTTGTTCGGTTACCTTATGTGAAGAACAGGTTACCGAACTCATCTGAAAGTGTAGTTCGGTTACCTTTTCCATATACGCAGGTTACCGAACTCGTTCTTTAATGGAGGTTTTTAGTTGTTCGGTTACCTTTTCCATACACGCAGGTTACCGAACTTTGTTTATAGGACTTACAGAGTAATGTTCGGTTGGTTCGCAAACTTTAACCCAACAACATATCTAACCGAACTCCACATGTATGCAATTAGTGAAGAGTTCGGTTTGTCAAGATTTTCTGCGAACAAACCGAACATAGTGGAACAAGTTCGGTTAAATTGAAACTCAACATAGTAGGCAAAATAACACAGTTCGGTTACATTGGGAAAAAAAATTCTTTTTGGAATATAAGTAGAGTTCGGTTACTAGATAGTTTTAGAAATTTTTGCGAACCAACCGAACAAGGTAGGTAAAGTTCGGTTATATCATAACTCAACATAGTAGGAAAAATAACACAATTCGGTTACATTTTTTTTTTAGTATTACGAGTAGAGTTCGGTTACTAACTAGTTTTAGAATTTTTTGTGAACCAACCGAACTCGGAATTCGGTTATGAAAAATTAAATTCGTGATAACCGAAGTGTTATTCGTGTTCTTGGTTTCAGAATGTTCGGTTACAAAACTAGTTTTTTTAAAACTATTCCTAACCGAACATGCCACTTTAACATCCATTTAAATCATATTTTGATGATTTTTACTCAATTTTCCTATCCAAAAACGAATTAAAAAGATTGATGGGTTTTTCAATCGAACGAGGAACGTCAAGGAAAGAGAGAAGAAGAAGAGAATAAACTTTTTTTCAAAACTAAAAATTTTCGATTGCTCTTTTAATTTTGATTTTGATTTTGATTTTGATTTTGGTTAATAAATTCATTTAGATTAGATGTATATGATTAGATTTATATAGTTATTAAGTTAGTTTTAATTTAAATTAAAGTAAAGGGTAAATAGGTATTTACCTAACTTTGGGACACCCCTTATAAGTGTAGGGGGTTGGCCTAATAAGACCATGGTCCCCCAAAAAAACCATGGTCCCTAAAAAATCGTTCTTTATTTATACGGTATAAAACATTAAAGATGGGCCCAAATTTTGGTATTGATGGAAGGGTAAGAGAGGATTGAAGAAGGTTGTTTTTAGGCATACCTAAATCTTTCTAGGCATACAAAACAATAGTCCCATCTTGGGGTACCTTATGGGTAGTTCAATTACCTATATACCCTTAATACAAAAATCTAAAATCAGTTTTCTAAAAAATCAAAATCAGTTTCCCTTAACATCTCTTCTTCTTCCTCCTCCTCTAGCCGAACTCTTCCCCTCCCGCGAAAAAAAAGTTCATCATCGTGATTAATTGTCGATTCGTAAAAATTTGATTGTCGATTAAACTCAACCACATAATGACTCGTACAAAGAAAAGAACGGACTAGGAAAACCAAATCGTCTTCTAAACCATCAATTGAAGAAGAATAACCGATTGAAGATGAAGGTGTAGAAACTGGAAATCAACCACCAATTGAACCAGAAATTGAACCAACTGCATCTCCAACTCCGGAAATGAGAATAAGAAAGTAAGTTTTACAAACCCAATCTCATATTTGTTGTTTTTCATCGATTAAAGGACGGTTACGGTGTTGGGTTCGACTCAAAATTGAGTTGCGTTTTTAGCCGAACTGTTCTTTACAAAAGCTTCCTGTAAGTGTATATGAACAGTTCGGCATGAAATTTCATGAAATTTCAAGCCGAACCTAGTCATAGATAGAGATGCATAGGGATTCGGCAAATTCGATAATCATAATATGTGCCGAACCTAGCACATTTACGAGGTTCGGCTATTACGATATTCACATTATGTGCCGAACCAATACAAAATTCTTACCCCAACAATTATCAGGAATATAAATGATCAGGTTCGGCTTATACAATATTTATGTAAACAGCCGAACCATGTACTACCAAAAGGTTCGGCGCTTACGATTTTCTCAATATAAGCCGAACCTCACATAACTTTTCTTTCAGATCACACAGGATTAGGTTCGGCTCATTATGACATTTTTAAACAAGCCGAACTAGGGGCTACAAAGTGGGTTCGGCTCATAATAATAACACTTTCAGCTTGCTGAACTGTTCATTAGTTGTATGCAGGTGGGTTCGGCTGATATATTAAGCTGAACATATTCCAGAATCGCCGAACCTTAGTGAAAAACACAAACTTTTTATGATTTTAAGCTACAAAAGTGAGATTAAACATAAGATAGAAGCGTACCCTCCTCATCCGTTGAATCATATACAAGCTTTTTTCTCATTTTCTCCTTCTCCTTCTCCAAAAAAATCTAACTTTTTTTTCTTACTCAAAAATTTTCATCTACACAAATTTATAACTAAATAATCTTAAAACTAATCACTAATTACTAATCATTAATCACTAATCAGAATTATTTTAACTAATCCTAAAAGGGCAGATTTGCCATTAAAAAAATTTTGGTTAAGGGGGCTTCTGATTTTGTTATTGCACATCCTTTTTTGTCTTTATTAGGTATGCCTAATAAGATTCATGTATGCCCAAAAACAACTTTCGTATTGAAACCTCGCTTTTCATTTTTTTTCTGGCGAGAATTCCCTATTTAAATCCCCTCCCACATCCCCTGTTTTCAAGGATAGTGATTGGGCATTTCAATTTATTTGGTTTTAGACCACGGTTTTCCATTGTAACATGTTTTGAGGCATACCATAAATTTTTGAGGCATACTCAATTTGAGCCGAACCTTGTGTATTTTGTCTAGGTTCGACTGATAACTTCAGCCGAACGTATGCCTCGAAACATTTTGGTATGCCTCAAAACATATTTTTTTCCATTACTTTCATCCTACATAATTTCTCCACTAGACTCAGCTTAAGAGCAAGTCCGGTGGGACACTTGGACAAACTAACATATTTGATAAGCCCAGTGGATAGAAAAATCCAATATTTTATCATAGAACATTGAGTCCACCTTTACATATTGGGTCAATTGTCTCCATGTTCTATATTTTTCGACAGTCAATAAACCGCTACTTTTTCAAACCCTATAAATAAGAAGGCACAATTTGGGGATACTCTCATAATTTAGGGGATGCTCACGGTTATATGGGATTGGATTTTTGGCTAAAGGGTTATTTGTAGCTTTTTAACCCCTCAAAACTTAAATTTTAATATTAATTATTAGTTTTTGTGTGATTCAGATAATAATCTTAGTAGTTGCCAAATCAAGACGCCTTAACGGTGTCAAAGCCCCAAAAATACTTTGATCTTGGTGAGGTTAACGGTGAAATCATCGGGTAGAACTTTAATATCAAAACCTGTGGCATCAAATAATTAAGCTTGGAACATGAGAAGGAAAATTTTGTATCCAAAAGACCGAGTGGCCAATCTATGTATATTGTGTTTGTTTTGATATTCTTTTTGTGGTGCGAATGGTAACAGTCGGCATTGATATTAGTTTGAATGCAATACAGATTGTTATAGTCAGTATTGTTCTGTTAATGAAACCAATACCAAATGTGTTAGTCAACGTTGCTTGTAGGTTGAATTCAATACCGACTGATATTAAACTACATGGGTATTTTTGCATGTTAGGAGTCAGCATGGTCGATTTTCATGATTCAAATACCAGTTGGTTACCAATGCGGATTCCATTTGAACCAATGTTGACCGTTGTTTGCATTATTAAATTGAATTCTCAGCCTTGTCGGGTAACACTTACCACTGCCGACTGTTAACATACTTGGGGGATATTTAAGGGTAATTTAGCCATTACAGAAATTATTTGTATAAGGGGTTCTTAAATTACTTCATAATGCTTCTTTTTTTTAGTATCCCCCAATTTGTTAGACTATACCTCAATTGTGCCTTCATAAATAACACACTCATTTAACTTCTCTATTCACACCAAATTCAATCTTTTTTTTGCAGCTTTTCTCCTCTAGAGAAACTTCTAATTCTTATACAACCTTTGTAAAAAAAATCTCAAAAGAAATGTCTCAATATTTAGATATTTGGCGAACAAGAAATACCTACCACCTAGGACTAAATCCAATCAACCTATATTGAAGACATGATCAAGTTCGGATAAAGAGAACATTCCGATTTTACTTTCTGGTCCAGAATTAGCCAGAGTTGAAGGTCGTTTGTCAACAAAAATGGAGCGAGATAGCGCTACTCAAAAACCAAGAGGTGGTTGGTACGAAGTTAACAAAGTATATGCATAGCTACATCATGGAGTTATAATTATTTTCGATAAATTTTCTTAGTTTATTTGGTACCATATTGATGTAAACAAATATCTTAACAAATTGTTGTATGTGTTGGTGGACCGCTGGTGGTATACTACACACACGTTTCATTTTAAAATACTTCGAAATAGGTATGATTTTTCATACAATCAATATGAAGATGTTGATGAAATTAACAATTTTAATGTTTTACAGTAATAACACTGTTAGATTTCTATTTTCTACTTGGGATACGTTGCGGTTTGGGAGATGATCTTCCATTTGACCAAGAAAATTGGTTGGAAGAAGACGGATATAAAGATGAACTTTCGTTGTATTTTTTCATAACAACATAGCCGAAGCACAGGAACTTAAGAGGTGATGGAATTCCTAATTTTTCTTTAAACGCGTTTGGATATCACAAATTACACAATAATGATCTTGATTCTGAATATATGACCTTGTCGCGGATACATAAATTGTCAAGGTATTTATTTTATGGTTACTTGGTTCATGTTTTTTCCCCAACATAAGCATTGGGGCTCAACTTGGATGGCTAGAAGCATTGCTAGATATGGAGGTTGTTTCCACTTATGATTGGGAGTCCGATATCTCGACCGAGTTTTATATTTGTCTCAATATCGCATCATTGGCCAACCAGCAGAATGAAGTACATGGGTTAGTCAAGCATCGAGGATCTATGGGGCATTGTTGAGGTAAGTATGATAATATATATCCTTTAGATTTGTATGAGTGAGAAAGTTTAGAAAGTAACTAATTGTATGATGTTACTTTCATCTTTTGTTGTATACGTATCAGATTTAGAAGAATGTATGTCCCGCTCCCCGACTCTTTAATAAAATACGTACGTTTTGCAATTTTCAAACAGAGGTTAAATGAATAATATAAATCTCTAGGGATTTTAGTAGATCTAATTGATTTTTTTCTTGTGTTTGGAATTATCTTAGAGACCGATCCTTCGTTTTTCTAGGTTTCATATAATCTTGGAGTGTGATCCCGCAACTTAGTAAGCTTGATATTTTAGCCATTGGGTTTAATTGGTTGATGCAGCTGTAAGCCCCTTCGCCCACTATCTTTGTCAAACTTTTTTTTTTCTTTTCAAGTTTTGTTTTGAAAATCATATTTTGGGATGAAGATTTTTTTAGTTTTTATGCATGGATCTATAATTGTTCAACGAAGATCGATGGATTTCTCCTTTTTTTTTCTTTTTTTTTTTGGTTTTTAAACATAGATTTAATGAAGTAGTTTCACTTCATTGTTTCAACTAATTTTTTTTTTCTAATCACTAACATTAATTGTGTTCTATCAAATATAAAAAATTTATTTGATTATAATTAAATTAAGTAAGTATAAATTGGTATCACTAGTTGGGTTGTTAATTGGACGCTTGTCAAATGAAAACTTAAAATACAGCGGAACCTCCATATATTGATACTCTATATATTAATAACCTCTACATATTAATAAAAATTTATGGTCCCAATTTGGGCCACTGAGAAATAGTAATAACTTCTCCGGTTTAATATTAATGATTTTTTCCGGTTCCTCCTTAAAAAATTTACCTCCAAATAGTAATAATCAATATCATATTATAAAAATATAATCTAGTTCGTTAAATTTATGATTAAATAAAATACTTATCTATAGTTGTTTGAGGGGAAAAAATAACTTTTGGATTACTCAGCATCTTTTAACTTGCGGATGCGTAATATCTCATCAACATAGACACCTTCTTGTTGAAGCCAAAATATTTCCAACTTGTCGAGCATGTTTAAAGCTTCTTGGAACTACAAATTCCAAGATATATACATGCACTTGTATATTGGAACTATAAAAATGTATATACATCATCTAAATACAACTACAAATACATTGTCCAAACATTGAACTTAAATTTTTACATTTTCTATGGATACCTCTCTATATTAATAACCTCCCTATATTAATAATTTTGTGGATGCCCAAGAGTATTAATATAGAGAGGTTCTACTGTAGCACATTTTTTGTCGAATTATGCTAACTTTTGAATGAAAACATGACTCGGTTAAAAATTCTTGTATCCTTCTAAAGAAATACAAATTATTTTGGATACTCCTTGGTTACTATTAGGTGAGAGTTATTTCATACTAATCAACAACAAAAAAAAATGACAAGATGCAACAACATCTTTCCTTCTTATGGAAGTGATATCATCAATTCTTCTTGTCAATATAGCTTTCTGATAGAGGATCAATACTCGGGATAAAATGTCAGATCTAGCTTCTATATTCATATTCAAGTTCTTTCACTTCCTAAGATAGATTTGAGGATGAATTAACTAGTATAAAGACATATCATGAGTAAGTCATTTGATAATATATAGCTTGAAATGATAACTTTGAAAGATAAAGTTGAGTATATATTAAGAGATTTTAGATTGATCACCAAATAAGATGATTGAGCATCAATATTATAAAATCCCTCAAATTGAAAAACTAAGAGCGGAGATAAATGTATGAACCTCCTGGTTGATGCATGTAAATACGACCTTTCTTTTTCTTTGGTTTCTTTGGTTTATTTATTATACAGGTATGTCACGTATTTTAATTATTTGAATCTCATGGTAACAACAGTAGGATTTTCATCATAAACAACCACGGTATCATTTTGCGATGACGTGCTCAAACCCAAGTATAACCTTGAAACCCATCCTTCATAATTCTATCATCTGGTACGATAGTAAATGAGGTACATGTGTCTAAATTAGATATTTTCTTTCTTTATAACCTTCACTTAGCTTTATTCCTAATTGGAGAGTTTCAATAATTGCTTTTTGCGCTTCCAAGAGAACCTCGTATGCCATATTTAATGAAACAGAGGGTTTAATAAAGAGTGTTCTAGAAATGCAAGAAAAATAACGTTGTAGGGTGAGATTATGCTGACTACAATCACACATTCAGGCTCATAAATCAAAGTTTTATTGTTACTTGTAACGAATAGCCCAAAGTCGAAATCCAAGTCTTCCCCACTTTATACGGCATGGGATGGCAAATATTGACTCCTTCGTGCTCCAAGTCTACTTGAAATAACTTTGGATTCATTGTTTCTTTTATTATACCTTGTGTTAATGACGAATGAGAAATTTCCTATTTTTTCATTATAATATTTGTAAGAACTTTCACCACCCGATCCCATCACAGCTTCAGTTAGAATTTTCGATCGTTCTAAAGTGGCAATTACATATTTTTCCTTAACTACAAATAATTCGGCAAACCCATTTGATTCATCAATGATGCGCAAATTAATGAGATTCCTTTCCTAGTTTTATTTGTGGAATACACTCACTTGTGAGCTTTCCAGTATGTAACCAACATTGATAATATTTTTTACAATCACTTTTTCACGGATTTCCTTGAACATTTCATCAATTTGTTTAATCTCACCATTTGCTTTATTCATTTCATGTATCTTCAGAGTCAAAGCATTGTTAGATTTCGGTATAACTTCTCTTAATATTTCAAGTAAATCTTCATTGTACTCACTACATAAGATACAAATGTATGTTTTTGTGAACACAAACATTGTGTTTGGATTCCTGTCATACACCCAGTTGTTTTGTAGGGTGTATTTAGCATATGTAACCATGGGGTGGCCCTTATCTGTGTGGTGTGTTTAGTTAGTTGTGTTAACGAATGAGAGTACTTATGTAGCCGATCAGGCATTTGTTGAGGGGATATTATTATGAACCAATTACTTTTCTAAAATGTCTTCTTATCCATTCTCTTTCCTGTTCTTCCTTCTCATCTGATTCTTACCCTAATTCTTCTCTTAATTCTTCTTAATTCAGTCCCCTTTGTAGTAGGTTACTACAAATTGGTATCAGGAGCATCTCGTTCTTGGACCTGCTATGGCAAACAAAGCTGTTGTTGAAGAACTCACAAGGAAGATTGACGAGATCCATAAGGCTAAATCTGATTCAAATAAGAAGATAGATGAGCTTACTAAATTCCAGAGCGATTCTACAGTCAAATATGATACAGTATTGAAATTAGTTGCAGAAATTAAAGAAGCTCAAGTTAAGTCAACGGCGGAGTTAGCTACTCTAATTAATACCGCTTTTGAATCTCAGATGAACCGTTACATTGCTTCAGTTGGGAGGAACGTAAATCAAGACAATCAAATGGGTAATAACAACGGAATTTTGGGTCCTCCACCAAACGGTAATCCATTTATATCAGGTGAAAACATTGTTCAACCTCGTAATTATGTTATTCATCATGAGCAAAATCAGTTTCAACAACCCAGGCCTAAGGTATATTTTCTTAGATTTGATGGTACTAACCCCAGATCTTGGACACGCAAGTGTAGAAAATTTTTTCTTCTACATAATTTGTCTGATCCGCATATGGTAAATCTGGCTTCCATGTACTTAGAAGGGAAGGCTGATACTTGGTTTCAGGACTACCAAATTGGTAAGCAGGAAATCAATTAGGGAAAATTTCATTAGAGATATCTGTTTACGCTTTCAAGAGTTAGGACATGATGATGTTGTAGGGGAATTTAACAAGCTCTGCCAAATTGGCTCTGTACTTGATTACCAAGAGATCTTTGAGGAGTTGAAGGCTTTAATGCTAGCAAAAAATCCTCACCTCACTGAGGAATACTTCACTTCCAGTTTTATTAGTGGTCTTAAAGAGGAACTGAGATTACATGTCCAAATGTTTGCACCTAAGACACTTACTAATGTTGTCTATTTAGCTAGAATGCAAGATGCACTCGTAAAAAATGCAGCTAAAAAAGCTAGAGCCCAATACAGACCCTCACCACTCTATGTCCCCAACAACTATTCTCCAATAAATTCATCTTCTCCAGTTACTAGTCCAAAAACTTTCACAAAACCACCTTCACCTACTCATGTCATTTCACCACCACCAATTAAGAAGCTATCTTATGCTGAAATGAGGAAGCGCAGGGAAAAAGGACTCTGTTATAACTGTGATGAAGTGTTTCAAGTAGGGCACAAGTGTATTAAACAACAGATCTATATGCTAGCCGCTGAAGATGATGAATGCACACAATCTGAAGAAGACTCTCCTCTAGATACACCCTTATCTCCAACAACAGAAGAGGAAGTCGAGATTTCAGTTCATGCTTTAGCTGAGAATGTATCTCATAACACGATTCACATAGAAGGAGCAGCTAAGAAACAATCATTGACTATTTTGATTGACAGTGGGAGTACACATAGTTTTCTAGACCCAGCTGCGACATCACGATGTGCTGGATTGATGATTCCCACAGCTTCCTTGCAGGTTGCTGTAGCTAATGGCAGTAAGATGGTGAGTGATGCTAAATGTCCTTCTTTCAGTTGGCAGATGCAGGGGCACCATTTTCAGTTTGATATGCGGCTGTTAAATTTAGGCGGCTGTGACATGGTTCTTGGAGTGGACTGGATGCGCGGAATGAGCCCAATGGACTTTGACTTCAACAAACCTACTGTTGAGTTCGACAAGGATGGACGACATATCAAACTCCAAGGTAACTCACCTATAGCACAACTCTCTATGATGACTGGTAAGGCTCTTCATATGTGGCTCAAACAAAACAAAGGTGGTATGGCTGGAAGACTTTTTGCTATTACTGCTTGTGAAGAACAAACAATTACCCCATCACCCATTTCACCCTTACTTCAAAAATATGATTCTGTGTTTCAAACTCCATACACACTCCCACCTTCTAGAACACATGATCACCATATTCCATTAAAACCCCTCACCACCACCCCAAATCAAAGACCTTATCGCATTCCTTATATTCAGAAGGAAGTGATAGAGCAGTTGGTGCAAGAAATGCTTAAAACTGGAGTGATTCAACCTAGTCGAAGCTCTTTCTCTTCTCCAATTTTACTTGTTAAGAAGAAGGATGGTAGTTGGCGGTTCTGTGTCGATTATAGGAAGTTAAATGAAACCACCATTAAAGATAAATACCCTATTCCTATCATTGAAGAACTCTTAGATGAATTGTTTGGTTCTAAGGTGTTCTCCAAAATAGATTTACGAGATGGGTATCGTCAGATTCGGGTTTTTCCACCAGACATCCACAAAGCTGCATTTAAAACACATCAAGGGCATTATGAGTTATTGGTTATTCCATTCGGATTGAAAAATTCGCCTGCATCCTTTCAAGCTTTGATGAATGATTTCTTTCAGCCACACTTGAGGAAATTCATTTTAGTCTTCTTCGACGATATTTTGGTGTATAGTCTTGACATGTCTACACACTTAAAGCATCTCGAAATCACTCTCCAGACTCTCCAACAACACCAACTGTTTGCCAAGATCAGTAAGTGCACCTTTGGACAAACTCAAGTGGAATACCTTGGCCACATTATTACTGGTGATGGAGTCACAGCTGATCCAGCAAAAATTGCTTGTATGATCAACTGGCCAAGACCAACAACTTTAAAAGAACTTAGAGGCTTTCTGGGTCTCACTGGTTATTATAGAAAGTTTGTCAAAGGGTATGGAATTCTCAGTAAACCTCTGACAGAGTTATTGAAGAAGGATAACTTCCAGTGGACTGATACAACTCAATCTGCATTTGAGACTCTAAAGAACGCTGTCACCAGCACACCAGTCCTTGTACTCCCTGATTTCAGCTTGCCGTTTGAGTTAGAAACTGATGCATGTGACACAGGTGTAGGAGATGTCTTAATGCAAAATAGAAGACATATTGCTTATTTCAGCAAAGGAATGGGCACAAGGTTTCTCTCTATGTCCACTTATGAAAAAGAGTTACTGTCCATAGTAACGGATGTCTCAAAATGGAGAGCTTATTTATTGGATAATCACTTCACTATTTACACAGACCACCAAAGCTTGAAGTACTTCATGGAGCAGAGACTTCATACTATGGTGCAACAAAAATGGCTCTCTAAGCTGCTTGGCTATAATTACACATTTATTTACAAGAGAGGAGTGGAGAATAAAGTGACTGATGCCTTATCAAGAGTCCCTAATTCATCTGCACCTGCCTGCCAGCTCATCTCCCAACTTCAACCTACTTGGTTTAGTGAAGTACAAGCCAGTTTTACAGCAGACTCCATAGCAGCTGAACTCATTCAACAGCTTACCATTGCTCATGCAAGCAGAAGTCATTATACTCTTCTACAAGGAATTCTTAGATATCAGCATAGAGTTTATATTGGCTCCACTGGTACAATGAGACAGCAAGTCATGGCTGCAGTCCATTCTTCTTCTGTGGGAGGGCATTCTGGTACTCAGGCTAGTTATCAAAGAGCTAAAACTTATTTCCATTGGATTGGTATGAAGAGAGACTTATTCAAGTATATCCAAGAATGTGACGTTTGTCAGCAGCACAAACATTCTAATTCTTCACCTGGTGGCTTATTACAACCACTTCCAGTGCCAGACCAGGCTTGGAAATATATCTCAATGGACTTCGTTACTGGTTTACCAAAATCAGAGGGCAGAGAAGTCATCCTAGTAGTGGTGGACAGATTCACTAAGTATAGCCATTTCCTTCTACTGAGCCATCCCTTCACAAATGCTTCAGTGGCAAAGGTATTCCTTGATAATATTTACAAATTGCATGGTTTACCAGTTACCATTGTGTCTGATAGAGACAGCATTTTTCTCAGCCATTTTTGGCAAGAATTATTTACTAAATTGGGCACAACATTGCACATGAGCTCAGCTTACCATCCTCAAACAGATGGCCAAACTGAAAGAGTCAATGCCTGTCTGGAGTCATATTTGAGATGCATGGCTATTTACAGACCTACTAAATGGGTGCAGTGGTTATCTTTTGCTGAGTGGTGGTTCAATTCCACTTATTATACTAGTCTTAAAACCACTCCATTACAAGCTCTCTATGGGTACATCCCCCATCAATTTGGCATTTTTTCTCATCAACTGAGCTCCAATACATCTGTAGAAGATTACTTGCAACGCAGACAAGCAATCGGTGTTCTACTGAAGTCTACTCTTGAAGATGCTCAACATATAATCAAACAGCAAGCTGATAAGAAGAGGATTGAGAGAGAATTCCAGGTTGATGACTGGGTTTACTTAAGACTTCAGCCTTACAGACAGACTTCTATTCAGCTCAGGAGGAATTTGAAGCTCTCTGCAAGATTTTTTGGTCCATATCAAGTCACAGCAATAATTGGTAAGGTGGCTTATCAATTAGCACTTCCTGCTACTTCTAAGATTCATCCTGTATTCCATGTGTCACAGTTGAAACCTAAGCTGGGAGAAGGGTTACTTCCTCAAACCACATTGCCAACACTTGATTCTAAAAGCTGTATGAAGGTCACTCCTTTACAGATTCTGTCTGCTAGAACTGTCATGAAGAATCAACAGCAGGTGGAACAAGTCTTAGTGCACTGGATGCACTCTACAACTGCTGAAGCTACTTGGGAGGACAGATCTCTCATCAAGGGTCAGTTTCCAAAGTTGATTCTTGAGGACAAGAATCATTTTGGGTTAGGGGTATTTGTCATACACCCAGTTGTTCTGTAGGGTGTATTTAGCATATGTAACCATGGGGTGGCCCTTATATGTGTGGTGTGTTTAGTTAGCTGTGTTAACCAATGAGAGTACTTATGTAGCCGATCAGGCATTGGTTGAGGGGAGATTATTATGAACCAATTACTTTTCTAAAATGTCTTCTTATCCATTCTCTTTCCTGTTCTTCCTTCTCATCTGATTCTTACCCTAATTCTTCTCTTAATTCTTCTTAATTCAGTCCCCTTTGTAGTAGGTTACTACAATTCCATCCCAAGTAGCCATATACCGAAAATAGATGAACTCGTTATATGGTGGAGGCGTTTGAAGAAGAAGAAGAATTTCAGAATCTTTCCAACATGTTTTCAAATGAGACTGGCAATGTTCATAAAATATACCTAACCGATTGGGAAAATCTGGAACATCTATCGATTTCATATGACCACCTACCAATAATTTTCCTCCATCTCCAGCCATAGAAAATAACCTGAAAATTAAGACAACTTTATAAGTAAATAAGACATTAAAAAAAAAGAAACATTGACTCTAGTAGTCTATCCATGCTCCAAAAAAAAAAAACAATCGCTGCTACTGGTTAGCATATTACTCCACAGTCATCTACACATGCTTTAAAAAAAAGACATTCATCCCAAAATTTGATTTTTCAAATCAAAAAGTTTAGACTTGTTATTGTAAGTTTGGTTAGCATATTATTATACAATCATCTACATCTACCCATGCTTCAAAAAAAACATTCATCCCGAAATTCGATTTTCAAAACAAAAAGTTTTAAAGAAAAATGAAAATTTGAGGTAGTGGATGGAAAGGGGCTTACTCTCCAATGGAACCAATATCGATCTCCAAGATGACAAGATTTTGTTTTTTCCAAGATCTGTAAGAGGTTTATGTCAATTAATCTCTAATGTGTATGCACTCTATTACTTGAGCTTTCACCTATACTCTTCTATAAAATTATTTAAAGCTCACTTGTTAATCATTAGGATAAGGAAGATTATTGAATTAACAATAGATGATGAGAGCCTAATAAATATGTTTGATTGTCCACTGTTTTAACACATGGATGACTTTTTTTCAAATGAAAACTTATAAGCCCCAACGTTCACCGAATTATGACAAATTTTAAATGTCTAAAAAGATGGTTGATAGTCCAAGTTAGGGAATAGTGTTCTAAAGTGATTTCTAAAGAAACACAAATACTTAATATGTACAATACTGAAATTTTGGTTTGAATATGTTTAAATTATTTTCAATTAAGGAGAACATATCAGTAGATCAAAATATCTCCGGAAATCATAACTTTGGCCAAGCAAATTGCTGTCATGTTGAGTTGTGATAAAGACAACCCCTCATTACTCACTCAAACTAATCAATCCAAAACACGGTTATAAAAAAAACTTGGAAGAAAAAAAAAGTTTGAGAGAGAGAGAGGAAAAATGGGAGTATGGGTCTTACAGTACAATCAGCCTTTGAGTTATGTTCCAAGAAATAATAGGTTTAGTAGCTATCAAGATAAAACTATTATTGCACCAATATCTAAACTATCAAGCTTACTGAACTATATTTCAAAATGACATAATATAAGAAGAAAACTCAAATATAAGTTGAAAGCCACATCTATTCTTTTATACCTTCAAATTGAATGAATACATGTATGTACAATCGTATACTTTGAATTTTGGAGTGAGACCTGGTTCCTTAACAACTAAAATTTACTAATCATTTAGAACAAGAAAAATTATTAAATTAACAATGGAAGATGAGCGTCTAATAAATATGCATGGTTGTTAAATATTTTTTAACACAAACATGACTTTTTGTCAAATGAAAACCTATAAAACCCCATTTTTCATCGAATTCTGACAACTTTTGAACGAAGACATGAACAGATCTTAAAGGCTAGTCGGTGGCCCAAGTAAGAGAGTAGTATCCTAACGTTAATTCTACAGAAACACAAATGATTAATACGTACATTTTGGTTTGAGTATGTTTGGAATATTTGGAATTAAGAAGAGCGAATCAGTAAATCAAATTAGTTTTCGGAAATCATAACTTTGACCAAATAAACTGTTGTCCTGTGGAGTTGTGATGAAGATAATAATATTATATCTTATATATATTATGCAAATCTTGAACAATTGAGAGATGGATTTACATTGCTCTGTGTACCCAGGTATCATATTCGAGGATGACCGCAGTTTTACATTTATCTCGTCTAGGATACTTCTTGTTAGAGCATTGCTCGGTCGAACTCGCATGCGTTGCTATCTCAAGCATGTTTGTCAATGTTATTGATCAAAACTATATGTCTTAATTTCTAGTTTACTTATGACTAAGTCTCGGTCTAGGATAGTTAGGAATAGTTGAGCTCCAGACTCCATAGAAATTATCTTACGAAGACGAAGAACTACTCAAGGAACCGGTGGGACTTCATCCGACCAAAAGGTATGTGGAGACTTGAACTCATCTGTCACTTAAAATTCTATCTACTCTATCTCCTACTCTTTAGACAAAAGTCATATAAGTATGATAGTTTTCATACATACACATTTGCTATTTCGAGCCGAGTTTACTCGTATATCTTTTCCTCGAAATATGTGTTGATAAGCTTTTGCTTTAACCATTTTTCATCTTTACCCGTGATGAAAGTCATGATGATGTTTCAATCTTGAAAATAGCTTTGATGACGATAGTCAATTCTTTATGTCTAACGACTATTATGACATTATATAAGAATGTTTCAATGATTGAAATGTAGAGTTGAGATTACGTAACCAACTATGGATATAAGCCTATATAGTGTGTTCGCACATTAGTGTATAAATCCATGTGTCGGAAACCAAGTGCGTGCACATGTGTGCATTCGGTATTGGTGAAGGAGACAGGTTAGGTACGCGTACCCGTACGCGTACTGGCGGAACTTTTCCTCCCGAAAAATTCTGCTGAGTTTGGAGTTTACAAACTCATAAACCAGTCACCTTAGGTACGTGTACCCATACGCGTACTGGCGAAACTTTTCTACCCGAAAAGTTCTGCTGAGTTTGGAAATCAAAACCCAACTCAAATCCGGAAGCTAAGATACGCATACCCGTACGCATACCCAAGCTGGTTATATTTCTCAAATCGGTAGTTTCATGAACTTAAACAATAAATCAATAAGGAATGCAATCTTTGCAAACCGTAGCTATATTGTTCATGAATTAATTCAAGTGAATCAGACATATTTTGTTTCAATTGTGTCTATGTATAAAGATCTAAGCAATTGAACAACTCTTGAACTAGTTCTTATGAGTCACTTGAACTAGTTATGAGAAAGATGAATACGGTTAATATGAAAGTGCTCATATGGCTAACCATGGATTAACTATTTGTGAACCAACTAAGTGTACACGTTTAGGTACGGTGACTCAAACCTAAATGAACACATTTCATTTGTGTGTGTGACAAGCTAAGTTTCGATCTAACGGTTGAAAGATATTAGCTTGGATAAATCAGGTTTTCATCTAACGGTGAATATTGAATGCTTTGTTACCAAGGTAACTTGGATTGCAAACCCTGATTTGAAAACTATATAAGGGAGACGTCTAGCAACTGGAAAAACTAATCCCCACACCTCCTGTGTGATACTAGTTGGTTTTTCTACAGTCGATTCTCCTTTAACCGTAGGTTTC
Organism: Papaver somniferum; assembly: GCF_003573695.1. NCBI lineage: Eukaryota > Viridiplantae > Streptophyta > Magnoliopsida > Ranunculales > Papaveraceae > Papaver > Papaver somniferum. Next base: position 129,744,065 of record NC_039359.1, read on the forward strand.
TTGTCGAGACCCTGTCAGTTAACGACTTAAAGACTTCATTGGGATTGTGAAGCCAGACGAAACTACTTCTCTTGTAGTTGAGCGATCTGATCTTTCAATTTTCTATCATACGAGTTCAATTGTAAGATTGGCTTGAGATTATATCTCCGATAGGGCAAGATAAAAAGAAATCACAAACATCTTCGTCTCATCGTTTGTGATTCCGCAATATCTAGTTACGCTACCATACGATTTAGATTATTGTGAGGTGATTGATAATACTAGGTTGTTCTTCGGGAATATAAGTCTGGTTTACCAATTGGTTGTTTTTCACCTTGATTTTATCAAAATACGGAACAAAACTTGTAGGTTTATCTGTGGGAGACAGATTTATCTATTATCGTAGACTTTTCTGTGTGATACAGATTTGTTTATTAAAGTCTTAGACTATGGGTCGTAGCAACTCTTGGTTGTGGGTTCGATCAGCTAAGGGAATCAAGTGCGTAGTATCCTGCTGGGATCAGAGATGTAAGGAGCGTAACTGTAACTTTAATCAGTGTGATATTGATTAGGGTTCAACTACACTCCAGACCGAAGTTAGTTTGTAGTAGGTTAGTGTCTGTAGCGGCTTAATACAGTGTGGTGTTCAATTGGGACTAGCTCCCGGGGTTTTTCTGCATTTGGGGTTTCCTCCTTAACAAAATTACTGGTATCTGTGTTATTTCTATTCCGCATTATATTTTGTTGTATAATTGAAATAATGCAGGTTGTGCGTTGTATCGATCAATAGTGAAATCCAACCTTTGGTTGTTGATTGGATATTGATTGATCCTTGGATATTGGCCTTTGGTACCATCCAAGTTTATTCCTTGGATTTGATAAAGACTCGCAGATTTCTATTTTCTTGAGTAAAGATCAAATCAAGAGAAGCGATATTAACTCCTCGATATACTTTTACCTAGATTGAGTCTGACTGTCTAGTTGATTCTCTAGAAAGTATATGGGAGTTAGTCCATACAGATTGCTCATTGAAATATTGGGTGTGATTGTTAGACCCCCGCTTTTTCAATTGGTATCAGAGCAGGAAAACACATTCGAAACCTTACAAGTCTGTGTTTATAGCGATCTGACTCTATGGACAGAGGTGTTATCTCTATTAACGTACCACTAGTCTTCGATGGCTCTAATTACTTATGGTACAAAATTGTTACGCGAGATTTTCTTCAAGCGCGTGATTTTCAATCATGGGTATATGTTGTTAATGGCTATGATGCTCCCGTTGTTGCAGTAAGTAACATTAATGTTCCAAAAAATATTGGCGAATACGATGCTGCTGAGATACTTGCTGCAAAGTAAAACTCCGATGATTTGAATGCCATCATACATTCCATTACCCCAAATCTTCAGCACCATGTGTCAAATTACACTAGGTCTAAAGATGCTTGGGATATCTTAGAAACCGTATTCGAAGGAAATACCAGTGAAAAGGAAGTTATGCTTCAGAACCTTAATTCCGATTGGGAAAACCTTTGTATGGCAGATGAAGATTCATTTGATGAGTTTAATCACAAAGTGTCTGAAATTTTTAATGTATCTTTTGCATTGGGTAAGACTATTCCTGAAAAGGACATTGTGATGAAAATTATCAGATCACTGCCATCTAGATACGACTCTAAGAAGCATGCCATCGTTGAGGGAAATAACCTTGATACACTTTCCAAAAACACTCTGATAGGAAAATTAAAAATTCTTGATCTTGACACAGGCAGAAAGTTCGCGCTCAATGTTGTGACCAAAACATGTGTATCCTCTCACTTGTCTTGGGCAGATGAATGTTTCCCCAATCATGTTGATCTTGATAAATCACTGATAATCAGAAAGGTCAAGGAATTGATAAAGAGGAAGAATAGATGTGGTGAATATCCATCTTCAGTTAATGCTTCAGATGATTCAATAGAAGACAAAACTACTCTGGATGTCTCGGATGAGTCTACTACAGATTCTCTCTCCTCTTCAACTTCTGATTCAGAACTTGAAAATGACACAGAGTTTCTTGATATATTGAATAAAGAAATCCTTCACGAGAACCTTCACTTAAAGACCTCCTTGAAGAGAGTTGAATTATCACTCCAGGCGAAAAATATTAAGATAGAGCGTCTTAATGATAAGTTCGTCAGAACCATGTCTCTAGAGGAAGAAGAGATTAACACTCTCAAGTATGACCTGCAAAGGTTATCTGGAAGCTCTGACAAAATTGCAGCAATGTTATTTGGACAGAGATCCTTTGGAAACACTAATGGTTTAGGGTTCAAAAGCAAAACTCAAAGCTCAATGTTGTTTGTTCAAACTAATCAAGGAACAACGATTGTTGATTGTTGTGTTAAACAGGAAGAGCCACATAAAGACGAAAAATCCTCATTGATTTGTTCTTTTTGTGGATATTCAAAGCATGATCAAAACACATGTTGGATATTCATAAGGAGCAATAAGAGAATCACCAAACTTCAAGAGAACATGCAGAAAATGAATCTGGGTTTGGAAAACCAAGCTCTTTTAAAGAAATCCAGATCTACACAAGGTAAGAAATCTGTTTACACAACAAACAATGATAAGCCACGAAAAAATAAGAGGTTTGAGCATATTGATCACTCAGTCACCAACTAATATTGGTGACGTCCGAATCCTCGTTTTTAGCTTGGGAAAAATGAGGATTGGACTAAAATGGCTCAAGTCTTTGTGTTTTGTAAATCTCTTTCTTTTTCTTATATTTGTTAAGAAAATTTTCTCCTAATAAGATGGAAGACGGATAACAAATCTTGAAAGACTCATTCAATGTCTTTGTAGGATCTGAATATCGCACAACAGTAAGAATTTGTGAAATTATAGATAGAGCCTGCGAAATTATAGAGAGAGTTTGCGAGAAGGTAGCGAAGCTTGCGAGAATGTAGTTTGGGCGCGAGATAATATGAGTTGTACTCCACTATATGTGAGTTGTCATCCACTAGGTAGCATCCTATATAAAGAAAAAGGTAGGAGAGAGAAAATGGACGGGTATTATTATTATCTTCTTATTTTTACCCAAAAATCAGAGAGAGGGAGAGAGCTTCAAGTACTCATTAATGGAGTCTCAATGTAATTCATATGTAATTCAATGATCATAGTGAAACCTAATCCCGTGGATGTAGATCAAATTGATCGAACCACGTAAATCTTGTGTCTTATTTTCTATTTTCATTATCTTTATCTTTATTTTCATATCAAATAAGTTTAGATCTAGAAATCATAGTCATGATAATACAAGGGGTGTGTTGTAGGATTTCCTGCAACTACATTTTTGGCGCTAGAAACAGGGACCGAGTAAAGGATTTATCCTTCCTGTAACTTGTTGATTCAAGAAATTTTCATGAAGATTAGCTATTGTTCATATTTTCCTAGATCTACAAAATTTAGGTTCAAAAACGGAAATTTTATGGAAGAAATCACACTTTCAGGGAGTAAACATCATCAACAATTCAAAGACATGAAAAGAGTGAGAGAAAAAAATTAGTTGTTGTGGTGAAATTTAAGGAGAAAATGGAAGTTTCGGTGGAAGATTTTCATGTTCAGGAGAAGAAGGCAAATGGGAAAGAAATTAAGGAAGGACGAAGAATAGATAAGAGGCAGATGCTGCAATTTCTATCACGAACAGAAATTCGCACAAATGGTTTGAGCTGGAGCGAGTAAGCGATAGGTCACGGGTTCGAATTTCGCAGAGACACATATTTTTCATTTTCTTCTCATTTGCATGGGAGAATAAAAGAATAAGAGAAAAACATTGTGCATTTATTTTCGCAAAGAGATTCTTGAACAGTTGGTCAAGAGAACAATATGTACCTTCGTGGTCGCAAGTTCGAACTTCCCTGCGAGCATAGTTTTCTTCTTTTTACAGATAGCGAAAAAATGAATAATTTCGCAATATTGTTTCATTAGTTTGCAAACAAGAGGTAGCACAGTTGGTCAAGCTTTGCTAGAGTGAGTTGTAAGACTCGAGTTCGAATCCCTCATCAAGCTTAATTTTTCGCACATTTTTGAAATCCTAAAGGCGAAGAAATGGAATAAAGTACAGCATTGTGTGTTTCTTTCGCAAGCAACAAGTAGCGCATATGGTCAGAGAAGGAGTATGCAAACTAGAGGACATGGGTTCGATTCTCCCTGCGACCAAATAATTTTTGCTTCGCAAATATTCATTTCGCAGAGTTGATATTTGATTAATTCGCAAGAACTTTGATTATTTCGCAAAAGAGGCTTAGCACAGTTGGTATGGTGCGAGAAAATCCAAGAAGCAGGTTAAGGGTTCAAGTCTCACTTCTCACACTTCTTTTTGCTGCGCGAAATTCATACATTTCAAGCCATTTATTCACTTCTTTGACAGCGACTCACATGAAAGATAAGTACCACTTCCTTGAACATTTTACTTTATACTAAGAACGAATAAAAAAAATTGATTTGATTTACAAAAAGAGATTCAATCACACGATTACAAAGGTTTCAAAGATTATAAAGATTACAAAGACTTCAAAATTACAGAGATTTCGAGATTTCAAAATTACAGAAAACTGAGAAAATTCAATTTATATATTTCTCTAGAATATTTCTTTTGCAGAGAATAAAAATATTTTTGATTTGATTTACAAAACACGATAGAATCGCAGAATTACAAAGATTTCACAACTACAAATATTTCAGAGTTACCATGTATTAGAATTTCTCTTGAATATTTATTTTGATTCAAATGATATGATATTATGAGAATGAAAGAATGAATAAAAGAGATGAAAGAAATGAAAAGATGAATGAGAGAATAAAGAAAAGCGAACATTTTGCAGAAACAAAGAGACGCGAAAATTTCGCAGAAACGCGAATAAAATTTCGCAGATAGGGGCAAACCTTTATAGCATACACCCTAGTTCACGAATAAAATTTCGCAAGAGGCAAATGTAAGACCTAAAGTACGTCAGATAAGGGGGTACCTGTTGCATGGCTCAGGGAAAGGTTACACCGCCCCCGGAACCTGAGTCATGGAGATTTGGGGTCAATAAAGCCCATTCGGAAGAGGCACCTTGGATTCTCAGCTTAAGCATATGACTTAGGTTGGGAGACTAAGGTAATAAGGACTCTCCCAAGGAGTGAAGAATCTGATCAAGGCGCCGAGGTACACGGTTGAGTCAAGAGTGCCAGGGGAATTTGAAGCGTCCTTGTCATTCTTGACAAGTCTTGGATTATACTGCACTCGGCCCGAAGAAAACCCCACTTAGGGTGCACTCTCGTAACCATAAGCCCTATAGGTAAAAGGGATAAGAGGCTGCGAAAATAACTGGTTGTTGTTAAGACTGGATGGGAGGAGCTAACCTTGTATGGTAGAAGTACGCCTCCTTGAAGGGGCAACCAGGGGGAAGATAAGGGCGGCACCCTCCATTAGGGAGCTGATAAGTGTCTTAAGACGCAAATGTCATGAGGCTTTTTACTCGCAAGGGTATTAAGGCTTGTCATATTTGTGCAACAATCCTGAAGAGTCAATAATACAACAGAAAAAGATAAGACGAGATCAATGGGTTTTCGCATGAAAGTGCGAAGACGTCCTGCGATTTCGTCGCAAGACGGCAATGTCATGGGGCTTTATTTTCGCAAGAATATTTAGGCCTGTCATATTGTCGCAACATTCCTGAAGAGGCAATAATACAAAAGAAAAAGTTAAGGCAAGATCAATGGGTTTTTGCATGAAAGTGCAAAGACGTCCTGCGATTTTGTCGCAATGACAAGAGGTGGCATAATAAGACCTTTAACTAGGAAGGAAAAATAAGACCACATAAGAGAGTACGCAAATAAACTTGCGAAGATGACTATATTTAAGCAAACAAGCTTGCGAATATGTACATGGAAATGAAACTGAGGCAGTGAAAATGCCGCAGACTTGATATTATGATCATACTGTTATGAGATACTATAGTGCAGGAAATAGGGAAGATGAAACACAAGTAAGAACTTGTGAAGAACAATAACTACACGAAGAAAAATGCATACACTAAAGAAAAAGGCATAGAAATGAAGAATGGAAGCAATTTAAAGCTACATCAATTTTAGACGGCAAAATGAGCTAAGTAACACAAACCTTAACAATATATTGCAATAGATAAGCATTCTCATCATATAAGCATCATACTCGCATCATAAAATCATTGCATAAGTATTTCATGGCATAAACATCGCATACACATTTCATAACATAATCATCACATAAGCATTATATTCGCACAAGTACTTTACAAAACTGTACGGAATAATATTGCAGAACTTCGCAATAATTTCGCAGAATTATTCAGAATTTCGCAGAATTTTTCAGAATTTCGCAGGATTATTCAGAATTTCGCAGAATTTTCAGAATTTTGCAGGATTATTCAGAATTTCGCAGAATTATTCATAATTTCGCAGAATTATTCATAATTTCGCAGAATTTTTCAGAATTTCGCAAAATTATTCAGAATTTCGCAGAATGTGTCAGAATTTCGTAGGATTATTCAGAGTTTCGTAGGATTATTCAGAATGTGTCAGAATTTCGCAGAATGTGTCAGAATTTTGCAGAATGTGATTATTCCGAACGATATGATCATTTCGCTCAATTATTTCGCACAATTATAAGCAACTTGAAGAGATTATACTATCGCATGAGCACAAAACATGAGACAGAGGAAAGATGAGAATGAAGAAACAATTCGCACATTCAACATTTTCTCAAAGATTCTACCCTCATAGATAAAGAACAGAGGCAACTATGGATTACCAAGAAAACATTTTATGTTCTTTATCTTCTCGGCAAGAATCACCAAAAATGGAGTAATAATTTCGCATGAATAGAGGCAATACTTATTATTCTCATTCAAGGACGGATACTTCTTACATTTCGAGAATTGAATGTTTCTTATACTTCATCAAGGATACTTCATGCTTCTTATACTTCTTCAAGGATACTTCATACTTCGCATACTTCAAAAGATGATACTTCTTATTTACTTCGCAACATTCCGGAACTTCACAAAAGAATAGAGGCAAGTACGTACTTTTCAAGTCCAATATTCTTTCGCTCGTTCCTCCAACGACTACAACAAGGTGGATTTTTCCTTAAAGATTGCTCTTAAAGCAATATTCAAGGAAAAAGAGGCAAGATGTAGAATCTGAATATCGCACAACAGTAAGAATTTTTGAAATTATAGATAGAGCCTGCGAAATTATAGAGAGAGTTTGCGAGAAGGTAGCGAAGCTTGGGAGAATGTAGTTTGGGCGCGAGATAATATGAGCTGTACTCCACTATATGTGAGTTGTCATCCACTAGGTAGCATCTTATATAAAGAGAAAGGTAGGAGAGAGAAAAGGGACGGGTATTATTATCTTCTTATTCTTACCCAAAAATCAGAGAGAGGGAGAGAGCTCCAAATACTCATTAATGGAGTCTCAATGTAATTCATATGTAATTCAATGATCATAGTGAAACCTAATCCCGTGGATGTAGATCAAATTGATCGAACCACGTAAATCTTGTGTCTTATTTTCTATTTTCATTATCTTTATCTTTATTTTCATATCAAATAAGTTTAGATCTAGAAATCATAGTCATGATAATACAAGGGGTGTGTTGTAGGATTTCCTGTAACTACATTCTTTCTAGGGTTTTATGTTCATAAAGTCCGTTTATATATTTCCCTTATCATTCATGTTCATAAGATACAGTCTCATGGCTCCTGTAACTAGAGGGATCACAAAAAGGGATGCAGTTGAAGCAATTAATGTGTATCTGTGTGAAGAAATCTCTTCCTCAAGGATAAAGAAAGCAAAATCGACAACTAATAGAGAAGGTTCTTCCTCTAACTGTCTCTTATCTGTTTGTCATTATGATAATAATTTTAGAGGCATGGTGAAAGATTTCATCAACAAGAGAAATGATTTAAAATCTCAAATCGTTTCCTCTTTGGAAAAGATATCTCACTATGAACAAATGTTGTCGCTAACCAAAAACACCTTGTGTGGACTAAAAAGAGAACTTAGTGAGTTAACTGACATTTCTGAAGATCTAGAGGAATTGAATGATCCCATAATCAATAGCTTCTTCAATAATGAGAAGGAATTCTCAGTAGATGCTCTAAGAAAGCTCTATAATGTCTAGTAAATCTTTTATTTTCGTGTTTTTTTAGAAGAATAACTAGAGTTTGGAATAGCCATTATTCTGAGTACACATAGCTATGTCCAACATTTTCATCTTCTTGTTTTTAGATTTATTCTAAAGTTGATTTGGAAGATGTTGATTACAATTTTAATCTTTATGGTTTTATATATTTGAATATGTTATGGGATATGTGTGTTTGCGTCCGTGAACTATTATTATCCCATACGATGTCTAAAGTTATCTCTTTTATATGTCGATATGCAAGTATTGATACAAGATCGATGAACTTTTGACAAACAAAAGTTAAGCCTATTATGTCAATTTATTGATGGAAGATAGGTTAAAATCTTTTGTTTACAAAGATTATGTCTATTATATATCGTTATGCAAATAGTGATGAAAATAGAATGAATCTTTGTATATGCCGCAGTATTGATCTTTCCCTGATCTATATCTTATGTGTATACTGCAATGCTCCATAAGGTTTTCTTGTGTTGAGCATAAAACGATTGAGTTAATCATTCTTTTATGGTTAACATAGTCGTAGCTCCGAAGTTCTCTTATGTCGAGCATGTTCAATTAAATTAATCACTTTTGTGTTTAATTTGATTGTGTATTCCAATTAAATTGATCATGGGTTTACTTGTGATTAGTTTAATTGAGAATTTTGGATATAGAAAATCATTTCATTATGGTTTTTGGTGTCCAATAAAATCCTTCTTTTCTTGTAAAAGTAAGGTCGCTCTTGTTGTTCTCTAGGGAATGACATCAAATGGGGGAGAGTTCTTTTGAACTTGCGCTTAATTTCCATATCTTTGTGGGGAGTGAGGCTGTGGAATTATTTATGGTTTATCTTGTATCTTTATAAACTCCTTGATGAATGCATTTAGCTTCGGCTTTATGATTGAATCTAAATAAGTTGATATGTACTTTTCTTTGGTCTTGAAGCGTCTTCGTGGAAATTTCATTAGGATCCCGTTTTCCTACCTTTGCCAATTTTATTGACAAAAATGGGGAGAATAATATGTAGTTCACACTACAAATACATATGATTTACGTGTTTTACGGGTCATTATGTAAGGGGGAGTGGTTTTCATGTTGAGACGAAAGTATTGACTAAGGGGAAGTGATACATATCACCATAGTATTGTTGTCGAAGTTGTGATATAAGAACTTTGATGATGTGTAAAAATACTATGACACTGTATAGCAATGATCAGGATCTTTTGTTTTCTCATAGTTATGGTTACGGAACTTCAAAAACTATGATGCTGAATTGAACATCTATGAAATCATGGGAGTACTTGGAAAACACGAAGTTTTCGAGTAATGTTGAAGCACCAAGGAGATCAAGCATGTGGACGAGAAGCTACAAAGTTTTATATATTTTGTAATCCATATGTATTGATAGTTTTGTCATTAAAATTGACAAAGGGGGAGATTGTTAGAGCATTGTGATAGACGCATTTATGTGTCTATATTAGTCTCAATTCTCTGTAATATTAGTACTCGATTTTATGTCTTGTAGGTGTTTTTTTGGAGAAATAAGTATTTGCGACGAGAATAATGAAATGGGGTTGGCCTGGTATTTCCATGTATCAGCAACCACAATGACAAAATGCAGCTGGCCTGATATTTTCATATATCAGCAGCATTCGCGGCCAAGGAACGATGCTAACGGAAACAGAGAATTATCCTCGTTTATTTGGTCGAGCACTCTGACAAGTTACTTCTGGAGAAGCACCTTATCATTTTACAGAGTGGTCAAAGGGGGTGACGTGTCAAGGTCTACACCACATATCATTTTCTTATCAAACCAGAAGAATAGTTCTAAGTAGCTGCTGTCGAACCAAGGGAAGGGTACTGAAGAGAAAGGGGGGATGGACCGGATTCAGCCTTGGATAGAGTTTTATGGAGTTTTCAAGCCGGTAAACTAACTGAAATATAAGCGGATGTTGCTTCCAGTTGGGTTGTTGAACGGTGAAGTGAATCATGATTTCAGGTGGAAATTCAGAGGAGAAACTGATGCTGCGAAGAGTATAGATGCATGTTGTTGGCTGTGGACAGAGTCTGGTGTTTATATGGCCTGAAAATGGGTTGTATGCAGATCGTGTTTGCATGAATGGAGTCGAGCTGGTGGTACAGCAGAAAAAGTGGAGTTTATATAGTCTCTCGAGTGGGTTACATTTCTAGGTCTAGGAGTTGGCTGAGTTTGATTGTCAGTAGTTGTTGGTTTGAACAGAGATGGCAGGAGGGCAACAGACGTACGAGAACGATGGTGTTATATCCAGGGAAAGATGCTCGTCTGTTGAATATGACTGAACTTGGTGGAGCTGTTGCAGTCGTCGAAGAAAGGAGATGACAGTAGTCTTCTACTCAAAGCTGATGTGACGTCGATGAAACTAAGAAGCTAGAACTGTGGTATCGATTGGCAGAGATGGATTCTGTATTGGAATGAGGGCTATGTGTTGTAGCCTAGCGAGAAGAACAAGTAATAACCGATAGGGAGTATGAACTGCGACAAATTCCTTGAGTTGCTGCTGACTTCGGAAGAGATCCCAGTTTGAAAACTGGTGTTAATGGACTGGGCCTTGGAAGATATAGATATGAGTCATCGGATGGGTCTTATTTTGGAATGCTTGGCAGCACTATATAAACACACAACAGAGAACAAGAGGGAATGGGAGGCGAGAGCCGTAGACAGAGAAGAGGGAAGGAAGGGAGGCTGTTGCTGTTGCGGCTTCACAGCCGTTTACGGTTTGAAGTTTTCTTTCAATTCCGTTTTTCGATTAGCTATTGATTTTATTTGATATTTGTTTATTGCTTTTGAGAAAGCCATGGCTAACTAGATCCATATTAGGGTTTAGGTAGAAACCAATTCAATTGTGTACTCTCTACGATGATATTTTTAATAATGATTTGATTGATTAGTATTTTCACTTCATATAGCTTGGTGTATAATTGTTCATGTGATTATTTTGATTATTTATGCTTTTCAATTAATATGGCATGCTTGGGTTAAATTCTTTGACGTGATATGCTTTAGGATTGATAAATGATGCTTTATAGAATCACTACCGATGAAGCGAAGGAATTTACAGCGGAGAAACAATATTTTGGAATTTAACATACTATCTTCCGAGACATGAAATAAATTTCAATATTTTTCTTGAGTAATATATAAAAATTAGTAGAGTTCACACGATTTAATTGGTGGAAACCGAAAACCCTGATAACCCGTTTTCATTTTGTTTATTGAAACGTACCTCTGAGGGCATTTATTGAAAATAGGGAAAAGAGTAATATTACATGGAAAGTGTTGGTAACCTAGCTACAAGCTGAGAACCAACACCCTTTTGAATAACAATACCTAAACGATGAAAAAGAAAACTGCCAGTGCCACAATTTGCGTCATTGTGAGATAGACAGTTCTTTAACCTCTTTACAAAAGCCACCGTGTCCTCACTTAGTTCACCTAATGTAGTGAAAGCGAGAATATGAAAGCCATATCCGTGAGACTCACACTTCTCTAAATATTTGTTGCGTTTACGGAGAATCGCCTTAGAGAGAGCTTGGCCCGGGGTGAAAGAACGAATTTCCCCAGTGAAGGGTGAAACGCCTGTGACATCGAAGCATGTATCTCTGCCGTTTTCCCAGTTGTGTACTAATAAGTCAGCAGGCCTCAAAGCAGCATTCTCATCTGAAAGAATACCTAAGGTTGCTTCTTTACGTGATGCGACACCGGATTTGATACATATATCCATAAAAATGTCACGTACCAGATCGTGCCGGAATTTGAGTCCAACGTTGCTAGCACAATGTAAGGCATGGTCTCCAAATATGTCCATCTCCTTATTACATCTCGAACAATGACTGCCTTCGGGAAACAGCGGGATGCCAAGTCGGTAGCTGAGAACGCATCTGAAATGACGAGGTCCAAGGGTTTGATTCAAACCAGCAATGGGTATGGAAAGTAAATAATCTTGGGCGTGTTTGAGCTTGTTGCACTGCCATAATACACTATCACGTACACTCAAATGATAGGTTGTGGGTATCCATTTCTTCACTGCTTCGAAGTATAAAACAGCCAGGGAGTGCATAGAATGAGGGGTTGTATCGTCAAAGCTATGTGAGGAAGAGGTAAGACCACAAACTTGGATGTAGGCTGCTAAGGCTTGCTGATATGTTGAGCTTGAACTGTTAGGAGGGATGTCCTTAAATATGACATCCTGTATAGCCCGAGTTTGAAACTGTGAAGCCAAGTAGCAGTAATTGCTGGTGTCATGCATCGTATATACGCCTAGACCTCCGTCTTTGATTGGTAGGGTAGCGATGCGGTATTACAATGGACCAAATCCTGCCCCATCTGCAGTAATAAGTTGTCGCAAATAATGAAAGAGGTGATCGTCAAAGTGAGTCATAGCTTGCTGCAATGCTAAGGGATTTGTTGTGCGCATAGTGAAGTATAATCTGGAGACCCCAGTACAATTGCGCAATAATAATAGTTCGCTCTGCGGATCCTTGAGCTTCTTGACGACTGACATGAGGTTGATGGTTTTAGTCACTCTCTGCATCACCATTTCCTTGCAGAATTGCAAATCTAGACTGACAGGACCAACTAGGAGTTTGACACCAGTTGAGGGTCGACCAATGTTGGCAGGAAAAACGCCTGGAATTAAACTCCGTTGATCTGGTGTAGGCCAAAATAACTCGGTTTTGGTGATGTTGAGGTGAAGACCCCTGCGGACACCTTCAGATTGAATTATAGCCAAGGCCTTGGATACTTCCAACGTATCACCAATGATGGTGCCGTCGTCGAGGTACCATGCATTTAAGTCTAACTTGCACTTGGAGGCGATGCTCAATACAACAGGATGGAGAGTAAGTGCAAAGAGAAACAGACCAAGGGGGTCACCTTGTTGCACTCCCTTAGCCGAGGATAAGATGAACTCATTATAGTATAGCCGAGCCGGTTTAGCATAACAAAATTCGACCCATTGAGCAATTGCAGGACAATGGGATCTGACCTCTTGGATTAGTGTTGTACGATCAACCATGTTGAATGCGTTCAAGAAGTCGATGAGTAACATGGAAGTATTGTTCATTGTACCTTTTAACTCCATGAGTCTGTTGACGGAATGGAGTATACTTTCCCCACCACATGGCACTCCCACTCCAAACTGGTAGTCACCCAAATAGGTAGACATTTCTTTTCCAATTTTCACAGCTGCAACTTTGGAAACTAGCCTGCGCCATATAGTACCCACTGCAATGGGTCTAAGCCCACCACCAGGTTTCTGCAATGGTGTAAGGGGAGCACTAGCAATGTATTCACCTAGAATGGCAGGGCATTTTCCTGCAAGTAAGATATTTACCACCTTTGTGATTGATGTGACAAGCTCATCTGCAACTGCACTTGCTGCTCCACTCATGGCATCAAGTAGATGTTGTGCCCTGAGACCATCCCTGCCACAGGATGTTCCTTTGGGGAAGTTTTTTATAGCACCAAGGATTGCACCTGTGTCTACAGCAATGGGATCAGCAGAGATTGGTTCAGTGGGTATAGTAGGAGGGTGAGCATGTGGGTGTTTTTCCTGCAGTTCCGTGAGTGTATCTGTAGTTCATGGTGCAATACCATTTGATGAGAGAATTCGAATAGCCGATGTATAATGCCCAAAACTCAACTTCTTACTGCAAGCCTGCAAGTTGGCACTCTCTTGAGTCTTCTTGCTTCTTGGTTTTCTCAATGGTTCACGCCTTGGTACTTCCAACAGTTTGGTGATGAGAGTAACACATCCATTATGTTCTCTCCAGGTGAGTATTGCACGATTGATAGAGGCAACTTGCAAGAGTTTCCTGTTGCCAGAACGCTCTTCAGGTGTGCTCTTAGGAGTGTAGAGGTTGAGAGTGCAAATAGGAAGGAGCAGTAACTTTATCCATGATGATAAGTCAGTGGGACTCAATATGACAGCATCCAAGCATGATTTAAGAGTTCTTGATAAGTTTAGTCGACAAGGTGAGGGAATACTATTGATAGTGGTAAATTGCCTTTGAAGGACTTCATTGAGCAGTTCTACGGATAGGGATGGGGTATTCTCAACCACAGTGTCTGTTGTGTCTGCGGCAGTCGCAGAAGGCTTGGTAATATCACAGATAAGGAAATCAGCACATTGCCCATTGAATGGTCCTGAGACAATTGTTCCATGATGGCTTGAATGACGACAGGGTTTTTTCCAGACATGCATACTCATGCATAAACTGCAGAGCCACATCTGTAATGACTCTAGAACTCGTTCCCATGCTGTAAAAACATTCAAGTTGTTGTTGATTCTCTCCTTGCAGGTTTGTTTAGCCTCTGCTGTACAAAAATGTCTGTCATTAAGGTGTCTGGTGAACGAACTGCAAACGAACCCTCTACCATTAACCCCGTCTCTGCAATCGTCAAACCCTTTAAAAGGACAATGAAAGTGATCACCGTATGACTCTGTATCTTCACCAGGATCATGGGATGGAGTAAAATCCGTTGTTGGGCTAAAGTATTGAGAATCTGATATAGAAGACGACGTCGTAGATGATGATACCTCATGTTGTGATGAGGAAGATGATCTAGAACGAGTACGACGCATGGCATCTGTAAAGAAAAATAACTGTTGTAACTACCTCGGATGGTGAGAGACTGTGGTTAAGAATGACATCAATCGAAAGGAGATAACAAGGGGATTTGAAAGATGAAGAGTGATCAAAATTCTATGGAGGAAATTCGATGCAATTCCCGGAACAAATTTGCAGAGTATTTCACACTCCTCGCGGGAACGACCTGTACTTGCCATTGTCTACTAGTTAGACGCTGTGCACTTGCAGTATTTTATTGTAGGTTTCCCAACCTACCAAGTTTTTGGTGCCGCTGCCGGGGAGTGGTTGCATAATACACTCTGATTGATATCAATTTTTGTATATAGTTTATTTTCATTTTTTGTACATAATTTTTTTTCTTTTTTTTCTTTTAGATTTTTTTTTTTAGTTCCTTTTTACGCAGTTTATTTGATTTTTTTAGGTACCTTAGAAAGTGTTGCGGGTGAAAAGAAAGTATGGATTCACAAATCTTTTACAAGAGCAACTTGGAAGATCCATTAGAGTTTTGCTTAGCTCATTTTGGGTATGATTTTGATGATGATAGTGTTATTTGTGAAGTCAATGCCTTATTAGACTCCACACCGCTGCTAGATGCTAATAAATGGAAGCCCAAACTAGAACCTCTAGTTTTGCCCGAGCTTCGACTAGTTCCATCAGTCGAGGAAGCTCCAACTTTGACCCTTAAGCTATCAAGTTATGATTGTTTTCATCTTGGAGATATTAATATTGAAACTGTTGTTTCTGAGAATGAGTCAATTAGTCATGATATTATTGCGCCATTGAGCCTTTGTTCCACGGATGAATTTGAGCCAATATCTGTTTGTGTGTCTGATTTTGTTGAATTTGAACCAATATCCGTCGAAGTTATTACCGCTGATTTAGGGCATGCAGCTCAGCAAGCAGCTATTGAACAATTTATATCTCATTGTGTGAATGATTTACATTTCCCGAAAATACGTGACTTGATTACTAAAGATTATTGTATAAGGGGAGTGGATTCACATATATTTTTGGATGAATATAGTGTTTGCAGGTGCATATTTTCAGCCGACCAGACTAGTTGGGATGATCCTCAACTTTTCAGACTCTATATATATGATTGGATGTCTACTTTGGGGTACCAGCCCCACCTTGTTTGAGGATATTTTACTGACAGCAAGGAAACAAATACATTTCACTTCTTGGGAGGTATCCCATGCTCATGCAACACGGTAATATCTTTCCTTAACTCTTTTGATTCGAATGGTAACCGTTTCTCCTTGTTCATGCTTTTAATTTCATCTTTAGAACATTGAGGACAATGTTAGATTTAAGTTTGGGGGTATGGGAGAAACTTTTTAGTTGCAGTATGAATAAATAAACTCCAGAGCCTAGAAATCTATGCATATTAAGGATGACACTAACCAATCTAAGTGGATGGAAGCATTTTGATTGTAGGAGTTGAGGAACCAATCTGATTAGATGGCAACATCTAGAAGAGTCTATTCATAAAAGCACAGAGCTCAGGTGTTAGAAATAACATGATAGTTTCACCATATCTCGTTGAGTCCTTTTCACTTCTATTTTTATTTTATTTTGTTTTTTAAACTATGTTTCTCTAAGTGATTAGGTGGGGCTCACGATTCAAGTTGTTACCAATACTAGGGTGAATTAGAGTGATTGAGATACAAAAAATAATAATAATAATAATAATGGTAGTTACCAAAAAAAAAAATCATTATGAAAAAAAATAAAAAAAAATAAAAAAAATTGAGACCAGACCATTTGACCAAAAGGAATAAATTCAATAAAGTCGACCACTGGTACCCTTGTATATGTCAGTTGTGTTGACCTAGAGTTAGGTTATCGACCACTGGTTCCCTTGTATATGCCGGTGTGTTGATATTAGTCAGACTAATATCTCAATCCATTAGGATAGGTTCATTTTGGCGGAGACCTTCAGACAGATATGGGAAACGCCGTTCACTTAGTAAACATCAAAACCATCTATGTTTTTCTATATCCATCTCTTAATCTTTCCATGTGATTAGTTTGACTCCGAATATGATGTCCACAGTGCAACTATCTGAGTAGAGCTCTGTCACTTATATATGAATTTTAGTATGCTTGAGTGCAAACTCGTGTACATCAGTTGGAATTTCGCATCAGGGTACTTCCTCTTGTAGTCAATAAGTATGCCAACCAAGGACATTCTTTAGTGCCTTCCAAGGTTCGTTGTAGATAGCTAGGGTCTGGAGTATTAAGGTTTTGTGGGTATATCTCTTGTAAGCCCTCCCGAGACTATAACTCGGCCACTAGGGACACCTAGGGGTTTAAAGGCTTATTGCATACGCTAAATGCAATCGACGATACCTGCGAAAGTGAGTTAGGATTTTATTTTGTAGTTTTGATTTGCTCGGGACTAGCAAATAATAAGTTTGGGGGTATTTGATAGACGCATTTATGTGTCTATATTAGTCTCAATTCTCTGTAATATTAGTACTCGATTTTGTTTATTTTGATATTTTATGTCTTGTAGGTGTTTTTTTGGAGAAATAAGTATTTGCGACGAGAATAATGAAATGGGGTTGGCCTAGTATTTCCATGTATCAGCAACCACAATGACAAAATGCAGCTGGCCTGATATTTTCATATATCAGCAGCATTCGCGGCCAAGGAACGATGCTAACGGAAACAGAGAATTATCCTCGTTTATTTGGTCGAGCACTCTGACAAGTTACTTCTGGAGAAGAACCTTATCATTTCACAGAGTGGTCAAAGGGGGCGACGTGTCAAGATCTACACCACATCTCATTTTATTATCAAACCAAAAGAATAGTTCTAAGTAGCTGTTGTCGAACCAAAGCAAGGGTACTGAAGAGAAAGGGGGGATGGACCGGATTCAGCCTTGGACACAGTTTTATGGAGTTTTCAAGCCGGTAAACTAACTGAAATATAAGCGGATGCTGCTGCCAGTTGGGTTGTTGAACGGTGAAGTGAATCATGATTTCAGGTGGAAATTCAGAGGAGAAACTGATGCTGCGAAGAGTATAGATGCATGTTGTTGGCTGTGGAGGAGTCTGGTGTTTATATGGCCTAAAAATGGGTTGTACGCAGATCGTGTTTGCATGAATGGAGTCGAGCTGGTGGTACATCAGAAAAAGTGGAGTTTATATAGTCGCTCGAGTGGGTTACATGTCTAGGTCTAGGAGTTGGCTGAGTTTGATTGTCAGTAGTTGTTGGTTTGAACAGAGATGGCAGGAGGGCAACAGAAATACGAGAACGATGGTGTTATAGCCAGGGAAAGATGCTCGTCTGTTGAATATGACTGAACTTGGTGGAGCTGTTGCAGTCGTCGAAGAAAGGAGCTGACAGTAGTCTTCTACTCAAAGCTGATGTGACGTCGATGAAACTAAGAAGCTAGAACTGTGGTATCGATTGGAAGAGATGGATTCTGTATTAGAATGAGGGCTATGTGTTGTAGCCTAGCGAGAAGAACAAGCAATAACCGATAGGGAGTATGAACTGCGACAAATTCCTTGAGTTGCTGCTGACTTCGGAAGAGAGCCCAGTTTGAAAACTGGTGTTAATGGACTGGGCCTTGGAAGATATAGATATGAGTCATCGGATGGGTCTTATTTTGGAATGCTTGGCATCACTATATAAACACATAACAGAGAACAAGAGGGAATGGGAGGCGAGAGCCGTATACAGAGAAGAAGGAAGGGAGGCTGCTGCTGTTGCGGCTTCACAGCCGTTTACGGTTTGAAGTTTTGTTTCAATTCCGTTTTTCTATTAACTATTGATTTTATTTGATATTTGTTTATGGCTTTTGAGAAAGCCATGGCTAACTAGATCCATATTAGGGTTTAGGTAGAAACCAATTCAATTGTGTACTCTCTACGATGATATTTTTAATAATGATTTGATTGATTAGTATTTTCACTTCATATAGCTTGGTGTATAATTTTTCATGTGATTATTTTGATTATTTATGTTTTTCAATTAATATGGCGTGCTTGGGTTAAATTCTTTGACGTGATATGCTTTAGAATTGATAAATAATGCTTTATAGAATCACTACCGATGAAGCGAAGGAATTTACAGCGGAGAAACAATATTTTGGAATTTAACATACTATCTTCCGAGACATGAAATCAATTTCAATATTTGTCTTGAGTAATATATAAAAATTAGTAGAGTTCACACGATTTAATTGGTGGAAACCGAAAACCCTGATAACCCGTTTTCATTTTGTTTATTGTTAAAATTATTATTATTTCATTTTGTTCCGACCTTTTGAAAATCGCTAAAACATTACTTATTTGATTATTTAGTTTTGGTATTAGTTAGCAGAGTATTTCACACTCCTCGTGGGAACGACCTGTACTTGCCATTGTCTACTAGTTAGACGCTGTGCACTTGCAGTATTTTATTGTAGGTTTCCCAACCTACCACATTGCTCGGTCGAACTCGCATGCATTGCTATCTCAAGCATGTTTGTCAATGTTAGTGATCAAAACTATATGTCTTGATTTCTAGTTTACTTATGACTAAGTCTCGGTCTAGGATAGTTAGGAATAGTTGAGCTCCAGACTCCATGGCGATTATCACACGAAGACGAAGAACTACTCAAGGAACCAGTGGAACTTCATCCAACCAAAAGGTATATGGAGACTTGAACTCATCTGTCACTTAAAAGTCTATCTACTCTATCTCCTACTGTTGAGACAAAATTCGTATAAGTATGATAGTTTTCATACATACACATTTGTTATTTCGAGCCGAGTTTACTCGCCTATATTTTTCTCGAAATATGTGTTGGTAAGCTTTTGATTTAACCATTTTTCATCTTTACCCGTGACGAAAGTCATGATGATGTTTCAATCTTGAAAATAGCTTTGATGACGATAGTCAATTCTTTATGTCTAACGACTATTATGACATTATATAAGAATGTTTCAATGATTGAAATGTAGAGTTGAGATTACGTAACCAACTATGGATATAAGCCTATATAGTGTGTTCGCACATTAGTGTATAAATCCATGTGTCGGAAACCAAGTGCGTGCATATGTGTGCATGCGGTATTGGTGAAGGAGACAGGTTAGGTACGCGTACTGGCGGAAATTTTCCTCCCGGAAAATTCTGCTGAGTTTGGAGTTTACGAACTCATAAACCAGTCACCTTAGGTACGCGTACCCGTTCACGTACTGGCGAAACTTTTCTACCCGAAAAGTTCTGCTAAGTTTGGAAATCAAAAACCAACTCAAATCTGGTATCTAAGGAACGCATACCCGTACGCGTACCCAAGCTGGTTATATTTCTCAAATCGGTAGTTTCATGAACTTAAACAATAAATCAATATGGAATGCAGTCTTTGCAAACCGTGGCTATATTGTTCATGAATTGATTCAAGTGAATCAAACCGATTTTGTTTCAATTGTGTCTATGTATAAATATCTAAGCAATTGAACAACTCTTGAACCAGTTCTTATGAGTCATTTGAACTAGTTATGAGAAAGATGAATACGGTTAATATGAAAGTGCTCATATGGCTAACCATTGGTTAACTATTTGTGAACCAACTAAGTGTACACGTTTAGGTATGGTTACTCAAACCTAAATGAACAAATTTCATTTGTGTGTGTGACAAGCTAAGTTTCGATCTAACGGTTGAAAGATATTAGCTTGGATAAATCAGGTTTTTCATCTAACGGTGAATATTGAATGCTTTATTACCAAGGTAAGTTGGATTCCAAACCCTGATTTGAAAACTATATAAGGGAGACGTCTAGCAACTGGAAAAACTAATCCCCACACCTCCTGTGTGATACTAGTTGGTTTTGCTAGAGTCGATTCTCCTTTAACCGTAGGTTCCTTCTCGAGACCCTGACGGTTAACGACTTAAAGACTTCATTGGGATTGTGAATCCAGACGAAACTACTTCTCTTGTAGTTGAGCGATCTGATCTTGCCATTTTCTGTCATATGAGTTCAATTATAAGATTGGCTTGAGATTATATCTCCGATAGGGAAAGATAAAAAGAAATCACAAACATCTTCGTCTCATCGTTTGTGATTCCGCAATATCTAGTTTCGCTACCATACGATTTAGATTATTGTGAGGTGATTGATAAAACTAGATTTTTCTTCGGGAATATAAGTCCGGTTTATTAATTAGTTCCTGTTCACCTTGATTTTATCAAAATACGGAACAAAACTTGTAGGTTTATCTGTGGGAGACAGATTTATATATTATCGTAGACTTTTCTCTGTGATACAGATTTGTTTATTAAGTATTCGACTTTGGGTCGTAGCAACTCTTGGTTGTGGGTGAGATCATCTAAGGGAATCAAGTGCGTAGTATCCTGCTGGGATCAGAGACGTAAGGAGCGCAATTGTACCTTGAATCAGTGTGATATTTATTAGGGTTCAACTACAGTCCAGACCGAAGTTAGTTTGTAGTAGGCTAGTGTCTGTAGCGTCTTAATACAGTGTGGTGTTCAATCTGGACTAGCTCCCGGGGTTTTATTACTGGTGTCTTTGAATCAGTGTGATATTTATTAGGGTTCAACTACAGTCCAGACCGAAGTTAGTTTGTAGTAGGCTAGTGTCTGTAGCGTCTTAATACAGTGTGGTGTTCAATCTGGACTAGCTCCCGGGGTTTTTCTGCATTTGCGGTTTCCTCATTAACAAAATTACTGGTGTCTTTGTTATTACTTTCCGCAGTATATTTGTTATATAATTAAAATAATGCAGGTTGTGTGTTGTATCGATCAATAGTGAAATCCAACCTTTGGTTGTTGATTGGATATTGATTGATCCTTGGATATTGGTCTTTGGTACCATCCAAGTTTATTCCTCGGATTTGATAAAGACTCGCAGATTACTATTTTCTTGAGTAAAGAATAAAATCAAGAGAAGAGATATTAACTCCTCGATATAATTTTACCTAGATTGAGTCTAACTGTCTAGTTGATTCTCTAGGAAGTATATTGGAGTTAGTCCGTACAGATTGCTAATCGAAATATTGGGTGTGATTGTTAGACCCCGCCTTTTCACTTCCACTCATCTAATATATCAGAAAGGAAGCAATTTAGAAGGGAGAAAATCAACAAGAGACCAGAACAATTTTAAATAAAAAAAAATTGTTTTCAACCATTCATACATTTTCTAAACCATAATGTTTTTCAACTAACCGAAACACTCATTTGAACCCTTTCTTCAACTAGTTACTCTAAGATACCCTAAAATGAAATCCATGAAATCAAGCTTTTAAAAACCTTTATTAGGATTCAACAAAACACCATCAACTAGCGAAAAAAATCGAGTAAGATCACAAAGACTAACAACAGTAATACATAATTTTATATATCAATACCTTGTGGTATGACAGCTGAAACCCCCAAATGTCGGTTTGAACAGGATAAAACAAAACCCACTTCCTGAACCCTAAAAGGGAGGGAGTCGATATATTTCGGAAAAGCAACGGAAAACTGCGAATAGTTCGTGAAAAAGTCGTGTTTTACAAAATAATTTTTTTCCGATATAACCTTTATTTTGTGGCAATATCACGACCAACAACTATTGACGTATGCACCAGTAAGATATTAACATGCAATGTTGGGAAATATGTTAAAATCTCTTTTCTATAGGAGAGAGTGGAGAGAGTGGAGAGAGCTAATGCGGGTTGTTAGAAAGGTTGAGGAGATGAACCAAAAGTGGATAAATATTGTTTTAGATGGAAACCTTAGATAGTACATGTTTTGTAACAGTATCTATGATTGAGTATCCTCAACGTGTCGACTCAAAATAACATGAACTGTCTTATATAAATTTTGTTATAACTAATAAATCTTGTTGTAGTGAAGAAATATAAAGCGCATCCAAAATATTAAAATCCATAATCTTGTCTGGATAACAATATTAAAGTATATCTGAGAGCATTGCTCGGTTGAATCCACCAAGCGTTTGTATGTCAAGTTTGGTTGTTTTGTTTAATTCCAAAACCCGCAGTCGCTTGATTTGATTATTAGAGTCGGCTTAGTTAGGTTAGACTAGGAACATATAAATATTGAGACTTGCTCATGTTACTCATGAAGAACCTGAAGACGTATCGGAATCAACGAACACATCATCCTTCAAATCGAGGCTAGTAACAACATACTTGACTTGTTCCGTTTCTATATTTATTTTTTCAAGTCAGTATTTGTTGAAACATAACATACGAAATATAAATTTGGTATTGGTGACTTGGTCATTACTATGACAAAGTATCAAGGAACGACATATTAGTTATTTCTACAACTTGAGTATATGAAGTTACGAAGTATAATTCATCTATGGACTTCATATTATAGATATTTTACTAATTGTTAATTTGATATTCTTTAGTGTTGAACTTCCTGGGGTTTATGTTTAATCACATAGTTTAAGGAAGTAGATTTACGAAACTTGCTTCGTAGTTGAAAAGGTGATTTAAGGGTATCTTCTACGGACCATCCCTAAGGGCAACTTCTATGAGGAAAATAATCTACATTTTTATGACAGTCCACACCTTATGGGCTAATGGATGAATTTATCATCCACATCTTTGTAAAATCTCAATTCTACTTCTCAAATTTGAGGGGATGACTCTGGAGTAGTAGTCCACCCAGTAATAAGCTGACCGCATACCCTATTCAATTATTGAATATTTGGGTGTTTATTTTTCATTTTTTCTCTCACATCCGACCATTCAGCAGTCGTATGGAACAATCCAACCACTCATTTCCCGAATGGGAGTTTAATCCTTTTTGAATAGATTTAATTATGAATTAATATAAGGATTGTGTAAGAATCTGTATCTATTTTCTTGTTCTTGATGTATGTCAACTGTTACCCTTTGAATCAGCAGTAGTTATAAGCGTTACTAATTTAAAAAATTTGAAATATTATTAATTTAGGAATCATACGGTCATTCAAGAGCCGACGGATAATTTTTTTATAAATCCTTTCGTGAAAAACCCAGAACATGAGGGACTGGATGGATTAACTTTTTTATTTACCCATAGTGAATTTTAGCTCCACTAACTGCTGAGGGTCCACATACATGTGGATACTCTTTTAAGTTATGGATGTTTTTACTCTATAATGTAGAAGTTTAACAACCAGTTTGGTTACATAACTGGATAAACACACAGTCTACAATTGAAAAATATCAGCCAATTGTTATATATCTATATCAAGGAGTATATTTTCGCGCCAAATCATAACGAAGAAGATATTGAATAAAAGTCCCCATTTGAACAATTTTTTTTAAGTATCCAGTGAAGAATCAAGTTTTGATTTGCTGTAATGGTGCTGCCAAAGGAAATCCTGGACAGGCTGGAGTTGGATGTATATGAAGAGATACTAATGGAGAGTACTTAGGTGCTATTTCTGGTGGTATTGGGATTGCCACAAACTATATTGCTGAGGTGATGACTCTGATCACAGTTGGTGAATGGGCAGTAAAAAGAAATTTTATGGATGTGTATTTTAACCTTGATTCAAAGGAAGTCATCATGGCTTTCATGACAGGGAGGGTACCTTGGATAGTGAAGAATAGGTGGCAGACAATTAAAAAGAAGCTGAATAGAATACCATTCAAACATTCTTACAGAGAGGATAATTTTTCAGCAAACAATTTGGCTAAGAAGGGAGTTCTGCTAAACAGAGGTGAATGTATTTACTATGAGAACAAACCAACATTCTTAGGGGTATTAGAATGTCAGAATAAGTCTTACTTTAGAGTTTGAAAACTTTGTGTAGATTTCCTTCAGCTGTTTTTTATGGGCTTGCCTTAATGGGCTAACCTGTTATGTTTTTCTTTTTGTTTTTTTAGTTGTAATTGGTTTGGGCCTATCTAGACTGATTTTGTAATACTCTTTTTTGGTTTTGGTAATAAATTTTTCTAATGATTAAGCAAAAAAAAAATTGATTATGTTATTGCAGTCCGCTGACGATTCGGCGATATCATGGTGGGTTTAGGAACCATTAATTGGGTCGTTTTGAAACCCTATTATGTAATAAATACTCTCCCCGCTCTACTTATAAAGATGGACTTTTTGATATTTTCGTATCACATTATATAGACATAAATCAGATTCCAAAAGCTTTTTTTACCACGCACACCCTTATTTAAAGAGCATATGTATCATAACGATTAAGTTAATGTCTCTAACTAGTATCAGGAATAAGATAAAGAGTAAAATATAAAAAAAAATGGATATTTATCAAATCAAAAAAAGTTCTTAACTTAAAAGATTTTACATATTCCTCTTATACACAGGGGACGGAGAGAGTACTGTAACGTGAAGAACGAAGAATCTGGGATAAAACTGAACTTAGACTTTGGAAAAACATGGTTTCAAAACCATTATTTGGATTAGGGGACCTAAAGTTGGATGAGTTGAGGTTAGTCTTTGTCCTGTATCTTGTTTTTGAGTGTTTTGCTCTGTTTCGTCGCACTTGTTCTACTTCTGTTGGACTTGGGCACTTGAATTCTTGGAGTAATTCTCTTCTAAGCTCATTGTAAGCTTTTACAAGAATGATGTTGGTGAATCACAAAGAAGGAAGTTCAAGAATGGGAAGTAGTGCGCATTTCTATGAGATTCTTGAATGTTCACAATCATCTTATGTGAATTATGATGCATGGTCTTTAATGACTTTGTATGTTCTTCTTTGTTAAGAAAATATTTTTATACGCCTTTGGTAACCACTCTTGGTGTAAATCCGTGCGAAAATGATTGATTCTACATTCTAAGGGCAAAGATTGTTTTTAGAATATTAATCTTTATGGTTTTATATATTGCAAATTGTTATGGGATATGTTGTTTACGTCCGTGAACCTTGACTGTCCCATACTTGTTCAAAAGTTATCTATATTATGTCGGTATGAAAGTATTGATAAAAGATAGAATGAACTTTTGAATACAAAAG
This sequence comes from Papaver somniferum, assembly GCF_003573695.1. Lineage (NCBI taxonomy): Eukaryota > Viridiplantae > Streptophyta > Magnoliopsida > Ranunculales > Papaveraceae > Papaver > Papaver somniferum. The sequence continues at coordinate 129,769,814 of NC_039359.1, forward strand.
TAAATCCTTTTATGTCATTATTTTGATGGAAGACTTTTGTTTACAAGGATTATGTCTATTGTATGTCATTGTGCAAATAGTGATGGAAAATAGAATGAATCCTTGTGTATTCCGCAGTATTGGTCGACCTCTGATCCATATTTTTGTGCACATACTGTGTTGCTCCGTAAGTTCTCTTATGTCGAGCATGACCAATTGAGTTGATCATTTTTGTGGTTGATTCAATTGAGATTTTTGGATACAAATTCATGTTTTCATGTGATTTGGTTATGTCCAAAGAAATCCTTCTTTTCTTGTAAAAGCAAGGTCGCCTTTGTTGTTCTTTCGAGAATGACATTTTATGGGGGAGATCAGTTCTTAATTGAACTTGTGCTTAAATGCCAAATCTTTGTGGGGAGTGCGGCTGTGGAATATTGTATGGGTTATCTTGTATCTTTATAAACTCCTTGATGAATGCATTTAGTTTCGGCTATATGATTGCATCTAAAAAGTTGATATGTGCTTTATTTTGGTCATGAAATGTCTCTATGGAAATTTCATTAGGATCCCACTAGTTTTCGTATCTTTGCCAATTTTATTGACAAAAAGGGGGAGAATTAATGTGTAGTTCACACTACAAATACATATGGTTTTCGGATCATTATGTAAGGGGGAGTGGTTTCCATGTGAGATGGAGTATTGACTAAGGGGGAGTGATACATATCACCATAGTATTGTTGTCGAAGTTGTGATACAATTGAACTTTGATGTTGTGTATGACATTGTGTAACAATAATTGAGACCTTTTGTTTTCTCATTGTTATGGCTACGGATCTTCAACAACGATGATGATGCATTGAATATCTTTGGAATCATTGGAGTACTTGGAAGTGACGAATATTTAGAGTAATATTGAAGAACCAAGGAGATCATGCATGTGGAAGAGAAGTTGCAAAGTTTATTTATCTTGTATTCCATTGTATTGATAGTTTTGTACTAAAATTGACAAAGGGGGAGATTGTTAGAGCACTGCTCGGTCGAACTCGCAAGCGTTGCTATCTCAAGCTTGTTTGTCAAGTTTAGTTGCCAAAACTATAAGTCTTTATTTCTAGTCTACTTATAGCTAAGTCTCGGACAATAAGATAGAAAGTGTAGTTGAGTTCTAGACTCCACGTCGTTCATCATACAAAGACGAAGAACTACTCAAGGAACTGGTGGAACTTCATCGACTAAAAGGTATGTGGAGACTTGAACTTATCTATCACTCAAAAGTCTATCTACTCTATCTCCTATCTTGAGACAAAAGTCGTATTGCTATATAGACTTCAATTATACACATTTGCTATTTCGAGCCGAGTTTATCTCGCTTATCGATTTCTCGAAATATGTGTTGGTAAGCTTTCGCTTTGGCCAAGTTCATCTTTACTCGTGACGAAAGTTGATCGCTGTCGTATGCGTCAAAAATAAATTACACTTTCTCACAACTCAAAATAAATAATATAGCAAGGGTAAGAAAGGATCGTTCCCACGGAGAGGATCTAGGTTGTCAAATTGTTTCGGTTTCCTATATAAACAAGGGGGGATTTCTAATTTTTATGTAAAGGAAAATAAACTAAAAGCAAATAATGAAATAAACAAGCAAATCAATAAGATGAAGATATTGGTCAAGGATTAGTTTTCATTCACAAACATGAATTTGTAACAATAACTAGAATTTATATTTAATCTCAATTTATTAAACGTCCTAGGATACCTTGATCGCAAGAATATCCTGCTAATTTCCTCTTGTCATCAACAAACACATTAAAAGATGCGAATGTGAATTCTACCTAGACAACAACCTAAAGTGTTTTAAGCACAATTAAGTTTAACTCCCTAAGAGCACTAAGTTCTATGAAATAAGACTAATCAATGCAAACGAACGTGTAAAAGCACTAATCCGTTTTAACAAAGGTTATGATCCACTTGTGACTACTAGGATGTATCACTACAAGCAATACTCACAATTATGCTACTTGCAATCAGGAATGATCACTTTTGCGTATAATAACCCTAATCTAGCAATAGAGATGAAAACTAATTCAATCGATTCGCGACTCGACTAAACATGCATTCAAATCATATAACAATATTAAAAGTGAATCATAATCAACAAAATATGGAGACAAAACTAATGCATTGCATAAATATCATGATTGGTACTCCAACTTATTCCTTAACCAAAAGAGAGTTATGTAATCATATCCATGGAGTTCATAAACAAGAAGAAGAAATAAGACTATCATGTTCAAAACCCTAGGATAAAAGTAGTAGAAAAAGATATCATATCCCCATTTTTCAAATTGTTTCTAGGCCTCCCTATATATATAGAGATTTGTAACCTCTTCTTGAAGAAAACTAGGAAACCTAGCAAAAATAGGAAAGTGCACCTCCTTAAGAGTTGTGTCCGTGCATCACACCCCGTGCAAAATAGGTCGTCAAACTTGCCAATATCCCACGTCCAATGTCTGGCTGTGTAAAGGATTTCAGCCACAACTAATGGGCTTTCGCAAATGCATGTTAATTTCAGCCCACGAGGTTATCATCCAAGCCCAACGGTCATTCTTGGCTTGTCAGTTTTGTGAAACTGACAGCCCATTTCCATCATCCTAACCAGCGATAGCACACCGGTTCATCATCACGTCAATATCTCCCCATGCTCGACTCATGCCATACACCAATGGAAACCCATCTTCCTATCTCAGATAATGGCAGCAATAATCTTTCCATTGATCAACATAGAAACAGCACACAACCACCATCACTGCCCATCAACTCTGTTCTTTGCTTATCAGCTGCAACCCTTCATTATTCTCCACTGCTATCTTCCCTGTTCGATCTCGATTGACAGCAACCTTGCATACTCCATCGTCATCTCTCGCCGTTACTGCCAAACAGACTCGAGCTATTCTTCAATTCTATCCAAACGCCATCGACGATAACAACGGCACCCATTTCACAGCTCATCCAAAATGGCAGCAATATTCGTTAAGTCCTTTTCCCACTGAATGCAGATCCTATTCTCCATCTCGTTACTCGACTCCATTCCATCACCTATACAACCAACCATCATCATTCCAGCACTCACTTCCATGAACCACAACTTCTCTGTTTCGTTTATAGCTCGATCACCATATCACTGCCATGCACGATCAACAATAGCAACAGCTCAACTTCTCTGCAGCTCAGCTCTTCCAAGGCCAAACCAATTCGAGTTATCGCTGGCAGCCATCTTCACCATTACTGGAAAGAACCACCACTAGAGAAACAACCAACTCAGCACCACCAATCTCCATCATTCATATACATCGCTCTTCAGCTGAGTATCTCAGCCTCGTTAAAACCCACCATTAACCATGAACAACATCACCATTACTCCGAGCATGATCAATAGCTCCATCGTTACCCATGTCTTCTCTCGAGCTCAACTGTTGATTTTCCGGCATTTTCTCAAACATGCGACTGCATTCTTCTGCTGATACAGACGCAAGCTTCTTGTTGTTTTATAAGCCGATCTCAGCTCCTTTCCTGCACTGAACATCAATTTAACACAAACCCATATTCTCAATGCGATAAAAACACATTAATTTCATTCATTCTTCCCTGTATTTCTGTTCATCTTCTAAACAATGGCAGCACATAGCCTTGTTCATATGGATTCTCGGTAAAGAACAGTTTCTTTGTATGAACCCTTGGCAGATGAACCATTATTTTGTGGCTGCCCTGAGTATAAAATCGGGTGCCTATAACAGTTCTGTAGGTTCTCTAGTTTTCGACAACTTCGGCTTGCTTCAAATGCTTCCAGATTCTTCATACGACGTCGGATTGACTCCATTCTTTCGCCATTGGCTTCGTATTTTCGTGCTCTTCGAGATGATATCAAGGACTCCTAGATAGTTCTGCCTCGTTTATAACCAATTGGAAGATGCATAATTTACAAGAAAACTCGCAAAGAAAGCATAAATACTAGATATAAAACTAGGTATTTTAGACACTTATCAAAAGTCATGTTGATTGTTTCAATCTCTTGAAAATCGCTTTGATGAAAAATGGAGTGTGAATAACCTCTATATAACATCCTCTAAGAATGTTTCAATGATTGAAATGAGAGTTTGGAATATCTAACCATCTTTGGATATAAGCATATAGTGTGTTCCCACATTAGTGTATAAGTCCAAAACCGGGAACCAAATGTATGCATACTTGTGTGTATACTAAATGGTTGATGGAGACTGGGTAAGTATGCGTACCCGTACGCATACTGGCGGAAGTTCACGACCGTGAATTTCTGCTGAGTTTGGAAATCAAAACCAACTCAATATGGTTACCTAAGTATACGTATCCGTACGCATACCGACGGAAAGTTCACATTCGTGAATTTCTGCTGAGTTTTAAAACCAAAACAAACTCAAATCCGGTTATTTAAGAATGCATACCCGTACGCATACTTAAGTGTGTTACTTTCTAAAATTGGTTTATTCATGAACTAAAAAATTTATATAATAAGGAATGCAATTTTCAAACCGTTGCTATAATGTTCATGAATCGATTCGAGTGAATCAAAACCGATTTTGCTTTGATTGCGTCTTGTGTACTTCTATAAGATCTAAAAAGTTGAACAACTCTCTAACTAGTTCTTTTGAGTCATTTGAACTAGTTATGGTGAAGATGAATATGGTTGATATGAAAGTGGTCATATGGCTAACATTTGGTTAACTACTGTTGAACCAACTAGGTGTACACATTTAGGTACGGTTACACAAACCTAAATGAACGTGCATTTCATTTGTGTATAACAGGCTAAGATTCGATCTAAAGGTTGAAAGATATTAGCTTGAATCTAATAGGTTTTCATCTAACGGTGAATATTGAATGCTTTGTTACCAAGGTAGCATTGATTGCAAACCCTGATTTGAAGACTATATAAAGGAGAGCTCTAACAAATGGGAATTCTATTCCCCGCACCTCCTGTGTGATACTAGTTGTATAAGCTAGAGTCGATTCTCCTTTAACCTTAGGCAATATAGAAAAGTATTCAAAAACATCTTCGTCTCATCGTTTGTGATTCCGCAATATCTTGTTTCGCTAGTCGATTAAGATTATTGTGAGGTGACTGATATTTCTAGGATGTTCTTCGGGAATATAAGTCCGGTATATCAATTGGTTCCTGTTCACCTTGATTTATCAAAATACGGAACAAAACTTGTAGGTATTTCTGTGGGAGACCGATTTATCAATTCATGTAGACTTTTCTGTGTGATACAGTTTGTTTATTAAAGTCTTCGACTTTGGGTCGTAACAACTCTTAGTTGTGGGTGAGATCAGCTAAGGGAATCAAGTGCGTAGTATCCTGCTGGGATGAGAGACATAAGGAACGCAATTGTACCTTGGATCAGTGTGAGATTGAGTGGGGTTCAACTACAGTCCAGACCGAAGTTAGTTTGTAGTAGGATAGTGTCTGTAGCGGCTTAATATAGTGTGTGTTCAATATGGACTAGGTCCCAAGGTTTTTCTGCTTTTGCTGTTTCCTCGTTAACAAAACTTCTGGTGTCTGTGTTATTTCTTTTCCGCATTATATTTTGTTATACAATTGAAATATCACAGGTTGTGCGTTGAATCGATCAATTGGTAAATCCAACATTTGGCTGTTGATTGAAATTGATTGATACTTGAACATTGGTCTTTGGTACCGTTCAAGTTAATTTCTCTTGTATTCAATTAGACTCGCAGATTTTTATTTGCTTGAGTAAGTATTGAATTGAGAAATTGAGATATAACTCCTTGATATACTTTTTATTAAGATTGAGTCTGACTGTCTAGTTGATTCTCTTAAAAGTATATTGGAGTTACTCCATACAGATTCCTAAGCGAATTATTGGGTGAGGTTATTAGACCCCCGCATTTTCAATTGGTATCAGAGCAGGAAAACACATTAAAGACCTTATAAGTCTGTGTTTGTAGCGATCTGATTATGGACGAGTATATCTCTAATAACGTACCAGGTCAGAAACTACCAGATGTTTTTCAAAGCTTGGATTCACCTGAGAGAACTGTGTCAATATCTAAACATTCTCTTAATGTAAAAACTTTTGATAACTGGGAAACACTCCTAGAAGAACAGTTGGATGAACTTTCTGATGAAGGTGATTCAGATATTGATAGAGAGGTTGATGAGGAAGTCTCAGAGTATGTTAAGGTTTTGAATTCGTTGGAAAAGAAGAAGATGACAACTTCTCATGTCACACCTCTTCTGACTCCTCTCTGTCGAAAAAACAAGCAGATGAGAAGATGTTACGCAGGTGTTTATGTTTTGAATCGTTCTAACGAATCGATCCTCAAGGATTCTGAGGAAAACCTACGTATGAAGTCACTTGAATGTGATAATATTTATCAAAAGTACTTTTGGTTGGAAGAGAAACTTGCATAATATGAAGCAAGGATTAACTCTCAACGAGTTAGTTTTTCTCGCTCGAGAAAAACGTCTTGAGGCTGATTTAGCTGCTGCTCTTGATAAAATCAAGATGTTGGAAGATGACTTGAAAAAATTCAAACTAGTTCAAGCAAGTTAACCACTATGCTAGGAGCAAGTAAAAATCATCGTGATACATGAGGATTGAGCTATAAGGGAATAAATGCTCCAAGTATTAGCAAAGAGGTAAAATTTGTCAAGGCTAGTGATTCTTCTCAACAAAAGGTCTCCACTGATGGAAAAAGTGAAATACCTTCACCGACAATTAAGGTTCAAAAGAGCAAAGTATATCAACCTCCAAAGTCAGCACACACGGATCGAGGTAAGAGCATTCCTTATGTTTTCCATTATTGCGGAAATAAAGGTCACCTGGAAAGGAGATGTCGTTTCCGTATAAGGAATGAGAAACTGCATGATGTTCTTGTTTGGGCATCATGTTAGAGCATAGATCGGTCGACCTCGCATGCGTTGCTATCTCAAGTATGTTTGTCAATGTTAGTGATCAAAACTATGAGTCTTGATTTCTAGCCTACATAGCTAAGTCTCGGACTAGGATAGAAAAGTGTGGTTGAGCTCAAGGACTTCATGGCGATTCATCATACAACAACGAAGATCTACTCAAGGAACCGTAGAACTTCATAAACAAAAATGTATGTGGAGACTTGAACTTATCTATCACTCAAAATTCTATCTCTTCTATCTCTTACTTCTTATGAGACAAAAGTCGTATGCTATATAGACTGGATCATACACATTTGATATTTCGAGCCGAGTATATCTCGCCTACCTATATCTCGAAATCATGTGTTGGTAAAGCGTTTCGCTTTGATCAAGTTTATCTTCACCTAGTGACGAAAGTCATGAAAAGTTTCAATTACTTTGAGAATTGCTCTGACGCGAAATGGTCTGTGAATAACGGATATATAACGTCCTCTGAGAATGTCTCAATGATTGGAATGAGAGTTTAGATTACATAACCATGTATTCCTTAATCCGAAGTTTTCGAACTTTGTTGATTGAGGTAAACCAGAGGAATTGGCTTTGCCAAGTCCGCGAACCCAGTCCCCGAACTCAGTCCGCGAACTGACGGAAGTTCTTGTACAGAGAATTTCTTCTGGGATTTTCCAAAAACTCGTTTGCATGTAAGTCCGCGAAATTAGTCCGCAAACTGGCGAAAGTCTCTTTGCCGAGATTTTCTGTTGAGTTTGGAAAACTCCACCGATTGTCTTAAGTCCGCGAACTTGTTTGTGAGCTTAAGAGGTTATGATCTAAAGATGTGCTCTGAACAAGAAACTTAAATTACTAAGGAATGCTTTATGAAAACCGTGGCTATAAAGTTCAAAGGCCGATTCAATCGAATCGAATCATCTTTGTTTCAATTGTGTCTTGTGTAGTTACATAAGATCTCATAGCAATTGAACAACTCTTAACTAGTTCATTTGAGTCAATTGAACTAGTTATGGTGAAGAAGAACAAGGTTAATATGAAATGCTCATATGGTTAACCTTTTGGGTTACTATGTTGAACCAACATACACGTACACGTTTGGGCATGGTTTTCACAAACCCAGTAAACGTCTACCCAAGTGTGTGTGACAAGCTAAGTTTTCGATCTAACGGTTGAGAAATATTAGCTTGAATCTAAATCAGGTTTTCATCTAACGGTGAATATGGATTGCTTTGTAACTAAGGCAAAACCCTGATTTGAAGGCTATAAAGGAGACATCTAGCATTGTGCAAAACTAATCCCCACACGTCTGTGTGATACTAGTGCGCTCGCTAGAGTCGATTCTCCTTTAACCTTTGGTTTTCTTCTCTAAAACCAGGTTAACGACTTAAAGACTTCATTGGGATTGTGAAGCCAGACCGATACTACTTTTATCGTAGTTGTGTGATCTGATCTTGCATCTTCTATCGTACGAGTACAATCTTTGATTGGCTTGAGATCGTGAGAGTTCTCCGATAGGCAAGATAAAGAAGTCACAAACATCTTCGTCTCACTGTTTGTGATTCCTCGACAAACCGCTTGTGTAGTCAGAAGGATTGTAGAGAGGTGATTGATTAATCTAGGTTGTTCTTCGGGAATATAAGACCGGATTATCAATTGGTTCCTGTTCACCTTGATTTATATCTTAAGACGGAACAAAACCTAGGGTTTATCTGTGAGACAGATTTATCCTTTGATAGACTTTTGTGTGAGACAGATTTGTTTATTATCAAGTCTGCGATTTTGGGTTGCAGCAACTCTTGGTTGTGGGTGAGATCAGCTAAGGGAATCAAGTGGCAGTATCCTGCTGGGATCAGAGGCGTAGGAGTACAACTGTACCTTGGATCGGGGAGACTGATTGGGGTTCAACTATAGTCCAGTCCGAAGTTAGCTTGGAGTAGGCTAGTGTCTGTAGCGGCTTAATACAGTGTGTATTCAATCTGGACTAGGTCCCGGGGTTTTTCTGCATTTGCGGTTTCCTCGTTAACAAAACTTCTGGTGTCTGTGTTATTTCTTTTCCGCATTATATTTATATAATTGAAATAATACAGGTTGTCGTTCGTGATCATCAATTGGAAATCCAACCTTTGGTTGTTGATTGATATTGATTGATCCTTGGACATTGGTCTTTGGTACCGTCCAAGTTATTCCTTGTATTTGATAAAGACTCGCTATTGATTTTAGCTTGAGTAAAAATCAAATCAAGAGAGAGATATTAACTCCTTGAGATACTTTTATCTAGATTGAGTCTGACTGTCTAGTTGATTCTCTAGCAAAGTATTTCAGTTAGTCCATACATTGCTAAGCGAAATATTGGGTGGTGTTGTTAGACCCCCTTTTTCAATTGGTATCAGAGCAGGCAAACACGTTTAAGACCTAACAAGTCGTGTTTGTAGCGATCTGACTCTATGGACAGAGGTGCTATCTCTATTAACGTACCACCAGTCTTCGATGGCTCCAATTACTTATGGTGGAAAATTGCTATGCGAGCTTTTCTTCAATCGCGTGATTTTCAATCATGGGTATATGTGGTTAATGGCTATGATGCTCCCGTTGTGGCATCGGTGATGTAAACGTTCCCAAACCTATTGGTGAATACACCGTTGTTGAGATAACTGCTGCAAAGCAAAATTGACGTTTGAATGCTACATGCATCCATTACCCCAAATCTTCACATCATGTGACAAACTGCACTAGATCTAAAGATGCTTGGGATATCTTAGAAACCGTATTTGAAGGCAACTCCAGTGAAAAGGATGCTAGGCTTCAAAACCTTAATTCCGATTGGGAGAACCTTCGTATGGCAGATGAAGAAACATTTGATGAGTTTAATCACAAAGTGTCTGAAATTGTTAATGCATCTTTTGCATTGGGTAAGACTATTCCTGAAAAGGACATTGTGATGAAAATTCTCAGATCGCTGCCATCTAGATACGAGTCTAAGAAGCATGCCATCGTTGAGGGGAATAACCTCGATAATCTTTCCAGAAACACCTTGGTTGGAAAGCTTAAGATCTTTGACCATGAGCATACATCCAAAGTCGGTAAGGATGTTGCCTTTAAAGCACAGAGAACACTAAATTACTGTCAAAGGTAAGAGTGTTCATGTCTCTGAGGATGATCAGTCTGAGGATGATTTTTCGGATGAAGATCTTGACAAATCAGTCTCCTTGATCACAAGACAGTTTAGGGATCTTCTGTTGAAGAGAAGTAAACGGTTTTCAAGAGACAAACCTAAGTCATCAGACAAACCTCACGGTCGCGTACCTCCTAAAAACAGGGATGCTGACGAGGCTGACGACGAGGACATGCCTCAGTGCTTTAAGTGTAAGGGTTTTGGCCATTTTGCTAACGAATCCCAAATCGTAGAAAATACACTGGGAACAAAGGTCTAGCTGTAACACTTGATGAAATGTCTGAAACCTATGATTCCGATGAAGATAGGAAATCAAGTGTAGGGCTTCTTTGTGAAAACATCGATTTTGATACTTGTAGCAATACATATATCAACCTCAATGGGTTCGGAGAAGAGGGAAACCCAATCAAGCTGGAAGATTCTGAATCCGATAACTGGAAACCCTGTCAGTGATGTTTCAGGATCAACTGTATGTCTGCTTGCACATCTCAGATGCCTGAATACTATCCAAGTTTGACGTGCTCGTTTTGTTCGATGAAGGGACACGAACTATCAAGGTGTTACAAATACAAGCACCAAATAAGGCACGCCAGCAAACTTCAACGAAGAGCAGATCGATTAGCAAGGAAGCTGAAACTTGCTCAGAAGACCGCCGAGGTATGTAGGATCTTATCTTCGTCTAAGAAGTTGGTTTCCAAGGATAGAATAAGACCATTTGAAAAGAAAATATGGTCAAATTTTGATAGACAAGATCAGAGGATTCCTCCCATGAGGAAAAAGATGGACAAATCGTTGTTCATCGCAACACAACTTGATTGTGTTGTTGGGAAAATCTTGTCTCATGTGCCTGTTCGAAAAGAGACAATTGAGTGTTGATCCAGGCTTCAGAAGAGTTTTTCCTTCTTTTCTTAGTTTTGTTATTTTTTGTCTATCAAATAAAAGAAAGGGTTATTATCGACAATTCTACTCTTTATAGGGTTTTAGAGTTGGGCGTATACGAACCTGTCAATAGGTTTCGAACCCTACATTCCTTTTTTCCTGACATCCTATATAAGACTGCTTGTTGAGTTAAGTGATTCAATCACACAAATCCAGTTGTTATAACTGTTCTCAAAGCACTATGTCGTCAGATGGAAAGGATGTCAACATGATTGTTAAGTCTTCAATCAAGGAAAAAGAAAATCTCTGTTCTAAGTCCCTGAAAAGAAAAAGAAGGAATACAAGAAAACCCAGGGTTGTTCCTTCTAACTCTCAGAAGTTTTCCGATGTTCTTGATGAGTTAAAGGAAATAAGAAGGGAGATTTATGAAATAAAGACGTTCGTGTCTAAATCTTTGGAAATTCAGAGGACCCTAATTCGACCTCTTCAGCCAAGACAGTTCGTGGGTATTGACACTTATCTCCGTGAACCTTATGTCCCGATGGTTGTCGATAACAAGGAGTTCGGGAATGATAAAGAATTTCTCAAAGGAATTGTTGCCTATATCTTCTTTTTGGATTAGTTGGAAGAATAACTAGTGCTTTGAATAGCGATGATTGTGACTACACATAGCTATTTTTGTTTTCATCTTCTTATGTTATTTTTTAGGTTTATTGGTTTTTAAATTCTAAAAATATTTGGAGGATGATGATATTGCAGTATTGATCTTATGTTTGTGATATTGCAATTTTTATGGGATATGTATTGTTTGCGTCCGTGAACTTGAAGGTCCCATATGTGTCAAAAGTAAAGTCGTTCAAATTGTATTCGTATTGATGAAAGGACGAATGGACTTTTGACAATTACAAAAGTTATGCCTATGCAGTCATTATTTGATGGAAAATAGGAAAATCTTTTGTTTGACAAGGATAAAGTCTATTATATGTATTGATGGAAAATAGAATAGATCCTTGTATGTTATCCACGGTATTGATCTTCATTGATCCATTTTGTTATGTTTTACCGTGAAGGCTCCATTGTGTATCTTATGTTGAGCACCTTACAACTATGTCGATTAATATTGGCCTTGTTGGTTGTTCCATGAGATGCTATATGTTGAGCATTCTTGAACTAAATTATCATCTGATTGTTATTAGTATTGCTCCGAAAGTCTTTTTGTCGAAAATCTTTGACAATTAAATTGATTATTTTGTGATTAGTTTGGTTGTGTATTCCAATTAGATTAATTATAAGTTCTCTTGTAATTATCTAGTTGAGTTTTCATATATTCCACAAGTTCTTGTGTTGAGTATATGAACGGCTATACTAATCATGTTCTATTGGTTGATGTAGTCGTATATTCCGTAAGGTTTTCCTTATGTTGAGTATTGAACGATTAAGTAGTCATCTCCGTGTGTTATCTTAGTCGTAGCTCCGAGTTTCTTATGTTGAGCACATCAATTAAATTGATCACTTTTGTGGTTTGATTTAGTTGCGTATTATTAAATTAATCATGGGTTTACTTGTGATTAATTTGGTTGAGTTTTGGATATAGAAAATCATTTCCATGGTTTTTGGTGTCCAATTAAAAATCCTTCTTTTCTTTCGAAATTAAGGTCGCTCTTGTTGTTCTTTCGGGAATGACATCAAATGGGGAGAGTTCTTTTGAACTTGTGCTTAATGGTAATATCTTGCGGGTGTGCGGCTGTGGAATTTTATAGGGGTTATCTTGTATCTTAAAACTCCTTGATGAATGCATTTAGCTTCGGCTTTATGATTGCATCTAAATTAAGTTGGTATGTATTTTTCTTTTAGTCTATGAAATGTCTCTTGTGGAAATTTCATTATGATCCCGTTCTTGTACCTTTGCCAATTTTATTGACAAAAAGGGGGAGAAATATGTAGTTCACACTACAAATACATATGGTTTTGGATCATTGTGTAAGGGGGAGTGGTTTCCATGATCGAGATGGAGTATTGACTAAGGGGGAGTGATACATATCACCATAGTATTTGTTAAAGTCGTGATACAATTGGACTTTGATGTTACATAATAATACTATGACACTGTATAATAATGATCGAGAATCTCGATTTCTCTCATTGTTATAGCTACGGATCTTCAACAACGGTGATGCTAAACTTACAACCTTTGGGATCATTGGAGTACTTGGAAGGACGAAGATTTCAGGGAACGTTGAAGATTAGACTATGGAATAGGAGCCACTAAAGTTTATTTTTTTGTATTCCATATGTATTAATAGTTTTGTCACTAAAATTGACAAAGGGGGAGATTGTTAGAGCATAGCTCGGTCGACCTCGCATGCGTTGCTATCTCAAGCATGTTTGTCAATGTTAGTGATCAAAACTATGAGTCTTGATTTCTAGCCTACATAGCTAAGTCTCGGACTAGGATAGAAAAGTGTAGTTGAGCTCAAGGACTTCATGGCGATTCATCATACAACGACGAAGATCTACTCAAGGAACCGTGGAACTTCATCAACAAAAAGGTATGTGGAGACTTGAACTTATCTATCACTCAAAAGTCTATCTCTTCTATCTCCTACTTCTTATGAGACAAAAGTCGTATGCTATATAGACTGGATCATACACATTTGATTTCGAGCGAGTATATCTCCTATCTATTCTCGAAATCATGTGTTGGTAAAGCGTTTCGCTTTGATCAAGTTTATCTTCACCTAGTGACGAAAGTCATGAAAAGTTTCAATTATTTTGAGAATAGCTCTGACGCGAAACGGTCTGTGAATAACGGCTATATAACGTCCTCTGAGAATGTCTCAATGATTGGAATAAGAGTTTAGATTACATAACCATGTATTCCTTAATCCGAAGTTTTTGAACTTTGTTGATTGAGAGAAACCGTAGAAATTGGCTTCGCCAAGTCCGCGAACTGACGGAAGTTCTTGTACTGAGAATTTCTGCTGGGATTTTCCAAAAACTCGTTTGCGTGTAAGTCCGCGAACTGGCGAAAGTCTCTTTGCCGAGATTTTCTACTGAGTTTGGAAAACTCCACCGGTTGTCTTAAGTCCGCGAACTTGTTTGTGAGCTTAAGTGGTTATGATCTAAAGATGTGCTCTGAACATGAAATTTATATTACTAAGGAATGCTTTATGCAAACCGTGGCTATAAAGTTCATGAGTCGATTCAATCGAATCGAATCATCTTTGTTTCAATTGTGTCTTGTGTAGTTACATAAGATCTCATAGCAATTGAACAACTCTTAACTAGTTCATTTGAGTCAATTGAACTAGTTATGGTGAAGAAGAACAAGGTTAATATGAAATGCTCATATGGTTAACCTTTTGGGTTACTATGTTGAACCAACATACACGTACACGTTTGGGCATGGTTTTCACAAACCCAGTAAACGTCTACCCAAGTGTGTGTGACAAGCTAAGTTTTCGATCTAACGGTTGAGAAATATTAGCTTGAATCTAAATCAGGTTTTCATCTAACGGTGAATATGGATTGCTTTGTAACTAAGGCAAAACCCTGATTTGAAGGCTATATAAAGGAGACATCTATTGTGCAAAACTAATCCCCACACGTCTGTGTGATACTAGTGCGCTCGCTAGAGTCGATTCTCCTTTAACCTTTGGTTTTCTTCTCTAAAACCAGGTTAACGACTTAAAGACTTCATTGGGATTGTGAATCCATACCGATACTACTTTTACCGTAGTTGTGTGATCTGATCTTGCATCTTCTATCGTACGAGTACAATCTTTGATTGCCTTGAGATCGTGAGAGTTCTCCGATAGGGAAGATAAAGAAGTCACAAACATCTTCATCTCACTGTTTGTGATTCCTCGACAAACCGCATGTGTAGTCAGGAAGGATTGTAGAGAGGTGGTTGATTAATCTAGGCTGTTCTTCGGGAATATAAGACCGGATTATCAATTGGTTCATGTTCACCTTGATTTCATATCTTAAGACGGAACAAAACCTAGGGTTTATCTGTGGGAGATAGATTTATCCTTTCATAGACTATTCTGTGTGAGACAGATTTGTTTATTATCAAGTCTGCGATTTTGGGTTGCAGTAACTCTTGGTTGTGGGTGAGATCAACTAAGGGAATCAAGTAGGCAGTATCCTGCTGGGATCAGAGGCATAGGAGTACAACTGTACCTTGGATCAGTGGGAGACTGATTGGGGTTCAACTATAGTCCAGTCCGAAGTTAGCTTGGTGTAGGCTAGTGCCTGTAGCGGCTTAATACAGTGTGTATTCAATCTGGACTAGGTCCCGGGGTTTTTCTGCATTTTTGGTTTCCTCGTTAACAAAATTTCTGGTGTCTGTGTTATTTCTTTTCCGCATTATATTTTATATAATTGAAATAATACAGGTTGTGCGTTCGTGATCATCAATTGGAAATCCAACATTTGGTTGTTGATTGATATTGATTGATCCTTGGACATTGGTCTTTGGTTCGTCCAAGTTATTCCTTGTATTTGATAAAGACTCGCTATTGATTTTAGCTTGAGTAAAATCAAATCAAGAGAGAGATATTAACTCCTTGAGATACTTTTATCTAGATTGAGTCTGACTGTCTAGTTGATTTTCTAGCAAGGTATTTCGGAGTTAGTCCATACAGATTGAGAAGCGAAATATTGGGTGGTGTTGTTAGACCCCCGCTTTTTCAATTGGTATCAGAGCATGCAAACACGTTTAAGACCTAACAAGTCCGTGTTTGTAGCGATCTGACTCTATGGACAGAGGTGCTATCTCTATTAACGTACCAACAGTCTTCGATGGATCCAATTACTTATGGTGGGAGATTGCTATGCGATCTTTTCTTCAATCGCGTGATTTTCAATCATGGGTATATGTGGTTAATGGATATGATGCTCCCGTTGTGGCAGTCAGTGATGTAAACGTTCCCAAACCTATTGGTGAATACACCGTTGTTGAGATAACTGATGCAAAGCAAAATTCCGACGGTTTGAATGCTATCATACATGTCGTTACTCCAAATCTTCAGCATCATGTGACAAACTTCACTAGATTTAAATATGCTTGGGTTATCTTAGAAACCGTATTTGAAGGCAACTCCAGTGAAAAGGATGCTAGGCTTCAAAACCTTAATTCCGATTGGGAGAAACTTCGTACGGCAGATGAAGAAACATTTGATGAGTTTAATCACAATGTGTCTGAAATTTTTAATGCATCTTTTGCATTGGGTAAGACTATTCCTGAAAAGGACATTGTGATGAAAATTCTCAGATCGCTGCCATCTAGATACGAGTCTAATAAGCATGCCATCGTTGAGGGGAATAACCTCGATAATCTTTCCAGAAACACCTTAGTTGGAAAACTTAAGATCTTTTACCATGAGCATACATCCAAAGTCGGTAAGGATGTTGCCTTTATAGCACAGAAGAACACTAAATTACTGGTCAAAGGTAAGAGTGTTCATGTCTCTAAGGATGATCAGTCTGAGGATGATTTTTCGGATGAAGATCTTGACAAATCAGTCTCCTTGATCACAAGACAGTTTAGGGATCTTCTGTTGAAGAGAAGTAAACGGTTTTCAAGAGACAAACCTAAGTCATCAGACAAACCTCACGGTCGTGTACCTCCTAAAAACAAGGATGCTGACGAGGCTGACGACGAGGACATGCCTCAGTGCTTTAAGTGTAAGGGTTTTGGCCATTTTGCTGACGAATTCCCAAATCGTAGAAAATACACTGGGAACAAAGGTCTAGCTGTAACACTTGACGAAATGTCTGAAACCTATGATTCCGATAAAGATAGGAAATCAAGTGTAGGGCTTCTTTGTGAAAACATCGATTTTGATACTTGTAGCAATACATATATCAACCTCAATGGGTTCGGAGAAGATGAAAACCCAATCAAGCTGGAAGATTCTTTGAATCCGATAACTGGAAACCCTGTCAATGATGTTTCAGGATCAACTGTAGTCTGTCTGCTTGCACATATCAGATGCCTGAATACTATCCAAGTTTGACGTGCTCATTTTGTTCGATGAAGGGACACGAACTATCAAGGTGTTACAAATACAAGCACCAAATAAGGCACGCCAGCAAACTTCAACGAAGAGCAGATCGATTAGCAAGGAAGCTGAAACTTGCTCAAAAGACCGCCAAGGTATGTAGGATCTTATCTTCGTCTAAGAAGTTGGTTTCCAAGGATAGAATAAGACCATTTGAAAATAAATTATGGTCAAATCGTTTTGATAGACAAAGATCAGAGGATTCCTCCCATGAGGAAAAAGATGGACAAATCGTTTTTCATCGCAACACAACTTGATTGTGTTGTTGGGAAAATCTTGTCTCATGTGCCTGTTCGAAAAGAGACAAAATTGAGTGCTGATCCAGGCTTCAGAAGAGTTTTTCCTTCTTTTCTTAGTTTTGTTATTTTTTGTCTATCAAATAAAAGAAAGGGTTATTATCGACAATTCTACTCTTTAAAGGATTTTAGAGTTGGGCGTATACGAACCTGTCAATAGGTTTCGAACCTTACATTCTTTTTCCTCTTGACATCATTTATAAGACTTCTTGTTGAGTTAAGTGATGCAATCACAGAAATCCAGTTGTTTATAACTGTTCTCAAAGCACTATGTCGTACATTAGTGTATAAGTCCAAAACCGGGAACCAAATGTATGCATACTTGTGTGTATACTAAATGGTTGATGGAGACTGGGTAAGTGTGTGTACCCGTACGCATACTGGCGGAAGTTCACGACCGTGAATTTCTGCTGAGTTTGGAAATGAAAACCAACTCAATCTGGTTACCTAAGTATGCATACCCGTACGCATACTGGCGGAAAGTTCACGTCCATGAATTTATGCTGAGTTTGAAAACCAAAACAAACTCAAATCCGGTTACTTAAGTATGCATACCCGTAAGCATACTTAAGTGTGTTACTTTCTAAAATTGGTTTATTCATGAACTAAAACATTTATATAATAAGGAATGCAATTTGCAAACCGTGGCTATAATGTTCATGAATCGAATCGAGTCAATCAAAAAACCGATTTTGCTTCGATTGTGTCATGTATACTTCTATAAGATCTAAGCAATTGAACAACTCTCTAACTAGTTCTTTTGAGTCATTTGAACTAGGTATGGTGAAGATGAATATGGTTGATACGAAAGTGCTCATATGGCTAACCATTTGGTTAACTATTGTTGAACCAACTAGGTGTACACGTTTAGGTACGATTACACAAACTTAAATGAACGTGCATTTCATTTGTGTATACCAAGCTAACGGTTGAAAGATATTAGCTTGAATCTAATCAGGGTTTTCATCTAACGGTGAATATTGAATGCCTTGTTACCAAGGTAGCATTGATTGCAAACCCTGGTTTGAAGACTATATAAAGGAGAATTCTAGCAACTGGGAAATATAATCCCCACACCTCCTTTGTGATACTAGTTTTATAAGATAGAGTCAATTCTCCTTTAACTTAGGTTTCTATAGAGACCCTGTAGGTTAACGACTTGAAGACTTCATTTGGATTGTGAAGCCAGACCCAACTATTTTCTTTGTAGTTGCGTGCTCTGATCTTGTTGTTTCTATCTCGGACTAGGATAGAAAGAGTAGTTGAGCTCTAGACTCCATGGAGATCATAATACAAAGACGAAGAACTACTCAAGGAACTGGTGGAACTTCATTGACTAAAAGGTATGTGGAGACTTGAACTTATCTATCACTCAAAAGTCTATTTACTTTATCTCCTATATTTAGACAAAAGTCGTACTGCCATATAGACTATGATTATACACATTTGCTATTTCGAGTCGAGTTTATCTCGCTTATCTACTTCTCGAAATATATGTTGGTAAGCCTTCGCTTTGGCCAAGTTCATCTTTACTAGTGACGAAAGTCATATTAGTTTCAATTACTTGAAAATCGATTTGACGAAAAATAGCTTGTGAACAACAACTATATAACGTCCTCTAAGAATGTTTCAATGATTGAAATGAGAGTTTGGAATATAACCTTGAAAGGATATAAACATTGTGTGATAACTCATACGTGTGGAAGTCCTTATTCCTTGAACCAAAGTATGTGTACTTTACTGCTCAGGAAAACAGGAACTGAAGTCCGCGTACCAGTACGCGTACTGTCGGAAGTTCACATCCCGTGAATTTCTGCTGGAGTTTGTGAACTGATAACAAACTTATTTCGGGTACGTAAGTCCGCGTACCAGTATGCGTACTTAAGTGGGTTAGTTTCTAAAAACGATTATTCGTGAACTTAAACTTATGTAAACTAAGGAATGCATACTTGCAAACCATGGCTATAAAGTTCATGAATTGATTCGAGTGAACTTCTATGAGATGTAAGCAATTGAAAAACTCTCTAACTAGTTCTCTTGAGTCATTTGAACTAGTTATGGTTAAGATGAATATGGTTAACATGAAAATACTCATATGGCTAACCATTTGGTTAACTACGGTTGAACCAACTAAGTTTACATGTTTAGGTACGGTTACACAAACTTAAATAAACGTGCATTTCATTTGTGTGTAACAAGCTAAGTTCGATCTAACGGTTGAACAATATTAGCTTGAATCTAATCAGGTTTTCATCTAACGATGAATATTGAATGCTTTGTTAGTAAGCTAACATTGATTGCAAACCCTGATTTGAAAGACTATATAAAGGAGAACTCTAGCAACTGGGAAACCTAATCCCCACACCTTCTGTGTGATACTAGTCGTATTAGCTAGAGTCGATTCTCCTTTAACCTTAGGTTTCTATCGAGACCCTGTAGGTTAACGACTTGAAGACTTCATTGGGATTGTGAAGCCAGACCCAACTATTTTCTCTGTAGTTGCGTAATCTGATCTTGTTGTTAAGATTGGATTGAGATTGATTTCTCTGATAGGCAAGATATAAAAGAAGTCACAAACATCTTCGTCTCATCGTTTGTGATTCCTCAATATCTTATTTCGCTAGTCGATTAAGATTATTGTGAGGTGATTGATAATTCTATACTGTTCTTCGGGAATATAAGTCCGGGTTATCAATTGGTTCTTGTTCACCTTGATTTATCAAAAGACGGAACAAAAAATCGTAGGTATTTCCGTGGGAGACGGATTTATCTATTACCGTTGACTTTTCTGTGTAATACAGATTTGTTTATTAAAGTCTTCGACTTTAGGTCGTAGCAACTCTTAGTTGTGGGTGAGATCAGCTAAGGGAATCAAGTGTGAAGTATCCTGCTGGGATCAGAGATGAAAGGAGCGCAACTGTACCTTGGATCAGTGTGAGACTGATTGGGGTTCAATTACAGTCCAGACTGAAGTTAGTTTGTAGTAGGATAGTGTCTATAGCGGCTTAATACAGTGTGTGTTCAATATGGACTAGGTCCCGGGGTTTTTCTGCATTTGCGCTTTCCTCGTTAACAAAACTTCTGGTGTCTGTGTTATTTCTTTTCCGCATTATATTTTGTTATATAATTGAAATATCATAGGTTGTGCGTTGAATCGATCAATTGGGAAATCCAACTTTTGGTTGTTGATTGAAATTGATTGATCCTTCAACATTGGTCTTTGGTACCGTTCAAGTGATTTATCTTGTATTCAATTAGATTCGCAGATTTCTATTTGCATGAGTAAGTATTGAATCGAGAAAGTGAGATATAACTCTTTGATATACTTTTATTAAGATTGAGTCTGACTGTCTAGTTGATTCTCTTAAAAGTATATTGGAGTTTGTCCATACAGATTGCTAAGCGAAATATTGGGTGTGGTTGTTAAACCCCCGCTTTTTCAAATAGGTTTGGAATATTTGGAATTAAAGAGAGCGAAATAGTAGATCAACTTCTACTTCTGTATTCATAATTTTAACCAAAAAAATTGTTGTCTTGAGGAGCTGTAATGAAAATACTTTTAAGCTTATAAATCCTAGTCAAATCTTGGACAATTGAGAGGTGATTTTGCATATGTAATGATCTGCCTTTGGTCTTTTCATGAGTTTTGCTCTTTTCTTCTGAGGTTCCAAAATTAGATTCCCAATTTCCATTAAATTTATTAAAATGATTGGGAAAGTCTAGAGCTTCGATGAATTTCATATATCCGCCTAACAACAAGTGTCCTCTGTACTTCATCTTCTTTCGCTATATAAAAAACTGAAAGAATGGAAAGAGGGAGAGAAGAAATATGGGTGGAGGGATTACAGTTAAACCGGTTTCTGAGTTACGCTATCGGCAACAAAAAGGTTAGTATAATAATAGGCTTCACGTCTATCAAATTAAAACCAATATTGCACCAATATCTGTAACCGGATTACTGAACAGTATCCAAGATGACATGATACAAGAAATAAATCACAATTAGATGAAAGCCAAATCCATTATTTTATACCTTAAAATTGAGTGAATACAACATGTACATTAGGCCGTACGCTTTAAATAAGTTTTGGAGTGCGACCTTCATTCTTTAATAACTAGAACATTCATAATTAATCATTTAGAAAAAGACAAGTTGTCGTATTGACATTATCCGACGAGTGTCTAATTAAACATGTTTGATTGCTAACTTTTTTTTTTTTTGCAGGCATGACTTGTTCTCAAATGAATACTTATAAAGCCAAGTTTTTGTCAAATGATGACAACTTTTGACCGAAGACATGACCATATTTAAAAGGCTTGTTGATAGTCTAGATCCTAAAGTGATTCTTAAAGAAACACAATTGCTTAATTAATACGTAGAAGCAGTACTTGAATTTTATTATGAACATGTTTCAAATAATATTTGGAATTAATGAGAGCGAAACAGTAGCATAGTTGGAGTTAGATCCAAATCTGCTTCTCAAATCATAACTTTTAATAAATAAATTATTGTCTTGTGGAGTTCTGACGAGGATACTTTTAGGCTTATTGGATACTTGTCAAATCTTGCAAATTGTGAGCTGATTATGTAATGATCTATATTTGATATTTACAGTAATGGGTTTAACCATTTTCTTCTCTTTAATTAAATATCTTTGTTTGAATAGTGGCATTTTCCGGTTATCGGTTGTATCGACCATTTCTGTCTGACATATCCGTCATCATACTGGCCAATAAAATCGGTAAGTGTATTACTATAATGTTAGTAAAACAAAGTTACATTTTAAGTTTTTTTAATTATAATATTAAAAAAAGAAAAATGTGTTTTCTATTTTTTTCCATATAAACTCCATATATAAGGCTATTAACTTATGAAGTTTGTTGGCTTGACCATTTCTCACATGTTTATACTGTTAAGTTTGAAATCAAATTTATTGTTTTATTTTGAAATATTAAGTCTATTTTTTTCTTTCAAACTACAAGAGATACATGCACTTAAAAGAAAATATTATATAACTAGCTTGTGCTCTTGCTTGATTGATGTATTCTTTTATTGAAAATACCCTATATATTATAACTTTTGAGTAATAAAATACAACTAATGATAAGATTCCAAGGTTAGTTGTGTGTCCCCGATAACATTCGGCATAATCTTTTGTCTAGGTTATCACGACTCACATACAAGTCCGATACGCGATATTAACTTCTTTCGTTGTATATTGGAATAGAAAGAAAATATTTGTAGAGGAGATTGTGAAGATGATGATACTTAAAATAACTGAATATAAAATATGTAGTAATGGTAACACAACACTTCATACTGCTGCCAGCCGTGGAATCACTGAAGCTGCTGTAATGACGGTACATAAGAACTCCAAGTTGATTCAAATATGCAATCACGATGGAAGAACACCGCTAGAATACACTCTGTTTTTTGTTACAACTTGGCAAAAGAAAATGATTGAGTATCTTTACTCTGTAACAAGAGACGAGGATCCTAACAACCCATTCTCAGGTGCTAGGTTATCATGCAGCACAATTAATGCTAATTTCTATGGTGGGTGATCAAAATTAATTGACCTCTAATAATTCAAACATTTTCTTCTTTATAACTTGTCTTAAATATTCTGCGAGTAGAAAATTCATGCTTCATTATATGCTCAATGCATAAAACTAAATTAAGTTTTGTTCGTAGATTTGGCATTTTGTCTTGTCAAACGATTTCCGAAATTGGTTATGGAGAATTCACCACAACATGGTATATGTGGATTAGAGTTGTTGTTTCAAAATTCGGTTGTGTTTCTAAGTGGGACTAAGCGGACATGGTGGCAGACTCGCATCTATTCATGTTAGTTTGTCAGCACCCTAACTTCGTGTCGTGCATAACAATTAGAAAAGCAATAACTATATATTTGTTGTCATTCAAATTTTCCTAAATGCAACAGTAATCCATGTGGACATGAATATGACATACGTCCATCCGGCCGATCCAAACACTTGCCAATACCCTACAAAATGCATTGACAGAGATAAAAAAAATTCTCCAGAGTATACCAAAGAAGAGGAGAGATTTTCCTTAACCAAACATACATGAATCCTCATGTTTTGCTAAACATGAGGTTTTCTTTTTTTTCTTTGAAATAGCTATCCATTTACATTCAAGTGCCACTTGACATTTTGGAAACCATATCAATTATCGCAGACTATAGAGATTTCATCTTAGTGCATGGTGCTTTGCTTTGACTCTATTTTAATGCCTCATCTTAAGAAATCATACAAACATAAGTTGATGCACTTACAAGAAACTGTGTTTCTCAAACAAATGTTGGTGGAACTTCGTAATGCAAATAGTACTCCTGAGATAATAATAAAATTCCAATCTAAGCCTAACATCATGAAGATATCTATAAAGCATGGAATCATAGAATTTATAGCCGTAGCCGAGTGTCTTGCACAGTTCGATTACCTGGTTTGGCAGAAGATAACAAATCAAACATGATACAAATGGCTATAGCAGAGTGTAACGACATAATAGTGAGTATGCAATGCGATTTTGGTGACACATACGGAGAAAAGTTTAGTCTGCTTTCTGAAACAGGTGGTGACGAGAATATCATCTTGCATATGCTGCCAAGTTAACACCTCCTGTTCAACTTGATTTGGTGTCTGGTGTAGCTCTTCAGATTTAACGAGAATTACAGTGGTATAAGGTAATTAAGTGTACGAAGATCATGTTTTTATTATAATATGCCACACTACTTTCATGTTTTTATTTTTCTAAAAGGATAAGCACAACTTTTATGATATCGAATGTAAATACTATTCTCCAGTGCAGGGGTAGAAAGTATTATGCCAAAAAAAGATAAGTTCAAGAGTAATAAGGAAGGAGATACAACCAATTTGTATTTACAAAAGAACACAAGGACTTACTAAACGCAAGAAAGGTTTGGATGAAAGATACATTCGTATCGTTCATGATAGTGGGTGCCCTCATTGTTGTAGTAGCATTTGCAGCTTCTTTCACTGTACCAGGAGGTCTTATTAGTGACTTGAGTAGCACCAAGAATGGTGCCCTAGTTTTCTTGGGTGGGCGTCATTTTCGGTGTTTGTGGTAGCTGATGCCTTAAATTCATTATATTCTATGATATCGTCATTTTCGGTGTTTGTGGTAGCTGATGCGTTAACTTCATTCTCTTATATGACATCGGTGCTCATGTGTTTTGCAATATATACATCAAGATATTCGGAAATGGACTTCCTTATGTCTCTACAACAAAAAATAATTACAGGGATTTCGAAACTTTTCATTTTTATGGCCACAAAATTTGCAGCTTTTTGTGCATCGTTGTATATCGTGGTTTGGGAGAAGTTCCCACAAGAGCTAATTCCTATAACATTTCTTGGTTGTGATCTTGCAGCCTTTTTTGCACGGTTGGGACTACCATTGTTTTATGAAATGCTTCGTTTGACATATCGAGTTAGCCTATTTAGAAATAATAGATATATCGATCCTAGAATTGAGAAGAACAACAAGAAAGAAAATATCGTAACCCGAGTCAGATCTTTCTGGTCACTATGACTAAGTTTTTTTTCTCCGAAAAAGAGGATGAGCCTCAGACATTTGATTGATGATTATAATTCTCAGTAAACTGAGGATCATTTGTTGTTACAAAGTTGGTACAATTTCTAATATAAAGGTTGTTCTTAATGGCTAAGAAACTATCTCATTTCCAAGTGTTTTTTTACTGCGCTACGATTCCAGAACGTAGAAATGTTGACTGCTTTTACAATGTTATACCTAGTGGTTGAAAAGAAAGTGGTAACTCTAAAATTAATACAAAAGATTATACGATTCGCCGAAGTCAAACTGACGTTATATCTAAACGGCTGTGAAAGTATGGCACTTTGATGGATTTCATATGGCCACCTACTGACAAGTGTCTTCCGTCTTGGACTTCTTCCGCCATATAAAAAACTATAACAATAAAAATGATTGAAAATTAGGGCAAGAAAATATAAACCAACATTGACACGGTACAACTTTTTTTTATTTTATTATTATATTCAATAATCATTCTAGCAAATAAATCGTCAAAATGAAGTTGTTAGATTTGAAAGAATACAATCTCTACTAATGATTAAAATAAAAATAAAAATTTAATTAAATAGAACATGAAGTGAAATTGCTAAATAACTGTAAAGGAAAAAGTTTAAAAAAATAATATTAGCAAGAGAAATCCGATCATTCTTTATTCAATACTAATCAAACCAAAATATGATATTTGAAAAAAACAAAATTTGACAAAAAAAAAAGAAGGTTTGATAGAGATAGGAAGAGAAATAGAAACAGTGGGTGTAGAGAGCTTACAGCCCCGTTTGGGATTGTTTTTTTCAACCAAAAGCACTTTGTAACAAACTTGTAACAAACTTTTACCAAAAACTATATTTGGTAAAAAAAATTCAAAGTGCTTTTGGACAGAAGCACTTTCATTTTAGGCCTGCTTTTAAAAGCTACTCAGCACTAGCTTTTAAAAGCTGGAAAAGCAGAAGTTGTGGACCCACATAATTCGATTTAATTGATTCTCTATTTTAACCTTATTAATTTATTATAAAAACAAGTTTTACCCTCAAATATTGTACATTTAACATTATATTTCTAACTTTTATTTTATTTCTCTATTTTTTTTATTTTTTATTTAAAATAATAAATACAATAATAATTAAAAATTATTATTTAAAATAATAAAAAATCTAATAAATATTAAAATAATGATATTTTCTAAGCAAACCATAATCATAATTTTTTATTAAATAATAAAAAATAAAATAAATATTACTTATATTTTATTAAATATGTTAAAATTAGAAATATAATTTATTATAATAAAATTGTATTTAAAACTAATTTTTGAAATATGTCTATTTTCGTCATTAACTACATCACCAGCACTTTTAAATACCAGTTTATCAAACATAATTTACAGTTTGTTAATTGCACAGTGCTTTTTAAATTATAGTTTACCAAACATCATGCCGATTTATTTCCACAGCACAGCAACGCACAGCACAACACAACAAAAAAGCGCTTTTCTAAAATTCACAACAATACCAAACTAGCCTTACGTTTCACCCGTCTTTGAGTTATGCTACCGGCAACATGAAAGTCAATGTAATAATAGGCTTCACAACTATCAAGTTGAAACCAATGTTGCATCAATATATAAAGTCTCAAGCTTACTGAAAAATACTTTTAAATGAGATGATACAAGAAATGTAACGCCCCACTTCGAATTCTAAGTCGGACGCCTAAAATCCCAAGTGTGTCATACTCATGGACTGCTTTATTCACTCAAACTGTCAAGCCAACAAATGGAGATCGGGCCATCGTATGGAACACCTTGACAACAACCCATAAATAAATGAATTTTATTTAGTAAAAATGATAGAAGTTATAAGGTTTCATAAAAATATTGAAAACAAAATTAATCCTCGACACACAGGTCGGTCTCCCAACTAAATGCTAATAATTTATTTAAAGGAAACAAAAGTCTGATCTTTAAAGAAAT
The DNA here is from genome assembly GCF_003573695.1 of Papaver somniferum. Lineage (NCBI taxonomy): Eukaryota > Viridiplantae > Streptophyta > Magnoliopsida > Ranunculales > Papaveraceae > Papaver > Papaver somniferum. Next base: position 129,796,732 of record NC_039359.1, read on the forward strand.
CAATAAAAAAAGTTAGCTAATTAAACACCTTAAGATAATGATGAAGTAGTTTTTCGAATTAGAAGTGAAATCTATAAGCTACGTTGTTGCACGATCGCGGTTTCTTGAAAAAATAGTAAGTTGGAATCCAAAAAAAGTAGGCTTTCTTAGCCTTACATCCTTTACGAGTAATCCAACAAATCTAAAATTTCTTATAAAAAAAATCGAAAAATAAAAGTAATATATGCACTAATTTTTGAACAGACATAGAACGTCATCAACTTAAAGGTCTAGGGCTCTACCGAAATAATAAGTACAAAATGAAAATAAAACCATCCGTTTAAAGACAAGACAAATCAAAGCTTTCTGCCGACTAATTTTTCGATTCCCTTTCTCTTTACTTCTTATTCGAACCGTACTACAAACTGTGTTAGCCGTATTGTAGTCTACTTAATTTTCCTACCTGCGCTGAAAAACTTAATGACGTCGATCTCATCCAAGATAGTAGATCCATATCTTTTATTAGGCGACCCCTCAGTCATCGCGATAATAATTTATGAGAATCGCGCCAACTACGAACTATTACAAAAATATTGAAATCACCCAAAAATGTGGAAGTAACAAACACCACCGCCTGCGATAACCATTGATTTACGAAAAGATAGCCTCACTATCCTCTTAGACACTTGAATGATTGTAGATAAACTAACTAATAGCATGCAACACTCAGTTTTCCAAATAGTGGATGAATTTCAAATTTATCACGCATTATGATAAGCACATAAGTGTCATTCTATACCCACATTTATTTCATAGGCCTCCACATTTTGGCTAATAATATTATTTTAGAGCCCTTACAAGAATTACAAGGAAATATATTCATCCGAAATAATAATTGGCTAAATAGAAGCAAAATAGTGTTTGTGGCCAAAATTACTAATGTCGCTGCTCACGACGTACAATATGAAAACAAAGAATTGTCTTTCTTTAAGTCAAGCACGTCAATTCCACTGAAACCAAGAGATAAGTGGAGAAAATTGAATAAGTTTCAACGTGGTGAAAGTGGCAAGAGGTAAGGTGTTGGATAAAGAAACTGAAGAGCAGTGACACGTGGCCTTAGACACCACTTTTTGGTAGTGGACCGTGATATTACTGAAAAGACGAGGGTACCCAAATACACCACAATATTTTGAATATCAACATATAAATCCGATATCAAGTGTGATCGTCTATGGACAAAGTCGAGACAATGCAACAACTAGAGTACACACTTTGTGTGATTGTCTGGATACGAGATCGATACAATACAACAACAAAGTGTTCACTTGATAATATGTACGATATAAAACCGAAACACTATAGGATCAGTATCAAGTGACTTAGATGTATGTGTGGAATTCATACAATTGTCTCGATCATGGGATATCATTGAGAAATGAGAATCGGTGTTATCAAAGTCTTTCCTGCGATTATTTCTAGTATGAAATGAGTCAATCATCCACTTTGGTATCTCATTGAATAAAAACTATGATACTGTTCTTCTATTAAACATATTTTGGTATGAACTTAACAATGTCGAGAAATATGCATATCTAAATTATATCGTAATAGATGAGTGGATGGTAAAAACTCTTAGGGAAATTATGGTTCAAATGGGGTTTCTTGTCATCGGATGTTAACACATTATATACAGAATCCGAAGGCATTGCGTATAAAGCTCAAGCACGATGGGGTCAATATTTTTCATCCTTACGTGATACAAAGTGGGACGACTTCGACTTTGGACCATAGCACTATTAGCTCATCATACAATGACTATTGTTCTTACATCGCTAGAACATTTCTTATTAAACCATCTGCTTCACATAGGACGACATACACGGTTCTCTTGGCATCTCAAAAGAAAAGTTATTGAAACTCTCAAGTTAGGAAGATAGTTAAGTGATGCTTACAAAGCAGGACATGATGTAGTTAACACTCGTAAATCTTACCTACTACAAGGTTGTTCCTGTAGCATGACCTTAACTTGGATGCCAAAAATGACAGACTTGTGGAATCTGGGATGGCTTTCAAGGTTATATTTGGGTTTCAACATAAGAATTAGGAACTCCTATAAAAGAAAACCTGACCTGATTTAAAATGCTTGTATCCTAAAGTGATTTTTAAAGAAACACAAATGATTAGTTACATATACTACGCATATTTTGATTCAAATAGGTTTGGAATATTTAAAATTAAAGAGAACAAAACAGTAAGATCTTTGAACCTAGATGAAAATTTGTTTTTGAAATAATAACTTTAACCAAACAAAATTTGTCTTATTGAGTTTTGATGAAGGTACTTTTAGGCTTATAGAAACTACTCAAATCTTGCACAGTTGGGAGATGATGTTACATATGTAATGCTATGTACTCTATCTTTTAATGAGTTTTTCTCTTTTATATTCTATTAATTAAGAAACCTGTTTTGAGGCATACTCAATTTTTTTGAGGCATACTCATTCATTACACCATCTAGGGTGGGTTTATAAGGGGTGTCTAAAGGTAGTTCAATTACCTATATATCCTTAAACAATTTAAATTACTAGAACGCCCTTATCTTCAAAAACCTAAAATCAAAAATCAAAATAAACTTTAAACTTAAACATCTTGGACTCCAATTCAATCAAGAAATTGATTCAAGTAAAGCAAACACGAATCAAAGTGAGCGATATTGAAGTGTGAAATCCAAACCTCAATTGCTCTTAGATGTATTTTAGAATGTATGTGTAACAAACCCATCTTGTTTTTGATTGATTTTATTTTATTTGATCGATAGAATATGATTTCAAAGATGAAATTAGGGTTTTCAGAAGATCAGTTCGGCTGATCTTGGAGTATCAACTTTGAGCCGAACCTAGTGTATGATTTAGAGAAACACTATGTTCGGCTCACGCGACTTTGCTAAATTTTGTTCGAATCAGCCGAACCTAAATTTGTCAGTTTCAGAGTGAAGTTCGGCTGACAACTTTTCAGCCGAACTGTTCATCTGGTCAGTAGATCTGGGTTTTAAAAATTCATTTTTTTTGAAAGATTCAACTTATGAAAAGAAATTAAACCTCGTATAGAAGTCTACCTCTGATTTGAATCACCCATTTTGGTCACTTCTAATCACTAAAATATCAAAATTCAAAACCCAAGTTTTTTTCACTTCTTCTTCCTCTCAAAAATCCCAACTCTCTCACATAAATTTGATTTATCTACTAATTCACCACTAATAATTTTATTTTTAATCAATCCTTAAAATTCCTAGTTAATCAAATCTAATCATAATCATTAACACTAATTATGTAAGGGTAGTTATGCCATTATCAAAAAAAGTGGATAAGGGGTGATGTTGTTTTTTATTTAGTGACCCTATTTTGGAATTATATAGTATGCCTCAAAAAAATTCAATATGCGTCAAAACAGGTTTCTTAATTAAATACATTTTGGTTTAAATAGTGGAGCCCAATTTCTATATGTGGGTAGTATATATACCCAATCAACATGGGAGAGTTCCCCTTTTATATTTTGTTCTATATAACTAAACACATTTTGGTGTAAATAGTAGTATTCGATTTCTATGCATATACATAGTATATATACTCAATCAGTAGGTGGAGAGATTTGATCCTCTGACCTCATCTTCAAAGCCTTAAATCTTTTATCACTGGACAAATCTCTCGTTGATATAAATGTACAAAAGTATTTTTTTAAAACATATTTCCCAATAAGAGTCAAATTTCCGAAAGGCTTCTCGCAGTAGTTCAAGTAAACGTGCTTTCTGTTCACTACCCAAAATGTAAATTTGCATTTTCGTGAACACGAGCGTAGCGTCAGGAAACTCCAACCCAAACAACCAAGCACTGAAGGGCACTGAAGATAGATGACTTTAATGACCCGATGTCTTTATAAAGTGGGGGCGTTTGGAGACGATAAATGTCTGAATCTCTCCAGTAGGTTCTAAAATTAGATTCTCAGTGCTCATAAAGTGTATCCACACAATTGGGAAAATCTGGAACTTCATCGGATTTCATATGTCCACTTACTAACTAGTGTCATCCGTCTTCAGCCTCTTGAGCCATATAGCCACAGAAAATTGCTGAAAATAGCAAAACTTTATGAGTTGACAAGACAGTAAGAAGAAAAAATAATAAGATTGACATTGTATTTTCTTTTATTATTATCATATCTAGTAACCATTCTAGCATAAAAAACCGTCTAATTAATAACTCAACTTACTGAGACCAGTTTTATACTCAACTAAATGAACAAATGAAGTTATTAGATTTGACAGAATACAATCACTACAAGTAATCAAAATAAAAATAAAAATAATTAGAACACTTCAGTGAAACTACTCATTCATACTGTAAAGAAAAAAAAAACAAAAAAAAAACAACAAGAGAAATACATCATTTTACTCAACACCAATCAACCCAAAATATGATTTTCAAAACAAAAACTTGGCAAAATAAAAGGAGGGGGGTTCAACCGTTCTCTGAGTTATATTCTCGACAATAGAACTGTCAGTGTAATAATAGGCTTCATAGTTATCAAGTTAAAACCAACGTTGCACCGATATCTAAAGTATCAAGCTTACCGAAAACTATTTGAAAATGACATGATGAAATAAAAATACGTTGAAAGCCAGATCAATTTATCTTTTATCTTAAAATTGAATGAATACAACATGTACGTACAACTTCACACTTTAAGTTTTTTTAAGTTTTCGAGTGAGACTTACACTCTTTAACAACTATAACACTCTTCGTGATTTAGGACATGAAAAATTATTGAATTAAATCGATCAATATCTAGTTAGACATGATTGATTTTTATCTGCTTCATGACTTGTTGTCAAATAAAAACATATAAACACCCATTCTTTGTCAAATTATGAAAACTTTTGAACAAAAACATGAGCAAACTCAAAATGCTTGTCAATGTCCAAATTGGGAAGCACAATCCAAAAGTGATTTCTAAAGAAACACAAATGCTTAATACAATACTCACATTTTGGTTTGAATAGGTTTGGACTATATGGAATTAAAGAGAATGAAACAGTTAGGGCCTTTGGAGCTGGATCAAGTTCTTCTTCTGAAAGCATAATTTTAACCAAACAAACTGTTGTCTTGCGGAATTGTGTTGAAGGTATTGTTATACTTATAGATACTACTCAAATCTTGCATGATTGGAAATGACCTAACCCATTTAGTGATCCGTCTTTGATAAGATAGAAATGCACAAGAGTTCATAGCAATATCAAGTCGTCAACACCAAAAAGATTACCCTTAAAAAAGAACGATTTTTTGGAGACCATGGTTTTTTTGGGGGGACCATGGTCCTATTAGGACACCTACCCTACAATGTTAATGGATGTCCTAAAATCAGATGAGATTACTAATTTGGCCCTTACCCTAATTAAATTAACCCTAACCTAATAACTACATCTAACTTAATCTAAACAAAAACCTAAACATAATCCTAATCTAACCTAGTCGCACAACAACAAAAAAAAAACAGTTTTGAAGAACTGTTCTCCTCTTCTTCTTATTTCCTCTTCCCCCATTTCAACATCGTCTTCATCGATTAATCATCGATTCATAAAATTTTCATCGTCCATTAATCAATCGACTATAAGAATGGTTCTTCGAAATAAAACCAATAGACTCCCAGGAACAGGTCACCCATCAGGACATCTAGCAAATCAGCCAAGTGATTTTGAGATTCATAAAGAAGTGGAAGAGCCAAGTGAATCCATAATCCAGTATAATAGACGCAGTAAGAAGACTGATTCTGCCATGGGACCGATTCACAGGTATTTTCCAACAAACTCATACTTTTAATTTGATTTTGATTCGTTTAATTGAATAGAAATCATCAAAATAGGGTTTGAATGGAAGTTACAGTGCGATGTTCGGTTAGGACGAATTTCTAGAAAACCCTAGTTTGTTAACCGAACTTCCTGAAAGGAAGAACACGAAGAACAGTTTGGTTTTATAGGATTCAAAACCGGGTCACCGAACTGCCAGTTCGCTTAGTTCGCAAAAAAGCCTAAAAAGTTTTTCAAACCGAACTTCACCAGTTTTGCAACAATTTTTTTTCCACTTGTAACCGAACTGTGCAATTTTGCCCGCTATTTTGAGTTTTTATGTAACCGACTGAGCTATCTTGTTCGGTTGGTTCGCATAATATTCTAAAACTATTTAGTAACCGAACTATGCTATTTTTCCCTATATGTTGAGTTTCAATTTAACCGAACTTGTCCAACTATGTTGTGTTGCATACATGTGGAGTTCGGTTTATTCGCAAAAACCCTTGACAAACCGAACTCTTCACTATTAGTTACCAATGTTGACTTCGGTTTATTTGCAAAAAAACCTTGACAAACCGAACTCTTCAGTATTTGCACACATGTGGAGTTCGGTGTGTTCGCAAAAAACCTATTCAAACCGAACCTTACGCTGAGAACCCTTATGTTGCATCTGATTTAGTCAATCATTTATCGGTTAAGCAAATATATTTTGTTTTCTTGATTAGAGGAAAACAACCTTTACTGGAAGATCTGATAACTCCCACGCCTCGAGGCAAAGTACATTGTGGTGCCGGTAAGCGTGGAACCAAAAATGCTAAGTATGGAGGTGGGTCATTACCGGATGGTGTCATCCAAGATGGTGTCAATAGAGATAATGTTGACAACGTAAGCCAACAAGTTAATGAAGAGATTGTGGAAGAGACGGGCAGTCAAGAACATAATCAAGGTGGAGAAGATGAACCAGCTGAAGGAGGAGGAAATGAGGGTGCCGATGATGAGGGTGAAAAAGATGAGGAAGATGGAGACAAGGATGGAGATAAGGATGATGATGGATCAGAGGAGGACTCGGACGAAGAGGAAGAAGAATAGGAACAAGCAGACATAGTGGTAAAGAGACCTAGAAAGACGCCTAAAAAGCCTTGTGCTAGATATTCATACATTCCTCATAAGGATTTGTGTTTGCCGCCAAAGAATCCAACATATGGTACTCCAAGAGATGGCGAGGAGGTATTGATGGGCTACAAAAACTCATGGGCTGCCAAGATCTTTGCGACAAAGGTATGGTTCAATCTTGACCATCAAGATTTAAATTTCTCAGTCATTTTATTATATTTTGACATATATTGTTCTTTTCAATATATATTAGTATATAAGATATGATGTTGTTTTTTTATGATCATAAAAATTTGTTCGTGTTTTGAAACGTCAAAAGAACAAGGTATGGAATGTAGAAAATGAGTGTGATGAGGTCCGCTTGGCGGTATTTGATTGTGTACTATGGAACGGGATACAACACTAATTTAACTCTTATTTGTACGTAAGTTCGGTTATTTATGGTTAATTGGTTGAGAACCAACCGAACTTTGTACACCAAGTTAGATCTAATTTTTACGTAGAGTTCAGTTTGTTAATTTGTTACGAACCAACCAAACATAACGCTGGTAATCCTAGAAACTTCCATTAACGGTGAGTTCGGTAACCTGCGTGTTTGGACCAAGTAACCGAACTGCACTTTCAGCCGAGTTCGGTTGCTTGTTCATCATGTGATTGAACCGAACTACACATTCAGGAGAGTTCGGTTACATCTTGTTTACAGAAGGTAACCGAACCGTCCCAAATCCAGTTGAAAAATTTAGATTTTTAGGAAAGTTTTGACCAATTCAACATACATTATCCAAGTTTGGAGCATACCTGGATACCCAAATACTCTTCCTCCAGTTGTGGTTGATAAAGTCCATCATATTCATCTTGAGATTGAGTTTGGGGAAGAATAGAATCACCATCTAAGAAATAACCCATATCCGGATCATTCTGAAGATTAACAAATATTCTAGGAGAGGATGGAGATGAAGAATCAGACGAGTCTTCATCACTTGAATACCCAAAATTAGTGAATTGGAATTTTTTTTTTTATTTACCATGTTTTTCTCTTTCATCTTCTCTAACTTTACTCTCTCAATAATTCTACTCATCTAATAAAAAACCCATCTTTTAATTTAATCTCACTAATTAATTTTAACTAAATCATAACCTAAAATTAATTATGAGGATAATTTAGGTATTAATATAAATATCTAGATATGGGGTGACCTAGGTTTACTTCTAATGTCTTTATCCAAAATAAAACCATGGTGCCCAAAAAATCGTTCTTAAAAATGGTTCGCGGTTCACACCCGGTACATGAGATAAAAGTTACTTTGGGTGACTGGAGAACTAAAATCGGTCAAGCAAGTCAGGCGCTCTCTATACAGATGTTAACCTCTGGGCTTCTTTTGGCTATAAGCCCAGTGCCACAAACTGCCCATTAAAGGCTTGGTTGTCGTCTTCTTCTTCATAAACCCCTCGCACTTAACTTGTTGATTTCAGTTTCTGAAACAACTTTTACCCGCAAGTTTTCATCATCTTTTTTTGATTTTTTTGATACTCAAGAAAAAAATATAGACACAAGAAAAACCTAAATCTCAGTTGAAACTTGTGATTACATCTTTTCTTGATTTGGATTTCTATTTCAATGAGGTTGATTCTCACATTATTAGGTTAAAAATTTCTGTGCGAATATCATACCTATTTCTCGATTTTTCGCCTCCGAAATTGGTCTGGTGATTGCGGGAATTCTCTTCTTCACAGGTAAATTTTCAGCTTCTTCATTACTTCTTTTTGGAGTTATTTTTTGTTTTGTTTCAAGTTTAGCTGTAATCTAATTTGGTTTTCTATTAGACAAAGAGACGAATCTATGCTACCCATTTCATCAAAAAGTTAACGTGCATGCAAATGAAAAAAACCAGGGAAGTCTAAGTGCTTAGAGTAGAAACAGTATTTCGTAATTTCAGTAACTACTAAGCCAATTAATGTGAGGAGAATTCAAAATGGAATAAATAATAACGCCATTCAGAAAATGTAAAGAAATTTTGGCTGAATTTGTAGTTTGGAACTGAAACTAACCTGAAGTTGATCTCCAGTTACTTCTTCCCTTGGTTTGAACCTAAAGTAAACTTTACTTTTCTTTTCAACAATTAACAATTGTAAATGCAAATTGTAGGGATAGAGATGGTGAAATTTATCTGAGAAATTTAACGGTGCAAAACTTAGCAGAGGGACCAATTAGTCTCTAGTTTGATTTCATGTATTATGATTTGTTGTTTTGTGGTACTCATCTGATTGGAGATTTGGGTTTTAGTGTTTATCTTGGAAGTCAGAAGCAAGCACACTTAGTGATCTAGATCACTAAAATCTGACTTGTTTCTTGTTATTCGGTAGTTTTTATTTTGCTTACAGGTTGTTGGAAATTTGAATAGAAATTAAGCTAGTTACAACCAATTTGTGAAGGGTTGTGTCTATTCATATAAACCCTTTCAAAGGATATGTCTCTCCACTAAGGGATGTGACTTTTCATGAAAGGATTTCTCCAAAAGTCAGATATAAACCTATATAAACCCCACATATTGTCCATTTCATGTGTGTTTTTTTTAGAGTCATGAAACTAGTACTAGAAATTTAAGAGTTTGCATGTGTCTTCAAGAGTTAAAGAAGAGTTTGTGCTACATCCATTCGCGTTCAATGTTCGGTGTTATCGAAGTGCTGCGAAAAACATTGAGGTATTGTTGAATGTTGGAGACATATGCCTTTAAATATGTAACAGCATTATATATAGGGTATCAAATGTCTTAAGCAAAGAGATTACTCGCCTCAATACACCCAAGTAAGTTTGTTTAAGTTTTGTGATTGATCATCTTCTTCTATCCCTCTTTTCTTGTTTTGTTGTTGGTATTACGAAATGTAATACATAGATGAAAACCGTGTTACAAAGAGTTGTAACGGATCGGTGGATAATACACGAGTTGTATTATTGGAGAATTGGTAACGAAGGTACCATACCCAACAGTCTTAAGACATTTGAATTATCTTTGTTACTGATTATGTATGTGTTTAATCTCTTAAACATTGAACCACGATCTGAATTTCGGTTTTGGTCGAAAGACATAAGAGATATTGTGCCTGATTTTTGAAGTAGTTAAATTTCAATTTATGCATTCAAAAATGGACGCCATCTGTTGGTTCAAAAATGTCTCAAGTGTGAGACATACGTTGCTTAGATGGATTGGGCATTGGCCTAGCTTGTCAGAAGGCAAATCTACCATGTACTCAAGATACAGTATGCAGCATGGGTGGCTGCTGTTTGGAACAACAGAAACTTGCCTAATGTGTTTTCAAGTTCTCCTGTTTATTCCCTCCGCACATGCATCTCTTCGGGTGATGGTTAAGTACATAGGGTTTTTGATCGACGGTTCTAGTCTTTTGAAAAACTGGAAAAGGCATCATTTAGGTATTGGTGTGTACTGTGACTTCGATTGGCCAAGGCTACACAGTTGCACACAAACGATGTATCTTTTCATGTGGCTGATCACGATAACTGCCCATGTGAATTTACGCGTTTAAGCCTTATTGCAATGCTTTTTCATGTCGTCGAGTATACGTGAATATTCAACATTCAGTATAGAAATGGATTTTGGTTTGCCATCCATTAGTAAGCGACTCGACTACAGTGAAACACATTCAGATCACTGTTTAACCACATGAAGTGTTGACAGGGAGGATTTAGGATCATTAAAAGAAGTGTATTCTTAATTCTTATGTATTTTAAGCCGTGGAGGGGATGCTATAAGAATGTGACAGTTGTCCCAACTATAGATCCCTTTTACTCTTGTCTATCAAGAGTTAATTAGTGAATTATCCCAAAATAGTATATTTTGGGTTGGTGTTTAATTCTCTGATCGAGGAAAGCATGATCAATGACGGTTGATTAGACGGACTGATGAAAGCAGTTTATATTTTTGAATTTGAAATGTAAACTTTTTGAATTCAAAAGATGCATGTTTTTGAAAGAGAATTCCACTAGGAAAAGATCTAGTGGCGAAGTGATGGAACCTCTTGGTTGGGATAACCGTCTCAGATAAATTTGAATTGACTTGAAAAGGCGTTATCAGATAGGACGTACGTCTGCTATATGTATGTGACTTTTCAAAACTCAATTAATTTAGAAATTGAATTTTCCTTTTGGCGCCCAAGGTAGGGCGATACTGAGAATGCAAAGAAAGAGAAAATGACGAATCTCTTCATTCCGGTATATCTAAGAATTATGGGGGAGGATGCTGGGTTAACATCCATCCTAGTTGTCTGATACACATGATGACAGCCACTTTGGATGATTAAAATTTTAGTTTAAATTTGAATCAACCTAGGGACAGTCCGTTGCCAAAAAAAAATTGATCAAATGGTTAACGGGTAATGATTGATTGATCATTTTGAGGTGGTTTGTGGAAAGAACGAAAATCTTCCATAAATTCGACACTCATTGGACAGATAACTAAAGGCAACTACGTCTTTGATTTGTAATTGTTTCTGTCTCTTATTACTGATCCATGGGAGAAGATATATTGGTCTTCATGGAATGCAATCAAGTAAATCGTTTTAGAGAAGGACAATGGGTTTGACGTTTCAAACTTAAGTGTGGAGTCTGGAAAACCATAATGCAGCGTGACACTAGTCCTTCGGTTTTGGAAGACAAGTCTTCTTGAAAAGACCTATACAGAATAGTTGGTGTATGGAATTCGATTTACAAATCTGCATGTTTTGTTAATGATTTGACTAAACCGAGCCTTGTTTACAACCACTGGTACTAGACTCATGGGAAAATAATTAATGGACGGAAAGGTTGGGTACTAAACAAGACCGACTGTATGATTTGACTGTACCTAGAGGTTTGGCATCCTCTTTGGTCGTGCATTAACTGTTGGTATTTTAGAATCAGATACCTTGCTGAATATTTGTATCGTTTCCTGTTTTCTCTCATATTTGGGATTTCCGTTCCCTAAAATTCTTGGGAACAAGGGATGTGTCTCTTTGTTTGAACCTAGGCAGTTAGTGGTTATTGTTCATTAATATAAATGAGGAGGATAAACAGAAACCTATATGGCAGAGTTTTGATCAGCGATCAGGTTTCGCAATGCCTGCATCTTACGTTTTAGAAGAATTCAACGAAATGTAGGTGTGCGAAATTAAAGTTTCCATTTCATGATGGGGACATCAATTCCAAAGTATCTGATGATATACTTGGATGTCGTCTCTGTGGTATGCTTTGTTTGGAGAATGGTTTCTCATTACTGGAGAATGGGAAACTTTGCCAATGTTGTATGTTGATCAAACTTAGTTAATTTGGATCAATATGACATGTAGGCTAACCAAGCCTAAATCAGATAGCCTGTCACATTAAGTGGTGCATCCAATAGAATATTTCAAGCCTCCATCCGCATCCATTGGTTGGGAAGTCCATTTAACGAAATATTGATGAGATATTTTTTGGTGCCCTGAATTGTGGGGGCAAGTACGTGAGATAAACAAATAGATCCAAGTTTGTTATTCACGGCGAAGGAAAATCTGCTTTCGGAAGTACAATAAATTTGGTATTTTTGGGACAATCGCCATAGAGGAATCTCCTAAGGGCGGCGTACCTTAGGACTGTGGGGGCCTTTGTACAAAAGAGCTAGTGTACCTAATAGATTGTACTCGTGTCTAGATTAGACATGGTAATATGCAGTAGTTAGTGGTGATTTAAAATCACCTTAAGAACTGTGTGTTTTATTGTAAAATGGATGTGGTAGCAAGGAAGCAATCCGAACAAAGGTTGATGATGAGATCAACTATTGATTCCGGATCTTTGAACGCAAAGTCGGATTAGAAGTAGGACCAACTTTGGAATTTCCTTGAGTATATACTAATGGCCAAAGTCTATGTATGCTAGAAATAGATTGTACTGATCAAACAATTATTTTGGAAGAAACACATAGTTTGAGATTATGGTATGTCTCGATAAATAGATCGACGATATAGTACCATAAAGCAATTGCTCTCAAATGCGCGCATCTAAAAGAAATAGTGTATGTGAATTGTATCAAGCCGGCAAATGATACGAATACTAGAGAGCGCATAATTGCGTCATCGAGGGAAATGAGATAGCCTATACAGAGTAGTATTTATAGCGGACACCCAACCTAGCGATTGGAGATCCCCATGATTATCTAGGTTCAAAAGGGACAACCAAGTTATAAATTTATACTTACCGGAACACTGTGAGAGATTGCTCTCTTTCCCATTTCTATGATGAAACAGTGTTGCTTGTCAAGAGAGAGGTTGAGAATTTTTCTTAGTGATTCCTATAGCTTAGTCTAATTAAGAAAAATATGGCAGGATACTTTCAAATAGGAGATCACCTATATGAGTGTGAAGTGGTGTCGCTTCTATGATAACTACAAGGCGAAGTTAATCTAGAGCACTCATGAAAAACCAACATCGTTCAGGGCTGAAATGAACACAACCGAGAACCGGATATGTAAGGAAATAAACTGTGTGATATCTATTGCATCGGTTTACATCATAAAGTTGGGCGGTTCAAGACATCGCGTTCACCGAACAACTAGTAAACCCAGTAGGTATTCACTACGGAAGATTCAAAGCCAAGCAGTGATGTTCCGCGCACAAACTCTTTTAGATTTGCATGAATTTCAATTCAATGTGGGGGATTGTTGGAAATTTGAATAGAAATTAAGTTAGTTACAACCAATTTGTGAAGGGTTGTGTCTATTCATATAAACCCTTTCAAAGGATATGTCTCTCCACTAAGGGATGTGACTTTTCATGAAAGAACTTCTCCAAAAGTCAGATATAAACCTATACAAACCCCACATATTGTCCATTTCATGTGTGTTTTTTTTAGAGTCATGAAACTAGTACTAGAAATTTAAGAGTTTGCATGTGTCTTCAAGAGTTAAAGAAGAGTTTGTGCTACATCCATTCGCGTTCGCTGTTCGGTGTTATCGAAGTGCTGCGAAAAACATCGAGGTATTGTTGAATGTTGGAGACATATGCTGCTAAATCTGTAACAACATTATATACAGGGCATCAAATGTCTTAAGCAAAGAGATTACTCGCCTCAATACACCCAAGTAAGTTTGTTTAAGTTTTGTGATTGATCATCTTCTTCTATCCCTCTTTTCTTATTTTGTTGTTGGTATTACGAAATGTAATACATAGATGAAAACCGTGTTACAAAGAGTTGTAACGGATCGGTGGATAATACACGAGTTGTATTATTGGAGAATCGGTAACGAAGGTACCATACCCAACACAGGTCAAACTTTTCTCATTCATCTATTTCCTGTACAAACTTCCTTGCTTCTTCCGATTTGTTATTGAGGTGGCTTAAGAGTTATCGTTCTTCTTTAATTGTTCTGTGGGTCTTTCTTATCCGGTTATATTGAGATTGTTAAGAATAAGTTTTGTGCTGTGAGATTTAGGTTTTTGTTATTTTATAGAGTGGAAATATCTTGCTACTGTGCAGAAAAAACTGGTGTTTGTGGTTAAATGCCCTTACGATTTCTTTACTTTCTCATCGGCATTTTTACGGTTAGATATCAAAAGTTTTGCGCTGTTCATACTTGATGATTTTTATAGAAATTTATAGCATTAAATTGACAATATCTCTATTGAATTTATAGCAGCAAGAAACACAACATCCAAGAATAAGCGGTTTCTCATTTACAGTCCACGCAGTTCAGGATTACCTGGTACTGTTACAGCATAGTCTTATCATAAATTACCAACAGAAGTAAAGCCTGAACAAAACAAAAGAAAAGCTTTTATTGCTCTAAAGTAATGTTTAGAGTGGTGGTGATAATGAGGCACAGCTTCAACTTATAATAGTTTAAAATATTAAATCTTAACTCAGACACTCATACATGCATAATGGGTCTGGGAACTGAATATACAACAAAATGCCGAGATATGTAGAAGAAGGCAGCAGACAACAAAATCCGCTTTCAGCTTAGCTAAATTCTTATAGGAATTAGTACAGAATAGTAGTGATGCAACAGACACTGGAAGCTTGTGTTTATGGGAGGAACTTCTAGTTGAGTTCTCCATCTCTAGAGAGTGCAGTCAACCTGGCAATTTACGTCAAGAATGAATGGAATTAGAAGCAGACTGCTCGTATGTATCTGTACGACAATTCTTCTTTTTCTCAGATGTTACTCATTGTACCAAACCAACCTAATTTGTAGCATTGAATTCATGCTTGATTGGGTAAGTATGTACGACTAGTTTAGTTGTTAGTGTTGGTTTAATCCTAATTTATCTACTTGGATTTTCAATTTGATACATAATGTGTGAAAAGTAATGAAACTGATGAAGTTGAATAGACATGGTGAAATTTGTATGAAAATGCATGGGAGATGCCATTTCTCAAAAGACTTATGAGTAGGTCTCAAGAAACACATAAAACCCGAAAGTTATAGTGAAGATGCGACATTTGCATTTTTACTTAAGACTGTTTTAGAGCTTATTACCGTTAAACCAATTCAAAATCAATATTGTGAGCATGAGGATCCAATGAAACATGATATAATTTAAAGTTTCTTATCTATTCTGAATGTGTAATTTTTTCACAAATCACAGGTAAACCAAGCAGTTGCTGATAACTTTTCATGCTGCGATTTTTTCCTGCATGCCAAGCAGGGGCAAAGAAAATGGCAATTTTTCGTGGAAGGACATTGTTTTTGAGAAAATTTTCATCTCTCTCGTCTCATCCTTTACGTGTTTGTATAGTTGGTAGTGGCCCTGCTGGTTTCTATACTGCTGAGAGGGTAAGATTTCATTTCATTGTCTCTCTTATCTGATTGATTTGAACTTGTAGATGGGTGCTTATCAAATCTGAGTTTAGGGTTCAAGTTTTTTGGGCAATTGTTTTGACTATTATTAACGAAGGAGTTGAATAATTTATTAAGGGTACTGATGTGATCTTGGTTATGGCGTTGTTAGTTACTGAAAGCACATCAAAAGGCAGAAGTTGATATTATTGATCGATTACCAACGCCTTTTGGATTAGTTCGCTCTGGAGTAGCACCTGATCATCAAGAAACCAAGGTTAATAAAACCCTAGAATTTCTCCATATTGTGTTTTATTCTTTTTGGTTTAGGGTAGTCAATTTTGCAGATTCTTGAATGCTAGTTAAATTTGCGTATGAAATGTTTTCTATGAATGATTAGTATATATCATTTGTGTAGTCTTTATATTTGAAGATCATGAAAGAAATTCGATATTTTTTGACCGTCTTTAACTCGAGCATGTTTGATAAATGGTCCTTTATCTCTTCAAGCAGTATATTTCTTTAATGATACTAACTATATGTAGCTTTTATATGGAGGAGCATATTGGTGACAATTAATTTTCTTAATAAAGCTTATTTTTACCAGAAATTTGCAACAGGTTGTGATCAATCAGTTTTCACGTGTTGGATTGAATGAAAGGTGCTCATTTTTTGGAAACGTAAATCTCGGGTCTTCGGTTTCTCTCTCTGAACTTCGCGAGATGTATAATGTGGTAAGATAATAGCTACAGGAGAAAAATGCCATAGATAAATTTTATTATCTTTTATTCTTCAATATCCTTTCCAACGGTAGTCCTCTTTCTTAACATCTTGAGGTAAATTGAACAGGTGGTGCTTGCATATGGTGCCGAAAGTGATAGAGATCTGGGTGTTCCTGGAGAAGTATGTCTCACACGCTATAAAGAGTAGTGCTCCGTCTGTAAATTGTATTATAGTCTGAGGATAGTTTGGGTTGTATAATTCTCTCTAAGAACTACGAAGTGTTAGCTTCAGACTGCCGTTGGTATTGATATTGACTGGTCAGTTTTCTTTTTTCCACATATATTTAGGGTTTGGCTGGGATACACTCAGCTAGAGAGTTTGTATGGTGGTATAATGGGCATCCGGACTTCAGCCAGTTAAAGCCTAACTTGAAGAGTGCTGAGACAGCAGTAGTTCTTGGTCAGGTATATTCAATTTTACGTCCTGAAGGTGCTAATCTGCAAATGTAAAGCTTGTATTCTAGTAAAAGTTGTTGTAGACTAACTGCATGGTATAAACATTTATGTATTTCTTTGAGTCTACCTGATCATGTCATATCTCTGCCCTGCTTCTAGAGGAGCATGTTGAATTAACATCACTGTACACTAGCCAAATGACTGTTTGAACAGAGGCACCAATTACAAAATGGTAAAGGTTATTAACATATAAGAGAATATAGGATAGTATAAATCTATATGTATTTTCTCTAAGGAAGAAAAAGATGCTCAAAGTAAGAATTTTTAGGGTAATTAGTTAAAGAGTTTGCGGTTAAAGTTTGATAGGTCGTTTACAAAAAGTTTCATATGTTACATGGCCAAATATATATACTGATTCACATATGGGTTTGTTGAGTTTCAGGGTAATGTTGCTCTTGATGTTGCGCGTATACTTCTAAGGCCAACAGCCGAATTAGCAACAACTGATATTGCAAACCATGCACTAGCCTCTCTGCAGGAAAGCTCTATAAGGTTCGGCTTGCTTGCTTTCGTATTCAATGCAATCATACATATTTTACATAATCCTTGTGACTTGTTTAAAAAGACATGCCTGTTAAATGGTTTACAGAAAAGTGTATTTGGTTGGGAGACGTAGACCAGCACAAGCAGCTTGTACTGCAAAAGAATTGCGTGAACTTCTTGGTAATTGCTGCTCATTTATGAGTAACCTTGTACGTAAACAAATACTTTGTGGATTGTTATTATAGTAGAATGAAAACATTTGATATTTGATGCAATTCTAAGTGTTTGAATATCCTATATTCTTATTATAGATGCTAACTTACAGTTACATAAAGACTTATGTACCTTTTTAAGCACCATAGCATATGTTTATGGTGTACCTTTCCTAGAAAAAGAATTAGGGAAGTACCATATTTGATATTTCACATCACGTTCCAGTTTTATATTAGTATCTTGAGAAAGGGATCCGTATTGTATTAGGGCTTCCTTCTGATTATGCTTATGGTTTTTGCGAGTCTATCTTGTCGCAGGCATTAAAGATCTGTATGTTAACATTCAAGAAGGCGATCTTATTAAATCACCAACTGACGAGGTGTGTATCGTTTTACAAGAAGCATATGCTGTTATACTTAAATTTTGTGTTCAACTTAATGACACATGAACATTCCCACTATGGAACTCTTATACTTCGTTTCTGATAATTTGGTATTGTCACTCTTCAAGGAAGAACTGAAGAACAGCCATATTCAAAGACGAGTTCACGAGTTGCTCTCCAAAGCTGCAATTTCTCAACCTCATCCTGTTCCAGGGCAGAGAGAACTCCATTTTCTGTTTTTCCGAAGACCAGATGAGTTCTTGAGTTCTCATGCTGGAAATGATCAAGTCGCCGGTGTAAATTTTGAGAAAACAGTTCTTAAAGGTTTGTTATATCGAAACAAGGGTCACAACTGTACTCTCCTGTGGTTTATAATGATTCCATAACTTAGATTTATTTGATTTCATTTCTTTTGTAGAAAATGGTGAATCTGGTAAACAGTCTGCTGTGGGTACTGGCCAATTTGAAGAAGTAGAATGCGGGTATTATTATCTAAACAAATTCAGTTTTATGTATCTGCAAGTTGTGATCATCCAATACAGAATTTGTTCACATAAAAACCAACTAGATGTAGTTGTAATACAATAGTTATGTAGGTCATGGAGATTTCATTACGTGTGCTTCGTTTTCATTGTGCAGGATGGTGCTGAAAAGTATTGGCTATAAGTCCGTGCCTGTTGATGGTTTGCCATTTGATCAACGTAAAGGTAAACAGCCATTTTTGAAATTTATGTATGTTTGAAAATAATAGGCAAACAATCTGGGTTAAGAAAATTGAGTTCTGATGGTTTTGTAAATCGAACTGGAATTTGATATAAAACCTTCTTTTCTTCTTTGCTGCCTCTCTTTAGCGACTCTTGTCTCTGACGTAATTCCCTATCTATTCAGTCTATTGAATGCGCAGTTAACACTGCTTATAAGTTTGTGTTAGTACTCTTTCTTACCATCCCCATCAAATGTTTTGTCAGGTATCTTTCCTAACTTTAGAGGCCGAGTTCTAAGCAATGCATCAGTTCTTGATAAAGGGTTGTACGTTGTGGGTTGGTTGAAAAGAGGACCCACTGGGATAATTGGAACAAACCTCTACTGTGCCATAGAAACAGTAAGCAAATCTTTCCTTCTTAGTTTGAAGTTTTCTTGTCAACAGAGTTTATTTTTAGTAGTATATTCATTCATAACATTGAAATGTTAACTTAAACGAGATTTTATCAGGTTGACAGCATATACGAAGACTTGGAACAAGGAGTTTTGACAACACCAACCACGCCAAAGCCTGGCAGAGAAGGGCTTCTTCAGTTACTTGACAGCAAAAATGTTAAGTTTGTGCCACTTAGTGGCTGGGAGAAGATCGATATGAAAGAGAAGCATGAAGGCAGTCAGAAAGGAAAACCAAGAGAAAAGATCACCACATGGAACGAACTATTAGAAGTTGCCCATGCCTAAACCTTGGCCAGGAATGACAATGCTATATCTGACTTCTGAACTACAACTGTGAATCCACTTATTTTTTTGCTGAACCATAACTGGTTACAGAAACAAGTTTTGGACTAAATTTTATACAAATTACAATTTATATCTAGTCATTTGCTGGGTTTTACCTGGTGATTTTAAAGATAACAAGTGAAGAACCAAACTTTGAAATCATCGAATAAAAATCATTTACATTAAACACTACTCAATTTCTCCAATACCCCATCAATAGAAACCCCAAACTGTGCATCAACTTCATCAGCAACATCATTTTCACCCAATCTTCTGAGCCCTTTACTCAAAATCCTAACAACATATTCATCAACACTTACACCAGATCCCCACTCCCCCTCTTTCATCAACCTATAAACCCTAACAACAGATTCCTTCCTACCAGCAGAAATCAAACCCTTAATCAATCTAGAAAGTCCTCTATCATCACCCATCAAAACTTCAAACTCCAACTCAGAAATAACACTATCAATCTCTTGCATCATTCCATACTTACTCAAAGCTGATACAATATCAGCATAAAGAGAAACATTAGTCTTCACATACAAATCTGATTTCACTTCAACAAACACTTTCATAGCTAGCTCACAGTGACCTTGTCTAAGCAATTCACTTAGCGAAGCTAATAAATCATTTTTGATTAAACGAGAGAGATTTTTTGAAATGATTTCATTGATTTTGAGTTCATCTCCTTTTGCCCTTTTAAGTGCTTGAACTGCTTGCATCGCTTCTGTACTTAAACTTCTTCCTTTAACTAATGGACCTCTATTGTTTCTGGGTCCACATCTTACTGTTGTAGAGTTTCTTCTAATGGTGGGTGTGTTTAATTTTGTTTTCAGAGATAATAAGGAAAGATTTGATTGCAGAGATGAAGAAAACATTTCTAGTGAAACTGAGAGAGGAGGCAGAGAAGAGAGATGAGTAATGGATATATTATAAACAGATAAAATTCTTTTCAAGGACTTTACTGCCCTTTATTTCACAGAGATCTCAGGTTCGAGTCATGGAAACATCATCTTGCTTGCAATATTTTTTGTGTACTCTGAACGTTGCCAGGGTGGAGGGAGTTGCTGCTGCATTTACAAGTGACCAAAAGGTGGTTGGTTTGTGATGCTGCTGGATCAAAAATACTCGTGAAATGCTCATATTTGTACATAGTTTTCTGATTGTATGGACATCTAACGTTCGTGGTTATATGTAAAAAAAGGTGTTACATCCAACAATGTGTTTCCAATGCTCATGCATCTGCAAAAATGTATGATGTTCTTTACACGAGCTTATGCTTATAGAGTTGGAAATTGGAACGAGGCTACTAGAGCCTATTAACATGACTAACTGCTGAACTGACCCAACCTTTAATCCTTGAAATCGCGTGTATAACTGAAGGGTCGAGTCTAGATGCAATATTGAGACATGAGCGTATCATGTAGACGAGAATCAACACAAAACCCAATTGGAGATTGGCTTTGAAGGTTTCGAACAAGGTTAGAAGTAAAGAGAATAGCTCATAAACATCGACCAATACGAACAACAAGAGAGTAAGAAAAATGGCAAATACGAGACATAATAGAATTAGGAACATGCATAAAAGAAGGATGCAAGAGATGAAAGAACCATGGATAAAAGCAAGGAGAAGGAGATCCAAATTTGGTATCATGTTTGACAGGAAAAAAAATGAACAGAATATATCATGTGCTATGAATTTTGTGGGAAGTGCCTTTTATAAAATATGAGGTTTGTGGAGTTGAATTCATTTGTAAGATATGCAAGTTCTCTCCTTTTGGATGGTTATATTCTTTGTGTGTTTGCAAATACAAGGACAGCATTTGTTCTGTCCTTTCCTTTGGTAATACTTGTACCAAGTTACTTTTACAGGGACTCAAAAGCTGATACAATATCAGCATAAAGTGAAAGTGTGAAACACTAGTTTTTACATATAAATCTGATTTGACTGCAAAAAAAAATGCTTCCATAGCTAACTCACGATATGCCTGGGACTGACGATGATGGCCTGAAAAATTGCTACATTGTTTACATAAGAAGTCGTGATGGTTATCTCATAATCATCTGATTGCCTGAGACATGTGCAGATACTACTATGATAACAACTTTGTGTGCATAGTCCCAGAAAGACAATCCAGAATTGAATTGATGATTCAATATAATATGCGCAAAAATAAAAGGAGGATTCAAATTGAAATTTCATCTTCTGCTAGTGGTATAGTGATATTCTAATGGTACAAGAGTGAAGTAATGGCTAGATGGTATTAGAAAGCAACACGGGGTGCTTAAAAAATAAGAACGGCCTTCAATAACACCCAGATAAAGCGACTATCAACAAAATCAGTGCTAGACCACTATGTAAAAGCACTCTACCTACATAGGTAAGAAAAACAAACATTGCTGTAAGAAAAATTAAAAAAATTGGGCCCCGACAATTCGAGGCTCTGGGCAATGGCCTAGCTGCCTAGTCTATAAGATGGTTCTGTTCAGGTAAGTGGTGAAATAACATCCAGATTGTTCTTAATCAACCATTGACTGGGGTACATGGACAAAGAAGCTTCTAGAGGGAGATGCCAAACCAGAATTCTCGAGCAATCATCCGGAAAACCTTCCATTTGGGATTCATCTTCAACTAATTGCTCAATAAATGTGCTCACCTGCATAATCAACAAACATAGAATAAATCTAACTTCCATGTCTGGAATGTATTCTGCTATGTGCGTGTGTGTAAGAGAAAGAGCTCACCTGTATGACTTCTTTGACTTTGTGAAGCTGCCTAATAGGTTCCAGCATTGGGCGACGCCATCTCTTGGGGTCCCACAATATTGTACTATTAAAGGCAAGCCCCGAGATAGGAGAATGGAATCTCCGAAGTCTTCGGTTCCTATCAGTTGTGTGCCATCCGGTTATTTGGCTTGCATTGCAAACAGGAGCTACCACCGTGGCTTTACTCTTGCTATTTGTTAACATGGCAACCGGCCATGTGCCGAAACGACTGCAACCACAGGAGATAGGTGAGAACTTTAGAAAGACAAAGTTTAAGAGCATTGCTAGCTGGATGTTGTATCTATAGCCAATGAGTGTAGTAGGCCTCAATAATTTAGTCCAACAGGAGTAATAGGCGCAACAAGCCCCAATTTCCTCTTTAAAAGTACCTATTTCTGTTGTTTTAGAAAACAACCTCAACAGAGAAGAATTTAAAAAAAAAAAAAACTACTTCAACAGCTGGATTTCACACTTTTACTTCCATTTTTTAGGAGTTAGATACCACCAACACTTCCAGAAAAAAGTGTGTTGTTAGAACTCCGTCAGGTAGTCTTCTGAACCCAAAGGGACGCGCATAAATTATAATAACATGATTACTTTTTCCACCATTCTAATCAATAAATCCATAATAAATAAGCAAAAATTTGAATAGACACCAAGCAAATATTAAAATAGACACCAAAAATTGAGCATATCATAAAGTACTATTTATCATATCACTTTCGTCATTCATTTCCAAGTTTTTAGCTAGCTAATATTCACTTAGAAGCTTAGCAATTTAGGAAACTATTAGAGAGCATTATTGAGAAATATTTTGAGGCATGTAGGACAGATCAGCCGCACACTGTTTTGAAAGTTTTACACATTAAATGTGGCAGAAATCCTGATTCATCAGCCCAAACATAACCATATGGAGTATCGAAAAACTTTATAGAGTTCGCATTAATTGCATTTTCAATGTTGAAAGAGAAATTAAAGACAAAACAAACATCGGAGGGGAGGTAAAATAGAGCAACAACATACAGTAAAAGAAGATATACTTCCTGTTCCTCTCTTGTTTCAGTAGATTCGGATATTAGACACGATTAATGTTTGAAATAAATCTTAAGGAATTTGACAAAATTTGCTGTCTTCGAGTTTTAGACGAGTGAAAGGATGCAGTCCATAAACTAGTGGAATAAAGATTCACATTAAAAGAAAGAAAGAAAGAAAAAATCTCCCTGTACCTATGTCTCCTCCCCTATGAACTCCAAAAACTGAAGGAAGTCAATAAAAGCAATAAAAAAGGATATGAGCAGTGGTCATTCCCGGAGATGAAAAAGAAGGTGTTCTGTAACAATCTAAACTTTGAGGACACCTGATCATGACACATGGTTTTCAGGTCTCCAAATCGATTGTGCCATCATGAATCAAGAAGGTATTTTCTATCATATCCATCGTAAACCAAATGAAAGCATGAAAAGTAAATAAACAATAGAAGTTACAAGGAAGACGCATAAAGAGAAAAGTTTAGTACCTGATCTTCCTCATTTGCTCAAAAAGCTCGAGAGTATACACATTATTGTCGTCTGCGAAGTACACGATTCCATCAAGATGATGCGTTTCAATGTGCGACAAAGCCACATTTTTTTGGTGAAGACCTCTGTTCCTTGTAGTGGTTTCATTCTCATTGCACACAAGATGTCTATACATAACCCTAGTTTTCCTTAAGATATCAGCTGTTTCTGGCGACTGTGACGGCATCTCCACCACTATCCACAACAGTGGTGCTTGCACCAGCTTAAGTGTCTGACCCAAACGATTCAGATAGTAGGCTTGAAATGGTCGAGCATATGTAGAAGTAACAATTATCAAAAGCTTCCGGTACACAGAATCTGAATCCTCAATAGTCAGTTTAGTAGAGGAGTTAACACCAGAAATTTCATCTATCATATCCCGCTTATCTGCTAATATCTCTAGGCTAGAGTTTTCCTTCGGTAAAAAATTCCCTAATCCTTGTTTCCTGCTTTTGAAGGTACCATCGTGCTGATTAACATTTCCAGCCACTGGGATGGCATCGAATAAGAACGTTTGATTCTTCGACATAATATTTTCGGAAAAGTTGGAGAAAAGGGGCATGAAACCAAAGAAAATACCAATTGAAAAGAAAATGAAAAATTTGAAAAATGCTCTTCTCCAGAACGACACCTTGGATTTTGACCTCTCCAAAGACCTGGATGATCTCTGTGTGAAAATACCAAGAAGAACAGCTTGAAGTCTATACAAAATTGGATTAGACTCCATCAAACCCAAAATTTTAGTCAATAATCCTACTGATGGAATGTGGTTCTGAGTAGTATTAGAAGACTTGGACAAGGGAGAAGGCACTGAATGAGCCTCCCCATTAGTTGCCCTAGCTTGTGGCACCGGCGACAACGTTCTTCTAATAGTAGACGCCATTTCAATAAACCGCAATCAATTCACTGTTATTTAGTATTCAATCCCACTTTAAGAAACACAAATACATATATCCAAACAAGAATCACTTCATCCAATCCAAACCCCCAAGTTAATCCTTCATTTCCATGTCTTAAATTTAAGATGCCAGTTATCATCCAATCACTGAAATTCTCATAAAGGGTTTCCTTACATTACAACAGAATAACTAATTAAGATTGAGTAACGAGAATTTCTCTATCTATTCCCAAAAATCTATTTATCTGGTGAAAACCCATGTCAGAAATTATCATCCAAATGGACATAAAGGCTGAAACCCAACTAAACCCATCATTTAAACAACCAAATCAGACCCAACTGCTCACTAAAAAACAAGATCTCTAACTGAAAGAGTACAGAAACCTAGTGTTTTCAGAGATATGAGAAAGAAATAAAAAGAAGAACTTTACCAGTAAATGAGTGATGGGTTTTTGTATTAGTTTGGAGTAGTAAGTAATACTGAATCCCCACTAATCACTTGATTCGTGTTCTCTATTGCAGAATCTTCCACTGTTCTGGATCTTGTTGTTTGTAAAGTTCTGAAATTTCTTTTCTGCTTTACCCAATTTATTGGTCTCCAAAGAAGAGAGATGGGGAAGAAAGAGATTTCTGAATCTAGTTTGAGTGTTTTTTTACAGAGTAGGAGACCAATGGAGGAGGAAGAAGAGGAGAGAGTGTTTTTGTCTTCCACTGTTGTTTTTTCTCTTCCTCCCAATCAAAAAACACCGTCGTGTTGGTTTTCCTTTTGTTTGGTTATCTTCAAGGTAGTCCATTTCGGATTTCGGATTGTCTCGGTCGACACCGAGACACTGGTACAACTTTGTTTCGAGGAAATTCCGTTTTAAAATCTCGGTAAAATCTCGGTTTCATATTTTATATCCTCGTATCGATAATCACTTAAAAGAAACATAGTATTAGTAAATCTGGTTATTCACCTTCCTCATCATCAACACCAAATAATAATTTTAGCTCAAAAAATTCAAACACAACAACAAGCAATAATACTAGTGAGTGAATTAATCTTTTTAATTTTTGTACGTGAGATTAGTCCACTCAATTTAAAAAGAAAAAAAAAATCCTGCCAAGACAAATCAATTCCGACCGAAAAACGCGTTTCCGGCCGAAATTTTCGCAAAGATTTCGTCCGACCGAAATTAACAAAATCGTGTATTCTTGAACGAAATCCGGAATTTCGCCGAAATTTCGGCCGAAATGACCGAAATCGACTACATAGGTTATCTTGTGTTCTGGAACTTAAGGAACCATACTTGATTTCATATCCCAGTTCCAGTCAAACAAATTCTTATTAGTTAACTACTCGCGGGCCGCGGCTAACTCCTATAGTTTTCTAATCTAGCATCTTGATTGAGACTAAGTCCTATAGACTAGATTTGGTCTCTAGATTAACACTAGTTCTCTCTCCTAGCAATTGCTCGCATGTGAACCAATAACAAGATAGTTGCGTTGAATGGTTCAGCGCAATCAAAATTACATTTTCGCGGAATGGTTCAGCAGGGAAGAATATTCTAGGGTATCTGCGCTGAACCATTCAGGGCTGAAGGTCTACGCTGAATGGAAGCGCACAACCCCTCTGCGCTGAACCATACAACGCAACCCGAGTTTGACATTTTTTTTCCTACACCTATTTTACACCACCAACGGCTATTTTTTTCAAATTTTGAATTTTGAAATGTTCCATTTTTTCCTACACCTGGTTTACATCACCAACAACTATGCTTTCGATTTTTGAATTGTGAAATGTTTGACAATTTGTTCCAATGGTTGTTTGTTTCAAAATTTGAAAATTTACCAAACTAAGGAATTCTTTCACTACATTGCAAAACAAGGTTATAATGTTTTTTGAAGAAATTAAAAAAGTACATTGAAATTAAAATTCTACTTTTAAATTAACTTCTAATTAAAACTTAAAAATGAACTTCTAAATAACTTAATCTAGGGGATAGGTTCTAAGCGATTACGGACCAAAATCTCGTTCTTCCATATTTTGTAAGGGGATTTCTCCCAATCCTCCACTTTATTCATATTTTGGCGTAGGATCTTCAAGTCAGCTTTTTATTTATTGTGTTTGTGCCAAGATTGTAGAATTTTCCATTGCTTCTTAAGGTATTCTTCCTTTGTTTCATACTTGGCAACCCTTTGTGCTTGCGCTTTTTCAAGAAGTTCGATGAGCTTATCCACTTTGTCATCTGCTCTCTACGATGTTTTAGCCTCACGAGCCCTTCGTTTGGAAGAATCTCTCTCTGCACCTCTAACATCATCTGTTTGTTCGAAATAACGTCCCCTACGTGATAGTCTGAGGTTTCAGAACCAGGAGTAGATGGTGAGCTACCAAACATTGACATATCCGCCAAATTTTCATTCATAGTTACTGGAGCGGAAGTACCAGCTTCAGTGTCTTGAGTAGGTTGAGTGTTTTGAGTAGGTCCATCATCATTATTCACCTCTGGATTGTAGTCTGGTTGATAGGTCTTCAGGAGCTGAAAAACCGATTCATGCCCCAAGGTTTCTTAACTTTTGTTTCATAATTCTGTTTTCCTTCGCGGTACTAGGGAAAAAATGTATTGTCTCGCTCTTTAGAAAAAGGAAAAAAATACATCAAAAATATTTCAGGTCCTTACATAATCGGGTACCGTCTATCCCGTAGGTCTGTTCCGGAAGTAGTGTCTGATGTGCGAAATATGTTTCCTCGCTTATGATCTCAACGTGTTACTGAAAAAGCGGGGGTCTAACAACCTCACCTAATATTTCGCTTAGGAAATATGTATGGACAAACTCCAATATAATTCCAAGAGAATCAACTAGACAGTCAGACTCAATCAATGGAAATATATTCAAGAGAATTATATCTCAATTTCTTAATTCAATCTGCAATCAAACAAATAGGAATTCGCGTGGCTGATTGAATATAAGAAATAACTTGGACGGTATCAAAAACCAATATACAAGTGTCAATCAATATAATCAACAACCAAAGGATGGATTCACAATTGATTGAACTGACGTACAACCTGTGATATTTCAATTATATAAACAAATATAATGTGGAAAAGAAATACACAGACACCAGAAATTTTGTTAACGAGGAAACCGAAAATGCAGAAAAACCCCAGGACCTAGTCCAGATTTGAACACCACATTGTATTAAGCCGCTACAGACACTAGCCTACTCCAAGTTAACTTCGGACTGGAATGTAGTTGAGCCCTAACCAATCTCACACTAATCAAGGTACAGTCGCGTTCCTTACGCCTCTAGAACCACGTCGGATTTTGCGCGCTTGATTCCCTTAGCTGATCTCACCCACAACTAAGAGTTGCTACGACCCAAAGTCGGAGACTTGATAAACCAATTTGTCTCACACAGAAAAGTATATTGAATAGATAAATCTGTCTCCCACAGATATACCTATGAGTTTTGTTCCGTCTTTTGATAAATCAAGGTGAACAGGAACCAATTGATATACCAGACTCATATTCCCGAAGAACAACCTAGAAATATCAACCACCTCACAATAATCTTAATCGTATGGTAGCGAAACAAGAAATTGTGGAATCACAAACGATGAGACGAAGATTTTTGTGACTACTTTTTATCTTGCTTATCGGAGATTAAATCTCGAGCAAATCTTAGAGAAGATAGTACTCAACACGATAGAAAACAGCAAGATCGGAACACACAACTACAGAGAAAATAGTTGGGTCTGGATTCACAATCCCAATGAAGTATTTAAGTCGTTAACCTATAGGGTTTTGGAAAAACCTAAGGTTAAAGGAGAATCGACTTTAGTCGCAACTAGTATCACACAGGAGGTGTGGGGATTAGGTTTCCCAGTTGCTAGAGTTCTCCCTTATATAGTCTTCAAATCAGAGTTTGTAATCAATGTTACCTTGGTAACAAAGCATTCGATATTCACCGTTAGATCAAAACCTAATTAGACTCAAGCTAATATCTTTCAACTGTTAGATCGAACTTAACTTGTTACACACAAATGAAAAGTGACTTCATTTAGATATGAGTAACCGTACCTAAACGTGTACACCTTGTTGGCTCAACAATAGTTAACCGAAGTTAGCCATATGAGCAATTTCATATCAACCATATTCATCTTAACCATAACTAGTTCAAATGACTCAAATGAAACTAGTTCTAAAGTTGTTCAATTGTTTGTATTCTCATAGAAGTATACAAGACACAATCGAAGCAAAATCAATTTTGATTCCCTCGAATCAATTCATGAACATTATAGCCACGGTTTTCAAAAGATTGCATTCCTTAATATATAAATATATTAGTTTATGAATAAACCGATTTTAGAACATAACCTACTCAAGTATGCAAACAGGTACGCATACATAAGTGGTCGGACTAAGTTTGGGTTCGCCAGTATGCGAACGGGTAAGCATACCTTCCAAACTCAGTTGAATTTCCTGAACTTGAAACTCACGCCAGTACGCATGTCGGCATGCAAATACTAATTTCCTAGACTTTCATTAACCAACCAGTACGCATACGGATATGCATACTATGGTTCCCGGACTTGGAATAACTTGCAATAGTTAGCATACAAGTACGCATACTGTGTTATATCCAATCATGGTTATTTGTTCAAAACTCCCATTTCAATCATTGAAACATTCTTAGAAGACGGCAATAGCTGTCTCACACAAACTATTAGCTTCAAAGCAATTTTCAAGTGATCGAATGATCAATACGAAACATTCCGAATCTACATCAAATGAATGTCTCACACAAATCATGTAAGATGTTACAAGGCGATTTTCACATGATCATTTTTTGACTTTCGTCAAGAATATAAGATGAACTTGGTCAAAGCGAAAGCTTACCAACACATATTTCGAGAAATGTGTAAGCGAGTTAAACTCAGCTCGAAATATCAAATATGTATAATCGAACTCTATATAGCTATACGACTTTTGTCTCAAATAGGTGATAGAGTAGATAGACTTTTGAATGATAGATGAGTTCACGTCTCCACATACATTTTGTTGATGAAGTTCCACAAACTCCCCTTAGTAGTTCTTCGTCTTCAATCGATGAATGTCGTGAAGTCTAATGCTCAACTACATTTTCTATCTTAATCCGAGACTTATCTATAAGTAGACTAGAATCAAGACTTGTAGTTTTGGAAACTAAACTTGACAAACAAGCTTGAGATAGCAATGCTTGCGAGTTCGACCGAAAAGTGCTCTAACAATCTCCCCATTTGTCAATTTTAATGACAAGACTATCAATACATATGGATTACAAAATAAATAAACTTTGTAGCTTCTCATCCAAATGCTTGATTTCCTTGGTTCTTCAACATTACTCGAAATATTCGTCACTTCCAAGTACTCCAGTGATTCTGAAGGTGTTCAACTCAGCATCATAGTAGTTGAATATTCGTAGCTATAACAATGAGAAAACAATAGCTCTCAATCATTGTTATACAGTGTCATAGTATTATCACACAACATCAAAGTCCAATTGTATCACAACTTTGACAACAATACTATGGTGATATGTATCACTCCCCCTTAGTCAATACTTCATCTCATATGAAACCCCCCCCCCCCCCCTTACATAATGATTCGTAAATCATATGTATTTGTAGTGTGAACTACACATTAATTGTCCCCCTTTTTGTCAATATAAATTGGAAAATGTACGAAAACTAGTGGGATCATAATGAAATTCTCATAGAGATTCTTCATGACTAAAAGAATACATATCAACTTTGTTTAGATGCAATCATGTAGTCGAAACTAAATGCATTCATCAAGGAGTTCATAAAGATACAAGAAAACTCCTACAATATTCCACAGCCGCACTCCCCACAAAGATTTGACAATTAAACACAAGTGCAATTAAGAACTCCCCCCCATAAAATGTCATTCCCGAAAGAACAACAAGAGCGACCTTACTTTTACAAGAAAAAAAGGATATCTTTGGACATTAACAAATTACATGAAACATGAATTTGTATCCAGAAGACTCAATTAAATTAACCACAAGAGAACTCATGATTAATTTAATCGGAAATGCTCAACATAAGAGAACTTACGGATCCGCACAGTGCTTTCACATAGAAGTGGATCAGGGAAAGATCAATACTGCGGAATATACAAAGATTCATTCTATTTTTCATCAATATTTGCATAAAGACATATAATAGACTTTATCTTTGCGATCAAAAGATCATCCTATCATCCATCAATATTTGCATAATGACATGATAGGCTTAACTTTTGACATATATGGGACAATCATAGTTCACGGACGCAAACACACATATCCCATAACAATTTTTGCAGTATATAAAACCAATAAAGATTAATACTGCAAAATCATCTTCCAAATAAACTTTAGAATTTAAAATAAATAATTCTAAAAACATTGCAAGATGAAAATCGTTGGCAATAGCTATGTGTACTCACAATAATTGATATTTCAAACCCTAGTTATCCTTCTTAAAACACAAGAATAAATTTTCATAAGAAGTTTCCTAGACAAAATAAATTTAAGCAAGAACCAAAAATCATTTCACTTACTTTGAAGACTCTTCTCATATTCCCTATAATCATCAAGTTCATCTTCGATTAAATCAATCCTGAATTCAAGATTATCTATCTTGTCTTCAAGTCTTTTGATGTAGGATTCTAGTTCACTCTTCAACGCACGTACTTGCTCCAAGACAAGATTCATGGTTAATGAGAGTTTATCAAAATGAGAAACAGTAGGGTTTCCATCAGAGGATGAATCACGTTTATCTTGACACATCTCATTATCACAGTCCATACATCATCTTCTTTACTGGAAAGACTTAAAGAGGACATGATAGAGAAGGTAAATGAAATGCTTGCTTGAGGGAAAGGAATCTCTTATTAAAAAGAAGAAGGGATGAGATAAATTTCCAAAAATACCTTTGACAAAAACCCTAACAGAAACTTAAAAAAGATAGGAAAAACATCCAAGTTCAGAAACGGTTCTTAGCTTAATAACCAAAGCTAGAGCAATTTAGGGAGACACATGAACAAGTCAGCAGAAATCTTTTCACATCCCTCTTGGAGATTATTGTTCTTATCCACGGGAAAATAGACAAGAACAATCTTCAAACTTACAATGATTAATTTCTCCCACCTAAAGAAGGATCTTGAGGTTTCACAAGAGAGGAGGATGATTTTGTTAAACCTTGTTTCAGATTCCTCTTCGTGGAATGAGAATCCGAAGAGGATATTTTTCTTCCCTTAATTTTTATGAACAGACTGTTCATCGATTTTTGCATACTATGAATGGTTCTCAAAATCTCTATAGAAAATGACATAGATTCCTTATGAGATTTATTTTTCTTCTTCTGAAAACGTGATTTAGAAGAAGTTTTTTAGGAACCTTTGTGCAATCCGTTTCTGGGTAATCCTGATTTTTATTCAAGGTATACTCACGATATGTTGTGAAGTTAACGATGTCTTTCCCATCTTGAGAGAGATTAGAACATGACACGATTACATGAGTAATATGCTGATTTGATTTGCTAGAACTTATCGAGGAGTATCTATCTTTCTCTTTATCATAACAATTGCGAGAAGTCGCATTTTCTTGTCTTAATGTTTTCAGTTGACATCCAGATTTTCAATCCTTTTAATCCAGACTTCGTTTTCCAGTTGAAATTTTCTCTTAATCAAGTTGAGATGTTTGGTCAAGAGATCGAATTTTTCTTCTAGAGAAGTTTGATTGTTTATCATGGAATAATCAGAGTTGTCGGAAGAACAAGGGTGATTATCAGCAAAATAAGTGAGAAACCTTTCACAGACTTCTTCCTCTGGACAGTATCAAGAGTTTCCATCCATTCTTTGGTTATCTCACTCTTTTCCTTATCAGGAACACCAAAAATGTGATGATCACATTTGTAGCACATGGAATAAGTTCCATTATCATAGTTATTGTGAACTTTCTTATCCATTACATTGATTGAGGAATATTTTTTACGAGACCTTCTTTTTCTTCTCCTAAGAGTTTTCTTTAACTGTTGTACATACAGTGAAAGAGTAGAATTAAAGCAATTCTCATCCCTCAGATCAATCAATTTTGGACACAAAGAACTTACATCAGAAGTAACAACGGAATTGAAACTCATTCGAAGTTTTTCTGTTTTACTAAGTTCAAGATAAAAAAATCTTTAGTTTTCCTACCAGAGAATTTCTGGATAGAGTATCAAGGTTATTTCCTTCAACGATGGCATGTTTCTTAGAATCGTATTTGGCTGGCAACGATCTGAGAATTTTCATAACAATGTCTGTTTTAGAAATAATCTTACACAATGCAAAATATGCATTAACAGTTTCAGACACTTTGTGATTAAACTCATCAGATGAATCTTCATCAGCCATACGATGGTTTTCCCAATCGGAATTTAGGTTTTGAAGCCTAGCTTCCTTTTCAGAGATATTCCCATCGAATACAGTTTCTAAGGTATCCCACACATCTTTAGACCGAGTGCACGTAGTCACATGGTGCTGAATATTTGGGTAATGGTATGTAAGGTAGCATTTAAACCGTCAGAATTTTGCTTTGCAGTGAGAATCTCGTTAGGTTCATATCTACTAATATCCTTTGCAATAGAGATACCGTCTAATATAACCATTGGAGGATTGTAGCCATTAACAACATAAACCCATGATTGAAAATCACGCGCTTGAAGAAATGCATGCATAACAATTTTCCACAATAAGTAATTCGAGCCATCGAAGACTGGCGGTACGTTTATAGAGATAGCACTTATGTCCATAGAGTCAGATCGATACAAACACAGACTTATAAGGTCTTAAACATGTTTGCATGCTCTAATACCAATTGAAAAAGCGGGGATCTAACAACCTCACCCAATATTTCGCTTAGGAACCCCGTATGGACAAACTCCAATATAATTCCAAGAGAATTAACTAGACAATCAGACTCAATCAATGGAAATATATTCAAGAGTTATATATCAATTTCTTAATTCAATCTGCAATCAAACAAATAGGAATTTGCGAGCCCGATTGAATATAAGAAATAACTTGGACGGTATCAAAAATTAATATCCAAGTGTCAATCAATATAATCAACAACCAAAGGTTGGATTCACAATTGATTGAACTTACGCACAACCTGTGAGATTTCAATTATATAAACAAATATAACGCGGAAAAGAAATAACACAAACATAAGATATTTTGTTAACGAGGAAACCGCAAATGCAGAAAAACCCTGAGACCTAGTCCAGATTTGAACACCACACTGTATTAAGCCGCTACAGACACTAACCTACTCCAATTTAACTTCGGACAGTAGTGTAGTTGAGCCCTAACCAATATCACATTGATCAAGGTATAGTCGCGTTCCTTACGCCTTTAGAACCACACTGGATTCTGCGCACTTGATTCCCTTATAGCTGATCTCACCCACAACTAAGAGTTGCTACGACCCAAAGTCGAAGACTTGATAAACCAATTTGTCCCACACAGAAAAGTCTATTGAATAGATAAATTTGTCTCCCACGGGTATACAGTACCTATGAGTTTTGTTCCGTCTTTTGATAACTCAAAGTGAACAGGAACCAATTGATATACCAGACTTATATTCCCGAAAAACAACCTAGAAATATCAATCACCTCACAATAATCTTAATCATATGGTAGGGAAACAAGATATTGTGGAATCACAAACGATGAAACGAAGATGTTTGTGACTACTTTTTATCTTGCCCATCGGTGATTAAATCTCGAGAAAATCTTGGAGAAGATAGTATCAACACGATAGAAAACAGCAAGATCAGAACTCGCAACTACAGAGAAAATAGTTGGGTATGGCTTCACAATCCCGATGAAGTCTTTAAGTCATTAACCTACATGGTTTTGGAAAAACCTAAGGTTAAAGGAGAATCGACTCTAGTCGCAACTAGTATTACACATGAGGTGTGGGGATTAGGTTTCCCAGTTGCTAGAGTTCTCCCTTATATAGTCTTCAAATCAGGGTTTGCAATCAATGTTACCTTGGTAACAAAGTATTCAATATTCACCTTTAGATGAAAACCTGATTAGACTCAAGCTAATATCTTTCAACCGTTAGATCGAACTTAGCTTGTTACATATAAATGAAAAGTGACTTCATTTAGATATGAGTAACCGTACCTAATTAAACGTGTATACCTTGTTGGATCAACAATAGTTAACCAAAGTTAGCCATATAAACACTTTCATATCAACGATATTAATCTTAACCATAACTTGTTCAAATGACTCAAATGAAACTAGTTCTAGAGTTGTTAAATTGTTTATATTCTCATAGAATTATACAAGACACAATCGAAGCAAAATCGATTTTGATTCACTCGAATCAATTCACGAACATGATAGCCACGGTTTACAAAAGAATGCATTTCTTAATATATAATTATATTAGTTCGTGAACAAACCGATTTTAGAACATAACCTACTCAAGTATGCAAATGGGTACGCATACCTAAGTGGCCGGACTAAGTCTGGGTTCGTCAGTATGTGAAAAGGTACGCATACCTTCCAAACTCAGTTGAATTTCCGGAACTTGAAGCTCACGCCAGTACGCATACTGGTATGCAACTAAGTTCCCGGACTTGGAATAACTTGCAACAATGACCATACATTTACGCATACTGAGCTATATCCAATCATGGTTATTTGTTCTAAACTCCCACTTCAATCATTGTGAAAAAGCGGGGGTCTAACAACCTCACCCAATATTTCGCTTAACAATCTGTATGGACTAACTCCAATATACTTTCAAGAGAATCAACTAGACAGTCAGACTCAATCTTAAGAAAAGTATATCAAAGAGTTATATCTCAATCTCTCAATTAAATCCGCAATCAAACAAATAATAATTTGCGATCCCGACTGAATATAAGAGAGATAACTTTAACGGTACCAAAGACCAATGTTCAAGGATCAATCAATTTCAATCAACAACCAAAGGTTGGATTTACCAATTGATCGATTCAACGCGCAACCTGTGATATTTCAATTATATAACAAAATATAATGCGGAAAAGAAATAACACAAACACCAGAAGTTTTGTTAACGAGGAAACCGCAAATGTAGAAAAACCCAGGGACCTAGTCTAGATTGAAAACCACATTGTATTAAGCCGTTACAGACACTAGCCTACTACAAACTAACTTTGGTCTGGACTGTAGTTAAACCTAATCAATCTCACACTGATTCAAGGTACAGTTGCTCTACGACCCAAAATCGAAGACTTGATAAACAAATCTGTCTCACACAGAAAAGTCTATATGAATAGATAAATCTGTCTCCCACAGAAATACCTACGAGTTTTTTGTTCCGTCTTATGATAAATTAAGGTGAACAGGAACCAATTGATATACCGGACTTATATTCCCGAAGAACATCCTAGAAATATCAATCACCTCACAATAACCTTAATCGACTAGCGAAACAAGATATTGTGGAATCACAAACGATGAGACGAAGGTGTTTGTTACTACTTTTCTATCTTGCCTATCGGAGATATAAATCTCAAGCCAATCTTACGATTGTACTCAATCGCGATAGAAACAACAAGATCAGATCACGCAACTACAGAGAAAATAGTTGGGTCTGGCTTCACAATCCCAATGAAGTCTTTAAGTCGTTAACCTACAGGGTTTCGTGAAAAACCTAAGGTTAAAGGAGAATCAACTCTAGCTTATACATCTAGTATCACACAGGAGGTGTGGGGATTAGGTTTCCCAGTTGCTAGAGTTCTCCTTTATATAGATTTCAAATCAGGGTTTGCAATCTAAGTTACCTTGGTAACAAAGCATTCAATATTCACCGTTAGATGAAAACCTGATTAGATTCAAGCTAATATCTTTCAACCGTTAGATCGAACTTAGCTTGTTATACACAAATGAAATATAACTTCATTTAGGTTTGAGTAACCGTACCTAAACGTGTACACTTAGTTGGTTCAACAATAGTTAACCAATGGTTAGCCATATGAGCATTTTCATATCAACCTTATTCATCTTCACCATAACTAGTTCGAATGACTCAAATGAACTAGTTAGAGAGTTGTTCAATTGCTTAGTTCTCATAGAAGTATACAAGACACAATCGAAGCAAATCGATTTTGATTCACTCGAATCGATTCATGAACATTATAGCCACGGTTTGCAAAGATTGCATTCCTTATTATATAATTGTTTTAGTTCATGAACAACCCGATTTTAGAAAGTAACCTACCTAAGTATGCGAACGGGTACACGTACTTAGGTGACGGGATGAGTTTGTTTTTGAATTTTCAAACTCCAGCAGAAATTCACGGACGTGAACTTACCGCCGATATACGTACGGTTACGCATACTCAAACTCCAGAAGAAATTCACGGACGTGAACTTCCGCCAGTATGCGTACAGGTACGCATACTTTGAGTTCCCAGTTTTGGACTTTTACACAAATGTGAGAACACACTATGTTTATATCCAAAGATGGTTACATGTTCTAAACTCTCATTTCAATCATTGAAACTTTCTTAGAGGATGTTATATAGTTGTTATTCACAAACTATTTTTCATCAAAGAGATTTTCAAGTTATTGAAATAATCAACATGACTTTCCTCACGAGTAAAGATGAACTTGGCCAAAGCGAAAGCTTACCAACACATATTTCGAGAAATAGATAAGCGAGATAAACTCGGCTCGAAATAGCAAATGTGTATAATCGAAGTCTATATAGCAATACGACTTTTGCCTCAAAATAGGAGATAGAATAGATATACTTTTGAGTGATAGATAAGTTCAAGTCTCCACATACCTTTTGTCGATGAAGTTCCACAAGTTCCTTGAGTAGTTCTTCGTCTTCGCATGATGAACGTCGTGAATTCTAGAGCTCAACTACACTTATTATCCTATTCCGAGACTTAGATATAAATAGACTAGAAATCAAGACTTATAGTTTTGGCAACTAAACTTGACAAACAACTTGCAATATCGCTTGATGCATGTTAACTGACTCTGAAGGCTTCATTGGCTTCTTCCATTAGCATTACCATTGATTCTCACAAATTCTTCAAGAACTTGTTCCCAAATATTGTTGCGTGTTTGAGACGTCTCCAAAGGATTTGTCTCGCGAATTTTGCAAAAACTTCGCACCAAGTCATTGTCTTCCGCAATAGAGTATCCAACAAATCCAGCCATGCTTGAATTCAGAGTGTAGGAGAAGAAGAAAAGAGTGAAACTTCACAAGTTTGGGGTGGGAATGTTGAGTTCATGTGTTAAGTTTAAATAGAGGTAGGAGAAATGATCGTGATTTTACTAGCCGTTAGAGCTGCACTAAATGGTACAATGCACGACGCCGAACCAAACAGCGTAATGCGCTGAACCATACCGCACAACCCTATCAGCCGTCAGATAAGTAAATAGCTGTTATTTTCAACGGTTGGAAATGATGCGCTATACCATTTAGCGCAGAAGCGCTGAACCATTCATCGTAGGCTAATTTCAGCCATCAGATAAAAAATGACCGTTAATCTCAACGGTTCTGATTTACTGAAATTTTGAAATATCAACAACTATATTTTCAGGCAACCCTATAAATAGAGAACTACTTCTCCTTCATCCATCACACCAAAATCAATTAATTCTCTTCTTCATTGATTTTCTTTTTCTTCTTTACCTGATACAATTTTGTTCATACAAAATATGGCACACTTTTGTACAAAAGAAGATTATGCGCTAATTATGGCTTGGATTATGGCAAGCAACGATTCGACTATAGGAAAAGATCAAAAAGGTGAAGAATTTTGGAAGAGAATTATGGTTGGGTTCGTTAAAAGATATCCTAATAAAGGAGATATAGACAAAAAAGTATTGCAATCAAGGTGTAACTCTTAGAGCACTGCTCAATCGAACTCTCCCCACAAAGATATTAAGTTTAAGCATAAGTTCAATAGAACTCTCCCCCATTTGATGTCATTTCCTAAAGAACAACATGAGCGACCTTTAGTCTAATCACAAGAGAAGGATTTTCTTGGATATTAACAAATTTACTCGCCAGTTACGAACAAAGTAGATTTGTATCCAAATATTTTTCTCTATTCTCGCCAGTTACGAACAAAGAAGTTGAAAATAACGATTTTCATATTAAAGAGGCACTAGATATAAGATTTTCTTAAGAAAAATAATCATCGACAAAAACTGTTCTCTATGCCAGTTACGAACAAGAGAGCAATTAATGCGATATGACTCAACATAATAATTGTAACTTCCCTAGCTAAGTACGGATGTAGAGACTAAAGTTCACCACTTATTCCCTGGCGGTTATGCAATCAAGGAGATAAGCAAATTCCTAGAGAACAACTTACGGAATCCTGTTGCAGTATATTCACAAAAGTGTAATCATGGAGAGA
Source organism: Papaver somniferum (assembly GCF_003573695.1). Taxonomy (NCBI): domain Eukaryota; kingdom Viridiplantae; phylum Streptophyta; class Magnoliopsida; order Ranunculales; family Papaveraceae; genus Papaver; species Papaver somniferum. Next base: position 129,835,953 of record NC_039359.1, read on the forward strand.
TCAATACTGCAATTCTCAAAATAGTTTACTCCTCTTTTGCAAGAGTTAAGAGCTTATCCTATGGGAAAATATGAGATATATGTTCTAATCACCAGAATATGATAGCAAAGAACAAATCTCACAAAATAAGTGATACATACATAATCCATGAAAATTAGGTATTACGAGTCATCTTCCAAAATAAAATTTAATTAAATAAACTCTAAACATACAAGACGATAGTATTTGGAATAGCTAACGTAACATATAAAAATTACTCCAGAATAGTGTTCCTCCTTAAAATAATAAGAATAAATTCCTACAAGGATCTAAGCAGCATCTTCATCTTCACTCCCCGACTCACTCCAAGAAGCTTGAATTGTATTCATCTCATCCTTAATCTCGGAAAAATTTGTACCAAGTAAACACATTATTTCACATAAACATTTTACCTTGTTGACTACCTTTTCAACATTTTTAGAATCTTTTGCAAGATCTCCAAGGATTTGGATCACAAGTACCAATTGAGGATGGAGAAGGACTTTTTTTTTGAGATCATTGTTCCTCATACAATTGAAGGAAGTCTTGAGAATGAGAGCGGGAATTCCAATTGGAGTAATGTCAAAATATTTACAAATTTTATGAACAGGACAAGGAAATTCTAACTTCTTGTCATAGAGTTCACAATGGCCATTTGTTGTATAATCCATTCTGAAAAGGCAGGGGTATAACAACCACACCCAATAATTCGTTCGGCAATCTGTATGGACTAACTCCAAGATAATTCTGAGAGAACCAACTTATAAAGCGAGCTCAATCAAGAAATATACCAAAGAGTTAAACCTAGGTTAAAGGGGAATCGACTCTAGTCGCAACTAGGACACATGAAAGTGCCGGTATTAGGTTTTCCAGTTGCTAGAGTTCTCCCTTATATAGTCTTTCAAATCAGGGTTAGCTTTCAATCAAATCTAAGATAGCTTAGTAACAAAGCATTCAATATTCATCGTTAGATGAAACCTGATTTAAGATTCAAGCTAAGTCTGCTTAAAACCAAAGCAATATCTCCAACCGTTAGATGGTCTTATCTTGTTACACACAAATGAAATATACTTTCATTTAGATATGGGTAACCGTACCTAAACGTGTATATTGAGTTGGCTCAATAATAGCTAACCGAAGTTAGCCATATGAAAACTTTTGTCTTAACCACATTCATCTAACACTACTAGATCAACTATGATAATCAATCAACCATGAAAGATAACCAAATGAATTTAATTGTGTTTCAAATAGAGTTGTTCAATTGTTTACTATTTCACAGAAATATATATGAACCAATTGAATCAAAATCGGATTGATTCATGAGAATCAGTTCATGAACATTAAGCCATGGTTTGCAAAGATTGCATTCCTTAGTTCATAAATGTATTTGTTTATGAGTATGAAAACATACTTAACCGATTTTAGAACTTTAACCACTAAGTTTGCAAACGGGTACGCAAACTATAGCTTCCGGACTTTGGTCTTGTCTAACAGTTTGCAAAACGGTATGCATACTGCTGTACCGGACCTTAACTCAGGTAGAACTGTTCGCATACTGGTATGCAAACTTGATTCCCGGACTTTAACAGTTAAAACCGTTCGCATACTGGTATGCAAACAAGGTTTTTCGGACCTGAATCATACCACAACAGTTTGCATACTGGTATGCAGACTATGTTGTATCCAGATAAAGGTTAATTGTTCTAAACTCCCATTTCAATCATTGAAACATCCTTAGAAGACGAAAATAGCTGTCTCACACAAACTATTAGCTTATAAGTAATTTTCAAATGATCGAATGATTAATACGAAACTTTCCGAGTCGACATCAAATGATTGTCTCATACAAATCATGTAAGATGTTTCAAGGCGATGTTCACATGATCATATTTTGACTTATTGTTTAGTTTCCAACAAATAAATTGTTTTCAACAAAACTCGTCAAGAATATGATGAACGTAGCCAAAGCAAAAAGCTACCAACACGTATTTCGAGAAATAGATAACCGAGTTAAACTCAACTCGAAATATCAAATGTGTATAATATAAAAGTCTATATAGATATACGACTTAGTCTCATTAGGAGATAGAATAGAATAGACTTATGAGTGATAGATAAGTGTTAGTCTCCACTTACCTTTTGTTGATGAAGTTCCTCCAAACTCTCCTCAGTAGATCTTCGTCTTCAATCGATGAACGTCGTGAAGTCTAAAGCTCAATAACACATTCTATCCTAATCCGAGACATAGCTATAAGTAGACTAGAAATCAAGACTTATAGTTTTGGCAACCAAACTTGACAAACAAGCTTGAGATAGCAAGGATTGCGAGTTCGAACGAGCAGTGCTCTAACAGTTACACCTTGATTGCAATGCTTTTTTGTCTATATCTCTTCCATTAGGATATCTTTTAACGAACCCAACCCTAATTCTCTTCCAAAATTCTTTACCTTTTTGATCTTTTGTTCTAATCGGATCATTGCTTGCCATAATCCAAGCCATAATTAGCGCATCATCTTCTTTTGTACAAAAGTGTGCCATATTTTGTATGAACAGAATTGTATCAGGTAAAGAAGAAGAAGAAAATCAATGAAGAAGAGAGTTAATTGATTTTGGTGTGATGGATGAAGGAGAAGTAGTTCTCTATTTATAGGGTTGCCTGAAAATATAGTTGTTGATATTTCAAAAGTTCAGTAAATCAGAACCGTTGAGATTAACAGTCATTTTTTATCTGATGGCTGAAATTAGCCTACGTTGAATGGTTCAGCGCTTCTGCGCGAAATGGTATAGCGCATCATTTCCAACCGTTGAAAATAATGGCTATTTACTTGAAAAAACGGGGGTCTAACAACACCACCCAATATTTCGCTTAGCAATCTGTATGGACTAACTCTGAAATAATTTGCTAGAGAATCAACTAGACAGTCAGACTCAATCTAGATAAAAATATCTCAAGGAGTTAATATCTCTCTCTTGATTTGATTTTTACTCAAGCTAAAATCAATAGCGAGTCTTTATCAAATACAAGGAATAACTTGGACGGTAGCAAAGACCAATGTCCAAGGATCAATCAATATCAATCAACAACCAAAGGTTGGATTTCCAATTGATGATCACGAATGCACAACCTGTATTATTTCAATTATATAAAATATAATGCGGAAAAGAAATAACACAGACACCAATAGTTTTGTTAACGAGGAAACCGCAAATGCAGAAAAACCCCGGGACCTATTTCAGATTGAATACACATTGTATTAAGCCGCTACAGACACTAGCCTACTCCAAGATAACTTCGGACTGGACTATAGTTGAACCCCAATCGGTCTCCCACTAATTCAAGGTACAATTGTACTCCTACGCCTCTGATCCTAGTAGGATACTGCGCACTTGATTCCATTAGTTGATATCACCCACAACTAAGAGTTGCTGCAACCCAAAATCGCAGACTTGATAATAAACAAATCTGTCTCACACAGAAAAGTATATCAAAGAATAAATTTGTCTCCCACAGATAAACCCTAGGTTTTGTTCCGTCTTAAGATATGAAATCAAGGTGAACATGAACCAATTGATAATCCGATCTTATATTCCCGAAGAACATCCTAGATTAATCAATCACCTCTCTACAATCCTTCCTGACTACACAGGAGGTTTGTTGAGGAATCACAAACAGTGAGACGAAGATGTTTGTGACTTCTTTATCTTGCCTATCGGAGAACTCTCACGATATTAAGCCAATCAAAGATTGTACTCGTACGATAGAAGATGCAAGATCAGATCACACAACTATGATAAAAGTAGTATCGCTCTGGCTTCACAATCCCAATGAAGTCTTTAAGTCGTTAACCTGGTTTTAGAGAAGAAGACCTAAGGTTAAAGGAGAATCGACTCTAGCGAGCGCACTAGTATCACACAGACGTGTGGGGATTAGTTTTGCACAATTCTAGATGTCTCCTTTATATAGTCTTCAAATCAGGGTTTTGCCTTAGTTACAAAGCAATCCATATTCATCGTTAGATGAAAACCTGATTTAGATTCAAGCTAATATTTCTCAACTGTTAGATCGAAAACTTAGCTTGTCACAGACACTTGGGTAGACGTTTACTGGGTTTGTGAAAACCATGCCCAAACGTGTACGTGTATGTTGGTTCAACATAGTAACCCAAAAGGTTAACCATATTATCATTTCATATTAACCTTGTTCTTCTTCACCATAACTAGTTCAATTGACTCAAATGAACTAGTTAAAGAGTTGTTCAATTGCTATGAAATCTTATGTAACTACACAAGACACAATTGAAACAAAGATGATTAAATTCGATTCAATCGTCTCATGAACTTAATAGCCACGGTTTGAATAAAGCATTCCTTAGTAATTTAAGTTTCATGTTCAGTGCACATCTTTAGATCATAACCTCTTAAGCTCACTAACAAGTTCGTGGACTGAAGAAAACCGGTGGAGTTTTCCAAACTCAGCAGAAAATCTCGGCAAAGAGACTTTTGCCAGTTCGCAAACTAGGTTCGCGGACTGAGTTCACAGACTTACACGCAAACGAGTTTTTGGAAAATCCCAGAAGAAATTCTCGGTACAAGAACTTCCGTCAGTTCGCGAACTAAGTTCGCGGACTGGGTTCGCGGACTTGGCAAAACCAATTCCTCCGGTTTCTCTCAATCAACAAAGTTCGAAAACTTCGGATTAAGGAATACATGGTTATGTAATCTAAACTCTCATTCCAATCATTGAGACATTCTCAGAGGACGTTATATAGCCGTTATTCACAGACCGTTTCGAGTCAGAGAAATTCTAAAAGTAATTGAAACTTTTCATGACTTTCGTCACTCTGTGAAGATAAACTTGATCAAAGAAAAACGCTTTACCAACACATGATTTCGAGATATAGATAGGTGAGATATACTCGGATCGAAATATCAAATGTGGATGATCCAGTCTATATAGCATACGACTTTTGTCTTATAAGAAGTAGGAGATAGAAGAGATAGACTTTTGAGTGATAGATAAGTTCAAGTCTCTACATACCTTTTTGTTGATGAAGTTTCACGGTTCCTTGAGTAGATCTTCGTCGTTGTATGATGAATCGCCATGAAGTCCTTGAGCTCAACTACACTTTTCTATCCTAGTCCGAGACTTAGCTATGTAGGCTAGAAATCAAGACTTATAGTTTTGATCACTAACATTGACAAACATGCTTGAGATAGCAACCACGCGAGGTCGACCGAGATATGCTCTAACAATCTCCCCCTTTGTCAATTTTAGTGACAAAACTATTAATACATATGGAATACAAAAAAGATAAACTTTAGTGGCTCATATTCCATAGTCTAATCTTCAACGTTCCCTGAAATCTTCGTCCTTCCAAGTACTCCAATGATCCCAAAGGTTGTAAGTTTAGCATCACCGTTGTTGAAGATCCGTAGCTATAACAATGTGAGAAATCGAGATTCTCGATCATTATTATACAGTGTCATAGTATTATTATGTAACATCAAAGTCCAATTGTATCACGACTTTAACAATAACACTATGGTGATATGTATCACTCCCCCTTAGTCAATACTCCATCTCGATCATGGAAACCACTTCCCCTTACACAATGATCCAAAAACCATATGTATTTGTAGTGTGAACTACAATATTTCTCCCCCTTTTTGTCAATAAAATTGGCAAAGGTACAAGAACGGGATCATAATGAAATTTCCACAAGAGACATTTCATAGACTAAAAGAAAAATACATACCGACTTAATTTAGATGTAATCATGAATCCGAAACTAAATGCATTCATCAAGGAGTTTTAAGATACAAGATAACTCCTATAAAATTCCACAGCCGCACACCCCGCAAGATATTACCATTAAGCACAAGTTCAAAAGAACTCTCCCCCATTTGATGTCATTCCCGAAAGAACAACAAGAGCGACCTTAATTTCGAAAGAAAAGAAGGATTTTTAAATTAGACACCAAAAACCAAAAAATGATTTTCTAAATCCAAAACTCAACCAAATTAATCACAAGAAAACCCATGATTAATTTAATTGGAATACGCAACTAAATCAAACCACAAAAGTGACCAATTTAATTGAAGGTGCTCAACATAAGTAAACTTACGGAGCTACGACTAAGATAATCATACACAGACGACTAACTTAATCGTTCACATACTCAACATAAGGAAAAACCTTACGGAATATACGACTACATTAACCAATAAAACATGATTTGTGCCGTTCATATACTCAACACAAGAACTTGTGGAGTATATGAAAACTCAACTAGACTAATTACGAGAGAACTTATAATTAATCTAATTGGAATACAAACAACCAAACTAATCACAAGAGTAATCAATTTTATTGTCAAAGGATTTGCTCGACAAAAGAAGAATTTCGGAGCAACTAACTAAATAACCAACCAAGATGATTAATTTAGTTCATAATGCTCAACATATAGCATCTTATGGAACAACCAACAAAGCCAATAAGAATAATCGACTTAGTTGTATCGTGCTCAACATAAGACACACAATGGAGCCTTCACGGTAAAACATAGCAAAATGGATCAATGAAGATCAATATCGTGGATAACATACAAGGATCTATTCTATTTTCCATCATAACGACATAATAGACTTTATCCTTGTCAAACAAAAGATTTTATCCTATTTTCCATCAAATTCATGACTGCATAGGCATAACTTTTGTAATTTGTCAAAAGTCCATTCGTCCTTTCATTAATACAAATATCAATTCATGAACGACTTTACTTTTGACACAATATGGGACCTTCAAGTTCACGGACGTAAACAATACATATCCCATAATAATATTGCAATACTTCAAAACAGATTAATACTGCAATAATATCATCCTCCAAATATTTTTAGAATTTAAAAACTAATAAACCTAAAAAATAACATAAGAATATGAAAACAAAAATAACTATGTGTAGTCACAATCATCGCTATTCAAAACGCTAGTTATTCTTCCAACTAATTCAAAAGAAGACATACTAGGCAATAATGAACTTTTCCAAAGTTTCTTCAGAGAACTCTTTCTCGTTATTGAAGAGTCCATTGACAAAGGGATCATTCAACTCCTCCAAATCTTTTGAAAACACTGTCAACTTACTAAGTTCCTTTTCTAGTTTTTGTACAGTGTTTGTGGATTGAGACAACATTCGTTCATAGTGAACAATATTTTCTAAGGATGCAGTAATCCGAGACTTTAAGCTGTTTCTTTTGCTGATGAAATCTTTTACCAGGTTCCTGAAGTTTTCATTACTTTGATAAGAAGTCAAGAACCAATTCAAGGAAGAATTTTTACTATTAATTGTAGCCTTCACTTTCTTCAATCTTGAGGAGGGAATTCCAGTACACCGGCGTACGTTAGCTGCCAGAGTTGCATTCCTGCTTGTGCTGCATCTAGTAACAGGTGCCATGGAACAAAACATTCGAGACTCCCGTTTGCGGACGACTAAAACCCTGGATAAACAAAAGCTTTTGTATTTTTATAGATTTATATAGATATAAGCAAAAATAATCAAAAATACACTTCTTGAGCCAAAAAGACGCAAATCCCCATTTTCCCAAGACAAGCATGGGGACGCGAACATCTAGGGTTAAATAGACATGATGGGACCAAAAAGCTCCCTTTGTTTATCCCATAGTGACTTTCTATGAGCAGAGATTCTTCTTCTTTTGTTCCTAGAAGCGCTTGTCACATATGACTTGCTACAATTATAAGTAGGAAGGGATAAAGAGCATTCCTTAGTAACAATCGTTTATTTAGACTCAAATTCTTCAACTTATGAGTGTCCTTGAGGAAAGAGCCTGAGATTATGTCTGAAACTGTCTAAATAATCTCCCTTATTCCTGGAAACACAATTAGAATCAATATTATAGACTTTGGACTTGCACGGAACAAGATTCCCCACAACTTGTCTATGAAGTTGATCTAACTCATCATCCATTATCTTTTTCCAAGAGAGATTGTTTAGAGTTGTATCAACATTTTCTGGTACTAATTGAGAAGAATAACAACAAACCGGAAGTTCTCCTTTTGTTCTGATTGTAGAGTCTACTCCTCTTTTAGAAGCGATAGATGATAAGTGCATATTTCACTTATATTTGGTGTCATTTCCATGCTAGTATTTGTTGGTTTTCTTGCAGATTATTGTATATTACGTTTGTTTTCTTGTATTTGTCTTTCAGTAGGTGAATCATCCGAAAAGAAGTGAATTTGCGCTTAATTGTGCAACAAAAGAAGCTAGCTACAAGTGGAGAAGGGCCAAAGACCAAGTGGAACTCGTTCAAGTACAAGATTTCTACTTTTCATTTTGTAGAGGACGAGAAGACAAAGGCAATGGCGAAAGAAAGGAGTCATTCTGAGTTCGTATGAAGAAGTTATGAGCAAAACAAGAACTCATAAGACTAAAGGTCAAGATGGTCAATTTATAAGGAAAGTGCTATTAGCATCCCACCCGAATGTTAAGGGACACCTTCCTGTTAAGGGGCAGTCAATCTCAAAGCAACTGCTAGAGGCAGTCGGGGTCTTTTACAATAGGGGGCTGCCAAAATACGAATAATACTAAAGGCACCTTATTAATTACTCAGGGCACCTCTTCTTCTTCCTTAATATGAACATGAAGAACATGAGCAGTTCTTAATGGTGGTCATCATGATGATTATGATTTCAATGGATTTCAGAAGAAGGTATTTCGGGCGCTTATAGACATCATTGGGTAATTGAAGGAGAAACAAAACATGGGTTGTTGCTTGATTTCGATTTTTCAACGAGAAACGGTTTCGTTGCTCATGATCAAAATCTTGGTGATTGATGGAGCTGCTGGCATAGAAGAGCATATGAATGAATCGTGGTCCATACAATGATCACGACGTCACCCTGGAGAAACTAGTGATGTTCACAACAACAATGATAATGGAGAGATCGATGAGATATGGGTTTTTGCTGTGACGAGCTCGGGGCGATGATAATGGCAGTGAAGATATGAAGAACTAGAGCAAAAGTACTGCTTCTATTCATTGCCGCAATTGGTTAATGATGCTGGCTAGGAGGATTACTTCCGGCATGATGGAGTTGAGCTTGGCAGTAATGGAGAAGTTCGTGATAATCACGATGGTGTTGTTTGATGAGTGATAGGATCTCGAGAAGGAAGGACTTGAAGAGAATTTAGGATGCTATGATATTACTCAGTAATGGAGTGTGGATGTTAGGGAGAGCACGAGCTGCTGTTTGACGATGAAGGATAGGTTGCTGCCATTAACGGTGATGGTCGTGGTGATTGACAGGGAAGATAGTTTGCTGTTGTTGGTGCTGAGATAAATTGCGGGGCCCATTCAACTTCCAATTTCACGTGGTGCAACAACAGAGAAGATAAGATAAAGTGAAAACTACGACCACACCCATTTTTCAGATTTTGAACACTGTGAAAGCCACCGACAAAAAAGTTCAGGCGCGCACCCATTTCTTCGGTAAAACTTATTCCTAAACCCAGAATTTTTAGAATTTTGTTTCCGTTTTTTTAACAATTCAATATCCTCTTCTCTGTATCTCTCTGTGTCTCTCGAGATCCAAAGCAAGGAAGGAATAAGAAACTAATCAGATGTAAATCAGAAAAGATGTTTTCTCTCATGGCGAACTAAATAGCAGATCTAAAAATTGGTGGAGAAAGATCATGATGATGGTGATTTCCATTGAGTTTTCAACCACCACAGAATTAATCAATTCTGAAAACCCCATCGAGTTTCCAAACAACCATCGAGTTAATCTGAACCCACCACCAAATCCCATCGTCATCCGAAGAGACTACTACCTTATACATCAGTTGCCGAAGTCGATAAGAAGACATCATAAAGAACTCATCCAATTTTTATCCGTAGTCTCCATTATTAGCTCTACTATTTCCATACACAACACAAACCACCACCAAGACTTCAATTAAAGATTTACATACATCACTTGTTTGAACGACATCAAAATCTGGTCTTCGTTTAATATTTCGACACACGATTCCGGCGACGTATGACCCAATTTTTTGCATCGACAACCATCGATCCAGCACCATTTTTCACAAGGCTCTCAAAACCCATGGAAACAACTAGTAAACCCAAATCTCCGATCTCTTGTTGCTGTTGGAGAAGGTCTTCATCTGTGTTCTTCAATCGCCCATATTTCTCACAAATTTGTTACCCGAAGCCGTGTCCTGTACATGAACACCCGAAAATGATGAAGTGAAAATTAAGAAATTTTCTTTTGTGTAGAAACGAGAAATAAGACTTGGTGGGAAGGTGGACACGTTCCACTTATACTCTCAACACCTGGCGCACCATTTGTTTGCCAATCTATATCTACATGTTAATATCCACATCTCAACAGCTGGCCCAGTTATTTTCATTTGGAGATTACCAACACTCCATCACCCTATCGGCACCCGAGGACGCCCACTACAGGGAACTGATGTCACTGCCAAGGATTTCTGAATCTTGAATCTGAGATGCTGAGCTTGGTGTGAGTTGGTTGTGCTGCAGGTGTTATGCATCTAAAAAACATTGTTGCATAATTTGTTATGCAGTCCCGAAAATGGTTGCATAACATGTTTGCAGCTATTATTGTAGGTGGATGACAAGTTATGCAGCCTTTTTTTTTGCATAACTTGTTATGAAGTACAAAGAATGGTTACATAACACGTTACGCAGTTACTTTTTGTTAGTATTGAAACCAACAAAAAAAAAAGCTGCATAACACGTTATGCACCTATAACAATATCTGCATAACATGTTATGCAGTCGAGAAAATGGATGCATATCCGAAAATATGACTGCATAATGCATTATGCATCGAGAAAATTGTTGCACAATCTTTTATGCATCGAGAAAATAGATGCATAACCTGATATGCATCCGTAAATTTGGATGCATACTGCATTATGCATCAATTTTTTTATGAATGCACTAAAATCAACCAAAACAATGGTTACATAACTTTGTTATCCAAATGCATAATGTGTTATGCAGTGGAGAAAATGGTTGCATAATTCGTTATGCGTCTGCAGAATGTGTTATGCATCTTTTTTGATGGCTGCATAATGGTTATGTATCAAGTTTTCGAAAATTTTGCCTAAAATAATGATCACCTCCGATTTTTTCGTGAAAAACAAAAGTTTGATATTCGTGTTTGTACTCGTTGCGTAGCTCCCTTAAAAAGATTTCCAACGATATAACATTTGTAAAATTCCAAGGCACGGATTTTTAGATATGTTATATCCAAATTGCGTTGCCAATTATACCCCTGATGCATAACCTGTCATGCGGATGCATAATCCGTCATGCAGACATTTTTAATAATTTCATATAATTATGGGTGTCATGGAACTAAAAATTAATTGTGGGCTTGATAATGAGAATATTTTGTTTTTTTGAGTCTCCCCGAGTTTCCCCTAAGATAAAGTGGCTGATTTTTTCTCTTCATCTCACTCAAGTGGGTCCGGATATATTTTGATAAGGAAGAAAATGCCCGACGATATATGACGAGAATAGAAAGTTTCTGACGCGTCTTGGGGAAGGTAGTGATCTAATGGAACGCGGCCCATTGAAGTTGAACAGGTGAACGGACTACATGAAGACACGTTGCTCTATACTGGACCCATTGAAGAAGCAGCCAATTGAAGCCGTAGTTTTTTTGTTAAAGATACTTCGCGTTACGCCATAACGAATACTTATTCTCTCATGCAACTGATTCTGCATTTGGCAGACAAATTGGGGGAAGTAAGACGGCGCACGATCAGAGACAGGGCCTGTACTTTTAAACGTCGTGGCATTGTTCCAGTGGACCGCAAAAACCAATTGAAGCAGCTAATGTTTTCATTGGGATATTTTTCTGACCAGCTGGGGTATCCGGACTGCTATAAGTAGGAGCGGAAAGTTACAGAACAGGACACCTCCTCTTTGGAGGATAACCAGAAACACTTCTTCCTTCAATACTTTTTCCTTTACATTTGTTGCGAGAATAGAGAAAGAGAAACAAAGCATTTTCAATTTCATTCTAAGTTTTACTTTAACTCTCTCTCTTTACTAATAGTCTATCTTTTCTTTATTACTACTGTTTAATTATGAATAGCTAAAATTTTTATTGATTAGGGATGATTTTAAAATCCCAAACCATGAAGCATTATTTTTTTTAACCACATTTATTTCAAGTTTTATTTTATTATTGAGTATCTTTATTATTTTTAATGTCTAAAAATATCGAGGAGTTACTTAAAATGATCAATTAAATTAACCAATCAATATTTCTTCTATTAGTTTAGAGTTGTGTGATACGTGTAATTGTCACATCAACTCTTTACACAGTAGTAAATCGCAAGAGCTGATAGAGGAATTTTGTTAAGCAATTGTGTGTAAAGATAACACTAGTAAGCAGACCGAGCCTATGCGTTTGATGCTAGGATCAACCTGATTCACATAGTGTAAAGCATTCGACTAATTTATACCTTGAGAGCTTATTCTTGGTGGGTTGGTTGGATAGAATTTGGTAGTTGAGGACTTCCGTATCCAGTGACAGTAGGAATCCGGGGGGATAGCAGAGCTTATTGCTTTCTACGGTTGGTAACAATATAAATTCAACAAGAAATAAAATTGTATTTAGTTAAGCTTCGGTTCAGTGACGGCGAATGATTCCCTAGTCATCTTTCTCCTTATTGTTTTAAACTAATATTTATTATTATTTACAGCAAAGTATTACTATTTTCTTTTATTAGTTACTTTAATTTAAAATCTAAAAAAAACCCCATTTCGGTTACTTTTAACAACTAGAAACTCCTTGCTCTTCGTGGGAACGAACTCCCTGTCATTATATTACCAGTTAATTGTGTGGAAAGAAGTAATTAATTTGTTGTGTTAACGACGCGCACCCAATAGACAACACACAAAGTGGAGAATCGCCTAGCATATGTAGAAAGAGACCACAACGACTGTCACTACACCATTGAAGGGAAGAGGTAGAACACAGGGCAAGGTTACTCATATTACTAGTATTTTTCTGTTTGGAATTTCCTGTCAGAATTGTATGTCCTTTTTGAATAACACAAGGTTGCAAAGTATTCTTACAAGGATTACTTGCAGCCTCCAGACTCCTTAAAGAAGACATACATGCTTGTTGAGGATGATTTGATGAGCATCCATATGACCCAGACCCTTGACATTTGTCTGATTGGTTCCTAGTCATATCAGTTTTCTCAACAAGCGATCGTTGAACATTATCTGAATGGTGACAATTCATTTGAAAAGAACAACTGGATTCTCTCGGATTCAATGAGAGACTCTTACTGGATATCAAATCCTTAAGAGTTGCAATTTCTGCAACAAGACCAGAATAGATCCGGATTTGTTCTTCCAATCTCTTTTGAAGAGTAACCAGTTTATCAGACCTTTTCTTGCGGTTGTTTTTCAAATCTGGTGAAGCGTTAATTGATACTTTATAGTCCATATAGTCAGATCGCTACAAACACAGACTTTTGAGGTCTTAAACGTGTTTGCCTGCTCTGATACCAATTGAAAAAACGGGGGTCTAACAACACCACCCAATATTTCGCTTAGCAATTTGTATGGACTAACTCCGAAATACTTTGCTAGAGAATCAACTAGACAGTCAGACTCAATCTAGATAAAAGTATCTCAAGCAGTTAATATCTCTCTCTTGATTGATTTTTACGCAAGCTAAAATCAATAGCGAGTCTTTATCAAATATAAGGAATAACTTGGACGGTACCAAAGACCAATGTCCAAGGATCAATCAATACCAATCAACAACCAAAGGTTGGATTTCCAATTGATGATCACGAATGCACAACTTGTATTATTTCAATTATATAAAATATAATGCGGAAAAGAAATAACACAGACACCAGAAGTTTTGTTAACGAGGAAACCGCAAATGCAGAAAAACCTCGGGACCTAGTCCAGATTGAATACACACTGTATTAAGCCGCTACAGACACTAGCCTACTCCAAGCTAACTTCGTACTAGACTATACTTGAACCCCAATCAGTCTCCCACTAATTCAAGGTACAATTATACTCCTACACCTCTGATCCCAGCAAGATACTGCGCACTTGATTCCCTTAGCTGATCTCACCCATAACTAAGATTTGCTGCAACCAAAAATCGCAGACTTGATAATAAACAAATCTGTCTCACACAGAAAAGTCTATCAAAGGATAAATCTGTCTCCCACAGATAAACCCTAGGTTTTGTTCCGTCTTAAGATATGAAATCAAGGTGAACAGGAACCAATTGATAATCCGGTCTTATATTCCCGAAGAACAGCCTAGATTAATCAATCACCTCTCTACAATCCTTCCTGACTACACATGCGGTTTGTCGAGGAATCACAAACAGTGAGACGAAGATGTTTGTGACTTCTTTATCTTGCCTATCGGAGAACTCTCACGATCTCAAGCCAATCAAAGATTGTACTCGTACGATAGAAGATGCAAGATCAGATCACACAACTATGATAAAAGTAGTATCGGTCTGGCTTCACAATACCAATGAAGTCTTTAAATCGTTAACCTGGTTTTAGAGAAGAAAACCTAAGGTTAAAGGAGAATCGACTCTAGCGAGCGCACTAGTATCACACAGACATGTGGGGATTAGTTTTGCACAATGCTAGATGTCTCCTTTATATAATCTTCAAATCAGGGTTTTGCCTTAGTTACAAAGCAATCCATATTCACCGTTAGATGAAAACCTGATTTAGATTCAAGCTAATATTTCTCAACCGTTAGATCGAAAACTTAGCTTGTCACACACACTTGGGTAGGCGTTTACTGGGTTTGTGAAAACCATGCCCAAACGTGTACGTGTATGTTGGTTCAACATAGTAACCCAAAAGGTTAACCATATGAGCATTTCATATTAACCCTGTTCTTCTTCACCATAACTAGTTCTATTGACTAAAATGAACTAGTTAAAGAGTTGTTCAATTGCTATGAAATCTTATGTAACTACACAAGACACAATTGAAACAAAGATGATTCGATTCAATTGAATCGGCTCATGAACTTTATATCCACGGTTTGCATAAAGAATTTCTTAGTAATTTAAGTTTCATATTCAAAGCACATTTTTAGATCATAACCTCTTAAGCTGACAAACAAGTTCGCGGACTTAAGACAACCGGCGGAGTTTTCCAAACTCAACAGAAAGTCTCGGCAAAGAGACTTTCGTCTGTTCACGGACTAGGTTCGCGGACTTACACGCAAACGAGTTTTTGGAAAATCCCAGCAGAAATTATCGGTACAAGAACTTCCGCCAGTTCGCGGACTTGGCAAAGCCAATTCCTCCGGTTTCTCTCAATCAACAAAGTTCAAAAACTTCGGATTAAGGAATACATGGTTATGTAATCTAAACTCTCATTCCAATCATTGAGACATTCTCAGAGGACGTTATATAGCCGTTATTCACAGACCGTTTCGCGTCAGAGAAATTCTCAAAGTAATTGAAACTTTTCATGAATTTCGTCACTAGGTGAAAATAAACTTGATCAAAGAGAAACACTTTACCAACACATGATTTCGAGATATTGATAGGCGAGATATACTCATCTCGAAATATCAAATGTGTATGATCCAGTCTATATAGCATACGACTTTTGTCTCATAAGAAGTAGGAGATAAAAGAGATAGACCTTTGAGTGATAGATAAGTTCAAGTCTCCACATACCTTTTTGTTGATGAAGTTCCACGGTTCCTTGAGTAGATCTTCGTCGTTGTATGATGAATCGCCATGAATTTCTTGAGCTCAACTACACTTTTCTATCCTTGTCCGAGACTTATCCATGTAGGCTAGAAATCAAGACTTATAGTTTTGATCACTAACATTGACAAACATGCTTGAGATAACAATGCATGCGAGGTCGACCGAGCTATGCTCTAACATTACTTATCTGACGGCTGATAGGGATGTGCGCGGAATGGGTCAGCGCATTGCGCTGTTTGGTTCGGCGCCGTGCATTGTACCATTCAGCGCAGCTCTAACGGCTAGTAAAATCACGATCATTTCTCCTACCTCTATCTAAACTCAACACATGAACTCAACAATCCCACCCCAAACTTGTGAAGTTTCACTCTTTTCTTCTTATCCTACACTCTCAATTCAAGCATGGATGGATTTTTTGGATACTCAATTGCCGAAGACAATGACTTTGTGCGAAGTTTTTGCAAAATTCGCGAGACAAATCCTTTGGAGACGTATCAAACATGCAACAATTTTTGGGAACAAGTTATTAAAGAATTTGTGAGAATCAATGGTAATGCTAATAGAAGAAGCCAAGGAAGCCTTCAGAGTCGGTTAGCATGCATCAAGCGATATTGCAAGTTGTTTGTAAAGTTTAGTTGATCAAAACTATAAGTCTTGATTTCTAGTCTACTTATAGCTATGTCTCGGATTAGGATAGAATGTGTAGTTGAGCTTTAGACTTCACGTCGTTCATCTATTGAAGATGAAGATCTACTGAGGAGATCTTGGAGGACTTCATCAACAAAAGGTATATGGAGACTAAAACTTATCTATCACTCAGAAGTTTATTCTATTATATCTCCTAATGAGACTAAGTCATATAGCTATATAGACTTTTATATTATACACATTTGATATTTCGAGCTGAGTTTAACTCGGTTATCAATTTCTCGAAATATGTGTTGGAAGCTTTTTGCTTTAGCTACGTTAATCATATTCTTGACGAGTTTAGTTGGAAACAATTTATTTGTTGGAACTAAATAATAACTGAAAATCGCCTTGAAACATCTTACATGATTTGTGTGAGACAATCATTTGATGTCGACTCGGAAAGTTTCGTATTGATCATTTGATCACTTGAAAATTACTTATAAGCTAATAGTTTGTGTGAGACAGATATTCGTCTTCTAAGGATTTTTCAATGATTGAAATGGGAGTTTAGAACAATTAATCTTTGTCTGGATACATCACAGTATGCATACCGGTATGCAAACTGTTGTGGTATGATTCAGGTCCGGAAACCTTGTTTGCATACCAAAATGCGAACGGTTTTAACTGTTAAAGTCCGGGAACCAAGCTTGCATACCAGTATTGAATAATAACGGTTTTAAGCAGACTTAGCTTGAATCTTAAATTAGGTTTTCATCTAACGGTGAATATTGACTGTTACTAAGCTATCTTAGCTTTGGTTGAAAGCAAACCCTGATTTGAAAGACTATATAAGGAAGAACTCTAGCAACGGGAAAAACCTAATCCCCGCACTTTCCTGTGTCCTAGTTGCGACTAGAGTCGATTCTCCTTTAACCTAGGTTTTTCCAAAACCATTATAGGTTAACAACTTGAAGACTTCATTTGGGATTCGTGAAGCCAGACCCAACTATTTTCTCTGTAGTTGCTTGATATGATCTTACTTGTTTTATCGTATTAATTACTATATTCTCTAAGATTAACTCGAGATTTATCTCCGATAGGTAAGATATAAAAAATAATCACAAAGCTCTTCGTCTCATTCTTTGTTATTCCACAATAACTTCTTATACTACCATATAATTAAGTTATTGTGAGGTGATTGATATTTCTAGGGTGCTCTTCGGGATTCCTGTTCACCTTGATTTATCGAAAGACAGAACAAAAACTTCATAGGTACTTATGTGGGAGACAGATTTATTTATCAGAATAGACTTATCTGTGGGAGATAGATTTGTTTATAAGTCTTTGACTTTGGGTCGTAGAAACTCTTAGTTGTGGGTGATATTATCTAAGGGAATCAAGTGCGCAGAATCCGGCGTGGTTCAAGAGGCGTAAGGAACGCGACTGTACCTTAATCGGTGTGAGACTTGGTTAGGGCTCAACTACATTCCAGTCCGAAGTTAACTTGTAGTAGGCTAGTGTCTGTAGAAGCTTAATACAGTGTGGTGTTCAAATCTGGACTCGGTCCCGAGGTTTTTCTGCATTTGTGGTTTCCTCGTTAACAAAACTTCTGGTGTCTGTGTTATTTCTATTCCGCATTATATTTGTTTATATAATTGAAATATCACAGGTTGTGCGTAGTTCAATCAATTGGAAAATCCGACCTTGTTTGTTGGATAGTAATTGATTGACACTTGGGCATTGGTCTTTGGTACTTTCCAAGTTATTTATCATATAAATCGGGCTCACAGATTTCTGTCTGTTCGATTGCATATTGTATTGAGAAATTGAGATATAACTCTTTGGTATGTTTCTTGATTGAGATCGCTTTATAAGTTGGTATTTTCGGAATTATATTGGAGTTAGCCCATATAGATTGCCGAACGAATTATTGGGTGTGGTTTTTATACCCCCGCTTTTTCAATTGGTATCTGAGCAGACAAACACTATAAACCTAATAAGTTTGTGTTTGTTTAATCCTAAAGTTTGTCCCGATGGGAAATCACTTTGGGAAACTTGTTATGTGCATCTGTAACGCACACCAGAAATTCTCAAAGATTGTTCAAAGTTTATTTTCCTCAAGACGTCTGGTCTTTCAAGATAATCTCGAGTCATCTAAGATATTAGAAATCTTAGATGATCGAAAACAATCTAAAGAATTTTTTTTAAAGGTTCCTTTAAAAAGGTCTGTTGCAGGAAACGTGTGAACAGAAGCTCAAGGATATGGAAACCCACTAGACTTCTTCTCAATCTATTTTATGAATACTATCATGATGGATCAATCGACAAAGATCTATTTAAGGCTTTTGAAAAAGTTTTTAAATCGCTGAAACGACTGATTTTGATTAAGGAAAAGGTTTGTACTGATGAAAATTCCGATCTTGTCAATTCATGTATACATGACGTGTAGTCGGGTTTTGTTAACAATTCTGGTAACATAAAAAGGTTTCTGCTGTTTTTGTTGCAAGTTCCAGAAGTCGGAAAACTCTTTTCCTTAATCCTAAGAAAAAAGAGTCAAAAGGTTCAATTAACCCTGAGTATCATCATTACTATGATTATACTTCTGGTACATTTCACAAATATCAACCGGAGATGGTACATAAGGGATCTTCTGTCCATCTAGCCTCTTGGTAACAAGATTGGATCCACCCCATCTGTATATAACTTGAGATGGGGCAAGTAACGGTTTGATTAACTTTGTGACTTTTATGTATTATGGGTTAGTTTTTGCTTTTGAAATGTAAATTATTTTTTTACAAGAAAAGCTCCTTTTGAAAAAAAAATCTTTCCACCTGAGGTTAAATAATGTCATGTAGTTTTCTATTATTTAAAATTTCCTCAGTGTGCGAACCTCATGGTTCTGGATTTAGAGTTGAAATCATGTTTCCTTTTATGGGTCACGGTTCATGAACGGGTCTAAGCCCACCACCGAGTTTATAAGGGTTTCAGTACGTGTACCCTTCTTCTCCATCTTTTTGTCCGCGTACATGAACAAGGGTGCTTTTAGGGTTCACGTATCAACTCCATCAAAACCATTATTGGAGGTTTAAAAGAGGCAAAGACTTGTCATCATCTTTAAGGAGCATAAAGAAGATGTCAAAAAATCTTGTTTCATCTTCTCTTATAAATATGAACACACCAAGTGACCAAGACTCTATTAGAATTATATTCATCAATAATTCTAGTAGTATGATTTTTGAAAAGATTTCTTCTAGTGTATTCATACTAGAGAACAAATTGGTAGAGGAAAGTGGTCATAAAGAAGATTTGGTGTGTTTTGAGAAGTATATTCTTGGTAACATCTTTAATGGTCTTGGTGAAGGTTTGACACTCTCACTAGAATCTTTTATGCTAACATTCATGATGTTAACCTTGATTCCTTAGAATTCAAAACTATAATAAATAGGAAAAGGATTCTTGTTGATAGAGAGTTGCTTTCAAAGATTACCAAATTTCCATTGGGTAATCTTCTCCTTCCTAAACCAAGTGGAGAAAGACCATCGTGTGAAACCATTTCCAATGGTCATTGTGGCAAGAATGTTGATTGTATAAAAGGGAAATATCCTACCCATGTTCTTAGTCTTGCTTTGATGGTTTTCGGAAAACTTGGCATTCCTAATCTTTGTCCCTCCACAATTAAGAACTCGCGCTGGAGTCGTAAATTTGTGGAGTTGGTCTATTTCCTTGAATTGGGTGCTCAAAGTCTTGATATTTCTGTATTTATCATTCTGTTAGAGCACTGCTCGGTCGAACTCGCATGCGTTGCTATCTCAAGCATGTTTTTCAATGTTAGTGATCAAAACTATAAGTATTGATTTCTATCCTATTTATAGATGTCTCGGATTAGGACATAGTTTGTGTAGTTGAGCTTAGACTTCACGACGCTTATCACTTGAAGACGAAGAACTACTAAGGAGAGATTGTGGAACTTCATCGACAAAAGGTATGTGGAGACTTAAACACATCTATCACTTGGAAAGTCTATTTCTACTCTATCTCCTATATTGAGATATAGTCGTGTTACGATATAATTTTCTCTATACACATTTGATATTTCGAGCTGAGTATATCTCGCTTACATATTTCTCGAAATATGTGTTAGTAAGCTTTCGCTTCGACCAAGTTCATGTTATATCATGAGAAAATTACCGAGTAACATCTTACATGGTTTATGTGATAAAATCATTTGGTGTAAGACTTGGAATGTTTCGATAATGATTATTTCAATATCTTGAAAATTGCTTTGATGCTAATTGTGTGTGAAAACGGCTATTGTCAATTATAGAAGAATGTTTCAATAATTGAAATAAAGAGTTTAGAATCATGTAACCATTTTTGGATATAAGCATAGTGTGTTCGCACATTAGTATATAAGTCCAAAACCGGGAGCCTAAAGTATGCATACTTGTGTGTATACAAAAAGGTTGTAGTAGACTGGGTAAGTATGCATACCCGTACGCATACTGGAGGAAGTTCACGTCCGTGAATTTCTACTGAGTTTGAAAACCAAAACCAAACTCATCCGGTTACCTAAAGTACGCGTACCCGTACGCATACTGGCGGAAAGTTCACGTCCGTGAATTTCTGCTGAGTTTGAAAACTTAAACAAACTCAAATCCGGTTACTTAAGTACGCATACCCGTACGCATACTTAAGTAGGTTACTTTCTAAAATCGGTCGTACATGAACCTAAAACATTTATCAATAAGGAATGTAATCTTTGCAAACCATGGTTATAATGTTCATGTATCGATTCGAGTGAATCAAACCGATTTTGCTTCAATTGTATTCTTGTATAAATCTATGATAATATAGAAATTGAACAACTCTTTAACTAGTTTCATTTGAGTCATTTGAACTAGTTATGGTTAAGATGTAAGGTTGATATGAGAGTAATCATATGGCTAACCTCGGTTAAATATTTGTGAACCAACATGGTGTACACGTTTAGGTACGGTTACATAAACCTAAATGAGGGTACATTTCATTTGTGTGTAACAAGCTAAGTTCGATCTAACGGTTGAAAGATATTAGCTTGGTTGAATCATGTTTTTCATCTAACGGTGATTATTGAACGCTTTGTTACCAAGGTAACTTGGATTGCAAACCCTGATTTGAAAACTATTTAAAGGAGAACTCTAACAACTGGGAAACCTAATCCCCACACCTCATGTGTGTTACTAGTTGCATAACTAGAGTTGATTCTCCTTTAACCTTAGGTTTCTTCTCGAGACCCTGTAGGTTAACGACTTGAAGACTTCATTGGGATTGTAAAGCCAGACCCAACTATTCTCTTTGTAGTTGCGTGATCTGATCTTGCTGTTTCTATCGTGATTGAGTGCAATTGTAAAATTGGCTTGAGATTTATATCTCTGATAGGAAAGATAGAAAAGTAATCACAAACACCTTTGTCTCATCTTTTGTAATTCCACAATAACTTGTTTCGCTAGTCGATTAAGTTTATTGTGAGGTGATTGATAATACTAGTCTGTTCTTCGGGAATATAAGTCCGGTTTATCAATTGGTTCCTGTTCACCTTGATTTATCAAAAGACAGAACAAAAACTCTTGGGTTTTTCTGTGGGAGACAGATTTATTCAATCCTATATATTTTTCTGTGTGAGACAGATTTTTTTATCAAGTCTTCGACTTTGGGTCGTAGCAACTCTTAGTTGTGGGTGAGATCAACTAAGGGAATCAAGTGCGTAGTATCCTGCTGGGATCAGAGACGTAAGGAGTGCAACTGTACCTTGAATCAGTGTGAGATTGATTAGGGTTTAACTACAGTCCAGTCTGAAGTTAATTGGTAGTAGGCTAGTGTATGTAGCGGCTTAATATACAGTGTGGTGTTCAATCTGGACTAGGTCCCGGGGTTTTTCTGCATTTGCGGTTTCCTCGTTAACAAAATTCTGGTGTCTGTGTTATTTCTTTTCCGCATTATATTTTGTTATATAATTGAAATATCACAGGTTATGCGTTAAGATCAATCAATTAGAATATCCAACCTTTGGTTGTTGATTTACATTGATTGACACTTGAACATTGGTCTTTGTTACTGTTCAAGTAATTCCTCTTATATTCAATCGGGCTCGCAGATTTCCATTTGCTGATTGCGGATTGAATTAAGAGTTACAAATATTAAACTCTTTGATATACTTTATTCTAGATTGAGTCTGACTGTCTAGTTGATTCTCTAGAAAGTGTATTAGAGTAAGTCATCTCAGATTGCCAAACGAATTGTTGGGTGTGGTTGTTAGACCCCGGCATTTTCACATTCTTCAAATGGTTTCGATGACATCATCCAATAAGAAGTTAGGCTCTCCATTCTTGATTGGGCAAATATGCAGTGCACATTCCATTGCCCCCATTGGCAACTCTATTGGAACTCCCAAACTTGTTCGTCCTTGTACCTTCAAACGTATGAAGATGAATGTTCACAAAAGACAAAGATTTGATTCTCTTGACGGTCATTGTAATCCTACCACCTTGAGTATTCTTCATCAAATTCGCAAGGGTGTTCGTAAGATCAATTCCAAGGTAAAATGTGTGCAAGAACAATTATGTGTGATTGCTATAAAGCTCCCCGAAATCAAGGAAGAAATGGAAAAATTTCAATCCTCTTGGATGGATTCCGATGATAAAAATGATGATTGATTTCTCTAACTCTTATCTTTCTTATAATGTCTAGGAAACTTCTTATGAGAATTTATTCTTATGTTTAAGAAGTATAACTAGGGTTTGGAATAACAAATATTGTGATTACACATAGCCATTGCCAACGATTGTCATCTTGCAATGTTTTAGATTTATTTATTTAAATTCTAAGTTATTTGGAAGATGATTTTGCAGTATTAATCTTTATTGGTTTTATATATTGCAAAAATATTTTGTGGGATATGTGTGTTTATGTCCGCGAACTATGATTATCTCATATATGTCAAAAGTTAAGTCTATTATGTCTTTATGAAAATATTGATAAAAGATAGAATCAACTTGTGAATATTCCACAGTATTGATCTTTCCCTGATCCACTTCTATGTGAAAGTACTATATGGCTCCGTAAGTTTTCTTATGTTGAGCATTTACGACTAAATTAATTTATGAGGTCTTCTTGTGATTAATTTATTCGAGTTTTCTGGATACAAATTCACGTTTCATGTAATTTGTTAATGTCCAAAGAAATCCTTTTTTTCTTGTTAAAAGTAAGGTCGCTCTTGCTGTTATTTCGGGAATGACATTTTATGGGGGAGAGTTCTTAATTGAACTTGTGATTAATTGCCAAATCTTTGTGGGGAGTGCGGCTGTGGAATATTGTAGGAGTTATCTTGTATCTTTATAAACTCCTTGATGAATAAACTAAGTTTCGATTATGTGAAATCATCGAAACAAAGTTGATATGTTCTCTTTTAGTCATGAATTATCTTTTTGAGAATTTCATTATGATCCCGCAATTTTTCGTACCTTTTCCAATTTATATTGAAAAAAAGGGGGAGAATTATTTGGTAGTTCACAGTATATACATATGGTTTACGGATCATTATGTAAGGGAGAGTGGTTTTTATTGTGAGATGGAACTATTGACTAAGGGGGAGTGATACATATCACAGTAGTATTATTGTCAAAGTTGTGATACAATTGGACTTTGATGTTGTGTAACAATACTATGAAATTGTATAACAATGATTGAGAACAGATGTTTTTCATATGTTTTATTATTGTTATGGCTACGGATCTTAAACAACAATGATGCTGAGTTGAACACGTTCAGAATCCCTGGAGTACTTGGAGTGACAGAGAATTCAAGGAATGTTGAAGAACCAAGGAAATCAAGCACGATGGATGAGAAGCTACAAAGTTTATTTATTTTGTAATCCATATGTATTGATAGTTTTGTCACTAAAATTGACAAATGAGGATATTGATAGAGCATTTCTCGGCCGAACTCGCAAGCGTTGCTATATCAAGCTTGTTTGTCAAGTTTAGTTGATCAAAACTATAAGTCTTGATTTCTAGTCTACTTATAACTATGTCTCGGATTAAGATAGAATGTGTTGTTGAGCTTTAGGCTTCACGGCGTTCATCGATTGAAGACGAATATCTACTGAGGAGAGATTGTAGGAACTTCATCAACAAAAGGTATATGGAGACTAAAACTTATCTATCACTCAGAAGTCTATTCTATTCTATCTCCTAATGAGACTAAGTCGTATAACTATATAGACTTTTATATTATACACATTTGATATTTCGAGCTGAGTTTAACTCGGGTATCTATTTCTCGAAATATGTGTTGGAAGCTTTTTGCTTTAGCTACGTTCATCATATTCTTGACGAGTTTTGTTGGAAACAATTTATTTGTTGGAAACTAAACAATTAAGTCAAAAGACGATCATGTGAAAATCGCCTTGAAACATCTTACATGATTTGTGTGAGACAATCATTTGATGTCGACTCGGAAAGTTTCGTATTGATCATTCAATCATTTGAAAATTACTTATAAAATAATAGTTTGTGTGAGACAGCTATTGTCGTCTTCTAAGGATGTTTCAATGATTGAAATGGGAGTTTAGAACAATTAACCTTTGTCTGGATACAACATAGTATGCATACCAGTATGCAAACTGTTGTGGTATGATTCAGGTCCGGAAACCTTGTTTGCATACCAGTATGCGAACGGTTTTAACTGTTAAAGTCTGGGAATCAAGTTTGCATACCAGTATGCGAACGATTCTACCTGAGTTAAGGTCCGGGATAGCAGTATGCATACCGGTTTGCAAACTGCTTGAAAAGACGAAAATCCGGAAGCCATAGTTTGCGTACCCGTTTGCAAACTTAGTGGTTAAAGTTCTAAAATCGGTTAAGTATGTTTTCATACTCATGAACAAATACATTTATGAATTAAGGAATGCAATCTTTGCAAATCGTGGCTTAATGTTCATGAATTGATTCTCGTGAATCAATCCGATTTTGATTCAATTGGTTCATATATATTTCTGTGAAATAGTAAACAATTGAACAACTCTATTTGAAACAAAATTAAATTCATTTGGTTATCTTTCATGGTTGATTGATTATCATAGTTGATCTAGTAGTGTTAGATGAATGTGGTTAAGACAAAAGTGTTCATATGGCTAACTTCGGTTAACTATTATTAAGCCAACTCAATATACACGTTTAGGTACGGTTACCCATATCTAAATGAAAGTATATTTCATTTGTGTGTAACAAGATAAGACCATCTCACGGTGGAGAGATATTGCTTTGGTTTTAAGCAAACTTAGCTTGAATCTTAATTCAGGTTTCATCTAATGATGGATATTGAATGCTTTGTTACTAAGCTATCTTAGCTTTGATTGAAAGCAAACCCTTATTTGAAAGACTATATAAGGGAGAACTCTAGCAACCGGAAAACCTAATACCAGCACTTTCCTGTGTGTGACTAAGTCGATTCCCCTTTAACCAAGGTTTTTCCAAAACCATTATAGGTTAATAAATTGAATACTTCATTTGGGATTCGTGAAGCCAGACCCAACTATTTTCTCTGTAGTTGCGTAATTTGATCTTACTTGTTCTATCGTATTGAGTACTATCTTCTCTAAGATTACTCGAGATTTATCTCTGATAGGTAAGATATAAAAAGTAATCACAAAGCTCTTCGTCTCATTCTTTGTGATTCCACAATAACTTCTTCTACTATCATATAGTTAAGTTATTGTGAGGTGATTGATATTTCTAGGCTGCTTTTTGGGAGTATAAGACCGGATTATCAACAAAACAAAAACTTCATAGGTACTTATGTGGGAGACAGATTTATCTATCAGAATAGACTTATCTGTGGGAGACATATTTGTTTATAAGTATTCGACTTTGGGTCGTAGCAACTCTTAGTTGTGGGTGAGATTATCTAAGGGAATCAAGTGCGCAGAACCCGGCGTGGTTCAAGAGGCGTAAGGAACGCCACTGTACCTTAATCGGTGTGAGACTTGGTTAGGTCTCAACTACATTACAGTCCGAAGTTAACTTGTAGTAGGCTAGTGTCTGTAGCGGCTTAATACAGTGTAGTGTTCAAATCTGGAATACGTCCCGAGGTCTTTCTGCATTTGCGGTTTCCTCGTTAACAAAACTTCTGGTGTCTGTGTTATTTCTTTTCCGTATTATATTTGTTTATATAATTGAAATATCATAGGTTGTGCGTAGTTCAATCAATTGGAAAATCCGGCCTTGTTTGTTGGATAATAATTGATTGGCACTTGGGCATTGGTCTTTGGTACCGTCCAAGTTATTTCTCAAATCAATGGGGCTCACATATTTCTATCTGTTCGATTGCAGATTGTATTGAGAAATTGAGATTTAACTCTTTGGTATATTTCTTGATTGAGCTCGCTTTATAAGCTGGTGCTCTCATAATTATATTGGAGTTAGTCCATACAGATTTCCGAACGAATTATTGAGTGTGGTTGTTATACCCCCGCCTTTTCAGAATGGATTATACAACAAATGACCACTGTGAACTCTATGACAAGAAGTTAGAATTTCCTTTTCCTTTTCATAAAATTTGTAAATATTTTGACATTACTCCAATTGGAATTCCCACTCCCATTCTCAAGACTTCCTTCAATTGTATGAGGAACAATGATCTCAAAAAAAAAGTCATTCTCCATCCTCAATCGGTACTTGTGATCCAAATCCTTGGAGATCTTGCAAAATATTCTAAAAAATGTTGAAAAGGTAGTCAACAAGGTAAAATGTTTATGTGAAATAATGTGTTTACTTGGTACAAAATTTTCCGAGATTAAGGATGAGATGAATAAACTTCAAGCTTCTTGGAGTGAGTCGGGGAGTGAAGATGAAGATGATGCTTAGATCCTTGTAGGAATTTATTCTTATTATTTTAAGGAGGAACACTATCTTGGATTAGTTTTTAAATGTTACATTATCTATTCCAAATACTACCGTCTTGCATGTTTAGAGTTTATTTAATTAAATTTTATTTTGGAAGATGACTTGTAATACCTAATCTTCATGGATTATATATGTATCGCTTATTTTGTGAGATTTGTTCTTTGCTATCATATTCTGGTGATTAGAACATATATCTCATATTTTCCCATAGGTTAAGCTATTAACTCTTGAAAAAGAGGAGTATACTATTTTGAGAATTGCAGTATTGATCTCTCCATGATTACATATTTGTGAATATACTGCGACAGGATTCTGTAAGATGTTCTCTAGGAATCTGCTTATCTCCTTGATTGCATAACCGTCATGGAATAAATGGTGAACTTTAGCCTCTACGTCCGTACATGGCTAGGGAAGTTATAACTATTATGTAGAGTCATATCGCATTAATTGCTCTCTTGTTCGTAACTGGCATAGAGAACAATTTTTGTCGATGATTGTTTTTCTCACGAAAATCTTATATCTAGTGCCTTTAACATGAAAATCGTTATTTTCAACTTCTTTGTTCGTAACTGGCGAGAATAGAGAAAAATATTTGGATACAAATCTACTTTGTTCGTAACTAGCGAGTAAATTTGTTAATATCCTAGAAAATGCTTCTCTTGTGATTAGACTAAAGGTCGCTCATGTTGTTCTTTCGGAAATGACATCAAATGGGGGAGAATTCTATTGATCTTATGCTTAAACTTAATATCTTTGTGGGGAGAGTGGATGTGGAATTATAGGAGATGCTTGTACCTATATATCTCCTTGATGAAAACACCAAGTCCTCTTGGTGTAATCGTCCAAACTAAAAGCTGGTATATGTTCTCTAGTCCTGACACTCTTTTGTTTAATTCATTCTGATCCCTGTTTTTTGCTTTTGCCAATTTTGTTGACAAAAAGGGGTAAAAGATGTAAGTATTGACCAAGGGGGAGGACATTTCACCGTAGTATTGCTTCAAAGCTGTGGTGCAAATGAACTTTGAGGAAGGTATCAATACTATGTTTTTTATAACAACCAATGGGTTCATTCTAACAGCTCTTTTTGAGTATTCTCAGAAGTTGTTATCGCTATGGATCTTCAACAACAAAGGTGCTGAACGAACACACGCAAAACCATATAAGAACTTGAAGTACAAAAAAATTCAAGATGTTTGTTGAAGAACCAAGGAAGTCAAGCATAATGGATTGTGAGCTGAAAATTTTATTTATTTTGAATTCATATGTATTGAATAGTTTTGTCACTGAAATTGACAAAGGAGGAGATTGTTAGAGCAATGCTCGATTGAACCCACAAGTTTTTCTATCTCAAGTCTGTTGTGAATGTTAGTTGATTAAAACTATATCTTGATTTCTAGTCTACTAAGTCAAGTCTCGGACTAGGTTAGAATTTGGTAGTTGAGTATCAGACATCACCCTCGAAGACTGAAGATCGAAGAAGACATTTGGAGAACTTATTTTATCAGGTCTATGAAGATTGAACCATTCTATTTTACTCATTATCTTACCATTATATATTTTAAGACTATGTCGTATGACTCGTATGACTTCTAGCAGATTTATAAAGAATAAATTTCAAGTCAAGATTGTCTTGTTTAATATCTCGAAATATGATTCAAGCGTAGATGTTCAAAGGTCCTTAGAAATATTAGTTCAAACAATTTATTGTTCGAGAATCAAATCGTGGATCAATTGAAAATTTTCCATGCAAATGATTTTATCATTTGACAATGTTTCAAAGGTCATAAGAGAGAAATTCAGAACTTTTGATATTTCTACTCAGGGTATAGGTTGGCGAAACAGTTTGCAAACCATAGATATCTGAGTTCAGTAATATAGGGAAGGTTGGCGAACTAGTTCGCAAACCGCAAGTTCAGTTAGGGACAATTCACGAACCATGGTGAACTGAATTTTTGATGTTGGTATAAAAGGATTAAGGTTGGCGAACTCAGGTCACGAACTGTGTCCATTTGAGTTCATAAACCGAGTACGATTGGTGAACCCAGTTTGTGAACATTGTACATTTGAGTTCTCGAGCCGAGTAGGGTTGGCGAACCTGATTCACGAATTATAGCACCCTGACTCCTGAACTTTAGCCTTACGATTCACGAACCGTTTCACCAACGGTCCCAGTAGAATTTAGCAGATGCTCAAAAAATTATTTTTTAAATATGTTTAGCATTGCTATGACTCTTTTAAACACTTCTAAAACTTTATTGATCATCAAAACACTTTTGTATGTGCATCATGATTAAACACAGAGTTGTTTGAATGAACATCAATTTTCTTATAGTTTTAAAGGTATATTTGCAAAAACAGAATGGTTGTTACACACGATTCTGTAACCGGGCCACTACGTATATTCTTCTATTGTATTTTCCAAACTAATTCTCACATGCTTATTTGAAACCCTAACTAGAGTTTCATTTAAGTAGAGAAAGTGTTTGCTTGATTCTCAAGTTATCTTAGCTTGAATTCTAAGAAACCCATCTTGAAAAACTATAAATACAGATGCTCTTTCAACTAGGAAATTCCATCCCTGGCACTTTTTCTCCTAGTTGATTGCTAGAGTCGTCCTATATTGACCTAAGTTTCCTCTAAGAAACATAATTAGGTATATGACTGAAAGACTTCTCTTTAAGGATTCATGAAGACAGGTCCGACTATTTTTACCCTCATAGTTCGTGTATCTTGATCTTTCTTTTCTATTATCGAGATCCTCGTAATGTCTTTCAGGTAAGATACATAGAAATTGCAAAGTTTTATTTGTCTCAGACTTTGTGATCCCTAAAAATAAATATCTGAAAACTATTCTTAATTGATAATTGAAAATTGTTCTTGAGAGGTAGTAAAAGATCCAGGATTCTCATCTAAGTGAGTGTAAATATTCCAGATTGTGAGGTTTGCTAGCTTTATCTATTGCAAACAATTTCCAAACCTTGATCTTTGATATAAAGGGATGTAAGGAGCGCGACTGTAACTGAATTTCTTGGAGCCAGTCCCAAGTCTAATATTATGCTAGTGTATTTAGTGGCTTAATACAGTTTGGTGTTCAAATATGGACGAGATCCCGGGGTTTTTCTGCAGTTGCGGTTTCCTCGTTATCAAAACTTATGATGCCTTGTGTTTTTCCTTTTTCGCGTTATATTGTCTATCTTTATAATATGATTTACGTAGGTAATACGTATTCAATCTTAGTAGATACGTCCATCTAATTATGATCAATTATGAGACTTGTTTCTTGTAGAATTCATATCTTGAAAGATGGATAACAAGTTTATTATTTGGAAGAATTCTGATTGGATAATTTGGATACGACTAGATTGATCTTGGATATTGATTTTTGGGATCGTCTAAGTACTCTTCTTAACAACCAGGTTCACGGACTCCTTTGTGTATACATACTGATTGAGAAGAGATAGAGATATAAGCTCCATATACATATATAGTCAAGGATCATTGAGTTGGTCTGCTTGAAATTGTATTGAGTTTTGTCCATACAGGTTGCCGGACGAAAAAGTTTGTGGTTTTCGTGGTACCCTCTCATTTTCAATGATGATAATGGATTTTGAAAATCGCATAAGAATAGAAGTATGATTTTAAACCCCATTTTCAGTTCATGCATGTTAAATACAAAAATATGGTTCATGATATTTCATTTTTTATTTATTTATATGTCTATGAGAAGAGATCTGCTAAGTTGGGTGTGGCAGGTATATCCAAGTCTAGGCTATTAGAAATCAGTGAGAAGCAATTAATCATGTAGTTCGGCAGATCTACTATTAGTGGTGGTATTAATATACTTGATGATAAGCAATCTGATGAGCAATGTGACTTATCCTTTAGTTAGTTTGTTCTCAGAGTTCAAAGGGTAATCATCCTGTTATAACTAGTGTTACTCTAAATTCTGTAACTATTTGAGGTAACATGTGTTTACCCATATTACAAATTTTTAATTTGTTTTTACAGATTAAACTTTTTTTTAATTATTTAGCCACATTTTAAGATATATATATTTTTTTTAATTTAGGATTCGATAAAAAAAAGAATTTGTTTATATATTTACGGATTTTGTCACTTTCAAACTATTGAAGAAAATTGATACGCTTAAATTTTAGTTTATATATACAAAACTTATCATATGATTTTTAATCTTTTCAAGTACGAATATTTCGAAATAGACACATCTTTTTTTGTGTATAAGTATATTCTTTTATGATTTAAAACTCGATATTATAGAAGTATTCATGCATGATAAAACTTAATAATATATTCATATGTCCGGTGACCAGTCAACCGAAGCATCCCACCAGCCTGCCCGGTATTACAATGACCGGTCAATGGTCAAAGTCAACGCTCGGTTAACGGTCAAAGTCAACTGTTGGTCAACTGTCAAAGTCAGGTCGCACGTCGCACCTCTAGCCAATTTTCAGTCATGTTGCCAGCAATGCTGCTAACCAATTTCCAGCCAAATACTCTGCCGCATTTCCAACCAGTTTCTAGCCATGCTGTCGGATGTGCTGCTAACCAGTTTCCAGCCATGTTGCCAGATGCGTTGTCAGTAGGGCTGTACATGGTCACGGAAAATCGATGGAACCGAACCAAACCAAACTGATAAGGAGAAAACTGAACCGAGCCATTTACTAATGGTTTGGTTTGGATTCTAAATTTTAAAAACCGAGCTAATGGTTTTGGTTTTGGTCTGATCATAAAACCGAACCAAAAACCAATGGAGAAACCGATTATCCTTCTATACTTAATTTTGACCGTAGATTATAAATGCATTTGATCATAGCCGTTAATTCAGAGAATAAAAACACCTAACCCTAGTTATCATCATTCTCTCCTCTCTCTTTCTTCCTCTCTAAATCTGAACGTCTCCACTCCCACCCCCAACTACTACTTACCTATCTTTCTTCGGGTGGGTTCTTCTCTAGGTTTTTTATTCACCCCTGTTCTTCACAGTCACAAAACTATCTTCCTCCTTATTGATGTCAAGACGTGTTAACGAACCATCAAGAATAAGACTACATCATTATCAGTAGAATTTTGGGTTTAGGTTGGAACATGGAACAATTTTACAGGTGAAAAGGTAAGGGGCTTTTCAATTTTCCACCCTATTTTTGTTCTTTTGATCTATATTAATAACAGATCTGTGTGATTCAATTTTGTTTTTGTAAGTATGGTGACATAATCTTTCTGATGTGGATTTAGGAATTTACTGATGATATAAGTCATGGGCTTGTTTACTTTTGTTTTAATTCAATTTTTGAATTTCGATTTGATGATGGATCTTAGTAAAGATCTGATCTCATGAGATTTTGGTTTTCTTTTGACTGATGATATGGATTTTGTGTGGTTGCAGGGAGTGGATTATTATGTGAAGACGCTTTGGGAACCTTGTTTGCTTATATGATGTATATTTTACTTTCAATTTTGTGAGATTGATTCCTAAAAGGAAGCTAATTCTTAGTATGAATTGCAACTAACTGTATGATGTAGAATCCCAATTGCAAGTTAATTCTTAGTGGAGATTTATTTCAAATGATTATACCTGATATACGTGTAATTGAATTTTTTTGCTGTTGCACTTACCGAAATGTAATGGATTTTTTTTTGTTGCACTGATGGAATAATCGGTTATCCGGAACCGAGTGGGAAAAATCGGAACCAAATGGTAAAACTTAAA
This sequence comes from Papaver somniferum, assembly GCF_003573695.1. NCBI lineage: Eukaryota > Viridiplantae > Streptophyta > Magnoliopsida > Ranunculales > Papaveraceae > Papaver > Papaver somniferum. The sequence goes on from NC_039359.1 coordinate 129,869,065, forward strand.
CCGAAACCGATGGTTAATGGTACCATTTTGGTTTGGAAAATTAGAAACCGAAAGTAATGGTTTCGGTTTTGGTTTTTCCTAAAACCGATCCGAAACCGACCATGAACAGCCCTAGCTGTCAGCCAGTCTCCATCCATGATGCCAGCCCATTATGCCTGTCAACCATCAATCCAGTCTGCCAGCATGCGAATTAATTCAGGAGGCATGCAAAGACAGTTTCATGCGGATTAATTCAGGAGGCATACAAAGACAGTTTCATGCAGAATTAAACAGGGAGGCATGAATGAGCAGTTTCATGCAGAATTTAACAGGGAGGCATGGATGAGCAATTTCATGCTTAATTTCACATGGAGGCATGAATGAGCAGTTTCATGCAAAATTAAATAGGGAGGCATGAATGAGCAGTTAATGGCATTTAAGTTTATATTGAATTTAGGTATTCACATGTATAAATGGAGAGGTAGCTGGTAGAGAAAAGGGGGGCACATAATTCTATCATCAATAAAAAATCACTCCCCAAGGGGATTCGTCCGTGGATGTAGGCAAACCATGCCGAACCACGTTAAACTCGTATCTCTCCTCTTTATGCTATTTCATGTTTTTAACCCTGTTTTCATCAACAACACCAAAATCATCGTGTTTAGTGCCCGGAAATATTTCTGGGTGCAAACATTGGCGCCGACGAAGGGGACTACGAGAAAAATGATCGTGTTTTCCCGTTGAGAAAAGTAGTACAGAAAGCTTCAAAATCGTGTCCGTGAGAAAATATTTTGAACGTCGTCAAAAAAATACCGAGCCCTTAACAGAAAGCAAACATGAATATTTTGGCATGGAATTGTCAAGGAATTAACAATCCACTCACAATTCAACATCTTAAAGGATTAATTTCACTATACAAACCTGATATCGTATTTCTTTATGAAACTTTAGCAAATGAACGACATATGTCGCGAATTGCTCAAACCCTTCAATTCCAAAACCTATCCACCATGCCCAAAGTTGGAAGACGAGGAGGTCTCTTCCTTATGTGGAGAAATAACATCAACATTCGGGTTCTGTTCTAATCCCAAAGTTACATCCATGTTCTCGTCACTCCCCCTACTCCAGGAACACCCTGGCTTTGCACAGGACTTTACGGCCCTCCACATCCAAACGCTAGAACCGACTTGTGGCAATATTTTCCTTCCATCTTCCCCAACATCAACAACTCAACCTCATGGGTGCTAATCGGCGACTTTAATGAAGTAATGAATCAAGCCGAAAAAAAGGAGGAAGACAGGTCACATACAGTCAAACTCAACCGTTCCTCACCATGATAGATCAAATGGGTTTCATCGACCTTGGCTTCCGCGGAGATCCATACACTTGGACAAACAATCAGCAGGGTGAAGACAACATTTTGGAAAGACTTGATAGAGCAGTCGCAACACCGCACCGGCGTACGACCAATCCTCATGCAGCGGTCACTCACCTCCTTAGAATTGCTTTTGATCACGCGCCCATTTTGTTAAACACCAAAACAATGGACTGGAATGGACAAAAAAATTACAAGTTCGAGCTATGTGCCTAAACCACCCACAACTCAAGCAAATAGTCGAATCAGCTTGGATTCAGCAACAAGATTCAGAACCAGCCCTAAATCTCCAGCAAAAGTTAATCACAACTGGGAAAATTCTTATGGAATGGAATAAAGAAACATTTGGTCACCTAACAAACTTAATAAGGAAGTGTACGGAGCAAATTCAATAGGCCCAACATCAGTGTGCTACTCGACATGGGAGGGACCTGAAATACTGGTTAGAAAAAGAGAAAGAACTTCGAACCCAACACTTAAGCCTCCTACAATGTCATGCAACATATTGGCAACAAAGATCCAGAATACAATGGCTAACGTCAGGAGACAATAACACGACTTTCTTTCATACAAAATCAACTATCCACCACAGTCACAATAATATTCAGTAAATTCAGGATTCTCAAAACAACTGGGTCAGCGACAAATCTCAAGTAATCCAGATCATCCTCGATCATTTCTCTAACCAATACACGGCCCCATCAACAGTAATAGATGATGAACTATTTGCGGAAATCACCCAAAGACTGACACCGAACCAAAGTAACAAGCTTACCGCAGAAGTGACAGTAGCAGAAATCAAGCAATCTCTCTTTTCCATAAATTCTGAAAGTGCTCCTGGCCCCGACAGCTATACCAGATTGTTTTTCAAGTTTTTTTGGGAAACTACTCAAACTCAACTGATTGCCATGGTTCGTAGTTTTTTTATTTCTCTAAACATTCACCCTCTAATGAATCACACAAATATTACCCTAATACCAAAACGAGACACACCAACTAAACCATCCCACTTCAGACCTATCAGCCTCTGCAAAGTCACATACAAAGTAATCTCAAAAATCCTAGTAAACCGTTTACGACCTCTACTTCTATTCTTAATAAGTCCTTATCAAAGTGCATTCGTTCCACAAAGATCTATACATGATAACATAACAATAGCGGGAGATCTATTTCATCACATAAGAACTTCCGCAAACACCAAGGATCCAGAAATAGCTATGAAATTAGATATTGAGAAAGCCTATGATATCCTAGATTGGGGGTTCATTAAAAAAAACATTCACTAAACTAGGATTTCCAACCATTTTTGTGGATTATATCATGTTATGTGTTACCTCAGTCTCCTACTCCATCAACATCAATGGAACACCTCATGGTTTCATCACCCCAACGAGAGGCATTAGGCAAGGAGACCCCATATCATCCTATATTTTTATTATTTGTGCAGAAATCTTATCAACAAATCTGGGAAACCTAGAAGCAAAAAAGTTGACAGGAGGGATTCGCATTTCTCAAAAAGCTCCACCAATCTTACATCTAATGTATGCGGATTACCTCCTCATCTAATACAAAGCAACTCAAGATAGTAACCATCAACTACAGAAAATTCTTCACTCCTACAACACCTCTGCAGAGCAACATATCAATACAGCAAAATCCACAATCATACACCACGTACATCTACAACCTCATAAAAGATAAGTCCTACAACAATTTTTCAACATGCCAACCACATCAACACCGCCTATATATTTGGGAGTTCAATTCAAACATGGAAGAACTTCTCGACATATTTTTGAACCATTACTTCAAAGGCTAGCGCGCAAATCTCAAGGTGGATGACAAAATGTCTCACGCCTGCAGGAAGGTTAGTACTTATTAAAACCTCTCCAACTCCAACTTCCAACCATCTTATGCAAACTCAACTTTTTCCCACACACGTCCACAAACAGATAGATAGAATAACTAGGAATGTTTTCTGGGGCCATGATTCTTCCGTTAAGAAACTCCATCCTTTAGGATGGATCAAGATAAATAAACCAATTGCACAAGGAGGACTAGGCATTCAAGGTCCCATACAAGTTCCAAATACTTCCAGTCCACAATGGAAACAAATGTCAACTCTCATTCCTTACTTCAAACAACATATTTTCACCGAATAGGAAACGGTTTAGGAACACCTATACAGGCTAAATGGATACCTCATTTTCAAAACCTTAACCCTACCCAATGCTACCCTATCCAAACCGTAGCAGATATCATTGACCCTATCACCCATAATTGAAAACATGAACAATTATTCAACCTTCCACCAACATCAATCCAACATATAATAAACATCCATATCCCAATTAAAAACACCCAGACAAAATTTATTGGCCACTATATAAATCCGGTAACTATACAACGGCCTCTGGATATAATAGTCTAATACAACAAGATATAAGTTCACAACAAAACCCCCTTTCACACACCAACTTCCTATGGACCTTACCATGTCCACCAAAAATCCAGCTTTTCTTGTGGAAAGCTATCAATGAAGGTCTTCCAACCTTCACTCTTTTACACCATATCAACCTATCCAATTCCAATCTTTTCCCAAGATGTAGAACAGAACCAGAATCAACAAATCATATGTTTATTCACTGCCAAACAACTATGGACACTTGGAGTAGGCTAAACAATCTCATAAGAACAAACTCTCCAACCAGAAATAGCCACTTAATGACCATAACAACTCAAACAACAATAGCCAAAATACTTCAATCTCCAGCCAATTCGAATGCTATCACGGCCTATTGTTATCTCTTTTGGTCCCTCTGCACAACCAGAAACGAGCTCGTCTTCAGACAAGTTGACTCTACACCTCAACACATTCTCTCAAGAGCTTTACAACAACAACGCGAATTTGAATGGGCAAAAAGCTTCGCCCCTCCAGTGTTACCGGGGGAACAACCAACCAGAATTACTACAGGCAACGTCAGAACAACAATAACAATTTCTGTAGGCTGGACCAGACCAGATTCAGACTGGATCAAGATAAACACTGATGAAGCAGCTAGGGGACACCCAGGTTTAGCAGGAGCAGGAATCATCTGTAGGGACTCAAACTCAACTACGGTTTTGGCTATTGCACAACCTTTAGGAATAACAGATGCCATCACCGCTGAAACATGGGCGACTCTTCTAGCAACCAGAACGGCAACATAAAGACAATGGAACAAAGTAATATTCGAAACAGACTCAGAAAATATCATGAGATTCATAAAGACACCAACAGAAGCTCCATGGTATATTTCGGAAATAATTACAAATAAAACAAAGAATGCACAAAATTCCTATTTGTGATATCCAACACACTTATCGAGAAGGAAATCAAGCGGCAGACGGGCTAGCAAATGAAGCAGCGGACGGAAGCAAAGCGGCAAATTATTCAACTAGAATCTGGGACTAGGCTATCCCACCATGCATCAATCAAATCCTATTAAGTGATACCATGGGAATCAAATTCCCTCGTGTAATAACAGTCTAATCGTTTCTTTTCTTTTCTTTTCATGCTTCAAAAAAAAAACTAATTATGAAAATTTGTAATGTCTCGTGACATCCATACTTGCCAATTAACATCTTTCTACATATAATTTTTTTTGTACAACATGATTTTTTTTTTGTATTTTCTTGATTCTCGTGATATCATAAGTGTTAAATCTAGGTTTCTTAATCTCAAAACATAAATCTATAAAGATTAATAATTATTTGGTACCTATTTATCTGCCAAGATGTCAATAGACCCAACATGCACCAGCCTCCCACACAATGTAACTCAGAATGTCTCTCAGACCCTGTTGAGTACTACAAACAAACCATGGAGTCAACTATAACTAAAGATTCTTGTGAATTTTATGCCCTAAAAATACCATGTCATCTTAAAAAACTAGCTACTACTACAATTTCTTCTCTTCGTTAAACCGTAAAGATTGTTTGAAGCAAAAGAGTAAGAAAATAATATTTATCTCTAAAACTATTCCTCTTCGGTCCTCACATTCTAAATAATTCATTAATAAGTACTTAATGTTTTATCTTTGTAATTAAACCCAGATGTAAATCAAAGAATGTGTTTCCCCGTAGCGGGCCTTTTCCTGCTTCTCCATCAGGGTTGGCCATGTTTATATGATTCTTCCTTCAGGCATTGAAGCTTGCTAAGGAAAATGACACCAAAATACAAGATTTAACTTTAATAAATGATAAAAAGTTCTACAATGTTGCTGAAGCTGAGTTGCTTGAAGAACAAAAGGTGTATAAATGGGAACATTATTTAAATACCCCTAAAAATTCGCCCCTTAAAATATACCCTTGTTCAATTTTTAAAATGATCCCTACCTTCTGAAAAGTGAAAGCAACTAGCACAACTTGCTCTTAAAAATGGACGCAACTAGCACAAGTTGTTTCCAGAAGTGGACGCAACTTTAAAGTGGAAGCAACTTTCTCAAGTTGACTCCAAAAAAATTATCTTTCACCCCTCGGGGGTATTTGTGCAAGGTCAACAAAAATGGAGAGTATTTATAACCAACCTTGGTATAGGGGCGGCATGGTTTAGTAGAGGGGCGGCATTCTAATAAGACAAATAGGGTCATTACATGATCATTCAAGGTGTCCCTTATTAAAAAAGTTGGAAATGACAAATTAACCCTCATAATTGATAACCTAGTTTAGTGATGATAATCAAGTTTAATGTTAATGATTAAATTCACTTATATTAACTCAAAATCAAAACAAAATAAGATTTTAGAGTTTTTAAAAAAAAAAGTTTGGAGATGGTAGAGAAGTTTTAACACAAAGTGAAGGCCAATCTCAATCAATTGAAGAAATTAACCAACAAAGTGAAAACCCAATGCCTGAAAATGACCATGTATACTTCTAAATTAGTCTTAACTAGCTTTTTGTTGCTCAAATACGTAAAAAAAAATCAATTTCTTACATTTTCAGAGCTAATTACGGTTGGCATTTCGCTCGTAACCAACCGTAGTTCATAGTTACGGTTCGTAAAAGATGAACTACCAACCGTAACTGGTTAAATTTGGGGAAAAACCCAATTATAAAATCAGTTACGGTTGGTAACCAAATGCTCGATACCAACCGTAACTGAGTTACAGTTGGTAAATAAAAATGGTTACCAACCGTAACTGAAGAAAATTTTCAGATATAAGAACATACGGTTGGTAATTGAACTATTACCAACCGTAACAACATCAAATTCTCCAGTTACGGTTCGTAATAGAGTTAAAATCAACCGTAGCTCACATAAACCCAGAAATTTGAATTTCAATTTTCACCTAAAACCCTAATTTCTGATAGAAATTAAACTTAAATCGAACAAAATAAACTAAACCCTAACTGGGTTTTTCATAATATACCTCATATAAGTCATTACACTTGATTAATTTTCGAATCGCTGATTAATCGAAGACGATGAAATTTCCAGTTTTAATGGAGGTTACAGTTGATGGAGGAGAAGAGAAGATGAAGAAGAAGATGAAAAAAAAAACTGATTTGATTTTTTCTGATTCATTAAGTTTAAAAAAAATTGATTTGATTTTGGTTGATTTAAGGTGAAAAGGGTAATCTAGTCAATTTACATGTCTTTAGGACATCCCCTAACCAACTAAGGGGACATTACTATCACAGTGCCGCCCCTCTACTAAATCATGCCGCCCCAACATTCCCACTTAATTTTTCATACTACTCATTATCAAGTGATCTTGTTCCCTAGACGCTCCCGCTTCCTTGGTTATATTCACTTCTTCTCTGGCAACTTGGTTTTCTTCTTGAATTTCTTCCACATGACCAGCAATAGCACTAGTAGACTCGGATAGAGATTCCCAGACAATAAAAGTATTTAAATAACCTGTTGGTACCTGCAAATTCTTTTTTTCTTTTTAGTCTTCTCTCTTTCTAGAATAGACACCCTTCATCCCCTTTTCTAGGTTGGGTGAAGAAAATGATAGGCTCCGACTAGATTTTATAACGCATCACTAGTCACATTACCACGAAGCATCTCATTTGGGCAAATGTTAGTGTCATTGTTTGCAGCCTTCACTACATCATTCCCATGTAAAATCATGTCATGGGCAGATATCCCAATCATTTCCATAGAGCCATCCACATTGGCCACCTCATTATCCAGCCCAAGCGACTCCATCAACTCTGGGACCTTTCGGACCCTTCTCATTCATTTTAGGCATCCACGGACACCTTCCTGATTACCATGACATTTAGCATTTGATTGCCCACCGGTGACCCAAGTCTTGCGTCGTGGAGGTTTATACCGGAGAAAAACTTGCGAGAAGAAACCTTGCACATTTTTTACAATTTCTCACTCATCCAAAATCTCTTATTTTTGGTGGGTTTTTCTCCTCTACTTACTTGTTCTCTGCTCTACAGGTATGAGGTTCTTTTTCTGACTATTGATTCGAGAATGGATGAGATTTATCTCGTCTAGGGCTGTGCTAATTTAAGTCAGCCATGGTAGAAGATGATTCAAGCTTGGGGTTTGCTAATTTACCTCCTCTAAGTCCAACTGCTTCTAATGGCATTAATGGTGGATGAAAAGAAAATCATATAGCTGCTGACAGTGCTAAAATTGATGTTTCAAATGAAACATCATTTTAATTTGAAACATCAATTCCATCATTACCAACCCTAAAATTGGAAAATGGAGATCATTGTTTGGGGAAAACAAAGATGGCTGTGAAGATTTATCAACCTAAAAGTTATTCTTCCACAAACCTCAATCGATTAAACAAATTTTTGGTTGGATATTTTGTGGGCAGTAAAGTTCCTTTTAACCTAGTTAAGGAAACCTTGGAAAATGCTTGGAAGCTGAAAGGAAGATTGCGATTGTCTCTATTAGAATCATTTTTAATAAAAAAAGACTAAGTCATAAAGTTATCTTAAGACTTAAGTTTACAAAATTCCATCACATGACACCTTATTTAAGACCAATTCATTGCACTCTTTAAAACTCACAAGATCAGAACGAAGACTTAGTATTTTTCGTTCCACTACTTTTTTTTGTTGTTGTTGCAGAAGTGCTAATTGGTATTGGTGGGTGGTGATCAATATTTATTACAGCCCAAATAAAAGCTACTGGTGTTTACTTCATCTCATTAATCATTCTCTGATTGGGTTCTTTCAGATTCAATATTCATGGTGGTGAGTATTTCAATCAACTGTTATCACTTTGATGAAATTCATGAATTGTGAATGATATCCGATAATTGATTCATCTTATTGGCTTATCAATTTGTCTTTGACTTGTCACTTTAACATCTCTTTTTCATTCATTTTTCTTACCTTTATATTTAAATTGCAACCCCTATATGACTATATTATATGTGTTTATGGAACTCTCTTTACTTTGCTAGATCAGTTTTTCAGTTCATTGGTGGTAAATCTTTATGTAAGAGCCTTGTTGGTTCTATTTTTTTTCCCTTTGAATCGATTGACTATCAAAGACTTGAGGATTCGCCAAGGTTAACTGCATATATAGTGTGGATGTGCTCTGTGACAAAACTTATAGCGACATTGCAAGATATACTAATTGTGTTGCTTAGTTATTTGTTCTTCATATAAGTTTCTAATGGCTAACTTGAAAATAATTGTGTGTTTTCATTTTTTATTTGACAGATGATTTGTACTTTATGTAATGATGCCTTGATAGCTGGAGATGGTAATGCCATTTTCACTGCAGAATGCACAGACTCCTTTCATTTCAGTTGCATCACTTCATATGTGAAGCTTGGAAGTCAGACTTGCCCAACTTGTATTGCTGAATGGAAGGATATTCCTTCCTTTGGCCCTGCTTCAAATCCAACTGGTGGACTCACACCAGCCCCATTACAGCCACGTATTCCTAAACGAAGAATCAATACTCGGGTCATTACATCACAAGTTCCATCTTCTGAGCCACTTGTCTTCAATGATGATGATCCTTTGGATTTCCAATCCAGTTTTTCATCTAATAACATTTCTATTATCAGATCCATAGATATCAAAACACACACTGAATTCCCAGCTGTTCCACGGTCAGTTTCGCAAGAAAACTTCCATATACTCGTCAATCTCAAATCTAATGTTACTGAGATAGATCAAGTTAATAGTGATATAACTTGTCGTGCACCAATTGACCTCGTCACGGTTCTCGATATAAGTGGCAGCATGACAGGTACAAAAATTCAGTTGTTAAAGCGGGCCATGGGATTTGTGATTGAGAACCTTGGCCCTTCTGACAGATTGTCTGTTATTAGCTTTTCATATAATGCTCATCGCCTCTTCCCCCTTCTCCTCATGACTGATTCTGGTAAACAGTATGCACTACAAGCTGTGAATTCTTTGGTTGCTGGTGGTGGAACAAATATTGTAGAAGGACTCAAGAAGGGCTCAAAGGTTATTGAAGACCGAGGACACAGAAATCCTGTTTATAGTATCATGCTATTATCCGACGGGCAGGATTCATACACCAAGGAGATCAACCTTAAAGAAATTTCAAGGTTGCAAATTCCAGTTCATACATTTGGATTTGGCGCAGACCATGACCCTATCATGCTGCACTCAATTGCGGAGGGTTCGAAGGGAACTTTTTCTTTTATTGAAGCTGAGGGATTAATACAAGATGCATTTGCTCAATGTATTGGTGGTCTCCTGAGTGTAGTTGTACAGGACTTGCAAGTACACATCCAGTCACTTGACCCTCATCTTTGTCTTAGTCAACTAAAGGCAGGGAGTTATTCCACTTATTTGACAGGTGATAACCAAACAGGATCTGTCGATATCGGGGATTTGTATGCAGATGAAGAGAGGGATTTTCTCGTGCTGGTTAACATTCCAGTTGTAGCAGATGGAAATTCCAACGATCAGATGAAGTTGGTTAGAGTGTGGTGTGGTTACAAAGATCCTTTTACTAAAGAATCTGTCACTACTGAAGCCATAGAAGTGAAACTTGAGAGACCCGAAATGGTTAATGAAGATACGGTTGTTTCTATAGAGGTTGACAGGCAGAAGAATCGATTGCAGGCTGCTGAGGCAATGAGTAATTCGCGTGCTGCTGCTGAGAGAGGTGATCTGCCCACCGCGTGGTCTATAATTGATGGTTGTAGGATGCAGATATCAGACACTGCCTCTGCACATGCCGGTGACAAATTTTCTGTTGATTTAGATTTGGAGCTTCAAGAGGTACGATCGAGGATGAAAAGCAAGAAAATATATGAATCAACAGGAAGGGGATATCTACTTTCAGGAATGAGTTCACATTCGAGGCAAATGGCTACAACTCGAGGAGATTCTACTGAGAGTACTTACCAGACAGCTTCCATGAGTAAAATGCTTAAAAAATCTGCTGCATATCTTCCAAAATCGCGTGCGCCTAACTCAGCTGCACTCTCCAGCTTCCCCCCTTCATTTTTCAGTACACCTTCAACGGCGTCTAATGGTGGCCGAGGTGGAGGCACTGCCAATGATAGTAATATGGCTTTCAAAATTTCTTCAGCAAGTAGTCTCAAAATTCAAAGAGGTGATATCACAAAGTGGTGTATCAATGGTACTTCTGATGCCATTGTAAATGCAGCTAATGAACGGATGCTTGGAGGTGCGGGACTTAATGGAGCGATACATAGTGCTGGAGGACCCGAACTACAAGCAGCATGTTCTACCATTGCAGAGGTTTGTCCTGGAATTCGCTGTCTAAAAGGAGAAGCAAGAATTACTCCAGCATTTAAGTTGCCCGTTTCGCATGTTATTCACACTGTTGGTCCTATTTACAATGTCGACAACCACCCGGAAGTTACTTTAAGAAATGCATACAGAAACTGCTTAAAGCTCGCAAAAGAGAACAAGATAGAGTATATCGCTTTTCCTGCCATATCTTGTGGTTATTTTGGTTATCCCTATGACGAATCTGCTACTATTGCAATATCTACTGTAATGGAATCGGATGGTGACTTCAAAGAGGTGCATTTTGTTCTATTTGAGGATGATGTCTTCAACTCTTGGGTGGAAAAGGCGAAAGGATTGCTTTAGTCGCTGCTCACACCCAACAGTTAATTAAAATTGACAGCATTGTGGTTATCGGATTAAATCGGTTAACTGTAACTGTGGAAAAAAGACTACATTACTTGCTGAGTATTTCGTTTTACTTCTCTGTAATAAAAATTCCAAAACCTGCACTTTCAGCCAGCGGCCCCAATAAATTTTGCCACATTTTTAATGTCCATGAGTAGTAAAACGGTACAATTCCGGAGCAATGTGTTGTCATAAGTAAAGAGTCCAACTTAACTTTTTTTTAGCTTCTATTGAGTGGAAAAGTCCCTTTTTAAGTCTGTCATTTTTAGGGGCGACCCAAAAGGAATTAGGGACGATTTTTTATTCCCAACCTATACACTACGTTAAGGGATGTCCAAAAACGCGGAGAATACGTTAATGCCCTTACATAATCGGAAGCTATACTATACCCGATTGTAAATACCTAATCGGAAGGTTATTAACTAGATTACACTACCGATTAAGTTCGTTTATGTGCCAAACTCGTATCTGGCTTCTATAACAATCGGGAGTAACAAGATCCTCAAGAGACTACCGATTGTTAAAGTATAGAAATTAGAAATCTTTAGATTTTTGCAATGGTGAAATTTGGGGCTCCTATATAATCAGACGAATTAAAACCTGTCTAAGCTAACGATTTGGGGCTTCCCATAATCGGAAAGCTACGAGTAACAATACCTCCCGATTATGGTAGATTTCAAATTCATTAAATGAAGGATTTTAAAAGAAAACTTATTTTGGGGCAACCTATAATCGGAAGTTTATGTAATGCATATACCTTCCGATTATGACTACATCCAAAACACGAACCAAATGGTTATGGTCGGCTCTGTACCCTAGAAACCTATGGAATTTGGCAGTGGTTCGATTTGGGGCTTCCAATAATTGGTAGGTATATAAGTAACAAACCCTAACGATTTTGGGCTACTCAACAATCGGTAGCTTATGATGTGGTAATGCCTACCGATTATTAACTATTTGACAGATAAAACCAAAGTCAACCTGAATTCATTTCATTTCATTTCATTTCATTTCATTTCGTTTCAACTTCAACTTCAACTTCAACTCCTCTTCTCCTCTTTCCTTCCGATTGCAGAGAGGAAAACTGTCCCCCTCTCCTCGCTATACATCGTTAATCGTCGAATCGAACCATCGTCGATTATTCTCTATAAAGATGAAAGAAAAGGAACCCCAGAAAGCTAAAACCAAAAACGTTTGTCGCGGTAAGGATCCAAACATTGGATTGCATGCACGTAATAAAGAGGTTACACGAACCCGAAGAACGCGAAGAAGATGCGGCCCCTGATGTAGGATATACTCAAAGCCAAACTCTCCAGCAACTTTAAATGGCACCTATTAGGTAAGATTCTACCATTAATTTGCTTTATATTGCTTCAATTCGTCGAATCCATGATTTTTTTAAGGGTTTTCGGTTATTACCCATATTCGGTAGGTTAGTAATTGTTTTAAACTCCCGATTGTTATCGATTTATTCATTTCACAAGAACATTCGTTATATTCGGGTGCTAAATATTTAGCTTTCCTACCGATTATTGAACATTTTTCATTACTGAGGCCTAAATCGATCATAATCGGAATGTAATTGTGTTTTTGACTTCCGAATATACTAGGGAAGAACAAGTATTAGAGACGTATTAAGCGGTTGATATGTTGTGTAATTTGCTTCCGATTGTTTAGGCTGAACCATATTAGTAGTTTCTGGACACAAAGTGATGCATATTCGGTAGACATTAGTTTTGTGAGACTTCCGATTGAGATTTATTCGGAAGCTTATACTTTTTATTACTTTCGATTATTCCTATTCGGAAGGTTGTGTTGAAATTTAGTTTACTAACCTGTTGTACTTTCTTCGCGTTGTTTAGGGATAGGCGAGGTAGAAAAGTCGAAGATGCAATTATCTCAGATAGTGCAAGGAAGCAAAGGCGTCAGAACTTGACAGCTAGTGCAAGGAGATCTAGGACTGCTAAAGTCGCTTCAAGTGCTCAAGATGGAACTCAAAAAGCAAGTCAAGAAGGTGTTCAACCAAGTGCCCCTCAATCAGAACCAGTTCAAGAAGGTGTTCAACCATGTGCCTCTCAATCACAACCAGTTCAAGAAGGTGTTCAACCAAGTGCTCCACAATCACAAGCAGAAATTCAACTAGAAGCACCCGAAGATAGAGTACCAGAAGTAGGACAACCTAGTGGTGCGCAAGAAGAAGGAGAAGCTGAAAAGAAAAATCCTCCTCGAAAGAAAGCGCAACACCTTTTCCCAAATGAACTGAAGGTGAAGGATATTCCAGAAGGTGTAATCCTTGGGCTGCTGGAGGATGGAGGACAATTTTTATTTGGATACAAAGACTCATGGTCCAAAGAAATATATGAAACCGAGGAAATGATCGTATCCATTTTATTTACCTATTATGTTTTTCTTCGTAATACTTTAGGTTATTCTATTTTTTTTGTAACTTGTCATATGTTTAATAGTATCATTCTGATGCGGTTCGGTTTCTCAAACCGACCGCCGCACCAACTAAAATGATGGATTGGCCTTTGAAGGATGAATGTGAAAGGTTCAAGACCATTATTGCAAATTCAGGGTTGGCTGATGCTGCGGAGAACTCAATGTTGGAACATGACCAGGTGGCTATATCGGCGTTTGTGGAGAGACTTTATCCTGAGACCGACACCTTCCATATGCCATTTGGGGAGATGACGATTACCCCAGATGATGTTGTGCAGATTGTTAGACTCCCTGTCCATGGCAAAGGTGTTAGGGATGAGTTCAAAAAGCAGTTGGAATGGACCAAACTTTATGATCTAACTAAAAAGTGTTTGGGTTGGGATGAAGAAACATCTATAACTGAGTCCAAGAGATGCATGAAGTATAAAACTAGACAGTTCAACATTAGTACTCTGATGGATATGTTCAAGAGAACCAAGGAAAAACAAGAGAAAGGAACTTTAACCGATGAGCAAGTCAACCACGCAGCCACCGCATATCTCCTATGTGTATTGGGATGTGTCATTTTCCCCAATACCAGTGGCAATCGGGTAGACTCCAACCTTTTACAACTTCTGGATCCTCTCGAGAAAGTGCATGAGTACTCTTGGGGCACGGTATGCCATGCGTGGTTGATGGAAGAGTTGAGAAAGGCGTCGAGGGTTGGAATTAGCCAAGTGGCCGGGAACGTGAGTCTACTACAGGTATTGTTTATTAACTCTACATAGTTGTTTTTTTTTGGTTTTTCTACCATTGAAGATTCAATTGCCTAATACTTGTAAAAATGACAATATAGGCATGGATCTACGACCACTTCCATATCTTGAAATTGGCCATTGAAAACCCGGCGTGGAAGAAAGGCGATCCTAGAGGAACAAAGTACGTCTTCGATGACAACCATTATAGGACGAAGGAGCATCAGTTGATTCGTTTGAGGGAGGTTTTGGACTCACTGACATCCCAAGACATATGCTTTGATCCGTCCAAGGAAGACCGAGCTAGTGGACATATCGCGGTTCGATCCGATTTGACCCTTTATTTTGGATCGTTATGGCACCCCGCAGGATATGTGATGTACAATGCCTCAAGGGTGATGCGACAACACGGTTTTGTACAAGGTATACCAAAGGAGGAAATCCATGGAAATTTCTCTTTGGTTCTGGAGGAGTGCACGTCTGATAAGGATTCTATCACGGTCGTTCACAAGAATAAACCATCCTGTAAATTGCATTGGGATAGAAGGGCGCATTACTTGATCAACCTAGGAAGGCCAGCCAACAAAGGTTTTGAAAATGATCCCAACTATATGGAATGGTACCTGAGTGTTTCTCACATTCGTGTAATCCGTGATCTTAAACCAAAGCCAGCTTCGTACAAGAGTATCCTCAAAGACAAACCTGTGGGTTATGAAAGATTGGTACGTATTTTTTCTTAGTTTAGTTTAATATTATGGGTCAAAATAGAGTAATAACCGTTTGATGGCATGCTATGTTTTAAAACAGAAGGGCAGGTTCAAGAGTTTTCCAAATGGTGCACTAATTGCATAAAAGCCGGAGAGCCTGTGCCACTTGATAAGATAAGAAAGCACCAAGAGTTGATTGATAACATTGACAATGAATATTATGCATCTCAGTTCGGGGAAAAAGCCAAGCAACCTAAAAAGATTGTGGAAAAAAGAACTCGGGCGTCATCGAGCACTCAAGTTGATGAAACCAATGATAATGTTGGCCCAACTCGTCGCAAAGTCAAAGGAAAGAAATAGTAAACTCTCGATGTTTTACGTTCACTTTATGAATAACTTTGTTTATGTCGGATTGTGTCGTTTTCAAACAATGTGTCGGATTATGTCGTTTTCAAACAATGTGTCGGATTTTTAGTTGTTACGTTATGTTTATGGATTGTGAATGGTTCCTTGTATGGATTATGAATGATTATGTTGCTATGTTTATGCATTTAACGATGACTCGCAAGCGAATCACATGAAGATACATGAAACTGTTGAATTTTGGAACACAATCGGAAGCTAAGTTTATATATTAACCTACCGATTCTGGGGATTTTGCATTTTTTGGTCAGAATCAGAAGCTTTATATATTATTAACCTACCGATTCTGGGGATTTTTCAAACTATTTTGTCAGAATCGGAGTTTTTTAATATACTTTGCCTTTCGATTTTTCAGTGTAAAAAAACTTTGTTTCCTGGAACCAAACAACACCATAATCGGGAGGTATATGTGCACCTTGACTTCCGAATAGTAATAATCGGTAGGTTTAGTTTTTATTACCCTATCGATTATTATATGTAAAAAAACTTTGTTTCCTGGAACCAAACAACACCACAATCGGAATGTAAATGTGCACCTTGACTTCCGAATAATAATAATCGGTAGGTTTAGTTTTTATTACCCTCTCGATTATTCTATGTAAAAAAACTGTTTCCTGGAACCAAACAACACCATAATCGGAAAGAAAGTTGACTCATAACATAACCGAATATTACAATCGGTAGGTTGTTTAACAAAATAATCTACCGATTTCGTATAATCGGTAGGTATTGTATTTAGCATATCTACCGATTATGGTAGCTTTCAAAATTTGAATTTGGGGCAACTTATAATCGGTAGGTTTTGTAATATATTTAACTCCCGATTAACGTTGCATCCAAAACACGAACCAAGTGGTTATGGCTGGCTGTGTACACTCAAAATATATGGAATATGGCAAGGGTTCGATCTGTGGCTCCTTATAATCGGTAAGTTGTTAAGTTGTATTCCCTTCCGATTATATCAGGTTTCAAAATTCAATACATGAAGGATTTTAGAAAAAACTCATTTTGGGGCAACTTATAATCGGTAGGTTTTGTAATATATTTAACTCCCGATTAACGCTGCATCCAAAACACGAACCCAAGTGGTTATGGATGGCTGTGTACACTCAAAACCTATGGAATATGACAAGAGTTCGATCTGTGGCTTCTTATAATCGGTAGGTTGTTAAGTTGTATTCCCTTCCGATTATAGCAGGTTTCAAAATTCAGTAGATGAAGGATTTTAGAAAAAACTCATTTTGGGGCAACTTATAATCGGTAGGTTTTGTAATATATTTAACTCCCGATTAACGCTGCATCCAAAACACGAACCAAGTGGTTATGGTTGGCTGTGTACACTCAAAAACTATGGAATATGACAAGGGTTCAATCTGGGACTCCTTATAATCGGTAGGTTGTTAAGTTGTATTCCCTTCCAATTATACCAGGTTTCAAAATTCAATACACGAAGGATTTTAGAAAAAAACTCATTTTGGGGCAACTTATAATCGGTAGTCGTATATATTGGATAACCTACCGATTATAAAAGGGATTATTAGTCGAAGTATCTACACTATAATCGGTAGGTACAGTTTCAATTTAACTTACCGATTCACCTCTAACCTACCGATTCACCTCTAACCTACCGATTCACCTCTAACCTACCGATTATGGTGTAGGCTCCCGATTATATAAGGGCATATTAGCCATTTCGAAAAATCAGAGATAAGAGGTAGCTTAGAATTACGTTTGGATGATCTTTTTTGTCTTTTAATGTCGCCCCTAATTCCTTTTAGGTCGCCCCTAAAAATGCCAGGTTTTTAAGGCGGTTCCAAACATCCTCTTGGGTCACTGCCTCTTGGGTCTTTCCTCTCTCAGAAAATCTCTTTTTAGAAAAATTCAGTCTTTTCATTTCAGTCTTTCGGAGAAAAAAGGTGTGTAATCAAGAACCCATTTTTCATACCGCTCAATCTCGTCCTTCAAACCCTAGCAAGATTGTAATTAATACTTTGTCTTGCAGGTTGAGATGGTGGAGCTTCAAAGGAGGATTAGTGAATTAGAGAAGCAAGTCGAAGAGAAAACAGGATGTATTGAGAGTTTGGAAGATTTTAACTTCACCTTACTTGTATTAGAACAGCAGCACAGAAAGGACTTACGAGAAGCTCGTAAAGAACTAATTTCGGGTACATTTTTTCTATTTGATTGAGAGAGCTTAAACTGATTTATACTGATTTTGAGCTCTTGTTTGGAGTTTGTCGAAATAGCACACTTTGTTGTTAATTGTATATATGCACTGCCACTAAATTGCAGGAAATTGGAGAAAGCTTAAATTCTCGAAGTTCCATTGGGATTAAGATAATGGGCGAGTTAGATTTGAAGCTAATCTGCCAGTCTGCCCAGCTTCGCGGCTTTTGGGACTCGGAGATGCACATTGGCATCCTTTTGAAATTAATGGCAAGAACCAGGTAGTTTTCTCATTCCCGTGCAAGTGCAACGAGCTTCTCAGTTGACTCCTAAAATGTGTGTAATTAACCGTTTAATGCAATGGTTATACTGCGAACAGATATGGAGAGTATTAACTTTGGGATCATTTACGTGTATGTTCGTTTGCTGCAAGAATTGATCAACGAGGAGGATGAATTGTTGAAATGTTTGAGGAACGAACAGGGCGAGAAAGCATATACTGCAGTCGTTCATGCACTTGTGGAGCTCAACGAGTTTAACCCAGGCGGTAAATTTCCAGTTCCAGAACTTTGGAACTTTAAGGAGAACAGGAGAGCTACTGCAAAGGAAGGAGTTGCAGCTCTTGCTTGTAACTTGAGCGTGGATCAGTAAATTACATTTGTGCAGTGCAGCTTAAGTACAATGGTGGATGAATACTCCGGTATGGTCATTATGTACTTTGAATAGAAGCTGAAGTACTACGTTTATTGCTTTTCTGTTTGTTTAATTTCAAAGTTCATAATTTGATAGGTAAAGCACTCCGTTTTGTTTACTTACTTAAACTAAGACTGTTGTGACTTTTCAACACGGTTGGTTGTTATTATATAGAATCGTTATTAATGAAAATAAAAAAAAGACAAGTGAAGTTATCTTAAGACTTAAGTTTACAAAATTCCATCACATGACATCTTATATAAGACCAATTCATTGCACTCTTCAAAACTCAGAAGATCAAAAGAAAGACTTGGTATTTTTCATTCTATACAACTTTGTTTGCAGAAGTGCTAATTGGTGTTGGTGGTGATCTCATTGCAGACCAGATACAATACATTGGTGTTTATTTCATTTCATTGATTGATCATTCTCTGATTGGGTTGTTTCAGACTATATATTCATGGCGGTGAGTATATAACTTCTCAAAATCTCTTTTAGTGTCAACTGTTATCATTGACTTTTCACTTCAACATCATCTTTTCATGAACTGTGAAAGATATCTGATCATTGATTCATCTCAGATTGGCTCATTTGGCTTTGACTTACCATCTTTTTCATTTTATTCGTTCAATTTTCATGCCTTTATGTTAAAATTACAATCAATATATGACTACACATGATTATATGATTTATGAAACTATCTTTACTTCACTAGATTATCAGTTTTTTAGCTCTACTGCAGCATATCTGTTTAAAAAGCGTAAATTTGTTCATTGTTGAAAAATCTGTTGGTTCTCAATTCTTCTTCTTTTGTCATTTCTTTAAATCAGTTGACTATAAAAGCCTAGAATCTCCAAGATTATAACTGCGTATATGCATAGTGTGGATGTGCTCTGTCAACATTGTGTTGCTTAGTTATTTGTTCTTCATATAAGTTTCTAATGGCTAACTTGAATGTGGGTGTTTTTATTTTTTATTTGACAGAGAACTTGTACTTGTAATGGTGCCATGATAGCTGGAGATGGTACTGCTGTGTTCACTGCAGAGTGCTCACACTCCTTCCATTTCAATTGCATCAATACATATGTGAGGTTTGGTCCGTCTGGAAACCAGATTTGCCCAACTTGTGGTACTAAATGGAAGGATATTCCTGTCATTCGCCCTGCACCAGGCCCAATACTGTCACCTATTCCTCCACCAACAGGTTTCTGTCCATACCCATTACCACCTTTTGGTTTTCCCCCATCACCTTTTGATTTTCCCCCATCACCAGTTCACCCATCACAGATCACATCTCCTGAGCCACTTGTCTTCAATGACGATGATCCCCTAAATTTGCAATCCAACTCTTCCTCTGAGAACACATCTGTTATCAGGTCCATAGATATCAAAACACACACTGAATTGCCAGCTGTTAAGCGGTCAGTTTCACAAGAAAACTTCCATATACTCGTCAATCTCAAATCTAATGTTACTGGTATTGATCAAGTTAATAGTGATACTTGTCGTACACCAATTGACCTCGTCACGGTTCTTGATATAAGTGGTAGCATGCAAGGTGAAAAAATTCAGTTGTTAAAGCGAGCCATGAGGTTTGTGATACAAAACCTTGGCCCTTCTGACTGATTATCTGTAATTAGCTTCTCATCTAATGCCCGCCGCCTCTTCCCCCTTCTCCTCATGACTGATTCTGGTAAACAACGTGCACTACATGCTGTGAATTCTTTGTTTGCTAGTGGTAATACAAACATCGTAGAAGGACTCAAGAAAGGCACAAAGGTTATTGAAGATCGAAGACACAAGGATCCTGTTTGTAGTATCATGCTATTATCAGACGGGGAGGACACGTGCACGTACGCGAAGACTATCAGCGTTAAGGATATTTCTAAGTTGCAAATTCCAGTTCATACATTTGGATTTGGTGCAGATCATGACTCCATGATGTTGCATTCAATTGCAGAGAGTTCGAGGGGAACTTTTTCTTTTATTGAAGCCGAAGGAGTAATACAAGATGCATTTGCTCAACGTATTGGTGGTCTCCTTAGCGTATCTGTGCAAGACTTGCAAGTACACATCCAATCACTTGACCCTCATCTTCGTATCAATCAACTAAAAGCAGGGAGTTATTCAACTGATTTGACAGGTGATAACAGAACAGGATCTGTCGACTTCGGGGATATGTATGCAGATGAAGAGAGGGATTTTCTCGTTCTGATTAACATTCCTGTTGTAACTGATGAGAATTCCAACGATCAGATGAAGTTGGTTAGTGTGTGCTGTAGTTACAAAGATCCTTTTACGAAAGAATCTGTTACTACTGAAGCTGTTGAAGTGAAACTTCAGAGACCCGAAATGGTTAATGAAGAAGATATGGTTGTTTCTATTGAGGTTGATAGGCAGAAGAATCGATTGCAAGCCGCTGAGGCAATGAGTAATTCACGTGCTGCTGCTGAGAGAGGTGATCTACCCAGAGCGTGGTCTATAATTGATGGTTGTAGGATGCAGATGGCAGAAACTGTCTCTGCGTATGCCTGCGACAAATTTTCTGCTGATTTGGACTTGGAGCTTCAAGAGGCGCGATCGAGGATGGCAAACCAGCAAATGTACGAGTCAAAAGGAAGGGGATTTCTTCTTTCAGGAGCGACTTCACATTTAACACAAATGGCTGCTGCTACAGGATTTTCAGCTATGCCTATGGCTCAGTATTCTGCTATGCCTATGGCTCAGAGTGCAGCTATGCCTATGGCTCAGAATGCAGGATTTGCTTCTATGGCTGCAGCTTCAGGACCTTCTTTTCAGAGTGCTTACCAGACAGATAACATGCGCAGAATGGTTCAAAAATCTCGTGCATCTGGTGCAAATTGCCCTCCTGACACCGACAATACACACTAAAAAACATAAATAGTAAAACAAAAAAAAGAGCTTTGTTCTGCCATTCGGTTGGTGAGCTTTATTTAGTGATTTCGTTGGTTGACTTCTCTGGACGATTACTTGTGGAGTTTTTTTTTTAGGATGCAACCGTTTTTTTTTAAATTTGTAAATTTGATTTGTGTATGCAAGGATTGAAGTGTTTATTTTTAAAGATTTTACCCGAGTCCGTGTTCTTGATGGCTAATGTGAGATCATAGCACGTGCGCAACGTGGGTCTCCCTGCAAACTGAATAAGCCATCGTATGTTAGAGGCATATAGTTAGTTGATGTGGAAGCATACTATGACCGGTCAGGCAAGTGGCGCACAATGATCGCGCGTTACAGAGTTGCAGGCCAAGTCAGTGTCCGATAATGATTGCGCGATCCTGCATAGACTGTCAAGTGCTAAGAATGACATAACCTTGCAGGGCCAGTGAAGCGCAAAGGTAGTGCTACACTGTAAAGACATTTGGCTAAGTAATGAAGTTTATTGGGCGACACAATGAAGCTTCATTGAGGGAAAGGCAAGACAAAGCCAAAGTGGCAAGATGCAACGTGCAACATCCGATGTTGGCATTAAGACATATCCGTGGAATTGAGTTGGCCCAAACTCAAGGATGATGCAAGAAGGTAGAATAGACTAAGAATTAGTCTATGCATTAGTTCAAGACAGGGCCAAAGCTTGAACAGTGCAAACAAGCTAGTAATGCAAGAGTTGCATTGCTATGTCAAGCAAAATTAGCTAAGTGAAGCATATGACGCCGTGAGTGACTAGAATGAGTTTAAGGAATTGGCCTTGATGATTGAAGCACAAGGATGGTCCGCACATTAGCTTAGAGCAAGAAGTTGGCAGGGCCAAGACGGTTGAGCATGGGATCAAGGCTAAATTCAGTAAAGCACAACAGTTGTGCAATACAACGCACGTGACAGTTAGGAGTTGGTTACGGGCTTCACAAGCATGCCAATCACGCGAGACAAGGAAGAAAGGTTATAAAGGGAGTTTATAAGCATGGGAGAATGTTTATAACTGCTTGAGAATAGGTGTTGAGTGATTGGCCCGAGTTTGAAGAGAAACTGGCCAAGGTGGCACTTTATAGGCGGTTATGGAACTGCTCCATGAGATAGATGGTTGTTCCCCACGTGTGCAACGGTTGTGCTCGGTTTTGGAAAGTAAAGCTGTTGTATAAATAGTCCTAAGGCATAGGAGAGTGTGAGACTCAATTTGAGAGAGTTTTTGTAAGGGTAAGACTTGGTTCAAGAGGAACAAGTCTGTGTAAGTCCCTAAGTGGGCAAGTTTTGTATATCTTCCCTTTGATGCAATAAAATGAGATGATTGTGTCATGTTCTAAGTGTTCTTGGTTGGCTGATTGTTGTCAGTAATGTATGGCATTGTTTGAGTGCACTATGGGGTGCATTTGAGAAGTTAAGAGAAGTGAAAGAAGGCTAAAGACTTCCGCTATTAAACCGAAGAGTTGGCTGTTTGCATTGCTGCAAACTTATAAGGCTTAAGTACAAGTGGGTGAAGTTTGATTCACATTATCACTGTACTGCGGGGTCACACTTTCGCAGAAATTTATCTGGGACATTTGGAGATGTGACACATACCTAGGTAGAGCTGCTTTTCCCGATCTGAATAAGAAAATGGTCCCATCTCATATCCTCGGTACTGCTAAAAGTAACACAATTTCTCTATACCAGCTGACCTCAAGAAAGAAATCAGCCATTGAATCAATTTGCAGGTCCCTAAACCAAAACAATGTTGTAATTATATTATATATTTGACAAGCGTAATGGCAAAGTGGTGCTCTTAATATTGTGCGATTCAAATTCATTTCATCAGGTTGCCTGGCTCGTCTATCCTCTTAGAAGAACTTGAAAACGTAAGGAAATTTCAACCAAATCCCCAATCTAAAATTTAAAGGTGACGAAAACCTTTAAATATGATGAAACTTTAAAAATAACGAGTTATTGAACACCTGATTACGTAAAGGTAAGACAATAAAAAAATTTAAAACGCAAAATCGATGAAAATGATGAACTCAAACCATTTTTCAAAAAAACTCAACGTGTGAAAATAAATCCTCTTACTCCTCCAAGCTGTTTCTATGCGCCAAAATGTAGCTGCAGGAAAACCTACGACTACACCCTTATGATATCTTGTCAATGAATCATGACACAATAAACTCCAAGTATTATTATGAACATAAACGCGAAATATCACATCGCCTATAGGGGTGCGAATTATATTCTCTCGCGCAACCAAAATTTTGTTATCATCATCCAAGTGAATTTTCTCAATGTTAACGCAACGGATCTCCTCCTGATACTTCTCAAAGACTTTATCCTTTTTGGCAATAAATTTATCTTTCTCAAGTCTTAAGGCCTCTTTTCCCCCTTCAAATTTCTTACAACCTCTTTTTAATTATGAAGTAGATTCTTAAGATTTTCATTAACCAAGGATACTTTTCTACATTCATATTTGAGCTCTTCATATTTCTGTCTAAGATCATAAATATCGCTCACTCCAAGTTCAAGAGGGTCCACCTGTTCTCTTAGAGTATTGAAATGATCCAATAAAGTCACGTTGTTGACAAGAAAATTGACTGCTTGGTTATGTTAGAGCACTGCTCGGTCGAACTCGCATGCGTTGCAATTTCAAGCATGTTTATCAATGTTAGTGATCAAAACTATAAGTCTTGATTTCCAATCTACTTATAGCTAAGTCTCGGACTAGGATAGAAAGTGTAGTTGAGCTCAAGACTCCATGACGATCATCATACAAAGACGAAGAACTACTCAAGGAACTTGTGGAACTTCATCGACTAAAAGGTATGTGGAGACTTGAACTTATCTATCACTCAAAAGTCTATCTACTCTATCTCCTATCTTGAAACAAAAGTCGTATTGCTATATAGACTTTGATTATACACATTTGCCATTTCGAGCCGAGTTTATCTCGCGTATCTATTTCTCGAAATATGTGTTGGTAAGCTTTCGCTTTGGTCAAGTTCATCTTTACTAATGACGAAAGTCATATTAAGTTTCAATTACTTGAAAATGGCTTTGACGAAAAATTGTTTGTGAATAACAATCATGTAACGTCCTCTAAGAATGTTTCAATGATTAAAATGAGAGTTTAGAATATATAACCTTGGAAGGATATAAACATTGTGTGGTAACACATATGTGTGTAAGTACTTATTCCTTGAACCAAAGTATACGTACTTTGCTGCTCAAGAAAACCGGAACTAAAGTCCGCGTACCAGTACGCGCACCATCGGAAGTTCACGTCCCGTGAAAATATGCTGGAGTTTGTGGACTGAAAACAAACTTATTCCGGGTACTTAAGTCCGCGTACCAGTCCACATACTTAGGTTGGTTATTTTCTAAAAACGATTATTCGTGAACTTAAACTTATATAAACTAAGGAATGCATAATTGCAAACCGTGGCTATAAAGTTCATGAATTGATTCGAGTGAATCAAATCATTTTTGCTTCGATTGTGTCTTGTATACTTTTATAAGATCTAAACAATTGAACAACTCTCTAACTAGTTCATTTGAGTCATTTGAACTAGTCGTGGTAAAGAAGAATATGGTTGATATGGAAGTGCTCATATGGCTAAACATTTGGTAAACTACTGTTGAACCAACTAAGTGTACATGTTTGTTTACGGTTACACAAACCTAAATAAATGTGCATTTTATTTGTGTGTAATAAGCTATGTTCGATATAACGGTTAAAAGATTTTAGCTTGAATCTAATCAGGTTTTCATCTAACGGTGAATATTGAATGCTTTGTTACCAAGGTAACTTAGATTGCAAACCCTGATTTGAAAGTCTATATAAAGGAGAACTCTAGAAACTGGGAAACCTAATCCCCACACCTTCTGTGTGATACTAGTTGTATTAGCTAGAGTCGATTCTCCTTTAACCTTAGGTTTCTTCTCGAGACCCTGTAGGTTAACGACTTGAAGACTTCATTGGGATTGTGAAGCCAGACCCAACTATTTTCTCTGTAGTTGCGTGATCTGATCTTGCAATTTCCATCGTATTTGAGTACAATCGTAAGATTGGCTTGAGATTGATTTCTCCGATATGCAAGATTTAAAAGAAGTCACAAACACCTTCGTCTCATCGTTTGTGATTACGCAATATCTTCTTTCACTAGTCGATTAAGACTATTGTGAGGTGATTGATAATTCTAGGTTGTTTTTCGGGAATATAAGTCAAAAAGTGGGGTTACAACAACCACACCTAATATTTCGCTTAACAATCTGTATGGACTAACTCTGAAATACTTTCTAGAGAATCAACTAGACAGTCAGACTCAATCTAGGTAAAAGTATCTCAAGGAGTTAATATCTCTCCCTTGATTTGATTTACTCAAGCTAATAGAAATCAGCGAGTCCTAATCAAATACAAGGAATAACTCGGATGGTACCAAAGACCAATATCCGAGGATCAATCAATGACAGTCAACAACCAAAGGTTGGATTACTCTAATTGAAGATCTAACACACAACCTGTATTATTTCAAATATAAAGATAAAACAATATAATGCGGAAATTGAAACAACACATACAACAAAAATTTTGTTAACGAGGAAACCGCAAATGCAGAAAACCCCCGGGACCTAGTCCAGATTGAACACACACTGTATTAAGCCGCTACAGACACTAGCCTACTCCAAATTAACTTCGGTCTGGACTGTAGTTGAACCCCAATCAATCTCACACTGATCCAAGGTACAGTTATGCTCCTACGCCTCTGATCCCAGCAGAATACTGCGCACCTGATTCCCTTAGATGATCTCACCCACAACTAAGAGTTGCTACGACCCAAAGTCGAAGACTTTAATAAACAAATCTGTATCACACAGAAAAGTCTATGATAATAGATAAATCCGTCTCCCACGAATATACTTACGAGTTTTTTCCGTCTTTTGGTAAATCAAGGTGAACAGGAACCAATCAATAATACCAAACTTATATTCCCGAAGAACAGCTTAGTATTATCAATCACCTCACAATAATCTTAATCGACGCAGCGAAAAAAGATATTTTGGAATCACAAACGATGAGACGAAGTTTTTTTATGATTACTTTTTATCTTGCCTATCGGAGATATCAATCTCAAGCCAATTATTATAATTGTACTCGTACGATAGAAGATGCAATATCAGATCACACAACTACAAGAAAAGTAGTATCGGTCTGGCTTCACAATCCCAATGAAGTCTTTAGGTCGTTAACATGGTTTAGAAAAAGAAACCAAAGGTTAAAGGAGAATAGACTCTAGCTTAGCACAACTAGTATCACACAGAATGTGTGGGGATTAGGTTTCCCAGTTGCTAGAGTTCTCCCTTATATACGCTTTCAAATCAGGGTTTTCAATCAATGTTAGCTTAATAAGAAATCATTCAATATTCACCGTTAGATGAAAACCTGATTAGATTCAAGCTAATATTTCTCAACCGTTAGATCGAAAACTTAGCTTGTCACACACAAATAAAATGTCAAATTTTGGGTTTATGAACCGTACCCAAACATTAACATTTGTTGGTTCAACAAGTCAACCAAACGTTTAGCCATATGATTACTTTCATATCAACCTTATTCTTCTTCACCATAACTAGTTCAAATGACTCAAATGAACTAGTTAGAGAGTTGTTTAATTGCAAGGAAATCTTAGGTAACTAAATAAGATACAATTGAAAAAAAATCGGTTTGGTTCACTCGAATCGGTTCATGAACTTTATAGCCACGGTTTGCAAAAGCATTCCTTAGTTTATTATTTAAACATTAGTTCAAGAACAACCGAATTTAGATATAACCTGCTCAAGTTCGCGGACTGGGTTCGCGGACTTAAGCTCATGGAAGGATTATACAAACTCCAGCAGAAAATCTCGGTCCGAGAAGTTCCGCAAGTTCGCGGACTGAGTTCGCGGACTTGGCTCAGGCCACTTCCATTTCTCTTGATCAACAAAGTTCGCAAACTTTGGTTCAAGGAATAAGGACTTATGCATATATGTGTTTCCACAACAATGCTTATATCCTACAAATGGTTATGTAATCTAAACTCTCATTTCAATCATTGAAACATTCTCAGAGGACGGATATATCCGTTATTCACAGACCATTTTTCGTCAGAACAATTTTCAAAGTGATTGAAACATAACATGACTTTCGTCACTTGGTAAAGATGAATTCGTCTAAAGCGAAAGATTACCAAAACACATCTCGAGAAATAGATAGGCGAGATAAACTCGGCTCGAAATAGCAAATGTGTATAATGAAAGTCTATATATCAAAACAACTTTTGTCTCAAGGGTAGGAGATAGAGTAAATATACTTTTGAGTGACAGATAAGTTCAAGTCTCCACATACCTTTTAGTCGATGAAGATCCACCAGTTCCTTGAGTAGTCCTTCGTCTTGTATGATGATTGCCATGGAGTCTTGAGCTCAACTACACTTTCTATCCTAATCCAAGACCTTAGCTCCAATAGGATAGTAATCAAGACTTATAGTTTTGATAACTAATATTGACAAACATGCTTGAGATAGCAACGCATGCGAGTTCGACCGAGCAATGCTCTAATAATCTCCCCCTTTGTCAATTTTAGTGGAAAAACTATTAATACATATGGAATAGAAAAAATAAATAAATAAACTTTTGTAGATCCTATTCTACATGCCTAATCTTCAACATTACTCGAAATCTTCGTCACTTCCAAGTACTCGAATGATCCCAAAGGTTGTAAGTTTAGCATCATCGTTGTTGAAAATCCGTAGCTATAACAACAAGAAAACAATAGTTCTTAATCATTGTTATACAGTGTCATAGTATCATTATCCAGCGTCAAAGTTCAATTGTATCACAACTTCAACAACAATACTATGGTGATATGTATCACTTCCCCTTAGTCAATACTCCATCTCACATGGAAACCACTCTCCCTTACATAATGATCCGAAAACCATATGTATTTGTAGTGTGAACTACATATTAATTCTCCCCCTTTTTGTCAATAAAATTGACAAAGGTACAAGAACGGGATCCTAATGAAATTTCCGAAAGAGACATTTCATGACCAAAAGAAAGTACACACATCATCTTATTTAGATGCAATCATAAAGCCGAAGATAAATGCATTCATCAAGGAGTTTAAAGATACAAGATAACCCCTATTATATTCCACGACCGCACTCCCCACAAAGATTTGGCAATTAAGCGCAAGTTCAAAAAGAACTCTCCCCCATAAAATGTCATTCCCAAGGGAACAACAAGAGCGACCTTAATTTCGAAAAAAAAGAAGGATTTCTTTGGACA
Source organism: Papaver somniferum (assembly GCF_003573695.1). Taxonomy (NCBI): domain Eukaryota; kingdom Viridiplantae; phylum Streptophyta; class Magnoliopsida; order Ranunculales; family Papaveraceae; genus Papaver; species Papaver somniferum. The sequence continues at coordinate 129,897,942 of NC_039359.1, forward strand.
AAACAAATCACATACAAGTATGAATTTGAATCCAAAATATTCAATTAAACTAACCACAAGAGAACCCATGATTAATTTAATCGACAAATGCTCAACATAAGTGAACTTATGGAGACTCAAAATATACAATTAGATTAATCACAAGAGAACCCATAATTAATCTAATCGAAATACACAATCAATCTAATCATAAAAGTAATCAATTTAATTGGTCGTGCTCGACATAAGAAAACTTACGGAGCAACAACTAAATAACCAAACAAGATGATTAATTTAGTTGAAAATGCTCGTCATAAAGTACCTCACGGAACAACAACATATCTAATCATAAAAATAATCAACTTGGTCGTTCAATGCTCAACATAACACACTTTACATACTCTCACAGTAATACATAAAATATGGATCAGGGAAGATCAATACTGCGAAATACACAAGGATTCATTCTATTTTTCCATCACCATTTGCACAATGACATACAATAGACATAATCCTTGAAAACAAAATATTCTAACCTATCTTCCATCAATAATTGACAATATAGGCTTAACTTTTGTATTTGTCAAAAGTCTATTCATTCTTTTATCAATATATGCATATCGATATACGAAAGACTTTACTTTTGACAAGGTATGAGACAATCAAAGTTCACGGACGTAAACAATCATGTCCCATAATATTGCAATATATAAAACCATAAAGATTAATACTGCAAAAATCATCTTCCAAACAAATTTAGAATTAAAACCAATAAATCTAAAAACAAGTAGATGAAAACATTGGACAAAGCTATGTGTAATCACAATAATGGCTATTCCAAACTCTAGTAATCCTTCTCAAAAATAAGAATAAATTCTCATAAGAAGTTTCCTAGGCAACAAGACAAACTCATAATGCACATATAAGATGATTTGTCCTTAGAGGGTAGAATCAATCTTCTTCCCTCGAATTTACACCAATAATAGCTACCAAAGGCGTATAAAAATATTTTCTTAACAAAGAAGAACATACAAAGTCAATAACGACTATGCACCATAGTTCACAAAGGATGATTGTGAACACTCAAGAATTCCATAGCACTGCGTACTACTTTCCATTCTTGAACTTCTTTCTTTGTGATTCACCAACACCATTCTTGTAAAAGCTACAAATTAGCTTAGAAGAGTAGTACTCCAAGAATCCAAGTGCCCAAGTTCAAGAGAAGTGGAACAAGTGCAACGAAACGGAGAAAAATACTCAAAAACAAGAGACAGGACAGATACCAATCTTAACTCATCCAAATTCAAGGTTTCTCATCTTCATTTTGAAGAGAATCCAAAGAGGAAGAGAGTGCAAAAAGAATGAGGTCAATCCGAGTTCGTAAAAAGAAGATACGGCCAAAACAAGTTTACCGAATATCGACGTCAAGTATGCATACGGGTTTGCAAACGAATTTTCGTATCCTGGAGCAGAATGCAAACGGGGTTTGCGAACTTAAACCCATGGATTTTGGTTTTAAATGATGTTATGCATACTTGGTATGTATACCATGAAGTCCAAACATCCCGAACTAATGTTTTCAAACCTAAACATTTAAGAACCTTAAACACAGATCAAGTTAGGTAGAAATGAACGATAAGAAAGGTACATGGATCATTATAAGTACTCAAACAAGTAATAAAAACATAAAAATTGCTCAAGTTTATAGACATACCTTTTTAGAAAAGTCCAATTGAATTCTACAGCCTTACCGAATATAATATGTGCGCCCTAGTTGTTGTGCTTCCCTCACTGTATACATAGAAGGCCATTTCTTGGTGAGGATGCACTTTCAACACAAAAAAGTTGTGTTGAGGTGAAAAATGTCTTGCTCATCATGGCACCAAGAAAGAGTTTCTTTATAACAACTCTTAAATCTTGTAGTGTTGAGAAACACCCAAGGAACTGTTTTTATAAGTCTATTAAAGAACTTCAAGAGAACCCAAACAGATTTGTGTTTCTGATTTCTTGTTTTCCAACTTATAAAAAACAGTTTATGCAGATAGTTTTTAGTACTGCGAAGGGAAACTCTTTTGATAAAGAGAGGCATCCTAGATTCTTCATAAAAGAAGACAATACCACTATCTTGATAGGAAGAATCAGGAATTGAGAAACTCTTTTAAACTCCTCTCGTAATTCGTTTAGTTTATCACAACTAATTGGATTACGCAGAGGAGGATCATTGCTCTCACTGATTAGTAAATCAATATCAACCTCAACATGAATATTATTCATCACAACTTGATTTAGCATGTCAAGAGATTCTTTCTCTTTCCGGAGGTATAACTCAACATCAAGAGATAAGCTCTCAAGCTTCTTTTCAAGCCCTGAAAACACTTCAAGGGATTTTAAACCTGGTGGAGGTTTAGATAGAATTTCTTCTACAGATTTTATTAAATCAGTCATGGAAGAGAATTATGAAATCCCTGGATCTGGTGGTGCATTTATTGAGATAGCACTACTGTCCATAGAGTCAGACCGCTACAAACACAGACTTGTAAGGTATTAAACGTGTTTGCCTGCTCTGATACCAATTGAAAAAGTGGGGGTATAACAACCACATGCAATATTTCGCTTAGCAATCTGTATGGACTAACTCCGAAATACTTTCTAGAGAATCAACTAGACATTCAGACTCAATCAAGGTAAAAGTATCTCAAGGAGTTAATATCTCTCTCTTGATTTGATTTACTCAAGCTAATAGAAATCAGCGAGTCCTAATCAAATACAAAGAATAACTCGGATGGTATCAAAGACCAATATCCGAGGATCAATCAATGACAATCAACAACCAAAGGTTGTTTTACTCTAATTGATGATCTAACGCACAACCTGTATTATTTCAATTATAAAGATAAAACAATATAATGCGGAAATTGAAATAACACAGACACAAAAATTTTGTTAACGAGGAAACCGCAAATGCAGAAAACTCCGGGACCTAGTCCAGATTAAGCCGCTACAGATACTAGCCTACTCCAAATTAAATTCGGTCTGGACTGTAGTTGAACCCCAATCAATCTCACACTGATCCAATGTACAGTTATGCTCCTACGCCTCTGATCCCAGCAGGATACTGCGCACTTGATTCCCTTAGCTGATCTCACCCACAACTAAGATTTGCTATGACCCAAAGTCGAAGACTTTAATAAACAAATCTGTATCACACAGAAAAGTCTACGATAATAGATAAATCCGTCTCCCATGAATATACCTACGAGTTTTGTTCCGTCTTTTGATAAATCAACGTGAACATGAACCAATCAATAATACCAGACTTATATTCCCGAAGAACAGCTTAGTATTACAATCACCTCACAATAATCTTAACCTACACAGCGAAAAAAGATATTGTGGAATCACAAACGATAAGACGAAGTTTGTTTGTGATTACTTTTTATCTTGTCTATCGGAGATATCAATCTCAAGCCAATTATTACAATTGTACTCGTACGATAGAAGATGCAAGATCAGATCACACAACTACAAGAAAAGTAGTATCGGTCTGGATTCACAATCCCAATGAAGACTTTAAGTCGTTTACCTGGTTTAGAAGAAGAAAACAAAGGTTAAAGGAGAATCGACTTTAGCTTACCACAACTAGTATCACACAGAATGTGTGGGGATTAGGTTTCCCAGTTGTTAGAGTTCTCCCTTATATACACTTTCAAATCAGGGTTTGCAATCAATGTTAGCTTAGTAACAAAGCATTCAATATTCACTGTTAGATCAAAACCTGATTAGATTCAAGATAATATTTCTCAACCGTTAGATCGAAAACTTAGCTTGTCATACACAAATGAAATGTCCAATTTTGGGTTTATGAACCATACCCAAAAATTAACATTTTTTGGTTCAAGAATTCAACCAAAAGGTTAGCCATATGATTACTTTCATATCAACCTTATTTTTCTTCATCATAACTAGTTCAAATGACTCAAATGAACTAGTTAGCGAGTTGTTCAATTGCAAGGAAATCTTACGTAACTACACAAGACACAATTGAAGCAAAATCGGTTTGATTCACTCGAATCGGTTCATGAACTTTATATCCACGGTTTGCAAAAACATTCCTTAGTTTATTTAAACATTAGTTAAAGAACAACCGAATTTAGATATAACCTTCTCAAGTTCGCGGACTGAGTTTGCGGACTTGATCTCATGGAAGGAGTACACAAACTCCAGCAGAAAATCTCGGCCCGAGAAGTTCCGTAAGTTCGCGGACTTGGCTCACGCCACTTCCATTTCTCTTGATCAACAAAGTTCGCAAACTTTGGTTCAAGGAATAAGGACTTATGCATATATGTGTTTCCACAACAATGCTTATATCCTACAAATGGTTATGTAATCTAAACTCTCATTTCAATCATTGAAACATTCTCAGAGGACGGATATATCCGTTATTCACAGACCATTTTTCGTCAGAACAATTTTCAAAGTGATTGAAACATAACATGACTTTCGTCACTTGGTAAAGATGAATTCGTCTAAAGCGAAAGATTACCAAAACACATCTCGAGAAATAGATAGGCGAGATAAACTCGGCTCGAAATAGCAAATGTGTATAATGAAAGTCTATATATCAAAACAACTTTTGTCTCAAGGGTAGGAGATAGAGTAAATATACTTTTGAGTGACAGATAAGTTCAAGTCTCCACATACCTTTTAGTCGATGAAGATCCACCAGTTCCTTGAGTAGTCCTTCGTCTTGTATGATGATTGCCATGGAGTCTTGAGCTCAACTACACTTTCTATCCTAATCCAAGACCTTAGCTCTAATAGGCTAGTAATCAAGAGTTATAGTTTTGATCACTAAAATTGACAAACATGCTAGAGATAGCAACGCATGCGAGTTCGACCGATCAATGCTCTAACAATAAGTCTGGGTTATCAATTCGTTCATGTTCCCCTGATTTATCAAAAGACGGAACAAAAACTCGTAGGTATTTTTGTGGGAGACAAATTTATCTATTACCGTAGACTTTTCTGCGTGATACAAATTTTTTTATTAAAGTCTTCGACTTTGGGTCGTAGCAACTCTTAGTTGTGGGTGAGATCAGCTAAGGGAATCAAGTGCGTAGTATCCTGATGGGATCAGAGACGTAAGGAGTGCAACTGTAACTTGGATCAGTGTGAGATTGGTTGGGGTTCAACTACAGTCCAGACCGAAGTTAGTTTTTAGTAGGTTAGTGTTTGTAGCGGCTTAATACAGTGTGTGTTCAATAAGGACTAGGTCCCGGGGGTTTTCTGCATTTGCGGTTTCCTCGTTAACAAAACTTCTGGTGTCTGTGTTATTTCTTTTCCGCATTATATTTTGTTATATAATTGAAATATCACAGGTTGTGCGTTGAATCGATCAATTGGGAAATCCAAACTTTGGTTATTGATTGAAATTGATTGATCCTTGAACATTGGTCTTTGGTACCGTTCAGGTAGTTTCTCTTGTATTCAATTATACTCGCAAATTTCTATTTGCTTGAGTAATTATTGAATCGAGAAAGTGAGATATAACTCTTTGATATACTTTTATTAAGATTGAGTCTGACTGTCTAGTTGATTCTCATAAAAGTATATTGGAGTTTGTCCATACAGATTGCTAAGAGAAATATTGGGTGTGGTTGTTAGACCCCCACTTTTTCAATTGGTATCAGAGCGGGCAAACACATTAAAGACCTTATAAGTCCGTGTTTGTAGCGATCTGATTATGGACGAGTCTATCTCTAATAACGTACTAGTTCAGAAATTACCAGATGATTCTGGAAGCTTGGATTCACCTGAGAGAACTGTCACATCTAAGTCAATATCTAAACATTCTCTTGATGTAAAAACTGTTGACTGGGAAACACTCCTAGAAGAACAGTTGGATGATCTTTCTGATGAATGTGATTCAGATATTGATAGAGATGTTGATGTGGAAGTCTCAGAGTATGTTAATTTTTTGGATTCGTGGAATATGAAGAAGATTAAAACTTCTCATGTTACATCTCTTCTGACTCCTCTCTGTCGAGAAAACAAGAAATTGAAAAGGATTTACGGAGGTCTTTATGGTCAGAATCGCTCTTGCGGATCGGTCCTCAAAGATACTGAGGAAAACCTGAGTATAAAGTCACTTGAATGTGATCGTGTATATCAAAAATACTTCTTGTTGGAAGAGAAACTTGCAAAAATTGAAGGAAGATTTAACTCTCAGCAAGCAAGTTTTGAGGACAGAGAAAGTGCCTTTCTCGCTCGAGAAAAACGCCTCGAGGCTGATTTAGCTGATGCTCTTGATAAAATCAAGATGTTGGAAGATGACTTAAAAAAGTTCAATACTAGTTCATGAAAATTAACAACTATGCTAGGAGCAAGTAAAAATCATCGTGATACACGAGGATTGGGCTATAAGGGAATATATGCTCCAAGTATTATTAGCAAAGAGGTAAAATTTGTCAAGGCTAGTGATTATTCTCAACAAAAGATTTCCACTGATGAAAAAAGTGAAATACCTATACCGGCGGTTAAGGTTCGAAAGAGCAAACTATATCAACCTCCAAAGTCAGCACACACGGATCGAGGTAAGAACATTCCTTATATTTGCCACTATTGCGGAAATAAAGGTCACCTGGAAAGGATATGTCATTTCCGTATAAGGAATGAGAAACTTCATGATGTTCTTGTTTGGGCATCACAAGAAGTTGTGAAACCAAGATCATATGTTAAGACTAATCCCCTTAACGCTACAGGTTGTAATTGTCCAACCTTTAGGCAAAGGAATCAGTGCTATGATAAATCTAGATTTGCCTATAAACGTCATACGAATCCTTTTCACAATCGTAATGTTTATCAAAAGGATAACTTCATAAATACTAAGACAGGATCCGATGCTCCCAATTGGAGAAAGACTAACTTGCAAAAGAATAGTCAATCCAATTATCTTTCGAGAATTCTTGAAGAAAGTAATGGGAAGAAGGTTCCGGTTGTTCCTAAACACACTCATAAGTGGGTACCAAAGAATTCCAATGATGTTTTAAGTATGAAAAGGAATGATCTTCCAGAAAATTCCATGACTATGGAGAAGGCAGTATCCATGATGTTGGAACTTAACAAGTTTTTTGGAAAAATGGAATTGGATGTGAAAGGTTCTAAAAGCGATTTCTTTCATGATAATCTAAAGGTCACTTGTGGTGAGCAAGACATTGTTCACCCCAACACAAATTGATTGTGTTGTAAGTGGATCCTCACCAAGGAATACCCTGCTATGTATACGGTGAGGGAAGCACGAGAATTGGGGCACACAGATTATGTTCTGTAAGGCTGTAGAATTCGACTGGTTTCTTTTAAAAAGGTATGTCCATAAACCTGAGAAAGATTTGTGTTTTATTTGCTTAGAGTACTTATAAATATCCATGTACCTTTCTTATTGTTCATTTCTACCTAACTTGATTTGTGTTTAAGGTTCTTAAACGTTTAGGTTTGAAAATAGTAGTTCGGGATATTTGGACTTCATGGTACACCTACCAGGTATGCATAACATCATTTAAAATCAAAATCCAGGGGTTTAAGTACGCATACCCGTTTGCATACTCCCCCAGGTCACGAAAATTCGTTTGCAAACCCGTATGCATACTTGCCTGTAGACGTCGATTTTCGGTAAATTTGTTTTGGCCGTAAATTCTTCGTCTGAACTCGGATTGACCTCATTCTTTTTTCATTCTCTTTCTTTTTGATTTCTCTTCAAAATGGAGATAAGAATCCTTTGTCCTTCTCTTTTTTTTGAGTGTTTTGCTCCGTCTCATCGCACTTGTTCCACTTCTGTTGGACTTGGGAACTTGGATTCTTGGATTACTACTCTTCTGAGCTAATTTTTAGCTTTTACAAGAATGTTGTTGGTGAATCAGAAAGAAGTAAGTTCAAGAATGGGCAATAGTACACATTTCTATGGGATTCTTGAATGTTCACAATCATCTTTTGTGAACTATGGTACATGGTCGTTACTGACTTTGTATATTCTTAAGAAAATCTTTTTATACGCTTTTGGTAGATATTCTTGGTGCAAATTCGGGCGAAAAAGATTGATTCTACCCTATAAGGCCAAATAATCTTATATGTGCATTATGAGTTTGTCTTGATACCTAGGAAACTTCTTATGGGAATTTATTCTTGTTTTTGAGAAGGATTACTAGAGTTTGGAATAGAAATTATTGTGAGTACACATAGCTATGTCGAACGATTTTCATCTTCATTATTTTTAGGTTTATTTGGTTAAATTATAAAATTGTTTGGAAGATGATTTTTGCAGTATTAATCTTTATGGTTTTATATATTGCAAATATATTATGGGATATGTGTGTTTGCGTCCGGGAACTATGATTGTCCCATACTTTTTCAAAAGTTAAGTCTTTCGTATGTCGATATGCATGTATTGATAAAAGAATGACTGAAATTTTGACATTACAAAAGTTAAAGCCTTTTATGTCATATTTTGATGGAATAAAGGATAAAACTTTTGTTTACGAGGATTATATCTATTGTATGTCATTGTGCAAATAGTGATGGAAAATATGATGAATTCTTGTCTATTTCGTAGTATTTGGTCGATCTCTGATCCACATTTTTGTGCATATAATGTGTTTGTTCCATAAGGTTTCTTATGTTGAGCACAACCGACTGGGTTGATCATTATCTTATGATTAACTTAGTTGTTGCTCCGTAAGGTTCCCTATGTCGAGCATAACCAACTAAATTAATCATTCTCTTTTGGTTCTTTTAGTTGTTGCTCCGTAAGTTCTCTTATGTTGAGCATTTCCGATTAAATTAGTCATGGGTTTTCTTGTGGTTAATTTAATTGAGTATTTTTTGATTCAAATCCGTATTCATATGTGATTTGTTATGTCCAAAGAAATCCTTCTTTTCTTGTGAAAGTAAGGTCGCTCTTTTTGTTCTTCCGGGAATGACATTTTATGGGGGAGAGTTCTTAATTGAACTTGTGCTTAATTGCCAAATCTTTGTGGGGAGTGCGGCTGTGGAATATAATAGGGGTTATCTTGTATCTTTGTAAACTCCTTGGTGAAAGCATTTAGCTTCGGCTTTATGATTGCATCTAAAAATTTGATATGTCATTGCTTTTGGTCATGAAATGTCTCTATGGAAATTTCATTAGGACCCCACTAGTTTTCGTACCTTTGCCAATTTTATTGACAAAAAGGGGGATAATTAACGTGTAGTTCACACTACAAATACATATGGTTTTCGGATCATTATGTAAGGGGGAGTGGTTTCCATGTGAGATGGAGTATTGAATAAGGGGGAGTGATACATATCACCATAGTATTGTTGTCGAAGTTGTGATACAATTGAACTTTGATGCTGTGTAATAATACTATGACACTGTCAACAATGATTGAGAATTCTTGTTTTCTCATTGTTATGGCTACGGATTTTCAAGAACGATGATACTAAACTTACAACCTTTGGAATTATTGGAGTACTTGGAAGTGACGAAGATTTCAAATAATGTTGAAGAACCAAGGAGATCAGACATGTGTAAGAGAAGCTACAAAGTTTATTTATTTATTTTGTATTCCATATGTATTGATAGTTTTGTCACTAAAATCTACAAAGGAGGAGATTGTTAGAGCACTGCTCGGTCGAACTCGCATGTGTTGCTATCTCAAGCATGTTTGTCAATGTTAGTGATCAAAACTATAAGTCTTGATTTCTAGTCTACTTATAGCTAAGTCTCGGACTAGGATAAAAAGTGTAGTTGAGCTCAAGGCTCCATGGCGATCATCATACAAAGACGAAGAACTACTCAAGGAACTTGTGGAACTTCATCGACTAAAAGGTATGTGGATACTTGAACTTATCTATCACTCAAAAGTCTATCTACTCTATCTCCTATATTGAGACAAAAGTCGTATTGCTATATAGACTTTGATTATACACATTTGCTATTTCGAGCCGAGTTTATCTCGCGTAACTATTTCTCGAAATATGTGTTGGTAAGCTTTGCTTTGGCCAAGTTCATCTTTACTAATGACGAAAGTCATATTAAGTTTCAATTACTTGAAAATAGCTTTAGCAAATAAATGGTTTGTGAATAACAATCATATAATGTCCTCTATGAATGTTTCAATGATTGAAATGAGAGTTTAGAATATATAACCTTGGAAGGATATAAACATTGTGTGGTAACACATATGTGTGTAAATCCTTATTCCTTGAACCAAAGTATGCATACTTTGTTGCTCAGGAAAACCGGAACTAAAGTCCGCGTACCAGTATGCGCACCATCGGAAGTTCACGTCCCGTGAAAATATGCTGGAGTTTGTGAAATGAAAACAAACTTATTCTGGGTACTTAAGTCCGCGTACCAGTCCGCGTACTTAGGTTGGTTATTTTCTAAAAACGATTATTCGTGAACTTAAACTTATATAAACTAAGGAATGCATAATTGCAAACCATAACTATAAAGTAAATGAATTGATTCGAGTGAATCAAATCGTTTTTGGTTCGATTATGTCTTGTATACTTCTATAAGATCTAAGCAATTGAACAACTCTCTAACTAGTTCATTTGAGTCATTTGAACTAGTTGTGGTAATGAAGAATGTGTTTGATATGGAAGTGCTCATATGCTAACCATTTGGTTAACTACTGTTGAACCAACTAAGTGTATATGTTTGGGGATGGTTACACAAACCTAAATAAACGTGCATTTCATTTGTGTGTGACAAGCTAAGTTCGATCTAACAGTTGAAAGATATTAGCTTGAATCTAATCAGGTTTTCATCTAACAGTGAATATTGAATTCTTTGTTACCAAGGTAACTTAGATTGCAGACCCTTATTTGAAAATCTGTATAAAGGAGAACTCTAGCAACTGGGAAACCTAATCCCCACACCTTCTGTGTGATATTAGTTGTATTAGCTAGAGTCGATTCTCCTTTAACCTTAGGTTTCTTCTCGAGACCCTGTAGGTTAACGACTTGAAGACTTCATTCGGATTGTGAAGCCAAACCCAACTATTTTCTCTGTAGTTGCGGGATCTGATCTTGTTGTTTCTATCTTATTTGAGTACAATCTTGAGATTGTCTTGAGATTGATGTCTCCGATAGGCAAGATACAAAAGAAGTCACAAACACCTTCGTCTCATGTGTGATTCCGCAATATTTCTTTCGCTAGTCGATTAAGATTATTTTGAGGTGATTGATAATTCTAGGCAGTTCTTCGGGAATATAAGTCCGGGTTATCAATTGGTTCCTGTTCACCTTGATTTATCAAAAGACGGAACAAAAACTCGTAGGTATTTCTGTGGGAGACAGATTTATCTATTACCGTAGACTTTTCTGTGTGATACAAATTTGTTTATTAAAGTCTTCGACTTTATGTCGTAGCAACTCTTAGTTGTGGGTGAGATCATCTAAGGGAATCAAGTATGTTGTATCCCGGTGGGATCAGAGACACAAGGAGCGAAACTGTACCTTGGATCAGTGTGAGATTGATTGGGGTTCAACTACAATCCAGACCGAAGTTAGTTTTTAGTAGGCTAGTGTCTGTAGCGTCTTAATACAGTGTGTGTTCAATATGGACTAGGTCCCGGGGTTTTTCTGCATTTGCGGTTTCCTCGTTAACAAAACTTCTGGTGTCTGTGTTATTTCTTTTCCGCATTATATTTTGTTATATAATTGAAATATCACAGGTTGTGCGTTGAATCGATCAATTGGGAAATCCAACCTTTGGTTGTTGATTGAAATTTATTGATCCTTGAATATTGGTCTTTGGTACCGTTCAAGTAATTTCTCTTGTATTCAATTAGACTCGCAGATTTCTATTTGCTTGAGTAAGTATTGAATCGAGAAAGTGAGATATAACTTTTTGATATACTTTTATTAAGATTGAGTATGACTGTCTAGTTGATTCTCATAAAAGTATATTGGAGTTTGTCCATACAGATTGCTAAAAGAAATATTGGGTGTGGTTGTTCGACCCCCGCTTTTTCAGGTTAGACAAGTTCAAGACCTCTGTATTCAAACCGATTATTTAATCCTTCAAATTCATGTTCCCGGCTGGTGAACCCTCAAGTCTGAATAATGGGTAGTGAATCTAAAGCAAGGTAAACCTTAAGTTTAAAATTAAAAGGCAAAGTGCAAAATGGGTGTAAGCGAAGAAGCATAAGGTTTACCAAGAAGTTGAGCATTTTCGGGCGAAGAGTAACCACAAAATTAGCGTTAACAGATGATTTTCCTTGAAGATTAGATACTTCTCCTTGAATTTTGGATATTTGTTCCCTTTGAGTTTGAGTCAGGAGTTCAGATTCCTCCATGTGCATCAGGCGACGATGAAAATTCTAAATTTGACAAAGGTTTATTAGTAGACACAAGGTAATATATAAGGAGAACTAAATGCGATAGGGATGATGATTTACCATGAATTCAAGGGAGAAATGTTGTTCAAAGCTCAAAGCTACGACAATTTCGTGCCTAGTTTGCTTGTCGAAGGAAGACTTAAAACAAAGCTTCATCATCGCATTACACAACTGGGAAAGGTTGGGATCATTGCTAGACGATTACGCAGAGCAAAAAAACCTTGAAACCAACTTAGTATCATCATAAGCACCTTCGAGGGGAAGATATCGGATTCAGGCGAATGCTTATCCTTTGACAAAGATGTACTCGTAGGAGCGCGAGGAGCATCAATATAAGATTTATTGGGCGCATCATCAACAACATTGCTTTGAATGAATCTCCATTTGGACAGTGTAACAAGACGAATTGGACAACTGACTTTGAGATCTAATCTGAATGGCGGTAATCCTGATGGATTTTTTTGGTTTAATGTTTCACTCATATAGGTTGTACCTGTTAGAGCACTGCTCGGTCGAACTCGCAAGCGTTTGTATCTCAAGCTTGTTTGTCAAGTTTAGTTGATCAAAACTATATACTTGATTTCTACTTTACTTATAGCAATGTCTTGGATTTGGATAGAGTGTGTAGTTGAGATTTAGACTTCACGACGTTCACCAATTAAAGACGAAGATCTACTGAGGAGCTTGGAAGAACTTCATCAACGAAAGGTATGTGGAGACTAAAACTTATCTATCACTCAGAAGTCTATTGTACTTTATTTTTTAATGAGACTAATTCGTATAGCTATATAAACTTATACATTATACACATTTGATATTTCGAGTCGAGCTTAACTCGCTTATCTATTTCTCGAAATATGTGTTGCAAGCTTTTTGCTTTAGCTATGTTCATCATATTCTTGACTAGTTTAGTTCGAAACAATTTATTTGTTGGAAACTAAATATTTTGTCAAAATATGATCATGTGAAAATTACCTTGAACATCTTATATGGTTTGTGTGAGACAGTCATTTGTATGGGTGCACAGGAACCGAGCCGGACCGTCCCGGAATCGGTGGAGCCGTACCTGTTTTTGTCCCGAACCGAGGAAGGGGGTACAGGTACCGGTCCAAAAAATAGGAACCAGGGTTAGGGAGGTACAGGTACTGGGCCCTACCCATATCCCGTGCCGAACTGTATCGATCATTTGTGATCCTTAGATTTCTATCTAATCTAACGGTGGTAGATATCTAGTATATATAAGAATGAAGTTAGGGTTAGAAACAGAAGTGGTTCATTTTCTTTGTCCTTCTTCTTCTTCGCCGCTCTCCTGTCCTGAGTCTCCTCTTCCATCACTGTGTGTATAAGAACACACGTTAAACAACACCAAATCCATCACTGTTTGTTTGATTAATTCAATAAGTTAACAAGAAGTCTACAACATGTAACCAAAATTTCTTTGATTATGATTATTATTGTGAATCTGTGATGTTTTTAATTTTTTTAATTTTGATTTTGATTATTATCTTCCTTTTGTGTGTGTGTTCAGTTAAATTTAGACTGAGGAGTGAATTGGGTACCCGCAATCTCGATCTATTTGTTCTGAATCTTCTGATTCCTTAATCATTTGATTAGGTAAGATGCAATCTAGATCTGTCATCTGTATCATTTAATTTGAGCTTCATTAGTTTGATTATAAGTTTATAACATAATGATTTGCATGACCAATTCTAGGGTTTTGTAATTTTCTTCTATCTCTTTGCACCCTTAATCTCAAATTCTCAGCCAAAGGTAAATCATTTCTTTCTTCCCCTGTTTATTTATTGGACTGTAAATTTTAGATGGGTTTCTAAATATCAACTTTGTGGAGATATTTATGTTTGAAAGATACTAGAAATGATGGAGTTTATGTATGTTTCCTGTTGATGGAGTTTTTGGGTCTAGTCTAGGAGTTAGTTAGGGTCTCCAATCTGCTATATGCTTGTTAATGGAGTTTTTGCAGAAAGAAGCTATAATGGAATCTAATTTCTGATTCATGAATACAATGATTAGAATACATGTTTCTTATTTCTTTTGTTATATGTCAAATGTAAAGTTAATTACTGTACTGTTAAGCAAAATGAAGTAATTCAAAGTTTAATCATCCCACTAAACTGGGTATAATTTGTTTAACTAAAATACTACTTGAGGTGCTAATTTTGCAATTCTGTTTTCTACTACAACTTGAATCCGTTTCAGAGTACAACAAGTAACCTATTATGGTTGGAACTAGAATTCTGAATCCGATTAGAGTATCACAAGTCATCCCAAAACCAAGCCTATATAAAATTATAAATACTTGTTGGCCTATGCTTAATCTCCACACACAATCTCATCCCTTTTCTTTATGCTGCCATTTGATATGCAGAGAACATGCTTAGAATACATGTTTAATTTCTGATTCATGTAGTCCATTGAATCTTCAAATGTATGTAGTCATTTGAATCTTAGAATACACTTAAAGAACACTATCTATTTACTTATGTTTGGCAGTATTAGACATAGACTAATAGTTACTAACTGTTACTACTTGTTTTTGTAGCGTTACTTGGTCCTATCAACAACAATTCCACCACAAGTGATGCTGCCATGGAAATGGAATAGAAGATCAAGACTCAAGACTTTGTATTTGTCATTGCCAGTTTGCCACCACTGTCCAATCATTCTGTCATTCCTACCGCTACTTGATAATGCCACCACCAGTGCATTGTGGTTAAGAATTACGACTATTGTGTGTGTTTGTGTGCTACTGCTATTTTTTTTTCCAGATTTTCAAGACTTTGGTTGTTTGGAACTTTGGTTTGCTAGTATTGTTGTTACGTGTTAGTTGTTAATTTGTTCTTTGATTGAGATATTGGTTAATATATTGAAAAACAGGTAAAACAGATACTCAATTTGTCTGGAAAAATGATAGGAAAATTTGTCTTTGAATTCTGACAGAAAGTACTGATTGATATCGGAACCGTACCTGGTACAGTACGTGTACCGAATGGTACCAGAACCGAGGTACAAGGTACAGGTACCGGTCCAAAATTTTGGAACCGAGCCTAGGGAGGTATAGGTACTCGGCCTTGGAAGGAACCGAGCCGAACCGTACCGTATGCACCCTTAGTCATTTGATGTTAGCTTGGGAAGTTTCGTATTGATCATTCGATCACTTGAAAATTACTTGAAGCTAATATTTTTTCTGAGACAACTATTATCGTCTTCCAAGGATGTTTCAATGATTGAAATGAGAGTTTAAAATAATTTCCCATGTCTGGATACAACACGGTATGCATACCTAGTATGCGAACTGAATTATGATGATTCAGGTCCGGAACTCTTTTTTGGGTACCTAGTATGCGAACCGATTTACCTGAGAAGGTCCGGAACTCTTGTTTGCGTACCTAGTATGCGAACGGGTTTACCTGAGTTGGGTCTGAAACGGTATTTCGAGAACCGGGTTTGCGAACGGCTTGACTAGACCAAGGTATGGAGCTGCTGTTCGCGTACCTGGTTGGCGAACACAGTGGTAAAGTTCTATAATCGGTCATATATGATTCTCATACTCATGAACTAAAACATTTATGATTTAAGGAATGCAAAATTTGCAAACCGTGACTTAATGTTCATGAACTGATTCATGTATAAGTACTTTGTACGATTACGAATCAAACCTATTTCGATTCAGTTTGTTCATATACTTTTCTATGAGATAGTGAACAATTGAACAACTCTATTTTAAACACAATTAGATTCATTTGATTATCTTTCATGATTGATTAATCTTCATATTTGATCTAGAAATGTTAGATGAATACGGCTAAGACAAAAATGTTTATATGGCTAACTTCGGTTAACTATTATTGAGCCAACTCAATATACATGTTTAGGTACGGTAACCAATATCTAAATGAAGGTAGATTTCATTTGTGTGTAAGAAGCTAAGACCATCTAACGGTGGAGATTACTTGCTTTATTTTTAAGCAGACTTAGCTTGAATCTTAAAGCACGGTTTTATCTAACGATGAATATTGAATGCTCTGTTACTAAGCTATGTTAGCTTTGATTGAAAGCAACCCTGATTTGAAAGACTATATAAGGGAGAACTCTAGCAATGGGAAAATCTAATCCCCACACTTCCCCGTTTTCCTAGTTGCGTACTAGAGTCGATTCTCCTTTAACCTAGGTTTTTCCTAAAACCATTATAGGTTAACGACTTGAAGACTTCATTGGGATTCGTGAAGCCAGGTCCAACTATTTTCTTTGTAGTTTCATATAATGATCTTACTTATTCTATCGTATTGAGTTTTATCTTCTATAAGATTTACTCGAGATTTAACTCCGATAGGTAAGATGTAAAAAGTAATCACAAAAGTTCTGCGTTTCAGACTCTTGTGGTTCCGCAATAACGTTTCCTGTTAATCAATTGGGTTATTGTGAGGTGACTAATATTTTCTAGGCTGCTCTTCGGGAGTATAAGACCGGATTATTAGTTGGTTCATGTTCGCCTTGATTTTATCAAAAGGCGGAACAAAAACAGAATAAAAAATAGACATATATGTGGGAGACAGATTTGTTTATAAGTTTTCGACTTTGGGTCGTAGCAACTCTTTGTTGTGGTTGAGATCAACTAACAGAATCAAGTGCGAAGAATCCGGCGTGGTTCTAGAGGCGTAGGGAACACGACTATGTGTGAGACTTGGTTAGGGCTCAACTAAATTACCGTTTGAAGTTAACTTGTAGTAGGCTAGAGTCTGTAGCGGCTTAATACAGTGTGGTGTTCAATCTGGACTAGGTCTTGGGGTTTTTCTGCGTTTGTTGTTTCCTCGTTAAAAAAATTTCTGGTGTCTGTGTTATTTCTTTTCCGCATTATATTTTTATATAATTGAATATCACAGGTTGTGCGTAGTTCAATCCGTTGATAAATATGACCTTGTTTGTTGGATAGAACTTGATTGACACTTGGATATTGGTCTTTGGTACCGTCCAAGTTATTTCTCATATCAATCAGGCTCACAGATTTCTATCTTTTTGCTTGATTGTATTGAGAAAGAGATACAAACTCTTTGATATAATTCTTGATTGAGTCTCTCTTTTAAGTTGGTGCTCTTGGAATTAAGTAGGAGTTTAGTCCATAAAGATTGCCTAACGAATTATTGGGTGTGGTTGTTATACCCCGCTTTTTCAATACCTGTTGATGATTCACCATTAACCTGATCTTGTACTGTATGCTACGAGAAACGTGTGAGATTCACCATTCTGCATCTCCAACACGATTTTATTAATTTCTGAAACCTCGCCGTTCCTAGGAGACAATATTTTTCTCTCGGTCATATATTCTGCAGTTAGCTTGATCATTTATTAAATTCCCGGAATATCTTTGAAATCAGCTCATGTAAACCGACACATTTTGACATAACAGATGGAAAGTTAACTTTTGGCTCTGGATTTTCCCCCACCTCCAAAATGACATGAGTATATTGGACGAATTAATATCGCAAACCATAATTCAGAATCATCATTCAGAAAAAATACTAATGCACTTGGTATATGATCAACAGTGATATTATTTGAACTTAGTCAAACTAAATCATTGATGTTATCAGTAACTTGAACCATTCAATGTAACTAAATGCTCGTAAGCAAACTCCCCAAAAATCTTAATGAGTCGTGAGTCTTAGCTTTCCGTTATGTAATGTAATTATCCAGTTCTATGAATTTTTTTCTATCAATCAAGTAATCACCCAAGAGAGTATGTAACACTGAACTTAATATTCCAAAAAATAAGCATGACAATTAAATTTTTTTTGATGTTCAAATGCAAGATACATTGCATAAATGTTACACAAACTGACTGTAAGTGGCTGGCTTGTAGCTAACACACATTTTTCACTTACTCTAAGCTGCCTAGTAGCTGACACACAGTATCAACTTCCTTTAGGATGTGTAGTTTGGCAGCTCTAAAGAGGAAACTATACATTGTACCTAAAACCTCCTCTATTAGTTCTAGGAGAAAGAACCAATCTACAGAAAATTACATCTGATTACAGAGTTGTACCTCTTAATGATATACATACCTATACACAAAAGGACTACACAAACTCAAAAACATGAATTCAGAAACAAAGCACTACGTTTCATAAGCACAAATTCAGAATAAAAATATATAATGACAAGAGAAGACAACATACCTGAAGTAAGTACTCATAGAATGCAATGATATCAGGATCTTGACTCTCAAGCCTCTTGAACTATTTCCTCCATGAGGTAAAGACCGTAGTCAAAAACCTGCTCCTCAGTTGGATTTTCAATTATGTATAGTCATTTTATCCTGAATGGTAAGTCATCACATATATCCTTCCCATATATCTCCCATATAAATTTTGGTCGTGTAATACTACACTTGGTCAGGATAATACCAAACAATTGTCGCAGCTGATGCCCGATTTTGATTACGACGGATTCTTTCAAGTATTTATCACATTCTTTATCACCTTCCAATAGATTTAGTGAAATATATGCAGATTTGAAAGTCATGTGGACCTCTTGAACACCACTTTTCACGATAGTCCTCAAGTACTTAAACGACCTTTCCCCCAATACTACTGTAAGCAACAACCTCAGATAATACAGTTCACCACTGTTTGGTTCTACAAAATACATTCTCCCAATTGCAAAGCATTTCTTTATATGAGACCTATTCTTATCTCACAAAATGACATGATACTCAGAAACATAATTCATAAACATGTTTACTTTTAGAAATGTAATTCAAACGGATACCCAAAAACATGTAAAATAACATATATAATGAAGAACACTTTAGTAACTACTACCGCAATCGGACTATTACCACAATCATCTCCTTAACTAATCGTTTCACTAACTAATAGTTTGACTAATAGAAATGTAAACTAAAGAAGGAAATCAACATGTAGACAGAGGCCCGTATCTTACCTGACCATACAAACTTCTGCAGGAAGTCATGGTAGGTATATGCCCTTGCTTTTGGATTTAACCTGTAGTATTCAGAAACTTTAGAATACGTCCCTTACGTTACTTAAAACCAAAAGAGAAAATCACCATTAGGTTGCGTAGAAATATAACAATGAAACATTCACATGCAATTTAATCAGTCTAAAGCAAATTATTTGATATGCAATTGATAAATGAATTTCATAGTATAGATAACTATATGACTTTATCACCAACATTTCTCGCAGAAATAGAAGCTAACCAGGAAATATCTTACGTAACGTTATTCACAACGTGTGCTTCACATCTCGAATTTCAAGAAATAAACTATAATTGCCATCTGTATGAGTTGTGGGATTCCAAGACCATATTATTACAGTTGTTGCTACATTTAGATCTTTCACCTTGACTTGACTAAAGTTTTATAAATGGAATTACTGGATCTTGTTTAGTTTTCACAACCAACAAATGAAGCTATTACATCCATTCCGAAGAGCCATTAAATGGACTAAGGTTATTTTACTATAATGAGCTCTTTGTGCAAGAACTGAAATACAACGGAGATAATATGATGCAAGATGTAGAGGCAACAAAGAACATAATGCAAAAACCAGGCAGAGATTGTAGTTGCAGGACAAAGTTGAAATAGGCACTAACCTGTTGTAGTCAAAATACCCCATTAAAATGGTAACTACATTTTCTGCCTTGTCCTGAATTACTTCGACGGAATCATCCGGATCGTAAATAACTCGCTGCTTACCCGAAAGATGTACCGCTAGCCACTGTACTTTGGGCTTCTCTTTGTGTAGAAGATTTCCAAGTAATCGCCAAGCTTCCTCAGGTGCTACGATATTAAAAAATCTCGTTGGGGCACCACCAGCAACCATAATATTCAAGTCATGTCCCTTGTAGATATACTTGTGCATATACTTCACGGCTCAGACGCTGGAGCAGACCTCGACATTAATATGACTGTCAAACATCCTGGTAAGATGTGGATTGTAAGGAACCACATCCATATTAGTGTATGACTGGGTGAGATAGTAGAAAACCCGGTGATCATCGCGTCAGTGGTACACTGGATACCCATTCTCACTAATTGAAGTTGACTCTGCATATTGTTTCAGATAATCTTTGATGCACCTGCCGCTATTCATTCAACTTGTACTTGGTTTCCTAGCACCACACGGTCCATGCATCATGCATATCTGTATAGTCTGAAAAATATATGGACCATTTTTTAATCTGGGAATTCGGCACATACCATCTTATTAACTTTCTCCGGGGTGTGTAGTTTGTACTTCTTGTCCAAAAAATCAATATGTGCATATGCGGAGAACCCCTCTTCTGAAAATCTATTGTGTAAAAGTATCCAACCACCCTGCCAAATATTTTCTTATATTGTATTTCTTTTATTAGCGCCTTACGCTTGGGCTCAAACACACGTGCCACCAAATCAGGCATATCGTGTAGTTGTTAGTTCTCTAACAGAAGACTTGTAATTTCTTCCCATGGTGGATTTGCAGTCATGGTAAGAATATATCTGGATGATGTTTGTACCATTTTGAAAAAGTGGGGGTCTAACAACCACACCCAATATTTCGCTTAGCAATCTGTATGGACTAACTCCAATATCTTAATAAAAAGTATATCAAAGAGTTATATCTCAATTTGTCGATACAATCCTTACTTAAACAAATAGGATTTTGCGAGCCTGATTGAATACAAGAGAAATCACTTGAACGGTACCAAAGACCAATGTTCAAAGATCAATCAATTTCAATCAACAACCAAAGGTTGGACTTACCAATTGATCAATTCAATGCACAACCTGTGATATTTCAATCATATAACAAAATATAATGCGAAAAAAAAATATAATACACACCAGAAGTTTTGTTAACGAGGAAACCGAAAATGTAGAAAAACCCCGGGACCTAGTACAGATTGAACACACTGTATTAAGCCGCTACAGACACTAGCCTACTACAAACTAACTTCGGTCTGGACTGTAGTTGAACCCCAATCAATCTCACACTGATCCAAGGTACAGTTGCGCTCCTTACGTCTCTGATCCCAGCAGGATACTACGCAGTTGATTCCCTTAGTTGATCTCTCCCACAACTAAGAGTTGCTACGACCCAAAGTCGAAGACTTTAATAAACAAATCTGTATTCCACAGAAAAGCTTATAGGAATAGATAAATCTGTCTCCCACAGAAATACCTACGAGTTTTGTTTCGTCTTTTGATAAATCAAGGTGAACAGGAACCAATTGATATGCCAGACTTATATTCCCGAACAACCTAGAAATATCAATCACCTCACAATAATCTTAGTCGACTAGCGAAACAAGATATTGTTGAATCACAAACGATGAAACGAAGATGTTTGTGACTACTTTTCTATCTTGCCTATCGGAGAAATTAATCTCAAGCCAATCTTACGATTGTACTCAAATACAATAGAAACAACAAGATCAGATCATGCAATTACAGAGAAAATAGTTGGGTCTAGCTTCACAATCCCAATGAAGTCTTCAAGTCATTAACCTACATGGTCTCGATAGAAACCTAAGGTTATAGGATAATTGACTCTAGCTTATACAACTAGTATCACACAGGTTGTGTGGGGATAAGGTTTCCCAGTTGCTAGAGTTCTCCTTTATATAGTCTCCAAATCAGGGTTTGCAATAAAAGTTACCTTGGTAACAAAGCATTCAATATTCATCGTTAGATGAAAACCTGATTAGATTCAAGCTAATATCTTTCAACCGTTAGATCGAACTTAGCTTGTTATACACATTTGAAATGAAACTTCATTTAGGTTTGAGTAACCGTAGCTAAACATGTACACTTAGTTGGTTCAATAACAATTAACCAATGGTTAGCCATATGAGTACTTTCATATCAACCTTATTCATCTTCACAATAACTAGTTCAAATGACTCAAAAGAACTAGTTAGAGAGTTGTTCAATTGCTTAGATCTCATAGAAGTATACAAGACACAATCGAAGCAAAAATGATTTTGATTCACTTGAATCGATTCATGAACATTATAGACACGATTTGAAAAGATTGCATTCCTCAAATTATAAATGGCTTAGTTCACGAATAAACCATTTTTAGAAAATAACCCACTTAAGTATGCATACCGTTACACATACTTAAGTACCCGGAATGAGCTTGGTTTCAGTTCACAAACTCCAGCAGAAAATTCACGGGATGTGAATTTCCGAAAGTAAGCGTACAGGTACGAGGACTTAGCTCCGGTTATCCTAAGCCAGTAAAGTACGCATACTTTGGTTCAAGGATTTTGGACTTACACAAGTATGAATTCACATACAATGTTTATATCCATTCATGGTTATATATTCTAAACTCTCATTCCAATCATTAAAACATTCTTAGAGCATGTTATATAGTTGTTATTCACAAACTATTTTTCATCAAAGCGATTTTCAATTTATTGAAATGATCAACATGACTTTCGTCACGAGTAAAGATGAACTTGGCCAAAGCGAAAGCTTACCAACACATATTTGAAGAAATAAATAAGAAAAAGATAAACTCGGCTCGAAATATCAAATGTGTAAAATCGAAGCCTATATAGCAATACGACTTTTGTCTCAAGATAGGAGATAAAGTATATAGACTTTTGAGTGATAGATAAGTTCAAGTCTCCACATACCTTTTTGTCGATGAAGTTCCACCATTTCCTTGAGTAGTTCTTCGTCTTTGCATGATGAACGTCGTGGAGTCTAGAGCTCAACTACACTTACTATCCTAGTCTGAGACTTAGATATAAGTAGACTAGAAATCAAGACTTATACTTTTGGCAACTAAACTTGACAAACAAGCTTGAGATAGCAACGCTTGCGAGTTTGACCGAGTAGTGCTCTAACAATCTCCCCTTTTGTAAATTTTAGTGACAAAACTATCAATACATATGGAATACAAAATAAATAAACTTTGCATCTTCTCATCCACATGTTTGATCTCCTTGGTTCTTCAACATTACTCGAAATCTTCGTCACTTCCAAGTACTCCAATGATTCGAAAGACATTCAATTCAACATCATCGTTGTTGAAGATCCGTAGACATAACAATGAGAAAATAATAGCTCTCAATCATTGTTACACAGTGTCATAGTATTATCACACATCATCAAAGTTCAACTGTATCACAACTTCGACAACAATACTATGTATTATTCTCCCTTAGTCAATAATTCATCCCACATGAATACCACTCCCCTTACATAATGATCCGAAAACCGTATGTATTTGTAGTGTGAAGTACGCATTTATTCTCCCTTTTTTTTCAATAAAATTGGCAAAGGTACGAAAACTAGTGGGATCGTAATGAAATTTCCATAGAGACACTTCATGACCAAAAGAAAGTACATATCAACTTTTTAGATGCAATCATATAACCGAAACTAAATGCATCCATCAAGGAGTTTATAAAGATACAAGATAACCCCTATAATATTCCACAGCCGCAGTCCCCACAAAGATTTGGTAATTAAGCACAAGTTCAAATAAGAACTCTCCCCCATAAAATGTCATTCCCGAAAGAACAACAAGAGAGACCTACTTTCACAAGAAAAGAAGGATTTCTTTGGACATTAACAAATCACATGAAACATGAATTTGTATCCAAAAATCTCAATTAAACTAACTACAAGAGAACCTATGATTAATTTAATCGGAAATGCTCACATAAGAGAACTTATGGAGCCCCACAACATTTACATAAAAAATATGGATCAGGGAAGATCAATACTGCGGAATAAATAAAGATTAATTCTATTCTTCATCATCATTTGCACAATGACATATAATAGACTTAATCTTTGTAAACAAAAGGTCATCATATCTTTCATAAATATTTGCATAATGACATAATAGGCTTATATTTTGTTTGTCAAAAGTTCATTCAATCTTTTATCAATACTTATGTATCGACATATGAAAGACTTCACTTTTCAACACGTACGGGACAATCATAGTTCATGGACGCAAACACACATATCCCATTACAAATTGCAATATATGAAATCATAAAGATTAATACTGCAAAATCATCTTCCAAATAAACTTTAGATTTTAAATAAATAAATCTAAAAACATTGCAAGATGAAAACGTTGGACATAACTATGTGTAATCACAATAATGGATGTTCCAAACCCTAGTTATCCTCCTTAAAAACACAAGAATAAAATTTCATAAGAAGTTTCCTAGATAAAATAAGAATCAAGTTTCTTTGATAACATCATACCTTTGAAAGGGTCCATCATAAAAAGTATCACTGATATCCTTGATTCTTTTGACCGTAGAAACCCCATGTTCATGTGTGAGAACATTGACTTTCCGATCGACAATGTGATGCCTAGCTTTGACACAGTCCATGATGAGTTTCTTTTGATTCCTGATCAAGGTGTTTTGATTATCAAGGATTTTGTCCTGACCATTAATAAGTTGATTTATTTGCAGTTGAGGATTTGCAAAATCGACCCTAGAGTCATTCTGAAAAAGAATCAAATCCCTGATAGATTCTTTAATCCAGGAGTTGTACTCTTTCCTTTCAATTATCTTTTTCAAGACAAGTTCTTGAACGGAATCACATCCTTTAGAGTCTTCTTCCATCTCAAGATTCACAACTTCTTGAGGTCTTGAGGAGTTTTCCATCCTTTTTTTTATTATTAGGGAAGACAAAATAATATAAGATATATATATATATATATATATATATATATATGTTTTCAAGCAAGAGATTGACACCCTTGTTATGGAAACTCTAAAACTCCCTAGAGAGACGCAGACGTTCGTGGACTAGTTGAAAATAACAGATCAGAAGAGATCCAAGAAGAATAAAATACTCTCTGTTTTCATATATCCATCTTCATCATGACTCAATAATTAAGAATTTAATCAGAGCATAAGAGGAAGGTACATATCAGCAAAAGAAAACAACATAGTCAAACATAATACAAATGGAAAACTACAGTAGACTTGAGTATCTCCCAATAGTCATTCTTGCATCTCTCAAGTTAGATACAAGAATAAAAATGCCTAAGATTAGGCAGCCAAGTGAGATGTAATCTCACTATGAGTTTTGAGAGATGAGTTGTAAATTCCATCTGAAGGTTTGAACCTGGTATTCCTTACCTTCTTTCGATTATTTTTTATTCCATAAGAATTCAACATAACCTTGTCAGGTGATCCATTAGAAATATTTTTCCGAGGATTAAGTCTAGGACCTCTAGAAATTGGTTCCATAGGATTAGAAGAGACATGTATCCACAATCTAGACTTAGATTTACCATACTTATTCTCATAAATACTGGGAATGTGTATTTTTGTGGTGTAAGAATTTGCACCATTCGAAGGAACACGATCCATGTGGGGATTTCGAGATGAGTGATCATTGAAATCTATTTTATGAGAATCTTGTTTTTGTGCAGGGATGAAATCCATTGTAGTGGTCATTAGAGAGTTTACTCTATCGACCGTGAAATGAAGTAGATTTTGAAGATCAGAAATCTGTTTCTTTCTAGCAAAACAATGATGAACATAGTGATTCTTTTTACCACAGAAGGAAAAAGTTCGTGGAGGAGAAACATTAAAAAGTACCTTTTTTAAATTCATATCCCTATTAGAAGATTGAAAGTTATGTAAACACTTCTTAGCAGAAACTTCTTTTGGAGAACATCTCTTCATGTACTGTAATTCTGTCTGAGAAATTGATCATCGGTACAGAAGAATTTCTCATTAAAACAGAGTTTTTCTTTTCAAGGATTTACACTATTCTTGGGCTAGAATAAGGGATGCACCTAGTTTCTCTTTCTCAACACGAAGTCTATTTAGATCAGATAAATGCGTCTCGATCAAACATTTTTCTCTAATTGAGTCTTCTTTGACAATATTCTCAAGAACACTAATCTTTTCACGCTGAAGGGTAGTTTCTTGAATAAGTTTTTCGATATTGTTGGAGAAGGATTCAATGATATTATAGAGTTCCCGTTCTCGACCAAGAGACTTTTCAAATTCATCAAAGAGCTGAGCATGATTATGAAAATCAATAGCCACAATAGATTTTTTTGAGATTCTGGTGAGATCCGTTTCATCTTTTGACAGAGTGTCAAACGTCTCATTTGAGGGAATGTTATCGAAATTTGATAAAACATCCTTTCCACCTCGGGATTTGGAAGAATCATCTAAGGAGTTATCCTTTGAGGCAATCCCAATACATTTGGCATAATTGAAAGCTTTGGAAGACATTTTGGTGTGCGCAACAACAAGAAATAATCTTCCGTCCACAGAGTCAGATGCTACAAACACAGACTTATGAGGTCTTGAACGTGTTTGCCTTCTCTGATACCAATTGAAAAAGTGGGGATCTAACAACCACACCCAATATTTCGCTTAGCAATCTGTATGAACTAACTCCAATATACTTTTAATAGAATCAACTAGACAGTTAGACTCGATCTTAATAAAAAGTATATCAAAGAGTTATATCTCAATTTCTCGATTCAATCCTTACTCAAACAAATAGGAATTTGCGAGCCTGATTGAATACAAAAGAAATCACTTGAACGGTACCAAAGACCAATGTTCAAGGATCAATCAATTTAAATCAACAACCAAAGGTTGGATTTACCAATTGATCGATTCAACGCACAACCTGTGATATTTCAATTATATAACAAAATATAATGCGTAAAAGAAATAACACAAACACCAGAAGTTTTGTTAATGAGGAAAATGCAAATGCAGAAAAACCCTGGGACCTAGTCCAAATTGAACACACACTGTATTAAGCCGCTACAGACATTATCCTACTAAAAATTAACTTCGGTCTGGACTGTAGTTGAACCCCAATCAATCTCACACTGACCCAACGTACAGTTTCGCTCCTTACGTCTCTGATCCCAGCAGGATACTACGCACTTGATTCCCTTAGTTGATCTCATCCACAACTAAGAGTTGCTACGACCCAAAGTCGAAGACTTTAATAAACAATTCTGTATCACACAGAAAAGTATACATGAATAGATAAATATGTCTCCCACAGAAATACCTACGAGTTTTGTTCCATCTTTTGATAAATCAAGGTGAACATGAATCAATTGATATACCAGATTTATATTCCCGAAGAACAACCTAGAAATATCAATCACCTCATGATAATCTTAATCGACTAGCGAAACAAGATATTGTGGAATCACAAACAATGAGACGAAGATGTTTGTGACTACTTTTCAATCTTGCCTATTAGAGAAATTAATCTCAAGCCAATCTTACGATTGTACTCAAATGAAATAGAAACAACAAGATCAGATCATGCAATTACAGAGAAAATAGTTGGGTCTGGCTTCACAATCCCAGTGAAGTCTTCAAGTCATTAAACTACAGGGTCTCGATAGAAACCTAAGGTTATAAGATAATTGACTCTAGCTTATACAACTAGTATCACACATGTTTTGCGGGGATAGGGTTTCCCAGTTGCTAGAGTTCTCCTTTATATAGTCTCCAAATCAGGGTTTGCAATAAAAGTTACCTTGGTAACAAAGTATTCAATATTCACCGTTAGATGAAAACCTAATTAAATTCAAGCTAATATCTTTCAACTGTTAGATCGAACTTAGCTTGTTATACACACGTGAAATGTAACTTCATTTAGGTTTGAGTAACCGTACCTAAACATGTACACTTAGTTGGTTCAACAATATTTAACCAATGGTTAGCCATATGAGTACTTTCATATCAACCTTATTCATCTTCACAATAACTAGTTCAAATGACTCAAAAGAACTAGTTAGAGAGTTGTTCAATTGCTTAGATCTCATAGAAGTATACAAGATATAATCGAAGCAAAACCGATTTTGATTCGCTCGAATCGATTCATGAATATTATAGCCATGGTTTGCAAAGATTGCATTCCTTAAATTATAATTGTCTTAGTTCACGAATAAATCGTTTTTAGAAAATAACCCACTTAAGTACGCATACCGGTACGCATGCTTAAATACCCGGACTGAGCTTGTTTTCAGTTCACAAACTCCAGTAGAAATTCACGGGATGTGAACTTCCGACAGTACGCATACAGGTAGGCGGACTTAGCTCCGGTTATCCTAAACTAGTAAAGTACGCATACTTTGGTTCAAGGATTTTGGACTTACACAAGTATGAATTCACATACAATGTTTATATCCATTCATGGTTATACGTTCTAAACTCTCATTCCAATCATTGAAACATTCTTAGAGGATGTTATATAGTTGTTATTCACAAACTATTTTCATCAAAGCGATTTTCAATTTATTGAAATGATCAACATGACATTCGTCACGAGTAACGATGAACTTGGCCAAAGCGAAAGCTTACCAACACATATTTCGAGAAATAGATAAGCGAGATAAAATCGGCTCGAAATAACAAATGTGTATAGTCGAAGTCTATATATCAATATGACTTTTGTCTCAAGATAGGAGATAGAGTAGATAGACTTTTGAGTGATAGATAAGTTCAAGTATCCACATACCTTTTTGTCGATGAAGTTCCACCATTTCCTTGAGTAGTTCTTCGTCTTTGCATGATGAACGCCATGGAGTCTAGAGCTTAACTACACTTACTATCCTAGTCCGAGACTTAGCTATAAGTAGACTAGAAATCAAGACTTATAATTTTGGCAAATAAACTTGACAAACAAGCTTGAGATAGCAACGCTTGCGAGTTCGACCGAGCAGTGCTCTAACGCTTTTAGTAAGTAACAAAAAAGTATATTAGAAAATTTTAAAATTCAATTGACTAGAATCCAATCAACTTCTGATATGTGAGGTCTGTCATGTAAAAGAAATATTCATATGCCTAGAGTAAAACAAATCCAATCCACAACATTGTAACATGCAACCAACATGTATATATAATTACTGAGAATAATAGATTAAAGGTAATCTTAGACAGAAATGCCAGCATACACGCGGACAAAATCTGTAGTTATTACATGCAAGTATAAAAGTGTCACACATTGTCTCATGTATTTCCAGTCATAATTGTGAACACTATCATGCGCAAGTAGAAAAATACAAAATATAAAAACCTAATGAAAAAAGAATTAACAATAATAATCCATATTTTCTGCGAGGAATATTAAAAAGGAAGACCCATCTAAACAAAATTTGGATGCTAATTACATCCTTAAACTTTAGTGGAAGGATGATTAGATTCTTCACACATATCAGGGTCTATTTTCAGAAGGAGAAAAGGTTCGTCATGCATTTCCGAATAAGGACGAGGCATTTAATCAATCAACATATTGTTCTTTTAACAAAAGGTAAATTCGTAGAATTACGAAACAAAAAAAATGACTGAGATAATACTATCAATGCGAGGAATACATAGCAGGAAAAGTCCGGTTATACCTGGTGATGGCCATTGCTTGATATATCGCGTACATGTTCCGAGGGCCGCTTATGAAAGTGGATAGGAGTATTAATGGTTGACCACGTTCTGCCGCTTTGTTGTCTGAAACCCCAAGGTCAACAAGCCCTTTATAGTCCTGAACTCTCAACTTGGGTTGATTTTTCCTCATCCACCGAAGGAGATTCCGTTCAGTTGCTGCCCAAGCATCCACTATGAATTCCTGAAAGAGCATACCGGCTCTTAGTATCATCGACTACTCACCTCACCTATGAAACAATCTACAACTGTAATATTCCATTTGCGTGAACCATATATCTGCAACCTTATCTAGATTGACATCCCAGTGTACCATCCCAGGTTCCCATCCCAATTCACCATATGGGAACAAAAGAACATAACACAGAGGAAAATACGCTGGTTGACACTCATTAATTCTCTACAAAACACGGCTTTCTTTCAAACGAGGTATTATGTCACGCGGTCTAGAATTGATGGTTTGTTCATTTTCAGGAAATATAACGGCTATCTCATCTGCCGTGGGTAGGTTAGAACGTCTTTGATTTGAACCTTTTTAGTATTGGAGAGAAACATGGACATTATTTCCCCTCCACTCATTGCTTTTTAGTAATTCAAAAGCCTGATTGTGTTTCTTCACAAAGATATTGTTGGTAGATAGAACCTGTATGATCTGAAGCAATGTAATGTTTAACCTTGGGTTTAGCTCAAGATATTTTGATACTGCAGATTTAGGATCGTAAATGTACAACTGTGAGTATGTGTCGCTTTGCGATTTTTCAGGTAAGAGTGTTCCGGTTCTATGCCTTAACTGACCATGAATAGTAAACAACGGTGATCTTGTTTCAATAAATCAAAGATCGAATTAAGTCAAACTCAAAAGTGGTACATTTATAGGGGAATATAAGAAAAAATAACATCACAAATCAATCAGTGAGTTAATAACATCAAACAATTTATATAAATTAGCATCTGATCCACACAACATCAAATATGAGTCTATGAAAACAACAGAAGTAAACTATATAAATTACTATCACTTGTATGACTATCATTCCTAACTTTAAGTTCATACGTATTCAATTGGCTAGAAAAACAAATTATTTATTCATACATATATGTAAGGACCCTCAAGCTCGTCAACGCTATTAGACAGGTCAAGAGACGTCTTAGTCGCTAATGAATCGATTAATTATAGATGAACCTTAATTATTAGAAATTAATCTAAAAACGATTTAGATACAAAACTGGTATTACTAGATAGATCTCGAAAAGTTATGCGAAATGGTCTACTCGAACGTGTCAGTCGGATACCGGACGACGAAGATATCATCAGATTTGTTTGAAGGGAAAATTAATCATTTTGCTTAAACCGCTTGGCAACCCTTATCGTTTGGACTGGTTCCTTTAGTAATTTGGTTGGCCTTATCTTCACCAAGACGTGAGAAAGAAATTCATTCTTCTCTTTTCCTCTTCTCTTCTTTTCATCTTCTTTCCCTTTCCTGTCGATCTCAATTCGAGGAATTGAGTTTGTATTCGTGTGATAATTCATAGAAACTTGTTAGTATGATGATACGAAGGTGATGGTGTTGGTTTTGTGGTTGAATTATATCGGAAGGAGAAGAAATGATTATTGCAGTAAATTGAAGTTAGGGTTCTTGAGTCGAATGAAGAATTAAGTGGATTTGAATTTGAAATCAATCAATTGAGGAAGATGTATAGATGAAGAAGGGGTTGTTGTTCTGTGATTCTTTGAAGAAGAAGACGGTACTGATTAAGAATCGAAAATAGGTAATTTAGGGTTTTAATTTGGTTGTTGTTTATTTATGAAATTGCTTCGTGTTGATAGATTAGAGGTGGGTTTGTTGTTAATTGAAGCTTCAATGATAGTATGAAGTTTAATTTTGAATTCTTAAAGAACTAGGGTTTCTGTTATTCCCCAATTTTGGAATTAGGGTTCCTGAGTTAGAAACTTTAGATGGTGATTGAATCATTGGTAGTTTTGATGTTGAATTAGTATGTCTTGGGACTGGTACAAGTTTATGCTGGTGATGAAGTATGTTAGTAAAAGATACTTAGATGAAGTCAGGGGTTTGAGATGATTGAATAACGGTGAATATGAATGGAGAATGTATGAACTGTGTAGGTGATATGGAATTGTTAATGGCTCTCTAAGATACAATGATATCAGAGTGATGGTAAGTTATTGTTGAATGTTAGTTGCTGTAACAAGAGTGGAGGTAAAGAAGATGGTGAGACTGTTAGAGCATAGCTCGGTCAACCTCGCATGCGTTTCTATCTCAAGCATGTTTGTCAATGTTAGTGATCAAAACTATAAGTCTTGATTTCTAGCCTACATAGCTAAGTCTCGGACCAGGATAGAAAAGTGTAGTTGAGCTCAAGGACTTCATGGCGATTCATCATACAACGACGAAGATCTATACAAGGAACCGTGGAACTTCATCAACAAAAAGGTATGTGGAAACTTGAACTTATCTATCACTCAAAAGTCTATCTCTTATATCTCCTACTTTTTATGAGACAAAAATTGTATGCTATATAGACTAGATCATACACATTTGACATTTCGAGCTGAGCATTCATTGCTTATCTTTTATCTCGAAATCGTGTGTTGGTAAAGCGTTTCGCTTTGATCAAGTTTATCTTCACCTAGTGACGAAAGTCATGAAAAAGTTTCAATCACTTTGAGAATTGCTCTGACGTGAATCGGTCTGTGAATAACGGCTACATAGCGTCCTCTGAGAATGTCTCAATGATTAAAATGAGAGTTTAAATTACATAACCATGTATTCCTTGAACCGAAGTTTTCGAAATTTGTTGATCAAGATAAATCGGGAGGATTGAGGAATTGGCTTGCCAAGTCCACGAACCCAGTCCGTAGACTCAGTCCGCGAACTGTCGGAAGTTCTCGATCGAGAATTTCTGTTGGATTTTCCAAAACTCGTCTGTGTGCTAAGTCCGCGAACTCAGTCCGCGAACCCAGTCCGCAAACCCAGTCCGCAAACTGGCGGAAGTTCTCTTTCCGAGAATTTCTGCTGAGTTTGGAAAACTCAACCGATTAACTTAAGTCCGCGAACTTGTTTGTGAACTTAAGAGGTTATGATCTAAAGATGTGCTCTGAACATGAAACATTAAATTACTAAGGAATGCTTTATGAAAACCGTGGCTATAATGTTCATGAGCCGATTCAATCGAATCGAATCATCTTTGTTTCAATCGTGTCTTGTGTAGTTACATAAGATCTCATAGCAATTGAAAAACTCTTTAACTAGTTCATTTGAGTCAATTGAACTAGTTATGGTGAAGAAGAACAAGGTTAATAAGAGATGCTCATATGGTTAACCTTTTGGGTTACTATGTTGAACCAACATACACGTACATGTTTGGGCATGGTTTTCACGAACCCAGTAAACGTCTACCCAAGTGTGTGTGACAAGCTAAGTTTTCGACCTAACGGTTGAGAAATATTAGCTTGATTTTAAATCAGGTTTTCATCCAATTTGAAGGCTATATAAAGGACACATATAGGAACTAAGAAAAAACCCTGATTTGAAGGCTATATAAAGGAAACATCTAGGATTGTGCAAAACTAATCCCCACACGTCTGTGTGCTACTAGTGCGCCCGCTAGAGTCGATCTCCATTAACCTTTGATTTTCTTCTCTAAAATTAGGTTAACGACTTAAAAACTTCATTGGGATTGTGAAGCCAGACCGATACTACTTTTTCGTAGTTGTGTGATCTGATCTTGCATCTTCTATCGTACGAGTACAATCGATTGATTGGCTTGAGATCGTGAGAGTTCTCCGATAGGCAAGATAAAGAAGTCACAAACATCTTCGTCTCACTGTTTGTGATTCCTCGACAATCCGCTTGTGTAGTCAGGAAGGATTGTAGAGAGGTGATTGATTAATCTAGGCTGTTCTTCGGGAATATAAGACCAGATTATCAATTGGTTCCTGTTCACCTTGATTTTATATCAAAAGAAGGAACAAAACCTAAGGTTTATCTGTGGGAGACAGATTTATCCTTTGATAGACTTTTCTGTGTGAGACAGATCTGTTTATTATCAAGTCTGTGATTCTGGGTTGCAGCAACTCTTGGTTGTGGGTGAGATCAACTAAGGGAATCAAGTGCGCAGTATCCTGCTAGGATCAGAGGCGTAGGAGTACAACTGTACCTTGGATCGGTGGGAGACTGATTGGGGTTCAACTAGAGTCCATTCCGAAGTTAGATTGGAGTAGGCTAGTGTCTATAGCGGCTTAATACAGTGTGTATTCAATCTGGACTAGGTCCCGGGGTTTTTCTGTATTTGCGGTTTCCTCGTTAACAAAACTTCTGGTGTCTGTGTTATTTCTTTTCCGCATTATATTTTATATAATTGAAATAATACAGGTTGTGCGTTCGTGATCATCAATTGGAAATCCGACCTTTGGTTGTTGATTGATATTGATTGATCCTTGAACATTGGTCTTTCGTACCGTCCAAGTTATTCCTTGTATTTGATAAAGACTCGCTATTGATTTTAGCTTGAGTAAAAATCAAATCAAGAGAGAGATATTAACTCCTTGAGATACTTTTATCTAGATTGAGTCTGACTGTCTAGTTGATTCTCTAACAAAGTATTTCAGAGTTATTCCATACAGATTACAAAGCGAAATATTGGGTGGTGTTGTTAGACCCCCGCTTTTTCAATTGGTATCAGAGCTGGCAAACACGTTTAAGACCTCATCAGTATGTGTTTGTAGCGATCTGACTCTATGGACAGAGGTGTTATCTCTATTAACGTACCACCAATCTTCGATGGCTCCAATTACTTATGGTGGAAAATTGCTATGCGAGATTTTCTTCAATCGCGTGATTTTCAATCATGGGTATATGTGGTGAATGGTTATGATGCGCCCGTTGTTGCAGGTTGAGACGGAAATGTTCCCAAGAATATTGGTGAATATAATGCTGCCGAGATTCTTGCTGCAAAGCAGAATTCTGAAGGGTTAAATGCTATCATACATGCCATTGCCCCAAGTCTTCAACACCATATGTCTAATTGCACTAGGTCTAAAGATGCTTGGGATATCTTAGAAACCGTATTTGAAGGAAACTCCAGTGAAAAGGAAGCTAGGCTTCAAAACCTTAATTCCGATTGGGAGAACCTTCGTATGCCAGATGAAGAAACATTTGATGAGTTTAATCACAAAGTGTCTGAAATTGTTAATGCATCTTTTGCATTGGGTTAGACTATTCCTGAAAAGGACATTGTGATGAAAATTCTCAGATCGCTGCCATCTAGATACGAGTCTAAGAAGCATGCCATTGTTGAGGGGAATAACCTCAATAATCTTTCCAGAAACACCTTGGTTGGGAAGTTAAAGATCTTTGACCATGAGCATACATCCCAAGTCAGTAAGGATGTTTCCTTTAGAGCATAAAAGAGCACTAAATTACTTGTCAAAGGTAAAAGTGTTCATGTCTCTGAGGATGATCAGTCTGAGAATGATTTTTCAGATGAAGACCTTGACAAGTCGGTCTCCTTGATCACAAGACAGTTTAGGGATCTTCTGTTGAAGAGAAGTAAACGGTTTTCAAGAGACAAACCTAGGTCATCAGACAAACCTCACGGTCGCGTACCTCCTAAAAACAGGGATGCTGATAAGGCTGATGACGAGGACATGCCTCAGTGCTTTAAGTGTAAGGGTTTTGGCCATTTTGCTAACGAATGCCCAAATCCTAGAAAATACACTGGGAACAAAGGTCTAGCTGTAACACTTGATGAAATGTCTGAAACCTATGATTCCGATGAAGATAGGAAATCAAGTGTAGGGATCCTTGGTGAAAACATCAATTTTGATACTTGTAGCAATACATATATCAACCTCAATGGGTTCGGAGAAGAAGGAAACCCAATCAAGCTGGAAGATTCTCTAAATGGAAACCTTGTCAGTAATGTTTCAGGATCTACTGTATGTCTAGCTGCTTGTACATCTCAAATGCCTGAATACTATCCAAGTTTGACGTGCTCGTTTTGTTCGATGAAGGGACACGAACTATCAAGGTGTTACAAGTACAAGCACCAAATAAGGCACGCCAGCAAATTTCAACGAAGAGCATATCGATTAGCAAGGAAGCTGAAACTTGCTCGGAAGACCGCCGAGGTATGTAGGATCTTATCTTCATCTAAGAAGTTGGTTTCCAGGGATAAAGTAAGACCATTTGAAAAGAAAGTATGGTCGAATCGTTTTGATAGACATAAGTTTGAAGATTCCTCCCTTGAGGAAAAAGTTGGACAAATCGTTGTTCATCGCAACACAACTTGATTGTGTTGTTGGGAAAATATTGTCTCATGTGCCTGATCGAAAAGAGACAAGATTGAGTGATGATTCAGGCTTCAGTAAAGTTTTTCCTTCCTTTCTTAGATTTGTTATTTTCTGTCTATCAAATAAAATAAAGTGTTATTATCGACAATTCTACTCTTTATAGGGTTTTAAAGTTGGGCGTATACGAACCTGTCAATAGGTTTCGAACCCTACATTCCTTTTTCCTTTTTGACATCCTATAGAATATTGCTTGTTGAGTTAGGTGATTCAATTACACAAATCCAGTTGTTTATAACTGTTCTCAAAGCACCATGTCAGATGGAAAGGATGTCAACAAGATTGTTAAATCTTCAATCAAGGAAAAAGAAAAATCTACTGTTTCTAAGTCCCTGAAAAGAAAAAGAAGGAATACAAGAAATCCCAGGGCTGTGCCTTCTAACTCTCAGAAGTTTTCCGATGTTCTTGATGAGTTGAAGGAAGTAAGAAAGGATATTCGTGAAATAAAGGCTTTTGTGTCAAAGTCCTTAGAAATTCAGAGAGCCTTGGTACGTCATAATCAGCCAAGACAGTTCGTTGATATAAACTCCTATCTTCTTGAACCGTATGTTCCAATAGTTAACCTTTTGGATTACTATGTTGAACCAACATACATGTACACGTTTGGGCATGGTTTTCACGAACCCAGTAAACGTCTACCCAAGTGTGTGTGTGACAAGCTAAGTTTTCGATCTAACGGTTGAGAAATATTAGCTTGAATCTAAATGAGGTTTTCATCTAACGATGAATAAGGATTGCTTTGTAACTAAGGCAAAACCCTGATTTGAAGGCTATATAAAGGAGACATCTAGCATTGTGCAAAACTAATCCCCACACGTCTGTGTGCAACTAGTGCGCCCGCTAGAGTCGATCTCCATTAACCTTTGATTTTCTTCTCTAAAATTAGGTTAACGACTTAAAGACTTCATTGGGATTGTGAAGCCAGACCGATACTACTTTATCGTAGTTGTGTGATCTGATCTTGCATCTTCTATCGTACGATTACAATCGATTGATTGGCTTGAGATCGTGAGAGTTCTCCGATAGGCAAGATAAATAAGTCACAAACATCTTCGTCTCACTGTTTGTGATTCCTCGACAATCCGCTTGTGTAGTCAGGAAGGATTGTAGAGAGGTGATTGATTAATCTAGGCTGTTCGTCGGGAATATAAGACCGGATTATCCATTGGTTCCTGGTCACCTTGATTTTATATCAAAAGAAGGAACAAAACCTAGGTTTTATCTGTGGGAGACAGATTTATCCTTTGATAGAATTTTCTGTGTGAGACAAATCTGTTTATTATCAAGTCTGTGATTTTGGGTTGCAACAACTCTTGGTTGTGGGTGAGATCAGTTAAGGGAATCAAGTGCGCAGTATCCTGCTGGGATCAGAGGCGTAGGAGTACAACTGTACCTTGGATCGGTGGGAGACTTATTGGGGTTCAACTATAGTCCAATCCGAAGTTAGTTTGCAGTAGGCTAGTATCTGTAGCGGCTTAATACAGTGTGTATTCAATCTGGACTAGGTCCCGGGGTTTTTCTACATTTGCGGTTTCCTCGTTAACAAAATTTCTGGTGTCTGTGTTATTTCTCTTCCGCATTATATTTTATATAATTGAAATAATACAGATTGTGCGTTCGTGATCATCAATTGGAAATCCAACCTTTGGTTGTTGATTGATATTGATTGATCCTTGGACATTGGTCCTTTACCATCCAAGTATTCCTTGTATTTGATAAAGACTCGCTATTGTTTTTAGCTTGAGTAAAAATCAAATCAAGAGACATATATTAACTCCTTGAGATACTTTTATCTAGATTGAGTCTAACTGTCTAGTTGATTCTCTAGCAAAGTATTTCGGAGTTAGTCCATACAGATTGCTAAGCGAAATATTGGGTGGTGTTGTTAGAACCCCGCTTTTTCAGAGACATAGAATGGTTATGCAATGAGAACAAAGTGAAGAGAAGCTGTTGATAGAGGCATTGCACGGATAAAGATGATGATTGTGTGGTTCTGAAGTGTGGAATGTAAGTGGTTGCAGTGAGATGACAGATGAATTTGGTAAAGATTATGGGTTGAATAGAGACATGACAGCTCTGAAAATTGTTGTTATAGAACTTGCTTAGAAGATTGTTGTAATGGTGATGATTTGAGGAATGGCTGGGATTGAGGTAGGTGGCGAAATGCATGTTGAATAATGTTGGTGAAGTATGTTTGCAAGAAGAAGTGTTTGAAGCTGAAGTTGCAGTCCATAGTTAGTTGCAACTGTTGGAAATGAGGTGTACAAATGGATT
Organism: Papaver somniferum; assembly: GCF_003573695.1. Lineage (NCBI taxonomy): Eukaryota > Viridiplantae > Streptophyta > Magnoliopsida > Ranunculales > Papaveraceae > Papaver > Papaver somniferum. Next base: position 129,936,396 of record NC_039359.1, read on the forward strand.
TTAGTTTTATTATTGGAAAGTTTAGAATTGCAGTTGGGTTTAGAGTTATAAATGCATTTCTTGATCTTGCCTTGTTTTTGTGTTGTATTATGAACTGGTACCTATTAGTCATCCTAGTCAGATTGTCTAACTGACTCTGCTCTTAGCTGACTTAGAATATCTGACTGAGTTAACTCAGTGACCATACCTGACCAAACTTGACTCAGTGGACCTGAACCGTATTGACTCAGTTGACCTTTTGACCAGGACCTTGACCTTTGCTGGACGTTGACTGTTAGTTGACCCTGTAACTGTTAGAGACCGTTAGTGGACCGAGTGGATTGGGCCTTGTGTATTGTGCCAATTTTAGTGGCTTGGGCTTAGTGTCATGTATTCTTAGTTTGATGTGTTGGACCCTTTATGGTCCAAATTGACCTGTGGTTCCTTCTACAAAGTTGTAGACGTTCTTAAGACATATCTAATAGACTATAGAACCCATCTGTTGAAATTAATAAACCATAACTATGTTAGTGATATGTAAGAAAAAGTGTAGAACCAGAAATGGTATTAGAACCATTAGACAGTTCACTTAACCTATAATTAGAGGTTTGTATGAGTTTATGATATGAGCCTTGTATGAGCCTTTTGGCTAATCTTTAGAGTGTTTGTGTGATTAACAATTACTCTTTATTAACAACGATCGATTAAAAATATGAACCAGTGGATTGTGGATCTCGAGGTAATGCATGGCTTGTCATCAAAACAGGTGGGAACTCTGTAACCTTCTTGTAATCATTGAGATTTCTTTCTATCTGCGAGCATGATGTGTTTTTAATATCAGTATTGCAAGGAATGTAATTATGTGTGCAATATATATTGTGTGAATCCCCCGCAAGGAGTGGCCGTGATTTCCCCACGGCTTCTTGTTAAGTTCTATGTAGGCCGGGGAAAGCCGGTTGAATATTACGCACTTTACTTTCTTAGTAGACCGGGGAAATCCGGTTGACTATTACGCATTTCAATTTTACAATCTATAGTAGGTCGGGGTAAGCCGGTTGAATATTATATATACTATTTTATTTTGGGGAATTCGCTCGTGTGCATATTATGTTTGTTTGTCTAAACTAGCTGGTCTTGATGGTAAGAACTGCGATGCATGTTAGTGAATACTTGAATGTTATTTGTTTCCATTAGGCACCCCTATGGGATGATGTGCTCACTCGTTCTCACTTCAGTTTCAGTAATCAGAAGAAATAGTGCACGTGAAGATACTCATTTCCGTAGCGTAAAGTCTTAGTGATCTGAAGATGTTTACTTATCTTTTATATGTGTATTCTTTCTTTCTCTGTAAAACAACACACTATTATACTCATAGAACTCGAAAGACTTTCATTTATATAATATCAGAGAGCTTGGGTTTTGTTAGTAGCATTTTTGTAATTATGATTCTTAAAATTGGTAATCTAGTTTTGGATGCTTCAATTAGATTATAATCCTATTATCTAAGCTAGTGATTAGGTTGGGGTGTCACAATATACTACATTCAAACTTTCTACATTTGCTCAGCTGCACTGCTCTGTGAGAAATAATTGGTACTTGGAAGTCAACAAAGTAGAAGTACACTTTGGCCAAACCTCAAGTTTAGGGTGACAACTGTTTTTTAATCGAAAACACTCCATGTACATATACACCAATTTGTACATTAAACCCGAGATGTGGTTTGGAAGGTCTTTGTTAGGAAAAGTCGTTTACATTCTAATATGATACATGTAATTAATAAAAATTACATATTCCCTTGAGTTTTCGTGGTTTTAGTGTGCATCCCAGACTCGTGAATGCGTTTGACGTGTTGTACCTATATTGGTTTCATTACAACAAACTATTCAGTTAGTGGATGAGTCTGTTTTGTAAGGCCTAACATTTTGTTCAGGTTCTAACAGGATGTTATCGTGAAAGATTGCCAGTGTGTGAATGTTGCTTACCTATAAATATTTTCCCGTAAACTCTTTGCGACTTCATCAGTTCCTTCGAGTAACTTTATAAATTATATTAGATAATTGCTTGATCGAACTCACAAGTTTTGCTATCTCAAGCTTGTTGTCAAATTTAGTTATCAAAACTATATCATGATTTCTAGTCTACTTAAGTCAAGTTTCGGATTTAGGATTAAAAGTGTATAGTTGAGTATCATAAACCACCAAACACCCTTGAATATTGGAGATCAAACGAAGACATCAATGAGGACTTCATCAACAAAGGTATGTGGTTACTTATATCATTTGGATTCTTGTTCAATTCTACCTTTCTAGTCTATCGAAACAAATGCTCACTCTATGGAACAATTCCTATGACGGTAAATATGCATTTATGTATATATGCTCGAGGTTATTTGAACCATGACTTTAGTGACAATAACCTTTATCCCTAGAAAGGTTATCATGTTACAGTGAACGAGCTTACAAATTCAACGAGCCAAGAATCACTCAATTCTGAGTCATAACAAAGAAGTGTTGAAACAATCCACGAACTGTTTGTAACGGTTCACGGATTTGAGCGCAAATACGTGACTAGAAGCCTATTTTAGTCAAGTTTTTGATGTTTACTCATCTATGCAAGATGTCTATTCTTCCAAACACAATTAATTGCCATATTAAAGTGTTTGTGATACTTTAGAATTCCTTCCTCAATTAAATTGTAATTTATCCACAACAATACAATTTATGCTAAACTATATTTATTTAATTATTTATGCAAGAGTTGTAACTTAGGAAAGACTCCCAAAATTAGGAAAGTCTTGAAAAAGGAAAATAATTCAAACTTGCTTTGGATTCTAGCTACCTTTGCTTAGCTTTCAAGCTAACTTGTTCATTATAAATAAAGGTTTCGTGAATGCTATAAAAATTTATCCCTTGGAAAATTGGTGTAAGCTTCATTGGTTGTTTTCTACGTCTTCTGTTCTTCGTGAACAAGAGTGAGATAAAGAAGACTTTGCTTTGGGGATCGCAAATCCAAGTTGGTAATAATCTTCGTGATAGTTACGCAACTTGTAATCTATTCTAAGGTCTTCACTTATGGTATAAGACCACTCAAGAGTTTTTGATCATATATAAACCCTAGGTTTTGATAGATTTCGGTTCACGATCGTATATTGACACTAGTTGGTCGAAATCGGAACTAGAAATAAAATCTCGATTAAGGTATCTCATAAATTCCTTAGAAGTTTTAACAAATTATCTCTAGATTTATTCCAGTTGTTCATGCTATAATTAAGTTTCTCTTCCAATTTTTGAGGAGTATAATAATCCCTAATCTACAAGTTTGTTTTGTCATCTCTACTTTTATCTAGTAGTTATTCGAAACAAACACAAGATTTCCAAAACCTTGGTTCGCACCTAAAGGGAAATCAAAATCGGTGTTTGGTGGATTCAAAACCCAAAAAGTCTTCATTTAGGCTGAAGCAACTCTTAGGTTGTAAAGGACGTCAGCTAAGGGAATCAAGTGCGTAGAATCCGGAGAGGTTCAAGATACGTAAGGAGTGTGGCTATAACTGGATAGTTGTGAGGGTGGGTTCGTTCTCAACTACATTCCGGTCCGAAGTTATTGGTAGTAGGCTAGTATTTGTAGCGGCTTAATACATAGTGGTGTTCAAACTGGACTAGGTCCCGGGGTATTTCTGCAAGTGCAGTTTTCCTCGTTAAAAAAATTTCTCTGTGTCTTGCTTTACTTTTATTTTCCGCTTTATATTTTGTTTGATATAATTAAAGTAATTGCAAGTGATTCGATAAATAACCTAAACAGTTTTTTGATTAAAACTGTAGTGAACCTATAAGACTTGTTCTTAGAATTCGTATCTTGAAATATAGACTACAGATTCACTCATGTTGGAATTCGGTTCACATACTGTTACGGTACTAGGTTATCCCGGATATTGATTTTGAGATCATCCAAGTGTTCTTGTACACAATCAGGTTCACATATCTTTTTGATTCTACAAGAAAATAAACCTTATATACATATTGTCGAATGATCATTAAGTTTGCTTACTTTCAATTGTATTAGGTTTTGTCTCATGGGTCCGAACGAAAAAGTTGGTGGTGTATTTTGGTACCCCTGCATTTTCAAATTCTTCGGGTGGTACTCTCAAGTTCGGTAGTATGATCCTTCCCTCCAGGAAACATGTACCGAATGTTGGTTCCATTAGTGTCAACTTAGTGAGCTTTTCATCCATGAAATGCCTCGCTCCACAATGTATACATACCACGTCCAAAATGTATACCATCCCAGCTTTCCGTCTTAATTCACCATATGGGAACAAAATAACATAATACAGAGGCAAATACGCTGGATGACACTCATTAATTCTCTGCAAAGGTCAAATTCCTTTAAGATGTAGTATTATGTCACGCGATCCAGAATTGATGGTTTTTCCGTCCTCAGGAAATATAACGGATATCTCATTTGCCGTGGGTAGGTTATAAAGTCTCTGATCTGACCCTTTTTCGTATTTGAGAGAAACATGGACATCATTGCCCCCCCACTCATTGCTTTTTAGTAATTCGAAAGCATGACTGTATTTCTTCACCAAGACATTGTTGGAAGCTAGAACCTGTTGTATGATCTGAAGCACCGTAATGTTTAACCTTGGGTTTAGCTCAAGCCATTTTGATACTGTAGATTTAGGATCATCAATGTACAGTTGTGAGTATGTGCCGTTTTGCGAATTTTCAGGTAAGGGTGTTCCGGTTCTATTCCTTAGATGACCATGAATATTAAACAACAGTGGGCCTGTTTCTAGACATCAAAGATCGAGTTCAGTCCAAACTCAAAAGTGATACAAATATACGGGAATAAAAAGAAGAAAGAACATCTCAAAGCAATGGGTGAGTGGATAACATCAAACAAATTATGTAAATTAGCATCCACTCCGCACAACATCAAAATTGAGTCTATGTTAACAACATAAGTAAACTATATAAATTACTATCACTTGTCTGACTATCATTCCTAACTTTAAGTTCATACGTATTCAATCTGCTAGACAAACAAATCATATATTCATACATATAAAACATTCAAAATTTCTACATTTTCTCAACTGCATTACTCTGTGATAAATTATTGGTACTTGGCAGTCAACAAAGTAGAAGTATATTGTGGCCAAAACCTCAAGGCTAGGGTGACAACTATTTTTGAATCCAAAACACATCATGTACATATACACCAATTTGTACATTAAACAGATATGTGGTTTGGAAGTTTTTTTTTTAGGAAAATGTCGTTTACCCTCCTACTTTGATACATGCAATGAATCAAAAGTACATGTTCCCTTGAGTTTTCGTGGTTTTAGTGTGCATCACAGACTCGTGAATGTGTTTGATAGTTAGTCGATGAGTTTGTTTTGTAAGGCCTAACATTTAGTTCAGTTCTAACAAGATGCTATCGTGAAATATTGACAGTGTGTGAATGTTGCTTACCTACGAATATTTTCTTGTAAACTCCTTGCGACTTCATCAGTTCCTTCGAGTAACTTTATAAATTCTACGGTCGGTACTCTCAAGTTTGGTGGTATGATCCTTCCCTTCAGTAAACATGTACCGGATATTGGTTCCGTTAGTGTCGACTTGGTGAGATTTTTATACATGAAATGCATTGTTCCACAATGTATACATACCACGTCCATCTTCCCAAGAAAAATGATGCATATCTTTCTTCTTCCTATTTGATACTCTGGAATATTTTCACGTTGAGGTTGCTGAAAAAGTCTTGGGATTCGTCAAAGAATGATTTGATCAGTAAGGCTACATCTTGTACTGGCTCCGACTACATGTTCAAGTAAATGGACATGCCTACTGATTCGGTTATCATCTTCCCCATCGTCATCATCACTTGTATCTCTGCAATGCACAAAAAAGAAGGAATGGAAGGATGAATAGGTGTAGTTGACAATAATTAAAATCTATAAATATATTGGATACACACATCTCGTAATATTCCTACTAATGCTCGCCGTCATCATCAGTATAACAATCCATTGGATCATTCTTGTTTTTCTCTCCATTAGTTGAACCGATGTCTATGCCTTTCGATGTTTTTCTGCCAGGAACACAGCTGTTCTCTCGGGGCCGTTTCTGTTTAGCAAAAAATAAAAATAGTTTTGAGTTTCATAGTCCACAATATTGGAAAGTGGGAAGATCAACACCAAATGCACAATGAAAAGGAAATATTCATGAGAAAATCATATCGACTAATGAGATTCTCGTATTTCTCAGAGCTTGTGTGAGAGTTACGGATTTCATTACATTTTGTGCCTGTTCAAATGTGGGGTCTTGGATTTGAAAATCAGAACTTAGTAAAGATGGAGGAGTTCTAAATGAAGATACCAATTGGTGCAAAATGTGAATCCTGCTACACATATGATTATTAGATTGGCATACGATAATTATATTGGCACATCATTGCAAATGGGCCATAACAATACGAAGGTAATGGTTAAGTCAAGTCATATTAACAAGACCAGATTTTGAATCTACAAGGGAATTTGGTGATATAAAATTGGTAGGGGAGCGTATAATCCCTGCTGAATGATAAATGGAAACTGGCAAAATTGAGGCATACCCAAATTAATTGGGGTATAAATAATAAATTAAAATAGGGCATGTTAGAGCATTGCTCGGTTGAACCCACCAAGCGTTGGTATGTCAAGTTTGGTTGTCAAATTTTAGTATCAAAACACTATTAGAGTCGGTTGATTAAATGTACTAGAGTCAACTTCATTTAGGTTAGACTAGAAAGTCTAGGAATGTTGAGACATACAATTATTACTCTGAAGACCCAAAGAACGTGAAGACGTATCGACTACAATGAAGACATCATCCTTCCACTTGAGTGATACTGACTTGACTTGTTTTCATTCTTTTCGTTGCTTTCAAGTTGTTTAAGATCGAAAACATAACATGCGTGGTTATATTTAATACTCTAGTATTAGACATGGTCATTTTATTATGATCAAAGTGTCAAAGATGAATATTTGATTACGAAGTATAACGTTTATCTTTTGAACTTCGTAAATGTGACACGACATAAAATATGTAACTCGTAATGAGTATTGGATATATGTGTGAGTTCATTCTAGGAAACTATGTTTGGTAATATATTAACATATGTTTAAAGGAATTACATATACGAAACTTGTTTCGTAATCGAAAGGAAATCAATAGGCGTTTTGGTCCGGTTTTCATTGGAGATCTATTGGATGACCAATTCGAACCTAAGTAATAACTTTGGTAGAAACCGATATTGACTCATGTTGAGAGCTATAGTAGAACCGATATTTACCTAGTTTGGGATATGCAGTAGAACTGATCTTGACTTATGTTGAGAATCTTGGTAGAACCGATCCTTACCTATTTTGGGATATGCGGTAATCTTAACTATTGTTGAGAGTCTGTGTAGAACCGATCCTTACCTATATTGGGATAATAGGTAGAACCGGTCCTAGTTTTTGTTGGGAGTCATGGTAGAACCGATCCCTACCTATATTTGAAGACTTGGTAGAACCGATCTTAATCTACATTAGGAGTCATGGTAGAACCGGTTCCAAGAGCAAGACCGATCCTCTATATTCACACATTACTTTACGGTTTTGTGTGAGTTTGGAATTAGGGTTTGCTAAATAGGAAAGTTTCAGATGTTTACATAATTTGGATATGAATATAGTTCTTGTCTTTTATTGTCCAAATATAGATATACTCAAGGTGATCCCAATCCGAAACATTTAGAATTTTTTTAATTAAGATTTTCGATTATATGCTTTTGATTTTACAACAAATCAAAATTTATCTCTTGGAAAGTTATATTAGCTAAGTGATAAACTAATATTAAATATTTTCTAATGAGAGATTTCAGAATTACAGGTTGGATATTAGTTGGAAATATGAAAAACCGAAATTAGGTACTTATTGCATATCTTGAGAACATTTTCGGTTTTCAAAGTTTTCCAAACAACGTTGGTATATAAATAGTTAAGTTTTCATTTCTTGCAAACTATCCTAAGGGCCAGGCAAACTTCATTCGTGTTGTTTCTGGTGGGGAAGTTTATCCGGAGAGGAAAATACCCTAATTAGTCAAAATCTCTTACGACCGCTCGTTTAAAGACTTTTGTGGGATCAAGAAGCTCTACGAGTACTTTAGTGGGAAACTAGATAATTGCATTATTATTTTAGTTTTCGATTATTGATTTGATTGACTAACGGTTGTTGAAACTTTGATTGCACCTAGTTTGATTATTCTTGAGAGCCTTCTCTTCTGACATAAGGGTCACTCAAACTAGATCAAAGAATTGACGTGATCTTTAGAATTGTTTTTATATTTAAAGACAACTTGTGATCATCCATTGTTAACAGACTCCGTTCTGTGCGTGATTGATCATAAGTGGATTCAAGTTGTGTTGTGTAGGTACATAAGAAGGCAATTGGAGATTTGAAGAACAAATTTTTCTTATTGGTTTTCGTATCTCCTGATTTGTGCACATATCTTGATCGGAAGGGATCCGGCTTAAAAACGATTTATCTTTGATAAATGTGATCATATAGTCGTTTAGATCGGAAACTATTATTTGGTGGTGTTCTTCAATATCCGAATATGATAGTTCTGAATCTGAACCTAAGTTACTGATTTGGATTGATCTTACCTGACAAAGGAGTTTACTTGTTTAAATGGAAAAGCCTTTGTCAATAACTCAAGGAATTTTTTTCTTACAGAAAATTGTAGTATTACCAAACAAATTTTTTCCTTTACTGTTTGGAAGACGATTAAAAGGAGTTGAGTGCTTAAGATATTACATCAGTAAAGCAATTCAAGATAGTGATTTCTGTCTTGCGATTCACGTGCGTGAACCGACGGTCATAGATGCAGGGATACTGAGGGAACTAAGTAACTAGGGGTAGATTACTTGGTCTCAACTATATGAAATTGACTTTGTTAATTGTATAACGTCTTAATTCTGAGAGTATTCAAAACTCGATTAGGTCCCGCTGTTTTTCTGCATTTGCGGTTTCCTCTTTAACAAAAATCTTGTTGTGTCATTTACTTTACTTCCGCATTATAAGTGTTTTATTATATAATAAAGTAAATAATACTTGTACGTTAAATCCTAATAACATGATATTGATCTTATAGTAAATCGGTTTTGAACCATAACTATTATCAAGTGAATGCCTAGTTGGTATATTGTCTCGACTTTGTCCATAGACGATCACACTTGGTATCAGACTTATATGTTGAAACGAAAAAGAGTGGTGTATTTGGGTACCCTCGTCATTTCAGGGTCATTAGGAAGAAGTAAAATCCAAAGCCCCTTAGCCATTTATTTATAGTAATGGTTAAACTGTCCTTGTTTAATTAGCACTAATTAACCTGTTTAGTTTAACTAATATAGTTGGATTAATTAGTTGAGTATAAGTTATGGAATCTTGTTTTTGTTAGATTTAACTTATAGATTATGTGTTAAGATTTTTAGGAAAAATTTGTTTTGAGATTTTTGTAACCGGAATGAAACTATACTAGCCAAACACTTCTAAAACAGTAATTACGCATCTTTTTGATGGTTTCATTCTCAAAATTATAGAGATAATCAACACTTTCATAAATCACATGATGAACAATCGGCATGATCGAGTTAAATGGAAGATCACGACCACCTATAGCCGACATGTTAATCATAAGCCATGATGACATCCAAATGAGATTTTCCATACATAAAAAGGTGTTACAAATGCATGATTAGTCGGCAAGGTATTAATTTCATAACTTGCCAACTAATCTATAGTCGTCAAGGTCGAGAATTCCAAACACTGATGATTAAAAATCTTATACACAAGGTCGTCATGATTACAAATAAGACAACATGGCGACTAAATGAAAAATTGGACACGAAGAAAGGTTGATTTTAGTTGTTATTAGTCGTCATTGTCGAAATTGCACAAAGTGACGACCAACACGAAGTCGTCAAGGTAGTTTCCCAAACCATGCCAACTAATAGCAACAACGCACACATAAAAACTGTTTTATGGAAGTTATGATCGGCAAGGTTCAAGTTTTCAAAACATGACGACCTTAATTACCACAACACTAGTCGGCAAAGTATAAGGATGAATGTCATGACGACCCTGTGAACGTTATTGTCAGAGATAAAAAGTCGTCAAAATACTCAACCTAGGAAGATAACGACTAATACTAGTCAACAAGGTGGACGAAGAGATACGCTGACGACCACACAGCTGCAATTCAACAATTTGGAAACCTAATATGCCATTTAAACAACAAAGTAAAGTACTACATAGAGTTTGAAAGAATTAATCGACAATAAGAAAAATCTAATCGACAAATATTTATCAATTAAAAACGATGATACATATAGGAAAATAGTAAATGAAATTGACCTTACCAATGGGTGTATTTAATTAGAATTGACAAAGATAATAATGTAACTTTACTCTTTTGGTCACCCCTTAATTTTGCTTCTAGGTCCACTTAAATTTATGTATACCCCAATTAATTTGGGTATACACCAATCCGGCAAGTAAAAGGAAACTTTCCGTAATTTCATTTTCAACATCAATTGCATCTTGATGCTGTCCAAATTGAGCCGGGCAAGCACGTTTATAACACAACACAACACGTTAAGATTCGAGCACAACATGACACATCACGTGACGTGGCACAACATGGGCACATCACGTCAGCTTAGTGTGTTGTGCTATGCCAGACAAATAGGCACGTCACCACGACACATCACGTGGCACAACACATCAGGGCACGTGAAGAAAGCATGCCAAATCATGTATAAAATACAATGCAACACATCACATTTCATGCATATTTCACAAAAAAGTCTTTATTTTAACCAACTTTTGACATTTTATTTTCCTTATGCTGATTAATTTCTATAATAACACATATACTAACTAAAATATCGAAAAAATATTTATTTTAAAAAACATAAAATAAGTGGACTAGCAGAGCACAACACGACACAACACGATTATTTTTCTGACAGAACACACCACATCACACCGCACCACACCATTTAGCACGGCAGAACACTATGACAGTCTTAACCGGCCGGCACATTTCACATCAATGGCTGTATAGATCTTGTGGACCTGTCAGCAATCAACATTTTCTCCTTAGCTCATGTCTCACTGGAAATTTTATTCTTCTGTGGTACCGTCGTGATCATTCACCATCGTCGTAATCATTCACTAAAAGTCTAAAAGTCCAACACCTGCTCCTTCAGTGGCCCCCATGAAATTTTGCCACATCTTTTTTCTTCTCATGGTTCATTTCCCAATGGCCAAGAGTAGTAAAACAGTACAGTTTTCGAGTAATGTGCTGTCATAACTAAAGACTCAACTCATAACTAGTTAGCAATTCGGGGTACGAGATGCATTCGGAATGGGATACGTACGCGTATGATACGGATTCGTAAAAATCAAATATGGTCAACGGTTCGTGATTCGGCAGTAATACGGAACGACATACGTACATGTATAATTCGTTTTAGAGATATGTATTTGGCGTACAAAATTCGGCATATTATTAACCCGTTAAAAAATCATTTTTAATATAATCTCCCCTAAGATGCTATAGTTTAATAACTTGACATGAACTATACATATGATATGTGCATTACAATCAATAAATAACATGAACGTTGATGATATTAGAATAGGATTAGTGTATGTAAAATTTTAAAAGTCAAAAATATAATAGTAAAGAATAGTAATTTAGTGATAATGTGGCAAAGTATCATACGGGGCTATGATTTGGTAATTCGTAAATACGCGTATGTTTGGTAACCAAAGTAGAAGAAGCAGCTTCCACAAGCACAACTTAACTTTTTTAGCTTGTGAATTGAGTCGAAAATTCCCTTTTTAAGGCGGATCCAAACATCCTCACCACTCGCCCATCATGCTCTTTGGTCTTTCCTCTCTCAAAAAATCTCTTTCTTTTTTCTCCCTAGAGAAATTTCATAGTCTTTCCATTTCAGTTTTTGGAGAAAAAAATGTGAGTAATCAAGAACCCATTTTTCATACTGCTCAATCTCATCTTTCAAACCCTTGCAAGATTGTGTTTAAAAAGCTCACTTTGTCAGTTTGTCTTGCAGGTTGATATGGTGGAGCTTCAAAAGAGGATTAGTGAATTAGAAAAGCAAATCGAAGAGAAAACATGATGTATTGAGAGTTTGGATGTTGGTATCCTAGTCCCACATTGGTTATATGGGGCTTAATTGGTAGTTTATAAGTCAATGGGTTCCCTCATCTAGTCAACCGGTTTTCGATTTGAGTTCTACCCATGGGCTTATGACGAGTTTAGGGTCGGTATCCTAACATTTGGTATCAGAACCAACCACCACGACCCATGCCCTCTCCACGGAAGGGGTGACCTATAGGCTAGATTAAAGTGTTGGGGCACCTATATATGGGCGTAGTTTTCACCCGCATTGAATACTGATAGGGGAGTGAAGCCGCCATAAAAGAAAGGGATACCTTCGGGTCAGTGTCAATAGAGTGGGCCAACGAGGACGTTGGGACTGGAAGCGTGGTGGGATGTTGGGATCCTAGTCCCACATTGGTTAGATGGTGCTTAATTGGTAGTTTATAAGTCAATGGGTTCCCTCATCTAGTCAACCGGTTTTCGAGCTGAGTTCTACCCATGGGCTTATGACGAGTTTAGGGTCGGTACCCTAACATTGGAAGATTTTAGCTTCACCATACTTGTATTAGTTTAGCAGCACAGAAAGGACTTACGAGAAGCTCGTAAAGAACTAATTTTGTAGGAGTTAAATATCGCACACGTTAATAACTACGCGAAGTAAAGAATACAACGTGAGCGAAGAGCATCGCACATAGCAAAGTTGAGATGACACACCAGATGATGTCAGCAAAGTCACGAGTAAAGTGTGAAGAACTGTGCGAGAAGGTACGCTATGCGAATATGAGCGATTGTATATGAGCGAATGTATCGCATAGTGATCCCGAAAATAATGGGTTTCTTAGCTGTCATCCACTATGTAAAATTCTATATAAAGGGGAGAGGTCATTGTTTCTAGGAGGATTCTAGGACAAGTCTTGGAAAGGAAATAGGAAGAGAGAGAAAGTGAGCTTAGGTTTCAAGTAGAATTGTTGTAATACTTGAATCATTCTTGTAAACATTCTTAATCTTTAGTTAATAAAACAAGAATTCATGATGATCACCTAGAGATTGAATTAGTTATTGTGGAGTGTAGTTGTAAGATTTCTTACAACTACATTTTTGGCGCTAGAAATCAACTCTGGATGTTAATTCCTGTTAATAGATCTGAAATTCATAAGGGATCCATGAAGACAACAAGAGTAAAACTAATTCAAGAAAGAGGCAGAGATATACAATGTAATAACATAACTAAAGTATCAATTTCTGAGGAAGATTTTCAAGCGACGATAACCGGGAGAATTCATAAAAGAAATTACGAAGTCAAGAAGGTGGAAACAGTAGAGAAAGAATTACCATTACAAGATTGGGAAAAGGTGAAGATTTCCTTTGCGGCAGATGAAATTCCTGAGGAAAAATTACAGCGAGTAGATCCATTGGTAATTACGGTCACAGTCGAGCGAGAAAACATTATTGCAAACCAGAGGAGATTTGAAGGATGAACGATTGATAAGACATTGATAGATACAGGAAGTGCAGTTGATATATTATTTTATCGCACATTCAAAGCAATGGGATATAAAGATGCAGAAATGACACCTACAACCTATAATGTTCATCGATTCAATAGAACAGTTACAAAGACAAAGGGAGAAATCGTGACGCGAATATTACTGGGAGTGGTTGAAACAAAGATAACACTATGTGTGATTGACATTGAATCACCATACAACATGTTGTTGGGAAGACCATGGGTACATGGATTAAAGGCGGTAGCGTCAACGTTACATCAATACATCAGGTTTCCAATTCCAAGCGGTATAGGTGAAATCAGAGGAGACATTAAGGCTGCGAATACTTGTAATCAAATAGATGTGCGAAATTATGAAGGACGAGCCAATAAACGAAAGGATCGATGGAGAAAAGCCAAAGAACAAAGGAAGAGGAGGAATTTTCGAATATACATGATAAGAGCGAAAGAAGGAAAAGGAATACCAGGCGAAGAACCAACGGAAGAAGGTGGACGAAGTAAAGAAATTAAGGAACCAACACCTGTGGAAGAACCAAAAGAGAATTTTACCGCAGCAGAACCAACAAAAGAAATAGATATAGGAACTGAAGAAGAACCAAAAATATTAAGAATTGGAACTAAAATAGATAAAGAAGAAGAGGAAAAAACAATAAGCATTCTGCGAGAATATAATGATATTTTCGCATGGAGTATGGAAGAAATGCCTGGAATAGATCTGTCTGTCGCATGTCATAAATTAGACATTAAGAAGAATGTAAAGTCGTTCAAGCAAAGGATAAGGAAAATTGCAACTGATTATCATCCTAAAATAGAAGCAGAACTACAAAAGATGTTAGATGCAGGAATTATAAGGGAGGCAAAATATCCAGAATGGATAGCAAATATGGTGGTGGTACCTAAAAATAACAAAGGAATTAGAATTTGCATAGATTTTACAGATTTAAACAAAGCGTGCCCTAAAGACAGCTTCCCTTTACCCGATATACCTCAAATGGTGGAATCAGTATCAGGGAATGATAGAGTCACAATATTAGATGGGTATAAAGGCTATAATCAAATTCTTTTGGAAGAAGAAGATCAAGAACACACCGCTTTCTTCTCACCAGGAGGTTTATATTGTTACACGAAAATGCCGTTTGGGTTGAAGAATGCCGGTGCGACTTATCAAAGAATGGTGAAGAAAGTATTCCAAAATGGATACATAAAACATTGGAGGTCTATGTAGATGATATGTTAATTAAAAGCAAAGAGGCGAAAGATCATGTTGATGATTTGCCAGCAATATTTGAACAGATGCGAACATTCAATATTAAAGTAAACCCAGAAAAATGTATATTTGGTGTATCATCAGGAAAATTCTTAGGCTATATTATATCCAAGGAGGGAATACAAGTTGACCCGGAAAAGGTACAGGCGATTAGAGATATGCCACCACCTGCGACAGTCAAAGATGTTCAAAAGTTAAATGGATTGATAGCATCATTGGGAAGATTCATTGCAATATATTGGACAAATGCAAACACTTTTTCAATATACTAAAGAAGGGAACCAAATTTGAATGGAAAAAGGAGTGCGACAAAGCATTACAGAGCATAAAATATTATTTGGTAAATTTATCCATTATGCAAAAGGCGAAGCAGGGAGAAGAATTGTTATTATATCTAGCATCAACATCTCATGCATTAAGTGCAGTATTGTTACGATCAGAGGAAGGTGTAGAAAAACTGATATATTACATAAGCAAAACATATAACTCCGCAGAAAAAATTTATTCAAAAATCGAAAAGCTGATTCTCGCACTGGTATATGCATCATTTAAGCTTCGCATCTATTTTCAAGCTCACAAAATTAAAGTACTAACAAGAGTACCAATTGAAAATGCAATGAAGAATTCGAAGAGGTCAGGAAGAATAGAGAGGTGGAATGCAAAATTAGGAAACTATGAGGTTGGTTATGAAATTTTATCTTCACCAAAATCTCAAGTTATCGCAGAGTTTCTTGCAGAATTTCTAATAGAAGACGATGAATATGTAGAAGAAATGATGGAGGTGGATGAAGAACATGGAAATCCTAATGATTTATTGACTGAGCGAATTCCAAAAAGATGGGAGATTTTGGTGGATGGATCCTCCAATGGAGAAGGAAATGGGATTGGTATTGTATTCATTTCACCAACGGGAGCGAGAATGGATTACTCATTCAGATTGGACTTCGCATCCACAAATAATGAAACTGAATATGAAGCAGTCGTTCACGCACTAAGATTAACAATTGAAATGAAGATTGAGGATGCGCGAATAACTAGTGATTCTCAGCTGGTAATTCGTCAGATAGAAGGCACATATAGTACTAATGAACCATTTTTGCAAAAGTATAGGATATTGGTTATGGATTTAGTAATGCAAGTTCCAAAAATAAGTTGAAGACATATAGGGAGAAAAAATAATAGACTCGCAGATGCATTGGTGTTCATACCATCAATGTTAGTAGATCCGGTCGCAAGGTATATAAAAATACAAACACTATTATTACCGTCTATAGAAAAGGGTGAAGAAGTGCAAACAGATGTGATGATCATAGACGATATACAAGCAGAAAAATGTGAGCGACGAGAAATATTGGAGAGCTGAGATACACTCTTATTTAGATAAAGGGGAATTGCCGAAGAAAATATTAGAAGCACACAAATTAAAAAGTCGTGCGACAAATTATGAATTAAGGGATGGTGTTCTTTATAGAAGGTCATTCCTTGGACCTTCGCTCAGATGTCTTACGCGAACGGAAGGAATCGAAATTCTAAAGGCATTACACTATGGCGATGCTGGAAACCATAGTGGAGGAAGATCACTCGGATACAAAGCAAAAATAGAGGGCTATTATTGGCCATATATGCATGAAGATGCAAAACAAGTTTCCAGGAGATGCGAAGAATGTCAACGTCATGGCAAGAAGATACATGTACCTGGGGATATGCTTAATACATCAACAAATGTGTGGCCCTTTGGAAAATGTGGAATAGATATTGTTGGACCATTTATACCAGAAACGGGACAAAAAAGGTTACTAATTGTCGCAACAGATTATTTCACTAAATGGGCAGAAGTAAAAGCAGTTCAACATATACGCGATAAAGACATCTTCACATTCATTTTTGAAAATATTATATGCCGATTTGGCATTCCTGCACAATTGGTGTCTGATAATGGGTAGCAGTTTGAACGCGAGAATATAACAATGCTGCTCAATGCGTTCAAAATTCAAAGTGGAAAATATACTCCTTTATATCCTCAGAGTATTGGACAAGTAGAAGCTACAAACAAAACAATCGCAGACAACCTGAAGAAAAAGTTAGAAGGGAACAACAAAGGATGGTGCGAACAAGTACATAATGTAGTATGGGCTTACAGAACTACAAGAAGAGAAGCAACCAGAATGTCGCCATTTTTTCTGACATATGGAGTAGAGGCAGTGCTACCAACAGAATTGATCATCCCTACCACAAAGAGAGAAGCTTGGGAAAAGAATTTAAGTGCAGACTTGATTTTAACAAAGTTGTATGATTTGGAGGAAGTAAGAGAAGTCGCTTTGCAGCACATGGAAAATTATTAAAAAATACTAGCTCGAGAATATAACAAGCGGGTCAAAATAAGAGAATTCCAACCAGGCGAATTAGTGCTACGCGAAATTCCAGTATATCAAAAAGGAAAAGATGGAAAATTGGAGAAAATCTGGGATGAACCTTATATAATAAAAAGAATAGTTGGAGAGGGAGCCTATGAATTAATGGATCCCGAAGGACGAAATACAGGTCGTAAATTAGATCGCCCTTGGAATAGGCAGTTCTTGAAAAAGTATTATCCATAGTCACTTGCGAATCAATTCGCATGGATAAAAAGTTAATATTTCGAATAATTGTAATGCGAATATTTCGCTTGAAAGTTAAGAAATTATATAAAAAGAAAAGTAAGACCTTGATAAAGGCTACAAAAAATGATATTTATTATCATATTGGCTAGGAATCCGAATGTGGCGTGCACCCTAGTTCGCTCATATGCAAGAGGCAATATAGTAAGACCTATCGCACGTCATTATCGGAAAGACCTAGAAGGCATGACTCAAGGGAAGGCTACACCGACCCCGGAACTTGAGTTGTGGAGATTTGGGGTGAGAATTAAACGATAATTCCCATCCGGGAGAGATACCTTAAAATTTCAGTCTAAGATAGAAATCTTAGATTGAGAGCCCAAGGTGAGAAAGACTCTCCCAAGGAGTGAAGAAACTCGATCAGGGCGCCGAGGTACACGGTTGAGTCAAGAGTGCCCGGGACGTCTGGAGCGTACCTTTCCACTCTTGACAAGTCCTGACTATGATGCACTCGGTTCGAAGATACCCTATTTAGGGTGCGATCTTACTGCCATAAACCCTATACGTAGTGGATGCGAGATTGCGAAATCAACTGGTTGTTGAAAAACCGTATGTGAAGAGCCATAATCTTAACCAGATAGAGGTAAGCTTCCTTGAAGGGGCAATCAGAGGGGAAGATAAGGACGACACCCTCCATTAGGGAGCTGAATTGTGTCAAAAGACGTAAATATCATAAGGCTTTTACTCGTGGGAGTATAAAGACTTGTGATATTTATGCGACAAACCTGAAGAGGAAATAATACAAGCGAAAAAGATAAGATGATATCAATGGGTCGATGTACTAAAATACAAAGACTTCCTGCGATTTCGTCGCACAAAAATGAGGCAAGATAAGACATTTACATAGGAATGCAAAATAAGACCTCCTAAGTAAATTAAACAAACCACTGGTAAATTCGAACGATTGTTTCTTACAAGGAACATAATAAGAGGCAAGTATGGGAATTAAAACAACAATGTATTATCTTCCTTGCAACAAACAAATATGCGAAGGCTCAAAATATGTTGAAATAAAGAAAGGAAATCAAGAATGCTTAACAGTAGCATCTTATTCAAAATACCTTTCAGACTTTAGCACTGGATTCAAGATTTTCAATCTCAATACCGGCTTCATTAGCAGATTTCTCTTCTTCTTGCTGAATTTCTTCATCATCTTGATCTTTTTCATCATCGCTTAAAAAGTCAAAATCACTATATGGCTCAGGATATTCTTCATCCGCACTCACATTGCATACGGGGAGTTTTACTGCTGGAAGAGAGTTGCTTGAGAGAATTCCATCAATAACAGATTGGGCACTAGAGTTGCCTTTGCGAATAGCTGCTCTTTCGATATTTCTAGCATTTATCTCTAGAAAATTCTTCTGAAATGAAAATCTTCTTCGTGCTCTGCTTCGAGATGCAGAGAGAGAGAGCTCAAGGTTCCCACGAGATAATTCCAGATTTGCATATTCTTTGTGAACCTTGGATAATTCAGAATTCAATTGAGCAACAACAGACTGGTGTTATTTTTCAGAATCTACAAAGAATAATTAATAACCATAAATAGAAATAAAGAATTAATATTGTGCGAAAAAATGCTAAGAAATCATAATAAGGCAGTCAACTCTAGCTGACTACCTTGGAAGAATTTACAAAAGTCAAGGGTATTGTCCTTCATACTATAGCTTTATCAAATCCATCACCAACTGAACCACTGAGGCGAGGTCGAATTTTCTTTTCTTCAGAAGAAAGAGATTTGTTTTTTTTTTTAAGAACATCGCAAGAATTCTTCAATTGACTGTATTGTTCTTGAAGTTGATTTTTATTCACAGAAAGATTTATGTTATTCTGAATTAGTTTCTCATTTCGGGAGCTTAAATCTTTAAGCGAAGTCTCGTACTATTCCTTCAGTACGCGAAGAGTTCGTGCTTGGTTTTCATTTATTTCATGAAGAATTGAATATTGATGTAAAAACATTGCTTCTTTCTTCGAAAAAGATAGTTTCTCCCTAGAAAGAGTATGATTTTCTTCTGATAAAATTTGATGAAGCAAGTCAGCATCGCGTGACAATTTAGAAAAATAAGATACTTGATCACTAAAAAACTCAATTTTCTGAGTGAGTTGGTTATTTTCATGGGAAAGATTGTTAATATGATCAAGCGAACATGAATATTGATTATCTAATTGGTTTAGTTGAGACTACAACTTCACGTTATTCGCTTGAGTATCTTCAACGAGGAATTGAAAATCGTATCTCCCATTCGTTCGCTTCCGGTTTAAATCTTAACAAATGCATAAAGAAATTTACAAAAATGAACGTATGCGAAGGAATACAGAATACGATAAGTGACTCAAATATAATAATAAATACCTCTAAGTTTTTGATTTTCGCTGCGAATATTTTCAGCCTCAAAATTTGAAATTTGGAGTTCTCCTCTCAGCCTTTGTATTTCCTTCTCCAAAGAAACATTTTTCTGCGAAAGTTCCAACTGAGAACAACTAGATTCAAAATGCTTTTCAGCAAGCATCACACGACGATGAGAATCCTAAAAAGGAAAAGATGAGGTTAGTATGACTTGGAAGTATCATTAAAGAAGGTAAAGTTAAGGTGCGAAGGATAATTACCAGAACATCTAGATCAACATGGAAACTCGGGTCAATTTGGGAAAGGACCTCATCCCTTGAAGCTTTATCAACGGGAAATTTACATAAAAGTTTGCTTAAGGCAGAACATGAGCGAAGCTTGCAAGGATCATCAGTTAAAGATTGGGCAGAGTTGATGACATCGGATAGAGTTTGAGAAGCAAGTTTTACACTATCCAAAGATTTCTTATTCAAAGGAAAAGAATTTAGTAAGGAAACAGAAGGAGTAGTAAAATCTGTTGGAATGGGGGATTTCTTTTGAGAAAGGTTCGGTTGAGAGCTAGAGTTAACGGGTGAAGAAAAAACTTGATTTGCATGCGATGGAGTCGCAGAGGCAACATGAGGAGTGCTTTTTATTACTTGGCTAAGAGAAAACTCCTTATTCACAAGAGACTCTTTAAAAAGTTCGTCATAAGTGACATAGGCATTCTCATCCATAAGAGGATTTGTTGGTGAAGGAGTAGAAGGAACATTCTTCTCAGAAACCTGGGGAGATATATGGGTGACATAAACATCTTTTTCAAGAGTTTAACTTATTATCGGAGTGATAGGAGGAATAATATGCGAAGAATGAATTGTGGATATAGGAACAACATCTGTAGCGCTAAAATCTAGAATAGAAAGATTTGAAGAGAGTGGTATGGGTTTGCGAGACTTTTTTAACTTTCTGTTTCTTACCATCAACCATTTCAGCGTCGGAAGCCTGTGAAAATAAAGTAGATAAGTAATAGAGGCAACAATACTGTTTTAAGATAATTGGGTATTCCTTACTTCTTTATTATGCGAAGCCTTCCTTTTATGAGATTCCTTATTTTGAGATTCATTATCAATGTTCGGTTTCTTCTTCTGCGATTCCTTATTTTCACTTGAAGAAGACTTGGGTTTTTGCATGATTCGAAGAGCGCTAATGGAAGAGCTTTTCCTGCGAAAGTATGGGAATTAGATCATAATTTTTTTTTAAGAATGGTTAAAATCAATAGTCATCATGAAGAAAGGAAACAAACTTTGGTTCAGAGTTCATGGTGGAAGAACAATAGCAGAAGAAATCAGTGACAGCAGTGGAAATGGGTAATAACAGATGAAGATGAATAGCAACAAGAGAGAGAAGATAAATGATGAAGAAGGAAGAGATTATTGTGAAAAAACCATTAAATAGATGAAAGGAAGTAACCGGTTGAAGACAGTTCAAGCCGGTAAAAGGGAAGAAAATCGACACGTGTAGAGAGGAACTTGAAATCCGGATAACTGTCGACAAAGTATAATGGAAAAAGATAGGCATGTGCGATTTTCAAGAGGAGAATTTCTCATATCGCTCACTCTGAAGAATAAGCAACATGAGACGAGGCAAATGTAGGAGTTAAATATCGCACACGTTAATAACTACGCGAAGTAAAGAATACAACGTGAGCGAAGAGCATTGCACATAGCAAAGTTGAGATGACGCACCAGATGATGTCAGCAAAGTCACGAGTAAAGTGTGAAGAACTGTGCGAGAAGGTACGCTATGCGAATATGAGCGAATGTGTCGCATGGTGATCCCGAAAATAATGGGTTTCTTAGCTGTCATCCAATATGTAAAATTCTATATAAAGGGGAGAGGTCATTGTTTCTAGGAGGATTCTAGGACAAATCTTGGAAAGGAAATAGGAAGAGAGAGAAAGTGAGCTTAGGTTTCAAGTAGAATTGTTGTAATACTTGAATCATTCTTATAAACATTCTTAATCTTTAGTTAATAAAACAAGAATTCATGATGATCACCTAGAGATTGAATTAGTTATTGTGGAGTGTAGTTGTAAGATTTCTTACAACTACAAATTGGGGTACATTTTTTCTTTTTGATTGAGAGAGCTTAAACTGATTTATACTGATTTTGATCTACACATTTGGAGTTTTGTTGAAATAGCTCACTTTGTTGTTAATTGTATTGTATATATATGGGCTGCCACTAAATTGCAGGAAACTGGAGGAAGTTTAAATTCTTAGAGTTTCATTGGGATTAAGATAATGGGCGAGTTAGATTTGAAGCTGTTTGGTGATGCATTAACCAGTCAGTTTGCCCAGATTTGTGGCCTTTTTGATGCGAATGTCAGAGATGCATATTGGCATCCTTTCAAAATTACTCTTGTTAATGGCAAACACCAGGTAATATCTCATTCTCTTGCAATTGACATCCTAATTGACTCCTGAAATTGGTGTAATTAATATGTTAATGCAATCGTTAAACTGCGAACAGATACCGAGAGTATTAAACTTAGGGATCATTTATGTGTATGTTTGTTTGCTGCAGGAATTGATCAACGAGGAGGAGGATGAATTGTTGAAAGGTTTGAAGAACGGAAAGGGTGTGGAATCATATTTTGCAGTTGTTCATGCTCTTATGGAGCTCAATGAATATAACCCATGCGGTAGATTTCCAGTTCCAGAACTTTGACTTTAAGGAGAACATGAGAGCTACTGCAAAGGAAGGAGTTGCAGCTCTTCCTTGTCACTTGGGAAAGTATCATCCAGCCACATAAGTGATTTCGAGAGCCATGCAAACCTTTTTTTTTTTTTTTTTCTGTTGTTATCTGCCATGCCTTTTTGTGGATCAGTAAATTACATTTGTGCAGCTTAAGTACAATGGTGAATGAATCCTCCGGTATGGTCATTATATATTTTGAATAGAAGCTGAATTACCACCTTTATTGCTTTTCTGTTAATTTAATCTCAAAGTTCATAATTTGATAGATAAAGCATTCCGTTTTGTTTACTTAGTTAAACAAAGACTATTGTGACTTTTCAACACGGTCGGCTGTTATTATATAGAATCATTTTTAATTAAAAAAAAGACAAGTGAAGTTATCTTAAGACTTAAGTTTACAAAATTCCATCACTTGACATCTTATTTAAGACCAATTCATTGCACTGTTTAAAACTCGGAAGATCAAAAGAAAGACTTGGTATTTTTCATTCTATACAAGTTTGTTTGCAGAAGTGCTAATTGGTGTTGGTGGTGATCTCATTGTAAACCAGATACAAGACATTGGTGTTTATTTCATTTCACTGATTGATCATTCTCTGGTTGGGTTGTTTCAGACGATACATTCATGGTGGTGAGTATAACTTCTGAAAATCTCTTTTAGTTTCAACTGTTATCATTGACTTTTCACTTCAACATCATCTTTTCATCAACTGTGAAAGATATCTGATCATTGATTCATCTCAGATTGGCTCATTTGGCTCATTTGGCTTTGACTTACCATCTTTTTCATTTTATTCGTTCAATTTTCATGCCTTTATGTTTAAATTGCAATCAATTTATGACTATATGTGATTAAATGATTTATGAAACTCTCTTTGCTTTGCTAGATTATCAGTTTTTTAGCTCTACTACATGTGTTCAAAAAGTGTAAATTTGTCCATTGATGAAAAATCGGTTGGTTCTAAATTACTAATGGATGTGCTCTGTCAACATTGTTTGCAAGATTTACTAATTGTGTTGCTTAGTTATTTGTTCTTCATATAAAGTTTCTTCTAATGGGTGTTCTTATCTTTTATTTGACAGAGGATTTGTACTTTATGTAATGGGGCCTTGATATTTGGAGATGGTAATGCCATATTCTCTGCAGAGTGCTCACATCCCTTTCATTTCAATTGCATCACTTCATATGTGAAGCTTGGAAACCAGATTTGCCCAACTTGTGATGCTCAATGGAAGGATATTCCTGTCATTGGTACTGCTCCAAATCCAACTGGTGGACTTACACCACCCCCATTACGGCCACATATTCCTTCACGAACATTCTATAATCGGGCCATTACATCACAAATTCCATCTTCTGAGCCATTTGTCTTCGATGACGATGATCCCTTAAATTCCCATTCCAACTTTTCATCTAATAACATTTCTGTTATCAGATCCATAGATATCAAAACACACACAGAATTCCCAGCTGTTCCGCGGTCTGTTTCGAAAGAAAACTTCCATATACTCGTCAATGTCAAATCTAATGTCACTGATATAGATCAAGTTAATAGTGATGTAACTTGTCGTGCACCAATTGACCTCGTCACGGTTCTTGATATAAGTGGTAGCATGACAGGTACAAAAATTAAATTGCTAAAGCGAGCCATGGGGTTTGTGATAGAGAACCTTGGCCCTTCTGACAGATTGTCTGTTATTAGCTTCTCATCTGATGCCTGTCGCCTCTTCCCCCTTCTCCTCATGACTGATTCTGGGAAACAACATGCACTACAAGCTGTCAATTCTCTGGTTGCTGGTGGTGGGACAAACATTGTAGAAGGACTCAAGAAGGGCACAAAGGTTATTGAAGACCGGGAACAGAAAAATCCTGTTTATAGTATCATGCTATTATCCGACGGGCAAGACTCATACACGAAGGAGATCAATGTTAAAGAAATTTCGAGGTTGCAAATTCCAGTTCATACATTTGGATTTGGTGCAGACCATGATCCCGTCATGTTGCACTCGATTGCGGAGGGTTCCAAGGGAACTTTTTCTTTTATTGAAGCCGAGGGATTAATACAAGATGCATTTGCCCAATGTATTGGTGGTCTCCTGAGTGTAGTTGTGCAAGACTTGAAAGTACACATCCAGTCGCTTGACCCTTATCTTTGTCTTAGTCAACTAAAAGCAGGGAGTTATTCCACTCATTTGAAAGGTGATAACCGAACAGGATCTGTAGACATCGGGGATTTGTATGCAGATGAGGAGAGGGATTTTCTCGTGCTTGTCAACATTCCAGTTGTACCTGATGGGAATTCCAGCAATCAGATGAAGTTGGTTAGTGTATGTTGTGGATACAAAGATCCTTTTACTAAAGAATCTGTCACTACTGAAGCTATAGAAGTGAAACTTCAGAGACCCGAAATGGTTGATGAAGATATGGTTGTTTCTATAGAGGTAGTTAGGCAAAAGAACCGGTTGCAGGCCGCTGAGGCCATGAGTAATTCGCGTGTGGCTGCTGAGAGAGGTGATCTGCCCGCCGCATGGTCTATAATTGATGGTTGTAGGATGCAGATATCAGAAACTGCCTCTGTGCATGCTGGTGACAAATTTTCTGTTGATTTAGATTTAGAGCTTCAAGAGGTACGATCGAGGATGAAAAGCAAGAAAACATATGAATCAACAGGAAGGGGATATCTACTTTCAGGAATGAGTTCACATTCGAGGCAAAAGGCTACAACTCGAGGAGGTTCTACTGAGAGTACTTACCAGACAGCTTCCATGAGTAAAATGGTTCAACGATCTCGTGCATCTGTTCCAAAATCACTTGTAAATAACTCACCTACAATCCCCAGCTCCCCCATTTCACTTTTCAGTAAACTTTCAATTGCGCCTAACAGTGGAGGCACTGCCGATGATGGTACTATGGCTTTCAAAATTTCTTCTTCAAGTAGTCTTAAAATTCAAAGAGGTGATATCACAAAGTGGCGTTTCAATGGTACTTCTGATGCCATTGTAAATGCAGCCAATGAACGGATGCTTGGAGGTGGGGGAGTTGATGGAGCTATACATAGAGCCGCAGGACCGAAACTACGAGCAGCGTGTTATACCATTGCAGAGGTTTGTCCTGAAATTCGCTGTCCAAAAGGAGAAGCGAGAATTACTCCAGCATTCAAGTTGCCTGTTTCACATGTTATTCACACTGTTGGTCCTATTTATGCTGTTGACGATCACCCGGAAGTTACTCTAAGAAATGCATACAGAAACTGCTTAAAGCTCGCAAAAGAGAACAGGATAGAGTATATTGCTTTTCCTGCCATATCTTGTGGTCTTCAAGGTTATCCCTATGATGAAGCTGCTACAATTGCAATATCTGCTGTAATGGAATCGGATGGTGACTTCAAAGAGGTGCATTTTGTTCTATTTGAGAATGATGTTTACAATACTTGGTTGGAAAAGGCGAAAGGATTGCTTTAGTCGCTGCTCACATCCAACAGTTAATTAAAAATGACAGTGTGGTATTAGCAGTGTTATGCACTGTGGTAAACCAGTTTGTGTCGGACGAAATCAGTTAACTTTAACCGTGGAAAAAAGACTACAATTACTTACTGAGTATTTCGTTTTACTTCTCTGGATGGTCACTTTGGTGTGATTCTTGGTTTGTGGAGTGCGATTTTAAGGATACATCCGGGTTTTTTTTTCTTCTTGTTGTCCATGACTAGTAAGTAATAAAATTTGTGATTGTCAACTGCATTCGCCTTCAATTGCATAGTTGTAAGAGCAATTTTGCAATGAGTACCGATGCGCAGGGCAATTTTAATTTCAATATCCCCCAAGGATAGTGTATCTAGCGACCTCTCCAGCAAGCATTTTAACTCCTCCAGCTATGAATAAAAGTTCTCTCTGGTTGACCAAGACGATAGCAATCACAGTTGATCCAATGACAATACTGGCCAATGATATTATGCATTCGTCCCAAGCTTGGAAGCCTGAAACAGCAATGTAACATAAAAAAAAACTAGTGCAAGAACTCCAGTGAGCTGCCATCATTTGAACAGTGTACAGTAGAGCATAGAAAACTAGTAAAAAAGAACTAAGGCCTGTTGAACCATCCCTTGATGGAAACAACCGAGACTGAACCAGGCCAAGAGACAGCACGAGTCAATCAAGATATACAAAAATATGGAATCAAGATTCCACAAAAATACTGCCAAATGTGCAAAAATGATAATCATGAACTTGAACAACATTTCATCAAAAGCATTCAATAGTACTGCTACACACATTTTACGAAACAATTGTAGTTGCATGAAATCCTACTGCCACATCCCTATGAATTTAGACAAGATTCTAAGTAATCATAATGGAATTCGTTTATTATTTATCAAGTTCTATAATTGGTAACAAGATAATAAAATGACTTTACTTGCTCTCCAAATAAACTTTCTCTCTCTTAATTTCTTGCCTAACATTCACCTTAGAGATCTCACTCAATACACAGGTTCCTTACCCTTATATAGGGTACTACATAGTGGATGGTAGCTAATAGATCCCCTATTTTCGGAATCACTGTGCGTTACAATCGCTTATGTACATTCACTCAATCTCGCACACTTTACACTTCGCACAGATCATCACAATTTACTCGTGATTATGCTGACATCATTAAATACGTCATCCTTATTTTAACATGTGCGATTATCTTCGCCTACCTTAGATGACCTTTACCTCGCATACATAATGAATGTGCGATATTTCACTCCTACATATTGCCTCTTCTCATTTCGTTCTCTTTATAAAGTGAGCGATATGAGAAATTTTCAATCCAACTTATCGCACATATTTATTTCTTCATATTTTGTTTTACCGAGATTCTTCCGTAATTTCAGCATTTCTTTCTGCACGTGTTGATTCTTCTGCCTTTTACCAATACAACCCGTCTCTAACCGGTCATTTTTCTTCTCTATTTATGGATTTCCCTCGAGAAATAACTTCTTCATTTCTTTAATTTTGTTTATATCTCTTTTTCCTCGAGACCTCTACTCCTTTGATTCATCTGTTACTGCTGCTGCTGTTTTATCTCCATTATTTTCATGGATCCAAATCCAAGGTCTGTACGTTCTATCAAAATCATTCTCTTTTTATTCTGTTGATTACAATTGTTAATCAAAATCATTAATCTCGATCACGATTGTTGATCTTATGAATCACTATTGTTGATCTTATGATTGATTTATCTCCCTTATTGTTTGTAGAAAAAGTTCTTCTTCGAGCGGCCTCAAAGTGACTGTTTCCAACCCTAAATCTTCTTCAGATATCAAGGACAAATAATCTCTCAAGAGGAAGACTTCGCACAACAAAGGAGTAAGAAATATTCTTGTTTTTATCAAACAATATTGTTGCCTCTATTTCTTATCTGCATTGTTTTCGTAGGATTCCGATTGTGAGATGTGTGGAGGAAAAGGACTGAAACCTAAGAGAGTTTGCAAGCCCACAACTCTCAGATCAAAATTTTGCATACCTGAATTTGGCGTCGCAGAGATTATTCATCCCTCTCCAGTTCAAACTAATATTTTCCCTTCTCATGCGAATGTCTCTGTTACTCTTGATGAAATTTTTCCTCCCGAAGAGAAATCCGTTACTAATCAAGGTCTACAGGGTACCCCCACTCCTGCTTCTACATTTGCTCCGAATGTTGTTCAAACTGCTTCAACCTTTGTGAACTCTCTTTTACCCATTAGCATCGATACCATTCAAAATAATTTGGATATTCCCAACTCTGCGAATTTTACTACTTCCTCTCCTTGTATTTATGTTTCCCCTTCTTCATCTTCCTCTTTCTTATTAGAATCCCTTTCTCTTGATAAGGAAGCTCTGAACAGTGTAAAGTTTGCTTCTCAAACTTTACTCGACATTATCAACTCTGCTCATTCATCCACCAGTGATCCTCACAAAATTTGCATATGTTCTGCTTTAAGTAAACTTTTATGCGAGTTTCCTTCTAATAAAGCTATAAGAGAAGAAATCCATTCTCAAATCGATCCAAATTTCCATACTGCTTTATATGTCTTGGTAAGTATCTCTTGCATATGCTCTTTTGGTTATAATATTCTTACTATCTATCCTTACTTTCTTTCTTTCTTAGGAATCTCATCGTCGAATGATTTTGGTTGAAGGGCGTTTTAAATCTAGTTGTTCTCAACTAGAACTTTCACACAAGAACACCCTTTTAGAAAAGGAAGTTAGTAGGCTGAAAAGAGAGCTCCAAGTTGCAATCCTTGATTCTGAAGGTCTTCGCAACCAGAATCAAAAACTTAGGGGTATTCTTCTTTTTATTTATTGCTCCTCGTAGCATATTTCTTCGCTTATCTCCACCTTTTAAATTTTTCCATGCATTTATTAAGATTTAAACCAGAAGCGAGTTGCAGAGAGATTCACCTTCCAATTCCTCGCCGAAGATATTCGTGCGAATAATGAGATGTTGCAGACTCAACTAGATCAATTAAATAACCAACATTCATATTCGCTTGACCAGATTAACAATCTAACTTACGAAAATAGTCACCTTAATCAAGAGATTAAAGTGTTAGATACTCAAATTTCCCACATGTCTAAATTTTTATATAGTGATGGTGTTATCTCAAATATGTTGTAGTAAAGAGTTCGTTGAGGCTTGTGAAGGAAATGAATTCTAGACTTAATAGAACTTACAAATATAGAAAACTTAACTCAAAATTGATTTCAAGTGATTGTAAAATAACCAAGACACTAGAATCCACTATTATACATGAATGATGTCAAATATTTCATAAATCTAATTATCCTTTTAATCCTTTATTTCTTAATCCACAAATAATCAAACATATTCTCAAAAATTAATTGTATCCCTTAAGCATATATTATCTAACCAAAGCATAACCTATCTAATTGAATCACAACTAATGAAGAAAATTATGTAAACTTTTAAGAACTCTGCAAAATCAGTGATTGAGTGAATTATAATTAAATACTAGAGAAAATGAAATAGTTACCCATTGTTCATGTGTGAATAGCTTCATCCATTGTCTTGGTTACGAGAGAATTAGCCGCTCATCATGTTGGAAACACGCTCAAAAGTTGATTTCATTTATGCTCAAAGGGTTACAAATGATGAATAAGGGAGAATTATAATAAAAATCGGGTTTTCAACGCTTATAACTGTTGCAAAAGCCGTTACAAAGAGCCGTTATTGTACTTTTGCGTTTTTTAAGTCTGTCTCTTATCTGAAACCCACAGTATGAGTCGCTGACACTGCTTAAAAACGACGGTTGTGGCGAGTCTGTTCTTCGTGTTCTTCAGTGTTCTTTAATGGCAGCAGCAGCTGCAGGTGGTCTCTCTGCAAATTCGATATTTTTGACTCTGTGGTGCTCTAAACTTCTCCCAATCTCCCCCCTCCGATTCTCTATGATCCCATCAAGATATTTATACTCCTTAGCCCCATTTAATTACGCCAAAATTCTCAATATTCTTCATTAAACTCGGCAGTTAAAGAAAATATTTTCCGGATATTTTTTCTTCATCCGAGCATCTGTAGCTGTCCAACCTTCCTTATTTTCCTTCTACACGGTTCAGAGTGTTGCTAGAGTCATCATACACGAGCAGAACACGCATAAATCTTCAAAAACTCGTGAATTATTCTTCTCATGCACGGGCTGCCCTGTTTTCTTGTCACGAATTTTCCAGCCAATTTTGATCGAAACAAACACCCATACCAGCTTTGTTAGGACATATCACAACTACCCATTAAGTTCAGCCCTTTAGTCTACCCAGAAATCCTTCAAATTTCGATCGAAAAATTCACCAGAGAGCTGCTCTTTTTTCCCGACAATTTTTAAGTTCAAACGAAAAAGGTGGTGTCCCCCTAACCAGATGTGGGGTGCGAATAACAGTTGCCTGTTTTGGGGGTGACCTGGGGTGCCCCTTAGTAATTGATGTGCCCCTTAGTAATTGAGGTGACCCTTAACCAAATCTGGGCTCCGTATAGCAAGTGTCCTCCGGGGGGTGTTCCGAGTGATTTTTCGAGCCGATTTTTCCAACAATATTTATTTTCCAAAAATACCTAAAAATACACAAAACACCATAATAAGGACGAAAACGAGTACCAACAATACGAAACATTGAGGACAATTTAGGCACATAAATGCGCCTATCAAATACCCCCAAACTTATTATTTGCTAGTCCTCGAGCAAAACTAATAAAAAATAAATAAAACCGAGTTAATCTCGGGAGGGTTTACCAGAGGTGTGCCCACAAAACCATTACTTCTAATTGGTCACAAGTATCCAAAGAGCTATGAGGACATACATATTCTCAACTTATCTCCAAGTAACTATAATGCCAGAGAAATTAAAGGTGTCATCTCTAAAGCTGACTGAAGAAAAGGGAGACACTTCCGCAACACTGCTAGATAAAGAGATATCCGCTACACAGCTAGATAAACATTGTAAGATGCGTCCGATGCTTTACAGCTGGATAAGATTAGGAGAGAGATAGAAATGAGAGGGACATCTGCTACACAGCTGGACTAATTACGTGTGATGAGTTAAACCAGTGCTAGAAAGATCTTGTGCCAGATTGAAAGCGGACTAACAAAGCAACCAAATGTATCTTTCTTCGACTCTCTCATAGTGCTCAGTAGAAACAACGTCTTCTTCGGTCTTCAACTGTTGATGATAAACTATCGAACCTCATAGAACCTTGACAATTAACTCTTCTCTTCGATTTCTTGCTTGACTTATAAATTTCTACTTCCCTTTGGCCATATTGGACAAAACGTAACGATGATTTTTTTCATTTTTCATTTTTTTTCATTTGTGTTCAATTTACATGGCCATGAGAGGAGGACTTTCAAAACTTGGATCTTCGCAACTTGTGATGTCTTGGTATCATGGATTCTAACAACTTATATCATTTGCTCTTATAACTTCAACTTTGATTTTTGAATTATTCTTTTCTATTATTGCTTCTAAACCTAAAACGTCTTCAACTTTCTTCATAGATTTTGATGTCGCTCCGCTTGTTGATGATGATAAGTTTCTACTGAGAGAGAGTCGCAATCCAGTAACTAAGACTACATTGTGAGGTTGCTTTGTCTTTCTGGCATTTCCTGACCTACTTGCCTTTCCATCATGTATGGTTAGGTCCATCACGGTCACTCTCTAAAAGGAACAAGTTCTCTCCTGAATTTCAAGGATCTCAATGTATTTTTCTCTAATGTCTCAAAAGGTTGTTATCCCTTGCGTTCCAATTTCTATCTTTTCGGTGAGAAACAGTATGTAAACTTAGCTAACCGGATATCATGTAACGCTAGAAGTTTCAAAAGTGCAACTAAAAAGTTCTTCCCCACCCCCAAACTTAAATCTAACATTGTCCTCAATGTTTCTAATGAAAGAGCAATACCAAAAGTAAAATAACACGAGGAGAAGTTGGAAAGATAGTACCTGGGTGAAGAAAATCAAAAACTAATATACAACATACAACTTCCTCGATGGTCAATCAAGGGTAAACAGGGTCCTACAAAGGGACCTCCTCAACATCACCTGTAGGAAAGGGCTCTAAAAAGGGTTTCAATCTCTAACCGTTAACCTTCGAAGAACTACTACCATCCGGTGTCTCGATCTCAACACCTCCATGAGGAAAGACAGTGTGAACAATAAAAGGACCCGTCCACCGAGAACGTAACTTCCCAGGGAAAAGATGCAAGCGGGTATCATACACAAGAACTTTTTGACCTGGAGAAAATGACTTCCTTAAAATATTTCTATCATGCACAAGTTTCATTTTGTTCTTATACTCCTTCGCACTATCGTAAGCATCAATACGAATCTCGTCCAACTCATTGAGCTGGAGTTTCCTATGGTCTCCTGCCTTGTCAAGAGAAAAGTTTAGCTGCTTAACAGCCCAATAAGCTCTATGTTCTAACTCGACAGGTAAATGACATTCCTTTCCATACACAAGCGATAAGGCGACATTCCAATGGGGGTCTTAAACGAAGTATGGTAAGCCCATAAGGCATCAGTAAGCCTAAACGACCAGTCTTTCCGATTAGGGTTAACTGTTTTCTCTAATATACGTTTTATCTCCCTATTGGAAACCTCAACCTGACCACTAGTCTGTTGATGATACGGGGTAGCTACCTTATGTGTAATACCATATTTCTTCATCAAAAGCCTAAAAGGTCCATTACAAAAGTGCGACCCACCATCACTAATTATAGCTCGCGGTGTACCAAAACGTGTAAGTATATTATTTTTCAAGAAATCAATCACAACCCTATGGTCATTGGTTTTACACGCAACCGCCTCAATCCACTTAGAGACATAGTCTACAGCGACAAGGATGTATAGGTTACCAAAATAATTAAGAAACGGACCCATAAAGTCAATACCCCACACATCAAAGACCTCGACAACTAAAATAGGGTTCAAGGGAATCATTTTCATACGGGAAATGGTTCCTAATTTCTAGCAACGTTCACAAGTGACACAGTAACTGTGAGAGTCTTTAAACAACGAAGGCCAATAGAATCCACACTGCAATATATTAGCAGCAGTCTTCTTAGCACTAAAGTGACCCCCACAAGCATGATCATGACAAAAGGAAATAATACTGGACTGGTCACTCTCAGGTATACATCTCCTAATAATCTGGTCTAGACAATACTTAAACAAATAAGGATCATCCCAAATGAAGTGCTTAACCTCAGCTAAAAATCTAGAACACTCTTGTTTACCCCAATGTTGGGGCATTCGACCAGTAACAAGATAGTTCATTATATTCGCATACCAAGGTAATTGGGTAACAAAGAACAATTGTTCATCAGGAAAGTTGTCCCTTATAGGAAGGGAATCATTAAGGGTATTCACAACAAGTCTAGACAGGTGGTCTGCTACTACATTTTCTGCACCCTTTTTGTCTCTAATGTCCGGAGAAAATTCTTGCAACAAAAGGATACACCTGATCAATCTAGGTTTCGTATCCTACTTAGACAAAAGATATTTCAAAGCAGCATGGTCAGTATATATTACGATCTTAGAACCTAAGAGATAGGGTCTAAACTTGTCTAAGGCAAACACAATGGATAACAGCTCCTTCTCCGTAGTGGTATAGTTCAACTGGGCATCATTCAGAGTTTTACTAGCATAGTAAATTACATGAAGTAACTTGTTTTCACGCTGACCTAGCACAACAGCAATATCATAATCTGAAGCATCGCACATGATCTCAAAGGGTAGGTTCCAGTTGGGTGCCTGGACTATGGGGGTGGTAGTGAGTAAAGTTTTAAGCTTCTCGAAAGCCTCTAAACAAGCATCATCAAAGACAAACTTAACATCTTTTGCAAGCAAAATGCAAAGAGGTCTAGAAATTAAGCTAAAATCCTTAATGAATCGACGATAAAAACCAGCATGCCCTAAGAATGACCTAATACCTTTTACGGTTTTTGGGACCGGTAGAGTTTTAATAAGGTCAACTTTGGCTCTATCTACCTCTATACCCTTTGAAGATACGATATGCCCTAGAACAATTCCTGAACGAACCATGAAGTGACATTTCTCCCAATTAAGCACTAAATTCTTTTCCTTACACCTAGTCAAAACTAATGACAAATGATGCAAGCACTTATCGAAAGACGAACCAAACACTGAAAAATCATCCATAAAGACCTCTAAGAACCATTCTACCATGTCAGAAAATATGCTCATCATACAACGCTGAAAGGTCGCAGGGGCATTACATAGGCCGAAAGGCATGCGTCTATACGCAAAGGTACCAAAGGGACAGGTAAAAGTGGTTTTCTCTTGGTCTTCTGGGCAATAGGAACCTGATTATAACCGCAGTATTGGCAGGCCTCAAAGAGGTGTAAAAAATTAAGCGCAATGAAACGCGGGCCTACAGTAATACCGCAAGTGCACGGTCGTCGGTTGTAGCTCGTGCAAGTACGGGTCGATCCACAGAGATCGGGAGTGTTTTGAGTTTTCTAGCTAATTGGGTTCCTAAATTGCTGTTGGGCTTTGAATACCCTTTGAAATGGGTTGAACTGAGCTTGGGCTCAGTTGGTCTTTGAAGTGTAAATGGGCTTGTGATTGAAGTTGGCTTTGGCCTTATTCCTAAGAATGAACTGGCCTCAGTCTTTTGAGTTAGGCTTTTGGGTTAAGCCCACAGTTGAATGGTTTGGGCTTTGGTTTGAGCTGGGCCTGTGGTCTTTCAACAATTTACAATGGGCTTTTGTATTTGGGCTTGACAGTGACAGGCCTTAGCTTGGAAAGTGAACTGTGAGCTGGGCTTTGGAGAGGAAGCAGCAGCAGGGGAGAAATGGCAGCACTAAGTAGCAGGAGAAGCACATGTACTTGCTAACTCAACAAAAGATTCAGTTTCCAGAGTTGTGCAGTTTAAGCAATTGAGAAGAGATTATGCAAATGTCTAAGATGATGCAGTGATGCTACAGCTACACAGAATGGAAATGATAATGATACAGAACAGAATGCTAATGCTAGGATGCAAGGTATAGCTAAGTAGCAAAGTTAATGAACAACCACATATGATTACTAACTAATATTTACAAGACTAAAATGATTACTAAGTTACAACTACAGATGCTAAAATGCTAGTAACTACAGCATGAGATGCAGGTGGTAGACAGATGCAAATGGCAGAAAATTATGCAAGATATGCAACTGCACAGAAAAGCAAGGTAAAGAAAAACAACGGCAATTAACAGGAAAGACAATGGAGAAAATGAAGAAACTAAACAACAACAATCAGATAACAGTGCAAGTGAACCAAGGCCTAAGCCAAGGGCAAGGGAGATGGTGAAACTAACAGAGCAAGGCTAAGGCATTCTTCTAGAGTGGGAAGAGAACTAGCTTGCTCATTGTCACTAGTGAGCACTATTTTCTCCCCACTACTCAATCAACACAATGCACCTAAGCATACAAAAATGGAATGGCAAGATAATCAGCTTGCTATGAGCACTGATTTCTTCCATTACTCAATCAGTTCAATGCTTCAAAGGTAACTAGCCTAGCATTCCATCACTTCACAGTGCACAAACTTAACATTAAACTAAACATGGCACTAACAGTGACAAAACAATGAGGATTAACAGATACAACACATATAACAGGACAAATGTAACAGGAATTAATTGGAAATTAAAACATGAAATTAAAACAAGCATATTAACAGGAAAATAACAATTTTAACAGGAGCACATTTAACAGGAGACAAACAATTTTAACATATGCAGTGATATTGAACAGAACACATTAAAGAGAAAAACATTAACATTAACAGGACATGAAAGTCCTGGATGCCGGCTAATCCAAGCATAAAGTTTTACAACACACCCACAAGGCTATTTATACCCACAGACCCCATTAGGGTTCTACCAAAAGAATTCCTAAAATCAAACAGAAATTAGGTAAATTATTTCTACCTAAATTGACAGTACAAATCAGACCCATATCTTCTATAATGCTCCTCCATGCTTCTCCCTAACAGTAATTAGAGCTTACTCGAAAATACCCAAATTAACTGAAATTAGGGTTTGATTTTTTTTTTACCTAATTTGATGTGATAACTCCCAATTCTTCTCGACCCATGCTTCCATTTGTACTCCTCTACCTCTCAATAGCTTCAATTTCTCTCTAGGTCACCTATTTCATCAACCTCTCACGCCTAGGGTTTCATGGATGAAACGTGAGAGATGGAGGGAATAGGGGTCTAGATAGGTAGGGAGTGATGATGTGGTGTTTGGTAGTGATTTGGTGGAGGTTAGGTGGTAGAGATGGTGGTGACAGAGGTGGAGAAGGTGGTGGTGTACGGTGGCGGACATGGGTTACTGATAACAAAAAAAGACATGTGATAAGAGTGTAAAGTGTATCTACACATGTGTAAAGAAAGATCTGAAGTTATGACTACTAATCACCAAGAGATAGTTTCTCAGGCTAAGAACTGAGGTCGAAATCTAGCTAGCTGTCCGGACTTTACGAGAATTGTGAATGAGTTGGAGGTATTTCACAATTACTCGCGTTGTACATCAATGACATACACCCTCCTTGCTTATTACAAAAAACAACAAAATAACTCTTTACATGACTCTTATTTACATTGACTATTCTCTTTTATTTTTGGAACAAGAGATGATGGAATTGATAAATACTTGATTTTTTTGTATTTTTCTGATATTTTTTTTTTTTTTTTTTTAACAAGGAAACACTTTTGATACATATACAAAAAGAAACAAAAAATTACATGACACTTTGCAAGAGGTAGCCCTTTTTGATGCACCCAGTTAAATTCGATGGTTGTCTTTCTTAATGTAACCTCCACCTTCTATCCCAACCAACCAAAGAACAAGCTAGTCAAGTTTCGTTCAGTATTCTAAAGTGATTGGCAATCGTAACTTCCTATCAAACACCTTGAAGATCGAGGCCATACATGTATTGGTAGATCGTGCGCGTGCAAATTTCTTATCACTATGTGAATTGTGCTAGAATCAGGGTGCCTAAATATCTAGATTAAGACTCCTAATAATTACATATTTGCACAAGAGTCAACATTTCAAGGTAAATGAGCTCCATTTTTATGTTTTTATCATTTTTTAATTTTTTTTTGAATTTTTTTCGATTTTTTCAAAAGAAGAAGGAGTTCGTTTTCAATTATAGCATATTATCGTGGTATCTACTCTATACCCCCAAACCTAAACTAAACATTGTCCTCAATGTTTCAAAATATGGAAAGAATTAAAATGCAACATATGGAAAGGGACATGCTGAGTAGAGTAAAAGGAGAGAGAATACCCGATTTCGGCGAAAGCAGAATTAAAACTCCGTTATTCAAGGCAAAAATCCAACATATTTCAGCCGAGATCATATTGGATTAGCAAAATATATACAAAAGGAACAAAAGGGTTTTTAAGAAATTTTATCTACTGGATTATATACAAAAAATTCACCATACACCAAAAGTCTAAAGAGTTGAGGATCAACCCAAAAGACAAAGTGTAGACATTTCAACAGCTTCACACATATATAACAGGAAAGAAACGCAAGTGAAACTGTGAAACAAAATGAGCTACCCCCAAACCTGGATTTTACAGAAGATATAGTTTTGAAAACAAAATCGCGCAGTTTTTGGGGTTCATCATTTACGAGGTCTAACTCGAAATGGACTGTGCTAGGGACGGGTACACATGCTAACTCCAGCTGTGGTTCCTCAAAGATTTTATATTTAGAAGCAAAATAGTCCAAGAGGACTTGGGAAGCACACAGTTCCAAACCTAGATTAGGCATTATCAGAAAAATTGGTTTGACAATATGGGTACAAACCAAATCTAGGTTGGGTGGAAGGCCATCAGATTGTGACTTAGGTAGAAGAATAGGCATATCATTATCAATCAAATCAAAATCTCCTAACTCATCTACACATGTCACATCATGATCGTGTATCGGCACATCAGGGGAAACATCACATGGAATACTAGAAGAAATATCATGCATTAAGGTCGGGGCAGAGAAGCCTAATGTATTTGAACCCAAAGGTTCCATAACATTTTCAGTATAGACATGTTCTTCTAACATAACATCATAATCATCATCATCATCATGATAGGGATTTTGCAATCTAGGATAATTTTCAATCCTAAGGTCGGAGCTATTACAAGAATAAAACTCTAATTCATGGGGGTGACTCATATCATGTGGTGTTGTTCCTGTTTCCCTAACGGATTCCCATTGATGGGTTTTCTCTGCAATCTCGGCTAAAAAATTCCATGCATCATCCACAGA
This sequence comes from Papaver somniferum, assembly GCF_003573695.1. NCBI lineage: Eukaryota > Viridiplantae > Streptophyta > Magnoliopsida > Ranunculales > Papaveraceae > Papaver > Papaver somniferum. The sequence continues at coordinate 129,974,918 of NC_039359.1, forward strand.
TTTATCAATAAACTCACCATTACACATAGACTCAACCATGGTTCGAGATTTAAAGTCTAGTCCCTCATAGAGGATGACGACAAGTCTCCACTTCTCAAATCCATGGTGCGGACATTCACTCAACAAATCATTAAAACGTTCAAAATAGTGAAAATCAGTTTCCTCATCCAATTGGACAAAACAATTGATACTTTGACGAATAGCGATGGTCCTATGATGTGGAAAGAATTTTTTGAAAAATAGATCTGTGAGTTGGTCCCAAGTGTTGATTGATTGTGGTCTCAAACCGTAAAACCATGTTTTGGCCCTTTCCTTTAAAGAAAATGTAAACAAACGCAATTTCAGAGAGTCTTCGGACATATGATCAGGTTGCATAGTCCGACAAATTTGTTCAAACTCTCTTACATGAGTATAGGGGTTCTCAGAATCGAACCCTCGAAATATAGGAAGTATTTGTATCATGCTTGCATTTATTTTAAAAGGGTTATTGGTTTGAGGTAATACAATACATGATAATGGAATTTTTATTGTCGGATACATGTATTCATGGAGAGCACGAGGTTGGCCCATATTGAAAAGACACAAAGCCCACTATTTGGTTTTAATGGGTTTTCAAAAATTTGGTTTTTTATGGGAAAATTTTGGTTTTGATGGGATATATTTGAAAAAGAAAATAAAAAATCACCATACACCAAAAGTCTAAAGAGTTGAGGATCAACCCAAAAGAAAAAGTGTAGAGACATGGAAAGTTTCAAAACACTAAAATTGGACTTAAATGGGAGAAAAATAAAACTTTTTTTTTTTTTTTTTTTTTTAACAAAGAAAATAAAATTTGGTTTTTGAATGGGAGCAAAGGAAATTTTTGGTTTTTTTTTTTTTGGTTTTTTTTTTTTTTTGGTTTTTTTTTTAAAGAAAATAAAATTTGGTTTTTGAATGGGAGCAAGCCCACTGTTTGTCCTCTAATGGAATGGAAGGAAGGCTGCGGCCCACGAAACACTAAGTTTTAATTTTGAAAGTTTAATTTGGCCCAGTTGGTTAAGGCCCGACGTTTGTTTTAAAACTTTGGTTTCGAGGTCCACTCTTGAGTGGAAACAAGCCCACATTCGGTTATAAGCTCAGCTGGGTTTAAACCCAGAGTCCAAAATACAAGTCCAATGAAAGAATTTAAACAAGCCCACAAATTAAACAAACAAGCCCACAAATAAATTATTACAATCCCAACAGAAAATAAGAGAAGCCCAAAAATTGGCTTTAATATTACAAGCCCACAATTAAAAATGGAAGCCCACAATTCGGGTTCTCTTAAATGGGTTACCTTTTAAGCACAGCCCAGCTGCTCTGATATTGTTGCAAAAACCCAGTTGGGCTTTGGTTCTTTTCCTTGGTGGCGTCCCAGCAGAGGAAAAACAGGTTCAGAACAGCAGGTCCAACAGCAAATGAAGTGAAGCAGATGCAGATGCAAATGTTATGCAGTGAAATGCAAAAATAGCTAATAAAACTACAAGAAAAACACAGCACCAATCCCCGGCAGCGGCGCCAAAAACTTGGCAGGCCTCAAAGAGGTGTAAAAAATTAAGCGCAATGAAACGCGGGCCTACAGTAATACCGCAAATGCACGGTCGTCGGTTGTAGCTCGTGCAAGTACGGGTCGATCCACAGAGATCGGGAGTGTTTTGAGTTTTCTAGCTAATTGGGTTCCTAAATTGCTGTTGGGCTTTGAATACCCTTTGAAATGGGTTGAACTGAGCTTGGGCTCAGTTGGTCTTTGAAGTGTAAATGGGCTTGTGATTGAAGTTGGCTTTGGCCTTATTCCTAAGAATGAACTGGCCTCAGTTCTTTGAGTTAGGCTTTTGGGTTAAGCCCACAGTTGAATGGTTTGGGCTTTGGTTTGAGCTGGGCCTGTGGTCTTTCAACAATTTACAATGGGCTTTTGTATTTGGGCTTGACAGTGACAGGCCTTAGCTTGGAAAGTGAACTGTGAGCTGGGCTTTGGAGAGGAAGCAGCAGCAGGGGAGAAATGGCAGCACTAAGTAGCAGGAGAAGCACATGTACTTGCTAACTCAACAAAAGATTCAGTTTCCAGAGTTGTGCAGTTTAAGCAATTGAGAAGAGATTATGCAAATGTCTAAGATGATGCAGTGATGCTACAGCTACACAGAATGGAAATGATAATGATACAGAACAGAATGCTAATGCTAGGATGCAAGGTATAGCTAAGTAGCAAAGTTAATGAACAACCACATATGATTACTAACTAATATTTACAAGACTAAAATGATTACTAAGTTACAACTACAGATGCTAAAATGCTAGTAACTACAGCATGAGATGCAGGTGGTAGACAGATGCAAATGGCAGAAAATTATGCAAGATATGCAACTGCACAGAAAAGCAAGGTAAAGAAAAACAACGGCAATTAACAGGAAAGACAATGGAGAAAATGAAGAAACTAAACAACAACAATCAGATAACAGTGCAAGTGAACCAAGGCCTAAGCCAAGGGCAAGGGAGATGGTGAAACTAACAGAGCAAGGCTAAGGCATTCTTCTAGAGTGGGAAGAGAACTAGCTTGCTCATTGTCACTAGTGAGCACTAGTTTCTCCCCACTACTCAATCAACACAATGCACCTAAGCATACAAAAATGGAATGGCAAGATAATCAGCTTGCTATGAGCACTGATTTCTTCCATTACTCAATCAGTTCAATGCTTCAAAGGTAACTAGCCTAGCATTCCATCACTTCACAGTGCACAAACTTAACACTAAACTAAACATGGCACTAACAGTGACAAAACAATGAGGATTAACAGATACAACACATATTAACAGGACAAATGTAACAGGAATTAATTGGAAATTAAAACATGAAATTAAAACAAGCATATTAACAGGAAAATAACAATTTTAACAGGAGCACATTTAACAGGAGACAAACAATTTTAACATATGCAGTGATATTGAACAGAACACATTAAAGAGAAAAACATTAACATTAACAGGACATGAAAGTCCTGGATGCCGGCTAATCCAAGCATAAAGTTTTACAACACACCCACAAGGCTATTTATACCCACAGACCCCATTAGGGTTCTACCAAAAGAATTCCTAAAATCAAACAGAAATTAGGTAAATTATTTCTACCTAAATTGACAGTACAAATCAGACCCATATCTTCTATAATGCTCCTCCATGCTTCTCCCTAACAGTAATTAGAGCTTACTCGAAAATACCCAAATTAACTGAAATTAGGGTTTGATTTTTTTTTTACCTAATTTGATATGATAACTCCCAATTCTTCTCGACCCATGCTTCCATTTGTACTCCTCTACCTCTCCATAGCTTCAATTTCTCTCTAGGTCACCTATTTCATCAACCTCTCACGCCTAGGGTTTCATGGATGAAACGTGAGAGATGGAGGGAATAGGGGTCTAGATAGGTAGGGAGTGATGATGTGGTGTTTGGTAGTGATTTGGTGGAGGTTAGGTGGTAGAGATGGTGGTGACAGAGGTGGAGATGGTGGTGGTGTACGGTGGCGGACATGGGTTTGCAGAGGAGAAGGAAGGGGGAGAAGAAGGGCTCGACTGTTTTGGGAAGAAGGGGGTGTTTGGTTAGGTGGTAGGGTTCGGGTGCTCCAGTGTGTGGCGGCTTCATCGATTTTTGATGTTCAGCGAGACTAAGCCGTGAGATGTGGAGCTGGTAGGTAGATCGGACGGTGATCCGGAGGTAAGCGAGGAGCGACCGTCGGATGAAGGGATACAACGAAACGAACGGTGCTAGATTAGGTTAGGTGCTGTAGTGTAAGGCGGAGATATCAAACTTTGATGAACAGCAAGGGATCAACCGTTGGATTCAACTACCATCTAATCTGAAGGCTTGGAATTTCAGCGCTGTGGTGCTTGGCAGAGACTTAAGATTTTGATGCTCTATGAAGGAGCGACCATCGGATGCTTCTGAGAACTGATCTGATGGCTGAGAACGGAGGCGTTTTTGTGTGTAGAAAATGAGGTTGTGCGCACCATTCTTCGCGGCTTCCTTGCGTGATTTCTCCCGGCTTTTCACTACTTTTCTGCTCTTTTCGCTCCGCGACTCATCCGAACTTTATTTATTACCTAAAAATGCAAAATTAATTAATAAAAATATTTATTCTTGAAAACAATGAAAATACAGAATATGGGATAAAATGTAGACTTAATGCATAAAAGATGAGTTAAATGCCAACAAAAAGGGATAAATAAATACAATATTTGGCACTCATCAAGTATCCATCTAAAAAGCAATAATGGCTCGTCCAGCTAATCTCTCTAGCATTTGGTCGATGAAGGGAAGGGGAAAGTGGTCCTTCCTAGTGACCTTGTTCAATTTTCTATAGTCAATACAGACACGCCAACTCGTGGTCATTCGGGTTGGGATTAACTCATTGTTATCATTCTGGACTACAGTAATACCAGATTTCTTGGGAACAACCTGAACGGGGCTGACCCACTTACTGTCTTAAATGGGGTAGATAATGCCTGCGTCTAACAGCTTCAGAACCTCGGTTCGAAAAACTTCTTTCATATTAGGGTTCAATCGACGTTGCATCTCCCTAGAAGGTTTGGTGTCACTCTCTAAATAGATACGATGCATACAATCAATAGGACTTATACCCTTAATGTCTGTTATGGTCCACCCTAAAGCTTCCTTGTTATTCTGAAGGACAGTCACTAGCCTAGTTTCCTGATCACTATCCAAGTCGGATGCTATAATCACAGGTAAAGTTTCAGATGGGCCTAAAAATACATACTTCAGGGTATCTGGTAATGGTTTAAGGTCCAACTTGGGAGGCTTTTCCAACGAAGGAACTAGGGTAGACTCGGAAACGGGTAAAGGTTCGAAATTAGGTTTCCATCTATTACTAGTGTCTAACAAAGGGGTTAAATCTAACAAAGCATTCACCTCATTAATCACATCATCATCATCAAAATCAATCCCAAAGTGAGCTAGGCATTTCTCTAATGGATCTTCTATGAAAGTGTTTGGTAATGACTCCTCTACTAAGGTGCCTATCATGTTCACCTCTTCTACGCTCGAGTCGTCCAGTTCATGGGGTAGCTTACTAATGTGAAAGATGTTCAGATCAATAGTCATATTACCAAAAGACAAATTCATAATACCAGTTCGACAGTTAATGATCGCATTGGATGTTGCTAAAAATGGGAGATCTAAAATCACCGGTATCTGGTTCTCTGGGTCAGGGATAGGTTGGGTATCTAGGATAACAAAATCCACTTGATAAATAAACTTTTCGACCTCAATAAGAACATCCTCGATCACACCACGAGGAATTTTAACGGACCTATCAGCTAACTGGAGTGTCATCTGGGTAGGTTTCATCTCACCAAGTCCTAGCTTAAGGTACACATCGTATGGAAGTAAATTCACACTTGCTCCTAAGTCAAGCAAAGCTTTCTCAACACGGTGTTTACCTATTGTGCAAGAAATGGTAGGGGACCCTGGGTCTTTATACTTAGGAGTAGTAGTATTCTGAATAATGGAACTCACGTGACTAGCTAGGAAGGCTTTCTTTTGGACATTAAGCTTACGCTTTCGTGTACACAAGTCCTTAAGGAACTTGGCATAAGCCGGAATCTTCTTAATCGCATCCAACAATGGTAGGTTGATAGTAACTTGCTTAAAAACCTCCAATATATCATTAAAGTTGGACTCTCTCTTAGTCGGAACTAGCAGCTGGGGAAACGGGGCTCTGGGAAAAAAGCCGGGCTCAGCAGGACCCTCATTGGTCTCTTTGGAGACTCTATCAGTCTTCTCATTCTCTGGCTCAGAAGGGTGAACTACAGCATGTTCACTATTAGGCATGGAAACCTTGTTGTCTATCTCTCTACCGCTCCTAAGGGTTTTAATAGCATTTACATGATCGGATGGTCTTTCACCTATTCTCTTAAAGACTCATTTATATGACTAACCTGGGTTTTCAACTCGGAAATATCCTGATAGTTAGCCTGACCTATTCTCTTATTTTCTTCTATACCTTGAGCAACAGATTGCTGAAACTGCATAGTGTTACGAGTTAACAAAGAAAGAGACTCTTCTAAACTCATAATCTTCTTATCCGAATGGTTCTGAAACTGTGCCGGGGCTGAAGGATTCTTAGGATAGCCAAAACCTGGGGGAGCTTGAGAGTTACTAGACTGACCTTGATTCTAGCCCTTAGACCAAGAAAGGTTGGGATGGTTTCTCCAGCCAGGGTTATAGGTTTCTGAATAAGGGTCAAACTTCTGACGGTTATCGAATCTAGTGTTGTTATAAAAAGCATTGGCTTGCTCTTCAACAGTATGGTCTTCCCAAAAAGGCTCTATTCTACCACTAGTACCACTAGAATGACCTAATTCCAACGCTTCTAACCTTTTGGCTATGGATGCTATTTTAGCATCTGACTCATAGGATCCTTCTACCCTATTGACATTTCCTCTATTTAGAAGAATTGTTTTCTGGGGTTCCTTATTATTTTCCCATTGTTGGGTCTTATTGGTGATTTCATTCAAAAATGTCATCGCCTCATCAACAGTTTTATTCTCAAACCCACCTATGCATAAGGACTCAACCATGGTTGTTGTTGAATAATCTAAACCCTCGTAGAGGATCTGAACTAACCTAACCTTCTCTAAACCATGATGAGGACATTGAGAAATTAAGTCATTGAACCTTTCTAAATACCTATATAAATATTCTCCCTCTTGTTGAGCAAAAGTAAAAACTTGTGTCCTAATAGACGATGTTTTGTGCCTTGGGAAAAACTTATGTATAAAGGCAGATGTAAGATGTTCATAGGTTTCAATTGACTCAGAATCCAAACTATACAGCCAAGATTTGGCTTTATCTTTTAAGGAAAAGGGAAATAACCTAAGTTTCAGTGCATCATCACTAAGGTTTTAATTTTTAGAGTACTACAAACTTCCTCAAATTCCCTAACATGAAAATAAGGGTTCTCATTCTCTTTTCCTAAAAAGGTTAGGAGCATCTGTAAAGTCCCAGGTTTGAGTTCATAATTTGCCTCGGTTTCAGCTAACTTGATACAAGACGAACGAGAGGTCCTAGGTGGGTTCAATAAAGCTTTTAAAGTTGCCATTTCTGGCACTACCAAAGGACTAGGAGAACTTTCTTCACAAAGACGCAGATTCTCAAAACTGAAGTTTCCAAAAATGGGGCTCTCTAAAGAAGAGTCTTTGATCTCCCCGCCTTCACAAGAAGAACTACTAGGTTTATCACTAATCAGACGACCTAGAGTGTTTCTTTTCCAAGCCCGTTCTACCTCCGGCATACACTAGAAAAACAAAACTAGAAAGAAAAGCCCTAAAAGGGAAGGGAAGTTCTATGCAAACACAAACAAGGCTGACTCCACCACAGCAAACCTACTGAATTCTAGCAAACAAAAAGCATGATGGCTCCACTTAGATTGTTTCTAGACCAGCTTCTAATCCTTCGAAAGGGAATTCGTTACAATTTAAGCAAACCCTTCTGGAGTCAATCCGAGTCAAAGTAAATTGAATTGAGGAGAGGGAATCTCAGTGGAGCTTTGATACCCAAGGCCTCACCGTTATCACAAGGCGGCGCGGTCACGCATTCAACTCACAGAAACCATCATGAACTTCGAAGTATGCTAAAAGAGTAACCAATATTTTTCGAACGACTTTCCTGCTAAGCTCGTTACCATATAGGTCTCGTTCTATTCCAAATGTTAAAGCCTAGGTTCGCGTTTGGTTTCGTTTTCCTAAGGCGGGCAAGAAGAGAACGGTGATGAAATCCGAACCCTTATCTTGTATGGCCAGTCCTTGCCCTTTACTAGGAATTTAAAGCAGCCGTTTTCAGTTCCTCAGCATATATGCAAACGAAGGAATACAGTAACTCGCTGACAGGGGATTCGCGAGTGTTTCGACAAACTTACCTCCCGTTCCAGACGGGGGATGAACCGTTGTCGCCGACTCGGGTAACAACTCCTATGTTATGTACGAACCCGAGGGGCCGAGGTGATATCGTAATCATCGTCCTTCTCTGCAAACAGTTTAATATTTAATCTTCCCTTCCGTAGGGTTTAAAAAAGATAATGTCCAAAAGAAAGGTCCAAAAAATAAAGTGCAAAAAGAAAAAGAAAAATACAAAATAAAAAGAATTCCTAATACAATCTAATAAAATAACACTCTCTTTTTTTTTTTCTCTCTTTTTCTATAAAAAAAAAATTCTTCTTCTTTAGCTCCTTTCGCTTTGCCTTTTACTTCAAGTCTTTAAATATTCGCCAAAAGCTTTGGAAAAAATTTCTTTCGCTCCAAATTCCAAAAATCTGAAAGGAAAAGACAAAAACCCAAAAACGTAAAGAAGAACAAAAAAAACTAAAAAAATAAATAAATCTAAAAACATTATCATAAAGACAAGCCCGCGTCGGCGGCGCCAAAAATTGGTGTTATCTCAAATATGTTGTAGTAAAGAGTTCGTTGAGGCTTGTGAAGGCAATGAATTCTAGACTTAATAGAACTTACAAATATAGAACACTTAACTCAAAATTGATTTCAAGTGATTGGAAAATAACCAAGACACTAGAATCCACTATTATACATGAATGATGTCAAGTATTTCATAACTCTAATTATCCTTTTAATCCTTTATTTCTTAATCCACAAATAATCAAACATATTCTCAAAAATTAATTGTATTTCTTAAGCATAGATTATCTAACCAAAGCATAACCTATCTAATTGAATCACAACTAATGAAGAAAATTATGTAAACTTTTAAGAACTCTGCAAAAGCAGTGATTGAGTGAAGTATAATTAAATACTAGAGAAAATGAAATAATTACCCATTGTTCATGTGTGAATAGCTTCATCCATTGCCTTGGTTACGAGAGAATTAGCCGCTCATCATGTTGGAAACACGCTCAAAAGTTGATTTCATTTATGCTCAAAGGGTTACAAATGATGAATAAGGGAGAATTATAATAAAAATCGAGTTTTCAACGCTTATAACTGTTGCAAAAGCCGTTACAAAGAGCCGTTACTGTACTGTTGCGTTTTTTAAGTCTCTCTTATCTGCAACCCACAGTATGAGTCGCTGACACTGTTTAAAAACGACGGTTGTGGCGAGTCTGTTTTTCGTGTTCTTCAGTGTTCTTCAATAGCAGCAGCAGCAGGTGGTCTCTCTGCAAATTCAATTTTTTTGACTCTGTGGTGCTCTAAACTTCTCCCAATCTCCCCCCTCCGGTTCTCTATGATCCCCTCAACATATTTATACTCCTTAGCCCCATTTAATTACGCCAAAATTCTCAATATTCTTCATTAAACTCGGCAGTTAAAGAAAATATTTTCCGGATATTTTTTCTTCATCCGAGCATCTGCAGATGTCCAACCTTCCTTATTTTCCTTCTACACGGTCCAGAGTGTTGCTAGAGTCATCATACACAGGCAAAACACGCATAAATCTTCAAAAACTCGTGAATTATTCTTCTCATGCACGGCTGCCCTGTTTTCTTGTCACGAATTTTCCAGCCAATTTTGATCGAAACAAACACCCATAACAGCTTTGTTAGGACATATCACAACTACCCATTAAGTTTCAGCCCTTTAGTCTACCCAGAAATCCTTCAAATTTCGATCGAAAAATTCACCAGAGAGCTGCTCTTTTTCCCGCCAATTTTTAAGTTCAAACGAAGAAGGTGGTGTCCCCCTAACCAGATGTGGGCTGCGAATAGCAGCTGCCTGTTTTGGGGGTGACCTCGGGTGCCCCTTAGTAATTGATGTGCCCCTTAGTAATTGAGGTGCCCCTTAACCAAATCTGGGTTCCATATAGCAAGTGTCCTCCGGGGGGTGTTCCGAGTGATTTTTCGAGCCGATTTTTCCAACAATATTTATTTTCCAAAAATACCTAAAAATACACAAAACACCATAATAAGGACGAAAACGAGTACCAACAATACGAAACATTGAGGACAATTTAGGCACATAAATGCGCCTATCAAGTGCTGATTTAAGACATCAATCCTTATCAGAAGATAATCATACTCTTTCTTTGGAGAAACACTCTTTTCTAAAGAAAGAAGCAATGTTTTCGCATCAGTACTTAATTCTCCAGAAAGTAAATGATGATCTAGAACAAGCCATTCGTTTAGTAGAAGTTCAGTATGAAACATCATTTAAAGAATTAAGTACCCAGAACGAAAATCATCCAAAGTAAAATAAACTTGACTGTGAAGATGAACCAGCTTCAAGAACAATATGATCAACTGAAGCATTCTCTTGATGACCTTAAGAAAAAGAATAATTCCCTCTCTGCTGATAAAAGGAAGATTCGATCTCGTCTCAATGGTTCAGTTGGTGACGATTTCGATAAAGCTATGGTAAGTATGAAGAATAACACTCTTGCCTTTTCTAAATTCTACAAAGGTAGTCAGCCTGTGTTGACTGCCTTAGATTTCTAATCTTTTATTTATTTCTTTGTAATTTTTGCTCTCAAATTATGATTCCATATTAATTTTTGCTCTCAAATTATGATTCCATATTAATTTTTGCAAAGTCGAATCAATCCACTATATCTCAATTGAGATCTGAGTTAGCTAAAGTTCGCAAGGACCGCACGAACATGGAGATTGCTTACACAAATCTTGAAGTTTCTCTTACTGCTTCTCGAGACCGTGCGTGAAGACGGTTCACATATCTTCAGAATTTCGCAGAAATCAGTGCCAGAAATATTGAGAAAGAAGTTATTCGCAAAGCTCATGTGAATGCTCAGACTTTAGTTAATCAAATCCTTCTGAGTAGCTCTCTTCCTCCAGTAACTGTTCCTCCTCTCAATATAAGCGAAGACGAGAAGTATCCAGAACCGGATAGTGACTATGAATATGTAAGCGATGATGAGAAAGATCATGAAGATGATAGTGATGCTTATGTATCAGAGGATCAACTTGATAAGAACAAATCCGGCAATGTTGATTCTGTTGATAAGACTACTGTCGAAGTTAAGGACCCAAATCCAAGTCACAAGATTGATGCTGAAAAGTCTTTGAATAAACATGATGTTTACTCCAACAATGCTTAGTCTTCGCACTCCTTAATTATCCTAATTCCCCTCTTATGTTTTGATACATTTTGAACTTGTTTCTTAATCAAGAGAGATAATATATTTTTATTTTAACTCCCCTACTTGCCTCTTATTATATGTCTTGTAAGAAATAAGTATACGAATTTTGCGGATATTTTATTATCCCTGCAAAACAATCATTAATTTACATACATCTTTTCTCATAAGGTCTTATGTTGCCTTCCTAAGTAAAGGTATTATCTTGCCGTAATTTATCTTTTGTTTTTGTGAGACGAGATCACAGGCGGTCGCTACACCTAAATGTAAGGACCCTTTGATCTCGCCTTATCATATTCTTGTATTATTGCCTCTTCAAGTTTTTCTCGTGCGTAAATATGACAAGCCTTAATACTCCCTTGAATAAAAAGCCTCATGACATTTACGTCTTTTTGACACAATTAACCTCCCTAATGGAGGGTGTCGTCCTTATATTCCCCCTGGTTGCCCTTTCAAGGAAGCTTACCTCTACCGGGTTAAGGTTGGCTCCTCCCATCCGGTAATACAACAACCAGTTGATTTCACAGTCTCTTATCCCTTTACCGATAAGGTTTATGGTTACGAGACCGCACCCTAAGTGGGGTTTCTTCGGGCCGAGTGCATCATAGTCAGGACTTGTCAAGAGTGGCAAGGTACGCTCCAGACGCCTCGGGCACTCTTGACTCAACCGTGTACCTCGGCGCCCTGATCGAGTTTCTGCACCCCTTAGGAGAGATTTTCTTACCTTAATCTCTCAATCTAAGGCAATGAGCTTAGATTGAAAATTTAAGGCACCTCTCCTGGATGGGCTTTTTGGTTTCTTTCTCACCCCAAATCTCCACGACTCAAGTTACAGGGTCGATGTAGCTTTCCCTTGAGTCATGCTTATCAGGTTTTCCTCAAATATGACATGCGATAGGTCTTACTTGTTGCCTCTTGCATTTATGCGAACTAGGGTGCACGCCATAGTTGGATGCCTCTCTTCTGTGGTTATATATTCTGCTGCCTTATATTAAGGTCTTATTAGAAGGACTTATATTTTCCTTTTTCTGATTTGAGAACGAATGGTGTCTCCAAACTTGTTTATTGAATTAAATGTTACATCCATGTTTTTAAAAAATAAGAATTCACATTCTTGACTTCGCATTGTTGTACCTGTGCGATTTATATCGCATATCTTTATGGATAATATTTCTTCAAATATAACCTATTCCAAGGACGATCTAATTTTCGTCCTACATTTCTTCCTTCAGGATCTCCCAACTCATAAGCTCCATTTCCAACTATTCTTTTTTATTATATATGGTCCGTGCCACTTCTTTTCCAACTTCCCATCACCTCCTCTCTGATAAACTGGTATTTCTCGCAACACTAATTCTCCTGGTTGAAATTCTCTTATTTTAACCCGCTTATTGTATTATCGAGCTAATCTTCTTTGGTAATTTTCCATATGTTGCAAAGCGACCTCTCGAACTTCTTCTAGATCATCAAGTTTTGTTAAAATTAAATCCGCACTTAGATTCTTCTCCCAAGCTTCCTTCTTTGTAGTAGGGATAATGACTTATGTTGGTAACACTACTTCCATCCCATATGTTAAACAGAAATGGGACATTCTTGTCGCTTCCCTTATTGTTTTTCTATATTCCCATACTAAATTATGTACTTGTTCGCACCAACCTTTATTATGCCCTTCCAACCTCTTCTTTAATGTGTCTGCGATCGTTTTGTTGGTTGCTTCTACTTGTCCATTACTCTGCGGATAAAAGGGGGTAGACTTTCCACTTTGAATTTTGAATGCATTTAGCAACATTTTTATATTCTCACCTTCAAATTGTTTTCCATTATCAGATACTAATTGTGCAAGGATGCCAAATCTGCATATGATATTTTCAAAAATAAACGTGAATATGTCTTTATCACGAATATGTTGTACTGCTTTCACTTCTGCCCACTTTTTGAAATAATCTGTTGCGACAATTAGATATCTTCTTTGGCCCGTCCCTGGTATAAACGGACCAACGATGTCAATTCCCAATTTTTCGAATGGCCATGCGTTTGCTGATGTGTTTAGCATCGCCCCTGGTGCGTGTATTTTCTTCCCATGACGTTGACACTCTTCGCATCGTCTTGATACCTGCTTTGCATATTCGTGCATGTAAGGCCAATAATATCCTTGTATCTTCGCTCTGTATGCGAGTGATCTTCCAACATCCCCATAATGTAATGCCTTTAAGATTTCCATTCCTTCTTTTCGCGTAAGACATCTAAGCGAAGGTCCAAGAAATGATATTCTATACAGAATACCATCCCTTAATTCATAATTTGTTGCACGACTTTTTAATTTATGTGCTTCTAATCTTTTTCTAGGTAACTCTCCCTTATCTAGATATCAATTCTCCAATCTTTGTCTTCATTCACTTGTTCTCCTTCTTTGTCTTCTACTATCATCACTTCTGCTTCTGTTTCGTCTTCCTTCTTTATAGATGGTAAATAAAGTGTTTGTATATTTATATCTCTTGCAATTTGTTTTATTAACATGGATGGTATAAAAACCAATGCATCTGCGAGTCTGTTATATTTTCTGCCTATTTGTCTCCAACTTATATTTGGAATTCGCTCTACTAACTTCATGACCAATTTCTTGTATTTCTGTAAAGATGATTCATTTGTACAATATTTTCCTTCTATTTGTCGAATTACTAATTGGGAGGCACTAGTTATTCGCGCTTCCTTTATCTCAATTTCAATTGCTAACTTTAATGCATGTACAACTGCCACATATTCGGTTTCATTGTTTGTGGATGCAACTCCAACCTGAATGAGTAAACCATTCGCGCTCCTTCTGGTGAAATAAAGACAACACCTATACCATTTCCTTCTCCATTAGACAATCCATCTACTAGTATCTCCCATCTGTTTGAATTTCGATCGGTTAATAAATCTTTAAGATTTCCTCATCCACGTCCATCATGTCTTCTACATATTCATCTTCCTCCAAAGGAAATTCGGCCAGGAACTCTGCTATGATTTGTGACTTTGGCGAAGATAATACTTCAAAACCGATTTCAAAATTTCCCAATTGTGCATTCCATCTTTCAGTTCTCCCTGATTTTTTTGAATTTTTCATCGCAGGCTCAATTGGTACCTTTGTTAATACCTTAATCTTATGATCCTGAAAATAAATGCGAAGTTTAAAGAACGCATACACGAGTGCGAGAATTAGTTTTTCAATATTTGAATAATTTTTCTCTGCAGAATTGTACGTTTTGCTTATATAATATATTGGTTTTTCTACCCCTTTATCTGAACGTAACAAGACCGTGCTCAATGCATATGGTGTTGATGCCAAATATAACATCAATTCTTCTCCTGGATTTGCCTTTTGCATAATAGATAAATTCATTAAGTAATTTTTGATGTTTTGTAATGCCTTGTCACATTCCTCTGTCCACTCAAATTCTGCTCCCTTCTTTAATATGTTGAAGAAGTGTTTACATTTGTCCGAAGAACGTGAAATAAATCTTCCCATTGAAGCTATTAATCCATTTAAATTTTGAACATCCTTCACCGTTGCCGGAAGTGGCATATCTCTAATCGTTTGTACCTTGTTTGGATCAACTTCTATTCCCTTCTTAGAGACTATATAACCCAAAATTGTTCCTGATGATACTCCGAAAACACATTTTTCTGGATTCACCTTGATATTGAATTTTCGCATCTGCTCAAAGATTTCTCTCCAATCATCAACATGATCTTCCGCCTCTTTTCTCTTTACTAACATGTCGTCGACATAGACCTCTACTGTTTTATGTATCCATTTCTCAAACACTTTTTCTACCATTCGCTAATACGTCGCACCCGCATTATTTAATCCAAACGGCATTTTTGTATAACAGTATAATCCTCTTGGTGCGAAAAAATTGTATGTTCTTGATCTTCTTCAGCCAAAGGAATTTGTTATAACCTTTACACCCATCTAACAATGAGATTCTACCATTTCCTGAAGCCGATTCTACCATTTGTGGAATATCTGGTAAAGGATAACTGTCTTCCGGACATGCTTTATTTAAATCACTGAAGTCTATGCAAATTCTTATCCCCTTGTTTTTCTTTGGCACCACCACCATGTTTGCTATTCATTCTGGATATTTTTCTGGTCTTATAATACCTTCCTATAACATTTTTTGTAACTCTGTTTCTATTTGAGAATAATATGTTGTTGCGATCTTTCGTATTCTTTGCTTAAATGGCTGTGCATTCTTTTTAATATCCAATTTATGGAATGCAACAGACGGATCTATCCCTGGCATTTCTTCCATACTCCATGCGAAGATGACATTATATTCCCGCAAGATGTTTATTGTTTTTTTTCTTCCTCTTTATCCATCTTAGTTCCAATTTTCAGTGTTTTTGGTTCTTCTTCTGTACCAACATTTACTTCTTTCGTTGGCTCTGCTGAAGTGAAATTCTCTCTTGGTTCTCCCATTAGTGTTGACTCCTGAATCTCCTGAATTGGTTCACCTTCATTCTCTGGTATCTCGCTTGGTATTCCTTTTCCTTCCTTCACTCTAATCATATATATCCAGAATTCTTCTTCTTTTCTTAATTCCTTTGCTTTTCTCCAGCGATCCTTTCGCTTCTTTGTACGTCCTTCATAATTTTTTACATCTACCTGATGACAAATCTTCACACTTGGAATATCTCCTCTAATTTCACTTATACCACTTGGAATTGGGAATCTAATGCATTGATGTAATGTAGACGCTACGGCTTTTATCGCGTGCACCCATGGTTTCCCCAATAACATGTTGTATGGTGATTCTATATCAACCACACATAATGTTGTCTTTACTTCTACTTCTCCGAGCAATATTCGCATTGTAATCTCTCCCTTTAGTTTTGTGATTGTTCTATTAAATCCATGTATATTGTAAGCTGAACATGTCATGTTCGTGTCTTTGTATCCCATTACTCTGAACGTACGATAAAATAAGATATCAACAACACTTCCAGTACCCACCAACGTTCTATTAATCGCCCATTCTTCTGAGTTTTCCTCCTTTTGATCAACTTTACTTCGCTCAACCGTTATTGTAATCACCAATGGATCTGTTCGCGTTAAATTTCCTTCCGGAATTTCATCTGCTGCAAACGTTATTTTCGTTTTTTCCCACTCCTTTAGAGGAGATTCCTTTTCCACCGTCGTCACCTTCTTCCCTTTATAATCTCGTTTATGTATTCTTCCTGTGATTCCTGCTTGAAAATCCGCATCAGAGAGTGGTGTTTTAGTTATAGAAGTACACGGTCTTCCTCTGCCTCTTCCTTGTATCGTCATGATTTTTATTTTTCTTATAGATTCTTCGCTTTTCATCTTTATCTTCTCCAAGATCTTCAGATCCAATTTTTTCAAGATTCTACAAACTCGTTGACATGATTTATCACTCCAAGCTATTTCTAGCGCCAAAAATGTAGTTGCAGGAAATCCTACAACCAAATCCCCTATGAATTTAGACAAGATTCTAAGTAATCATAATGGAATTCTTTTATTATTTATCAAGTTCTATAATTGTTAACAAGATAATACAATGACTTCACTTGCTCTCCAAATAAACTTTCTCTCTCTTAATTTCTTGCCAACATTCACCTTAGAGATCTCACTCTAATACACAGGTTCCTTCCCCTTATATAGGGTACTACATAGTGGATGACATCTAATAGATCTCCTATTTTCGGAATCACTGTGCGTTACACTCGCTTATGTAAATTCACTCAATCTCGCACACTTTACACTTCGCACAGATCATCACACTTTACTCGTGATTATGCTGACATCATTAAATACGTCATCCTTATTTTAACATGTGCGATTATCTTCGCCTACCTTAGATGAGGAATTTTTTTTGCTCTAGCGCTGCTGCTAGATCATTTTTTATCTAGCAACACTGTGGCCAAGTATTTAGTAGTTGGTGACATCACCTAACCGGAAGAATAAACCACAGTTAACTTGTGATTTTTAGTTGATTTGTTCTATCCGTTTTTTAAGCAGCCGTGTTTTATCACTACTGTCCAATTGCCACACGCCATTCATTCTAATGTTTCAAGTCTCGGAGGACTTAGACAGACGAATCCTAGCCAAGCTTAATGTTTGTTTTCCTTTAGTATCGGTATACGTTGGTATACTTTTACGAAGATACGGTTAATTGTTTATGGGAAAATCAAATGATAAATAGGTGACATGCTAAGCATTTTACGGTCTCCAAACCAATCTCAACCTGTAAATCAAGATTGACTGTAAATAATGTTAAGCCACCGATAAGATGCATTAATGATAAAGAATTCCACCTAATCAAATCAAACGTTTGATGAGAAAAAATTAAATCCTTTTAGGATTTGAAATGTGAAAACTACATGGAGACCCATTTTTCCGGATTTTTCCACTGTCAAACCCACGGACAGAAAAGTTCAGGCGTGCACCCATTTTCTCGTCAAAAATTCGTAGCAGACCCATAATTTATGAAATCTGGTTCTCAGTTTTTAAAAGCCCAAACTACCCTTTTCTTCGAGCGACGAACAGAGAGAAGCGAGAAGAAAACAATGGTGAACTCCGATTCTTCGTTTTTAACATTTGGATTTTTCCCTTTGTCAAATCTTTTCCCAAATCCTTTTCTGAATAATCTTCTCAATAAAAATAGGGTTTCTGTTTCAAAATCTGCGGTTTAAATCTGGGGATTTTGGGCTTCTGCTGTCTTTGATTATTCGAGAAGTAAAAAGAAATTAAAATTGAAGTTGAAAAGGGTAAGAAGTGTGTTGCAGTATTTCGATATCAACTGAATTGGAAATTTTCATACCTTATTTGTCTCCATGTTTTTGATCTCAATCGGAAATTTATGATCAGATTTGAATTAAAGATTATGCATAATGTCTTATGCATAACATCAGTTTTGTTTAGATGCAAAACATTATGCATTATTTTGTTTTAGCTGCATAATGTCTTATGCATTACTTTTTCACTTTTCTGGTTATGCATCAGTTTTGTTTAGATGCATAAGACATTATGCATTATTTTGTTTTAGCTGCATAATGTCTTATGCATTACTTTTTCACTTTTCTGGTTATGCATCAGTTTTTTTAGATGCATAATACATTATGCATTATTTTGTTTTAGCTGCATAATGTCTTATGCATTACTTTTTTCACTTTTCTGGTTATGCATCAGTTTTTTTTAGATGCATAACACATTATGCATTATTTTGTTTTAGCTGCATAATGTCTTTATGCATTACTTTTCTCACTTTTCTGGTTATGCATCATTTTTTTTTTAGATGCATAAGACATTATGCATTATTTTGTTTTAGCTGCATATTGTCTTATGCATTACTTTTTTCACTTTTCTGATTTATGGATTTTTATGCACGTGCATAATGTCTTCTGCATCATTTTGTTTAGTGCATAAGACATTATGCCATTATTATTTCTGCATAAAACATTATGCATTATTTTGTTTTAGCTGCATAATGTCTTATGCATTACTTTTTTCATTTTTCTGGTTATGCATCAGTTTTGTTTAGATGCATAAGACATTATGCATTATTTCGTTTTAGCTGCATAATGTCTTATGCATTACTTTTTTTCACTTTTCTGGTTATGCATCAGTTTTTTTAGATGCATAAGACATTATGCATTATTTTGTTTTAGCTGCATAATGTCTTATGCATTACTTTTCTCACTTTTTCTGGTTATGCATCAGTTTTTTTAGATGCATAAGACATTATGCATTATTTTGTTTTAGCTGCATATTGTCTTATGCATTACTTTTTTCACTTTTCTGATTTATGGATTTTTATGCACGTGCATAATGTCTTCTGCATCATTTTGTTTAGTGCATAAGACAATATAAGGGAAAATTTAGCTGCATAACTTTTTTTCTGTTTCTTCTACTTGATTTTTTCTTCTTCGTCTGTTTCATCCATTTTTGTTGAAATGTATTCTAGGGTTTAGTCAAAAATGATTTACTTCTTTGAATCATCAATTTTAAATGATTTATTTCTTAAATGATGGCGAAAAAATCTTTGCAGATCCGTTACAGAGATTAATGGAGGAATAGGGAAAGAAACCGGCGGAGAAGAAAAAAAATTATGCCCAAAAACGATGAAAGGTAATAGAGTCTTTCAATACGTTTTAAATATTTTTAAATAATTATGGGTGCGACTATATCAGAAATAAATTGTGGGCCTGGTGGTAAATTTTTTTTTTTTTGGGCCTGTGCCTAAGTTCCCCATTTGAAATATGAAACTCTGGATTTATCTCTGATCTGAATTATACACAATACACAGTTTGCAATAACTCCATTTTCTTTAATTTTCCACAAGTAAAAGAAGATGGTTTTGATCTTAAGAGAATATATACTCCATGTTTTCGCATGAATAGATTTCCACATAACTTCGCATGAACTGGACAAATAAGTACAAGACTGCTAAGGCAACAAAACCAACGGCTTACCAATATCAAAGTTTAACCTTTTGTGTTAAGGCTGACCGCATTTAGAGCACTTTGCAACCAGACTACAGGAAAAAGATATTGTTGGTTCTTGCAGACGGCAGTTGAACATAGCAAACAGCTATTTATTTTTACATTGCAAAGGGTGTAGATGGAAATCTCAACACTTTCTTCTGCACTGATGAATCTAGGTACTGTCTTATTTCATTTTTTTGGCCGAAAAACCATTGATTTCTTCTGCTTTGTTTTCGAAATCAAACACTAAGTGAAATATGGGATTTTTCCTCTGCAGATCTCTTAAGGCAAGTGATGTCAATAAACAGATTTATGGTAGCACAGTTCCTGTACTAAAAGTCAAAAAACTTTCAGTCAGGCTATCGGTAAGTTAATCGGAAGGATCTAAAAAATCCATAGACTTTTACCACCAAAAAAATAAACTCAAATACGGCTGCTTAAAGAAACCAAAAAAACATTAACCATGGTTTATTCTCCCAGTTAGGTGATGTCACTAACTACTGAATACTTGGCCACGGTGACATTTACCTCGCATATATAATGAATGTGCGATATTACATTCCTACAACAATGATTAATATCCTCCGGTTAGGCTACAGTTTTTTCTGGTATTTTATTGTCAGTCTGTGCAGACATACTCTTTTATATTTACCATTTTACTTTTGGAGTTCATTGTTTTGCACTAGTAAAATTATAAAAAAACAATTTGGGTGGTGCATTCATTTGGTCAAGGTCACCTCGTTTGCACCAAAGCTTCCTCTACGCACTTCTTTTATAAAGTGAAGATCAGAACAAAGTGTTGCTAGTATTTTTCATTCCTGGTGTTGCTGGTGATCAATACAACCCAGATACAAGATATTGGTGTATTCTTTCTTCATTTGATTGATTATTCTTCTGACTGGATTGCTTCAGACTACATAATTATGGCGGTGAGTGTACAACTTTTTAAACTCTCTTTGAATTTCAATCTACTGTTACAACTTTCATGAACCCTTTTATGAAACTCTCTTTACTTTGCTAGATGATCAGTTTTTTAGTTCAACTGAATACCTGTTTAAATAGTGTAAATTTGTCCATTGATGAAAAATCTCCTTGTTGGTTCTTAATTTCTTCTACTTTTTTTCTTTAAATCGGTGAACTGCATGCATGTGCTCTGTGACAAAGCTTATAAAAATCCGGTTCATCTGGCAACATTGCAAGATTTACTTATTCTGTTGCTTAGTTAACTTGAAAATAATTATGTTTGTTTTAATTTTTCATTTGACAGAAGAATTGTACTTTATGTAATGGTGCCATGATAGTTGGAGATGGTAATGCCATTTTCACTGCAGAATGCTCGCACTCCTTTCATTTCAGTTGCATCAATAGAAACCAGGTTTGCCCAACTTGTGATACTAAGTGGAAGGATATGCCAACCATTGGCCCTGCACCAGCTCCAATACCGCCACCTATTCCTCCACTAATAGGTTTTGGTTTTGATCCAACTGGTGACTCACAGATTATATCTGCCGAATGGGAGGATACTCAAGCCACATTATGGCCATGGAATCCTTCACAAACAAATGTTATTGATGATGATACCATAGGTCTCATGGAAATCCCATTTTGTGAGCCACTTGACTTCAATGATGATGATCCCATAGATTTCATGGATTTCCTATCTTCTGAGTCACTTGTCTTGAATGATGATGATCCCATAGATGTCATAGATTTCCCATTTCCTGAGCCACTTGTCTTCAATGACGATGATCCCCTAAACTTCCAACCCAACTCTTCCTCGGATAACATATCTGCTGATCCTTTGAGTGGACTGACACAAGCCACATTATGGCCATGCATTCCTTCACCAACAAATTTTAATCCGTTCATTACATCACATTTCCCATCTTCTGAGCCACTTATCTTCAATGATGACGATCCCCTAGATGTCCAATCCAAGATTTCCGATTGTAACATTTCTATTGGCAGGTCCATAGATATCAAAACACACACTGAATTCCCAGCTGTTCCGCGGTCAGTTTCACAAGAAAACTTCCATATACTTGTCAATCTCAAATCTAGTGTTACTGGTACTGATCAGGTTAATAGTGATATGACTTTCCGTGCACCAATTGACCTCGTGTCGGTTCTTGATATTAGTGGTAGCATGACAGGTACAAAAATTCAGTTGTTAAAGCGAGCCATGAGGTTTGTGATAGACAACCTTGGCCCTTCTGACAGATTATCTGTAATTAGCTTCTCATCTCAAGCCCGTCGCCTCTTCCCCCTTCTCCTCATGACTGGTTCCGGTAAGCAACATGCACACTACAAGCTGTGAATTCTTTGGTTGCTGATGGTATGACGAACATCATAGAAGGACTCAAGAAGGGCACAAAGGTTATTGCAGATCAAGAACACAAAAATCATGTCTGTAGCATCATGCTGCTATCTGACGGGCAGGATTCTAACACAAAGACTATCAACCTTAAAGAAATTTCAAGGTTAGGAATTCCAGTTCATACATTTGCATTTGGCGCTGACCATGATCCCATCATGTTGCACTCGATCGCAGAGGGTTCCAAGGGAACTTTTTCTTTTATTGAAGCTGAGGGATTAATACAAGATGCATTTGCTCAATGTATTGGTGGTCTCCTGAGTGTAGTTGTGCAAGACTTGAAAGTACACATCCAATCGCTTGACCCTTATGTTTCTATTAGTCATTTAAAAGCAGGTAGTTATTCCACTTGTTTGACAGGAGATAACCAAACAGGATCTGTCGCCATTGGGGATTTGTGTGCAGATGAAGAGAGGGATTTTCTCGTGCTTGTTAACATTCCAGTTGTAGCAGATGGAAATTCCAACGATCAGATGAAGTTGCTTAGTGTCTGGTGTGTTTACAAAGATCCTTTTACTAAAGAATCTGTTACCACTGAAGCTATAGAAGTGAAATTTCGGAGACCCGAAATGGTTAATGAAGAAGATATGGTTGTTTCTATTGAGGTTGATAGGCAGAAGAACCGATTGCAGGCCGCTGAGGAAATGAGTAATTCGCATGCCGCTGCTGAGAGGGGTGATCTCCCCGCCGCATGGTCTGTAATTGATGGTTGTAGGATGCAGTTATCAGAAACTGCCTCTGCACATGCGGGTGACAAATTATCTGTTCATTTAGATTTTGAGCTTCAAGAGGTGCTATCAAGGATGGAAACCAGGAAATATATGAATCAACAGGAAGGGGATATCTACTTTCAGAAATATGTTCATAGGAGAGTCAAAAAGCTACAGCTCGAGGAGATTCTACTGAGAGCATTTACCAGACAGCTTCGATGAGTAAAATGGTTCAACAATCTCGTGCATTTGTTCCAAACCCACTTGCACATAACTTAGCTACAGTCTCCAGCTCCTCCACTTCACTTTTGAGTACACTTCCAATGACATCTAATGGTGGCGGAGGTGGAGGCACTGCAGATGATGGTAATAAGGCTTCCAATGGCATCTAGTGGTAGTAGTAGTAGTATTAGTAGTAGTGTTACGTTCTTTAATAGTGGTGGTTTCATTGGTTTTTACTTCTCTGGATGGTTACTTCAGTGTGATTCCTGTTTTGTGGAGTGCCGTTTTATGGGTATAACCGTTTTCTGCTTTATTTTTCTTCTTCTTGTCCATGACAAAAATTTGTGATGTTTTTTCCTCCTCTGTCGGTAAAATGCATATCTATGTGCAGCTTAAAGCACAATGGTGGTGAACTACATTATATATTTTGAATAGAAGCTGAAATACTGTGTATTTGTCTTCTGGTAACTAATTTCTTAAAGATATGAGAGCTGCCCATTAATAAAATGCTGGGGATCAGACTGCTTACCTCCAATTTCGCAATGGGTACTGATGGACAGAGCAATTTTTGGTCTTGAAAACATTCCTCTATTATGAACCATGATTCCAGTGAGTTGCTATGATTTGATTTGAACAGTGTACACTGGAGCATAGAACACTAGTTAAAAAAAAAAAACAATGGTCTGTTAAACCATCAAGTTGATAGAAACAACAGAGATTGAATCAGACCAAGAGACAGCAAGAGTCAATCAAGAAATGCACTAAAGATTAAAGGATGGAATCATGGTTTCACCAAATGTTGCAAAAATGATAAACATGATTCATAAAAAGCATTCAACAGTACTACATTAACCACATTATATAGCAATACATATCAAACTCATGGCTTAGCACTCAAGTCAAAATCCTTCAAAGTCTCCCCTAATTACATCAAAACAAAAAAAGCATCCTGAACTAAACACACCCAATTTGATCTAGCAGCATCAAATCTCAGGCTTTGGCTGGAGAACAACACTAATGACATTCTCAACATTTACTTGATAGCCACAAGCTTTAGTCCCATTTCTAGCCAAGACAATTTTCCCTTCTCTTTTCCTCCTATCTTTAAAATTAGGTCCACAGTCATCAAAATCTGGGTATGCCTCACCTTCTTTCAACTGAGATTGATCTTGCATCCATGACCCATAACCCACTTTTCTCATATCAATCAAAACATTCCCTTCACTAACCACTGGCTTTTCATTCTCACCACCATTATACTCAACAATGACATTGCCATGATCCGACTTACTATTCATACTTGCAGGTAGTCTATCATTCCAACAACTAAATGCAGTATGACCAATAATACCACAAGAGAAACACATATAAGGCAATTCCTCATAAACAAAAGACGCCCACAACACCTTATCATCATCAGCAGCAGCATCATTTTTAGGAAGAGATAACCAACACCCACTAATCACTCTTTTCTTCACATTAACATTAACCTTGATTCTCAAAAGAACAGATCTTTCAATTTCATTTTCATTATTCTCTTCAACTTCAACTTGCAAAGCTTCTCCAGCACCAAATACGTTCCCAATATCAAAACCCATTTCTCTAGACATCAACTCAACAGGAACACCATGAGCTTGAATCCAAAAGGGACAAAGTATGAAATATCTCCAATGACAATGGAACATAAGGACGACACCATTCCTCTAACACAAGAAGATAACCCTGATAACCCAGTACCCATGGTCTTTCATCCATGACCCATTGCTTATCTAATGGATCTTTGAAACTGAAACGTAAAAACCCATCTTGAAGCTCTCTAATGGAGTAGTCTTTGGAAGGGATATAACCTCTCCATGCTTTTCTTATATCTCTGATTGCTTCTTCCATGGCTTCTTCAACTTCATTTTATTTGTCTCTTGGGTTGTTTAGTACTTTTCCGATGAGACTTACTCGGGGTTTACGTGTCTTCTTAGGAGGTGGTGGTGGATTGCTTATGGTTTCTGATTCTTCAGTGTTGAAGAAATTATCATCCATTACACAATCCATGGCGGTAGAGGTAGAGGTAGGGGTGGTGGAGTGGTGGGGATGTGAAAATGGAGTCAGGTGGTTTGCAGTTAAGTTTTTATAATGGTCTTTAAGGATCATTTGACTGATTAAATGCCCTCTGAGAAGTTACAGCTGACAGCTGTAAGTTTACACGGCGGTAAAATCTAGTTCTAAAGATTTTTACGTACGTGGGTAATAATGAACCGCACACGATTAGAGTCTAGAGTCTCTCTAGACTATGGGGAAGTGATGTGATGTTGAATGTCTAGGATTGATGGGTCAAACTGCCACAGACGTGCTGCCTGCAAGTGAAGGTACAGGGCACAGTCTCACAGATCAAGGGAAGTGTGTAGAGGAAGCTTTGCTAAAAGCAGCGTTGACCACTTGACATTCCTTGACCAAATGAATTGCAGTCCAAATTGTTTTTAACAATTTTACTAGTGCAAAACAATGAACCAAAAAGAAAATGGCACCGAGAAAAATCTTCATCATGGCATCATCTGGTCATGGATGTGGATTAGTAAATCAGTCATCATTCACTTAGGGGTTTCAATTTTGCTCGCATATCAGAAAATGGCCAGCTGATCTTTTTTGGCAAAGGAACCAAGGAAATTGTCTTTTGAGTTTTGAGTGGAGTTGGGCTTGGGAGGACAATGTACCCAAACATTTTTCTTCATCAGTCTTGATTAGCTAGACTGAGTTGGAAAACTCATAAAAATTGAAGGCATGAGATTAGAGATTCCACAAGTTCAACGCTACAATGAATATAGTACGCACATTGGAATCTCACTGGTAAACCATACCGCCTATTCCCCATCCATATCCCTCCCACGTCTTACCATAGTCATTTTAGAAAGAAGAATGGCTCAGTATACATAAACATGACCGTGGACGATAGTAGCCAGAGAGAAAACTACGTACTATTAATACCTGTTAAGTGGAAATGACATTCCATGCGAAGCCAAAATAATTACAATCTTAGAGCAAAACTAACAAAATAGGAGAATCCATTAATTCTTAGACATCCATAAAAGAAAAAGAAAACTAGAAATCTATGCACATTAAATATCCAATACTTCATCACATCCTAATACCATCCTTCTAATCAAATACTTGCCTTACTAAATTTATTCATCTACAGAACCTAAAAACACTATATAAAATGTCTCCATCTACTAGGAAAATAAAAAGGAGAACCTTACTAGACAAGTGAAGATGGAAATAAGAGGCAGCATTAACCAGTAGTATGAGATCTGGCCACCATGTTTTCCATTGACTTTGTCTGGTAGACATGAACAAAGCCCGAGCTATCACTATCTCCTCGTGTTGTTGCCCTTTGCCCGGAATGTGAACTCATTCCAGAAAGAACATAAGCCCTCCCAGATGACTCATATATTTGCATGTTCTGCATTCTTGATCGTATCTCTTTGAGCTCTGAATCTAATGCTGCACATAATTGGTTACCAGCACGTGCAGAAGTTGTTTCTGAGAGCTCCTTTTGACAACTCTCCAGGATAGACCATGCACCAGATAGGTCACCCCTCTCAGCAGCCTCACGTGAATCTGACATTGCCTTAGTAGCTCGAAGCCTGCATTTCTCTCGGTCTACCTCAACAGACACAACAACAAATCCTTCTTCCCCGGTCTCAGGTCTCTGGATTTTGACTTTCTTAACTGCTGTACTCTTGATTTGTTTTGAGAAAGGGTCTTTGTAAATGCACCCCACATGAACTAATTCTGTCTCAGTACTGGAGTCTTCATTTCCTACTGTTGGAACATTTAGCAAGACGAGAAAATCCCTCTCTTCATTTTCATACAAATCTCCAACATCGATGAATCCAGTTTGATTCATATCTGTTAGCCGCATAGAATAACTACCTGCGTTAAGTGGGCCAAGACATATATCAGGATGCACACACTGGACATGTACCTGAACATCCTGCAAAACAACACTAAGAAGTCCACCGATGCACTGAGCAAAAGCATCTTGTATGAACCTCACAGCTTCAACAAAAGAAAATGTGCCCTTGCAGGTCTGGGAAATTGAGTGTAACAAGACAGGATCATGGCTAGAACCAAAACCAAATGTATGCACAGGAACCTTAATCGTGGTTAATTTTGTTGAGATTGCCGTTTCTTTAGATGTGTCTTTCCCATCAGATAAAAGCATGATACTACAAAACGGATTCTTTTCTTTTCGTGAATCAATCACTGAAGCACCCATTCTTAGTCCATTAAGAATATGGGTCCCACTACCGGTTGCCAAGGAGTTCACAACTAACAGTGCATGCTGCTTTCCCGAGTGGGTCATCAGACGGAGAGGTAAGATGCGTCTGGCGTAAGATGAAAAAGTAACTATAGACAACCGGTCAGAAGGGCCAAGGTTCTCTATCACAAACCTCATTGATCGCTTTAACAACTCAATCTTGGATCCCCTCATACTACCACTTACGTCAAGAACTGTGACAAGGTCAACTGGAGCACGACAACTTTGTGACATATGTGCATCATCATTGTCTTGCTTAATATGAGTAACAAGAGCTTTAAGATTAATCAGAACACTGAAGTTTTCTTTATGAATTGATCGTTGAACAGCTGACATTTCTGGGTATGTTTGAAAATCAATGTACGGGGAGCTGTTAGAGGGAAACTGAGATTGTGGATCCAAGGGATCTTCAATGACCAACAAGTTCCCAGATTTTGGGTCTAAGACACTCGACCCAAAAGTTTCGAGATTTTCAGGCCAATAATTTTCCATGTTTGTTCTCACCCTTTTATGAGAGAGATCAGTAAAATTAGCACCTTCTAAAGGACTAATCATCCAATTGGGTAAACCATTAAACGAAGGATGGAAATTAGCACCCTGTAAAGGACTAACCTTCCATTTGGCTTGGCAAATCATGCAGTTCTGGTTGCCACTCTTGGCATTCGAAACCACACATAAGAAATGAAAGCAATGAGAGCATTCTGCAGTGAACATGGGCTTCCCATCTCCTACTTCTATGGCACCGTTGCATATAACACAAGTCATCTGCATACACATCAAACACAGAACAAAGTAAGAAATCAAAGCCAGCGACAATAACAAGGATTGTAACAATTAAATTAGAGCTAAAAATGGGAAGAAAGTTGAGCCAAGAATTATATGCTAATTTCAATCCATCTACTTTTACTTTTAGAATCAAGAAGCACCATTTAAGATAGTTTATGATGATCGATGGTAAAAACATCAAAGATCAGAGGAAAAAACTCAACTTTTTCATGTCAAATTATTTCGATCAAGAGTTAAAGATACCATCAACAGTACTAATACACCCAAACAATCAAATACCCAAAAACCCTAACTTCAAGATCATGCAAAAATACACAATCAATTCAAACGATCAAATATTTTTCTTGATTATTGAATTATACTCACCATATCTGCTATGACAAATCTTTACGAGATGATCACCTCTAAAGAGTACTCCGAGGAGCGAAAGGAACTAATAATATAATAAAGAGAACAAGAACGTCAGTCATAAAAGACTTTTGAAGGGAGAGGGGTATTTTTGTCAACTATCATACCATTATCCGGGCACTGGGCAGGGCCCTGTAAATTGATTTGGACGGCTGACTTTTTCTTAAATAAATGGTTCATACTTCATAGTACAGTTTGGGTTACGGTCTACCCGACAACCGAGAACCGAAGCTCGTTTTCCAGTAACAAGTACGAAGTCGAGCGAAGATAAACTGCGTAACGATCTTATTTTCAGAAATGCGGTTAAAGTTTTCACACCGGCTGCCTGCAAGCTTAGGCGCAACCTACCCAATGGTAGGAGTAATCCTTAACACATTCAGTGTCGTGTTGTGATGAACAGGGAGTGAGCACACCACTCTAATTGGGCTTACGTATTCACGACCGTTAGAGTAGTATATTCACTTTATCCCTTCCCAGAAAGCAGAGCAAGTCTGCCAACTGGTGATTTTACAAGTTCGCATGCTGAGGGTATGACCATCGTCTAAGTTGACCATGATGACTGGCCCATACACATGAACAAGAATCCATGTATACGGCTTACC
Source organism: Papaver somniferum (assembly GCF_003573695.1). Taxonomy (NCBI): domain Eukaryota; kingdom Viridiplantae; phylum Streptophyta; class Magnoliopsida; order Ranunculales; family Papaveraceae; genus Papaver; species Papaver somniferum. Next base: position 130,003,943 of record NC_039359.1, read on the forward strand.
ACCCAGATGGGCATGTCACCAGATGCTGATGCAACGACGTTTTAACGCTCAACATTGTTGAAGGGTCCGGTAGTCTGGTCATTCCGGCAAAGGTCATTGCAATGATCTATCCCCATCACGATGAAATTTTCGAAGATTACCCGGGCCTGTCGGCCAAGGCTATATACTCGTTGAATACATCAGTGTAGCGCGCGTGCGGTCCAGAACATCTAAGGGCATCACAGACCTGTTATTGCCTTAAACTTCCGTGGCCTAAACGACCATAGTCCCTCTAAGAAGCTGGCCGCGCAGGGAATCCTCTGCATAGCTAGTTAGCAGGCTGAAGTCTCGTTCATTAACGGAATTAACCAGACAAATCGCTCCACCAACCAAGAACGACCATGTACCACCACCCATAGAATCAAGAAAGAACTCTCGGTCTGTCAATCTTTACTACAGTCTACCCCCATCGTGTAGAATCTCGTGGTATATCCCGGGGGAGGGGGGAGTCTTTTCTCTAGTTCAATATAAGGTTCAAGCATTTGCTTGGATGTTATCTTGAACCAACAAAGGAGTGACCAATGATTAGGCGTTTAGAAATCTGCTTTAACGTCCAGTAGTTTGGCGCTCAACAACATATTCTCTCAGAATATGTTTTCCAGCGTCTACTGTATAGGCGCCCGACAGCTAACCATTTGGTACCCCACCTGGACGCCTAACCATTAGTCGCTGGCATTAAATATTTGTTTGATCTATTTTTGTGCTACACCCCCATTTACACTCAGATGACATCGCTCACATTGTTAATGATAACTCGTGTTCTGGTAGGGATATGAAGGTTCGGCGAGGAGTCGGAACTTCGTAGAGTTTAGCTAAAACTCATAACTTAATTTTAAATATTATAAATTGATCACAGGAGAGTACACACACAAAAAAAAAATTAAAGAAGATCGGGTTAGTTTTAGAAGGCTATTATTGGGGCATCACATTCCTTTAGAGGGACGTCACCTAAGAGGACAAAAACGGGTCACCCATAAGTAATTTCAAAAACCCCTTATCTCAAATAATTTTGTAATGACCAAACAACCCTTATTTAGTTAATTTCAATTTAATTTAATTAGATAAAAATTAAATTAATAAATTCTTTTGTTATATACTAGGTGAATTCTGGGACAAAGTTTTTGTGGGAAGAAAAACTAGAGTGAAGAGAAAAAAGAAAAATTTTGGAGATTTTTTTCAAAACCTAAATTTTGATTCACTCAACCAAAAGGAATGAAACAAGTTATCATTCGAGGTGGGTGAATCTTTGTATGATAGAGAAAACAAGTTTTACATCCCTCATGTTGGAGACCAAGCGATGGTTGATTTGTTAGATGGTAGAGAGGTTTTAACACAAAGTGATGATGAATCTCAACCAATTGAAGAAATAAATCGACAAAGTGAAGAACCAATGGTTGAAAATCAACAGGTATGCCTCTAAACTATCTCCCATGAGCTCAATTTCGCTCAAAATTAGCTAAAGTACGTAAAATTTTTTTAGATTTTTCCACTTATTGCTCATGTTACGGTTGGGTTGAAGCTTCGTTCCCAACCGTAATCTGTACTTACCGTTAGGTTTGGATGAACTCCAAACCGTAACTGGTTTTCAATAGGACAAAAGAGGTTTTACGGTTGGGAAGATGTCATGCCAAACCCAACCATAAATAGTTTTTTGCATGGGTATTTATTGCTATTTTTGCGGTTGGGTTTTGCAAAATTTCAAACCGTAACTATAATTTCGTCTAGGTTCGATTTTTTTTATTCCCAACCGTAATTGTTCTTGTGTTTTAAGTTTGTTCTTACGGTTGGAAATAAAGATCTTACGGCTGGGAATTCTACATATAGTTGGGTTCGTGGCTCTTAGAACCTAACCGTAAGTGTAATTTTCCTTCTTCTTTTGGACTAATTTTGTGATATTTTGGTTGATAGATCGTGCTTCCACCTAGCCCAATGTCTTCCCAACCTGATGCAAACGAAATTCTAACTGAAGATTCTTCCCGTCACTATTTGAATGACTTGGTAGGTGTTTTTTTTTTTTGAAACTAATGGAAAGATACGTTGCTCATTCATTTTAACCATATCACTATGTTTTTTTGACTAACTTTGAGTTTTTGGACCATGTAGACATGGAAAACGAAGAAAGAAGCACAGGAATGGACAAGAGAACGTGGCAAGTTAATTATGTGTGTTATAGTTTGTAATGGATCAACAAATGACCGCCACTTTCAAATGGTTTGCAAGTGTAGTGGAGCAAGTAAAAGTCATGTGAAAAAGGGTACCGAATATAAACCAAAGACGAAGAGGAAGAATACTACTTTCACTAAGAAGACTAAATGCCCGTTCAAGCTTCAATTTAAGCACAACAAGAAAAGTAAGGTGTGGTATTTGGAGAAAGTTGTATGCGGTTGTCATAACCATCCCATACCGGATACTTTGCTATCCCATCCTTATGCCACGCGGCTTAATGATGAAGAAAAACTCATTGTAAGTTCCATGACCGAAAACCGTATGAAACTCATTGATATACTTGGTCATATAAAGCTCCTCAACCCATCGAATGTTTCTACTTTTCCAGCCATCTACAACGCCAAAACAAAATTAAAAAATAAACAATGGGAAAATAGAAATCAAACGCAATAATTAAGGCATTTGGGGGAGAAGTATAATTACTCGGTTTTCCATAATGAAGATGAGGATGAACAAATAAAGAATCTCATATTGGATCATCCCGAGTTTATACAATTGGCGCGGTGCTCCAATCAAGTACTTTTAATGGATTGCACGTATAATACCAACAAGTATGAGATGTCGGTGTTGAACATTGTTGGACAAACTTCCACCAACTCTCCGTTTAGTGTCGCGTTTTGCTTCTTGGAAAATGAGCTTGAAGAGAGTTATGTGTGGGAACTAGAACAAGTGAAGTTATTCTACATGAAAGGATATACTCCAAAGGTGATTGTCACCGACAAGGAACAATCATTGTTGAATGCAATAGCGAGGGTTTTCACGGATACTCATCACCTTCTTTGCACGTTCCACCTATGGAATAACATTGAGACTAAATATAAGACCATCATTCATCCAACAAAGAAAAGTCAAATGGAGAGAATAAAGAAACTACCGATTGATCAACAAAAGGAAGCCAAAGAGAAATTTAAGAAGGATGACGAGTAGGCGGAACTAAGATGGGCTAGTTTCCAAAAGGATTGGGAAGACATGGCATATTCTCTCACCTTAGAAGATTATGAAGAACGATCTCGTATGTTATTGGCTAGTTTGAGAAGTTATCCAATTATGGTGAAATATTTGGTGACAACTGGTTGGATCCACACAAAGAGAAGTTCGTAGCCGCATTCACGAACCAATAAAGACACTTCGGCAACCAAGCTACAAGTACGGTGGAATCATCTCACAACCGGTTGAAGAAGAAGCTTCATAGTGGTAGTGGTAGATCTGTTACGGTATTCCAACCCATGCACACCTATTTCCTCCGTGATCTCGATAGAGTTAGGGAGGCTTTTGAAAAAAACCGATCTAGTAGACACATTAAATGGAAAGAAAATGCTTGGATTCATGGAATTACTCATAAAGTGTCGCATCATGCAATTGATTTGATCATGAAAGAAGTGATACACTTTGAGTTGGGTAACTTTGACGGAAGAGAGTGTGTTTGTCCTAACATGACAAGTTTGGGCCTCCCATGTGGCATGTCATAGACAATTACAATGAAAAAGTTATTCCGATACAAGATGTTGATCCCTTTTGGCAACAATTATCATTCCATGAAACAATAGTTGATCAAGATTTTGGAGGAACATTTGGCGATACCGACATTGGAAAAGCGCTAGCCGCGAAATATGATACATTAACACGGGGGCAAAGTAAAATATGGTTGAGTAACTTGAGTAACTTCGTATACCCACAAACTAGGAACAATATGAAGGAACCACCTAAGAGGAAGAGAAAGGGGAGGCCTTCTACGAAACAAAAGAGGAGTGTAGTAAGGAAAACGGCAAGGGAATTGTTGGAAGAATCAAAGAAAAGAGATTCTCAGGGTTATGAGTTGTTGCGAAAATCCTATGAAGCGGAGGATGAGATGGAGGAGGATGTTCAAGGTAGAAACAAACGAAGAAGAGGCCAAATGGAAAAAGGAGAACCAAGTCATAGAAATGTACAATAAAAAGGAGAACCAAGTCATCGAAATGTATAAGAAAAAGATCTTGAGCCTCCATCTCAAGAAAGTTCAATAAGCAAAGTTGATTTTAAAGGAAAAGGTCCGGTCTTTCGTTCCAAACAACTAGCAAAAAACGAAGTTGTTAAAGGAAAAGGTTCCAAAGCACGCCGAACGAAAAATGGGGAAGTTAAAGGAAAAGGTTCCAAAGCATGTGGAACAAAAGATGGGGAAGTTAAAGGAAAAGGTTGTGAAGTTCCTTCCCCAAGGAAGCACAAGAAAAAGACTTAGCGGTGTTAAACAATTAGCAAGAAATATAGGAAAAAATCCGATGGTTGGAATATTTCCGTCAAGTGAAAGGAAGGGAACGGTTCGTATTCCAAACGCAACTTACAAATCACCCCCTAGAGATGAGGAGGGTCTATATTCCTGGAATTATTATATCATCTATGAAAATTACCTTATTTTTTTCCCCGACTTTGTTCGTGACTATATTAAGGCCACGGATGAGGTAGATGGAGATGGGAATTGTGGTTACCACGTCTTCGTGGATTAACTTGGACCCTTTGAAGACGCGAAAGATTGGGGTTGTGAAGAAGTTGACTATGTAAGGCAAAAATGTTTAATTGAACTACGTGGGCACCGAGATTATTACATACCAATGATGATATTTGAAAAAGACGAGTCCGAGACGGTGTTAAATGAAAGGTTTGTGGCATGGGAAAAGCGGTTACATGGCAATAAATGTTTGACAAGTGAGTATTGGATGTCTATGCCAATAAACGGACAACTACTCGCCAATGCATTCAATTGCGCTGTTCATTATATCTCGAATTCATTGAGTTTCACATTTGCACCAACAAGAGTACCATTTGACGAAGAATCGGATAAAACAAAAAGGATGGTGATCGGTTACGTGCACGGAAACCATTTAGTTGGCCTCCAAATGAGTGAAGGATGCACATTACCTCCATTATTCGATTGTAACGAAATGTCCAAGTCTTGGTGTAATAGATTCGAGGAAAGTTTTAAATTTTGGAAGGCACTACAAATTCGAGGAGTAATGTCTCATTTGCATTGATGATCGATGGTGAGGATGACTAAACATTCGTGAAGGATGGTGAAAATATTTTGAATGACTCACTGTGGATAAAAGATTTTGTCTAGAAGTGATAATGGGGTCATATGTATTTTGGTATTTTTGAATGAAGTATTTTGTCTAGATTTGACAATATTATATGTATTTTGAATGACTTACTAGGAATATGAATGAAGTATTTGGTTTTCTATTTTTTCTTGATAAAATTTTGGAACACAAGAATACATACGGCTAGGTTCGTGTCCCCAATAATCTATCCGTAACCACATACTTTGCAATATTTTGGGGATAAGCTATGTTACGGTCGGGTATTTTCCTATACAAACCTATCCGTAGTTCTAGTTGTGATCTAAATGTTGATCTTAAAATCACATTAACCACATTACATTACATAGAAATTACAACACATTACGTAGAAATTACAATCCATTAAACCACATGACATTACATAGAAATTTCATTACAAAAAGACTAATAATCGGGTCTACGAGTGCGATAGAAGTCCTTCATGATGCTGAAATGAGGTAAGTATTGGAAATTTGAGCTTTTACACCTTCTCCATTCCTGAATAGCACACACTAAAACTTCAGAATTAGTTTCACCTCTAAGTCGTATTTGACCAATAATACGAACTAATTCCATAAATTCTTTAACTTGATCCCTTATATCTCCGTACCGACAATACAACTTAATTTCAACACGGTTATAAGGGTTACCGGTTTCAGAGCAAAAGTTTGCATAAATGGTTCTCCAATAACTTGTACTCACAAAACCACCTTGACGCCGTTCTTCTCCTCTTTTTTGATAGCATAGTACATAGTTGCGGCAAATACATAAATCTTCATCTAAAGTAAAACTAGGTTCAGCCATAATCTAGTATATTTCTTTGTATATTAGAGTAAGAGTTTAGGTGGAGATGGAGATGGTTGATGTTGAAGATGTAATGTCTAGATAAGAAAAAAATAAGATGGTTGGGCATGTATGTTCAACTTATATATAAAAACAAGATGTGTAACTGCTCTATTTTCAAAACTCAGGTCGTACAAGTTCCCGACGGCCCTATTTTCAAACCAAATAGGGACGAAAAAAACAACAAAACTCACCCTAAATATGATTTACGGCTGGGTTGGAGTGAACACGAACCCAACCGTAATCCTAGAAACTAAGGAAAACATGTGATTGTCAGAGTTACAGCTAGGTTGGAGAGAAAAGATTCCTGACCATAACTCTGGGAAATTGATGGAGTCAGTCTTACGGTTGGCACCAACCTAGCCGTAACTCTACTAGAATCCCACAACCACTTGTTTGTCAGAGTTACGGCTAGTTTTTCCTACCCCAAACCTAACCGTAATTCTTCCTGAGTACCAAACCATGATTTTTTGTTTCACTTTAAAACTAGCAACACAAATCCAATTTTTAGACTTATTCATTCATTCTAGCTAATACTTAGCTAAATTTGTGCATTCACTCAAACATAAAGACACATATGCATTAGATATTGGAAAAAGAGTACACATAAAGATTTACGGTTCGGTCAAGACTTCCAAAAACCCAGATGTAAAAAGAATTGGTTTGTTACGCTTTGTTTTTTGATCAGGCGAACCCAACCGTAAGTGAACATTTACATGCAATTTTCTTCTAATATAATGAAATATAATCCAAACTTAAAACTTGTTCATAACAAACCATACAAACCAAAGGAAAATTCATTCTAATATTGATAGTCTTCTACACCAAAGGAAACTTGTTCATAACGAACCAAAGAAACAACCAAAGGAAACTAATAAGTCTTCAACACCAAAGGAAACTTGTTCATAACAAACCACACAAACAACCAAAGGAAAATAAATAGTCTTCTACAATTATGATATTGATAGAATTTAAGGACAACGTCTACTCATTACGAGTACGAACACGACCTCTTTTGTTGCTTTTGTTACCACCTCGAGTACGAGGACCGTCACGACCACCATGACCACGACCCTGACCTCGACCCCGACCATGAGCATGCATATCCTCTTCATTGGTTTCAGAATTACTAGGTGATGGCTGACGTTGACTAGTACCCACACTCTACTCCTCTTCGTTCCCCTCTCTAAGTTCTCCTAATCCTTGTTTGGATCAGGCAAGTCTTTGATTTGTTGTTGTAAAACCTTTGCTTGTGCATTTGTGAGGGCCTCACCTTTTTTGACGCATTGAGTCAATGTTTGTGCCAATTGAAGGAATTTCTTTTTCTATTTTGCATATCAAAATGAAACAAACATATTAGTACAATTAAATATAGCGTCATGAAAGATATTAATCGAAATGTAAAAAAGGATCATAAAAAATAACAATTTTACTTACCGTCTTGAAATATAGCGCCTTCCAATCCATATCAAATACACTTTTCTTCTCGGCTTCACACATCTTCTTTTCTTGAGCCTTTTGGATATATACCGCCGCTTCCGGATCATTATTGATCACATGAGGATGACCAAAATGGTAATACCATTCCAAATAACCTTCTTCGGCTTCCTTTGTGCCTAGAGCAGGAATGAACTCCTTCATATGGATTTGGTATTGTGCATTATTGCGGTCGTTCCAAACATCAATACTTGGCGCTGGGCTGTAGTTGAGCACGACATTGGCACTTTTTACGGAAGAAGCATTAGCCAACAATTTGAACGATTCTTGAGTGAATTTTTCTTGCACATAACCATATTGGCGGAGAACTCGACGTGGATTGGCCATTACGTACTCATGAGGATGAAACAAAGGCCCGTTGCAGGATTCCAAACTTGAAAAAACATGATGATCAATCTCTTCTCCAAACTTATCTTTCTTTAGATTTATGTAAGGATCAAATATCACATCTTCAATGGTGAGAGCATCCATTGTCAACCTTAAAGTAGCTATCTTCTCTTCTTTGTGCTTTACTTGGGTACCAGTGAATATAAAATTTTTCCTGTAGGGCCAGTTTCATCATCTGACCAAGTCGTAGAAGGTCTCATGCTCAGAAAGTGGTCATATACCCATGCCTAACAAATTATATATAAATATAATAAATACATACATAAAACAAAAAAAATAAAAGATATGTATAACAAAAAAACAAAAGACAAATTATCTGAAAAAGACCAATATTCACAACAAGTTCAGTGGCTCCAACCCTCGAAGCTCTTCGAAAACTATCAAGTAAATAAGAAAGGGTAGCGGTGCCCCAAGCATAATTTTTGGTTTCATTGATATCTTTTAACCATTGTAGATAGTGAGCATTAACTCGATTCCCCGAGTTATCAGGAAAGAATATGGTACCAAGGGCATGCAATAGGTACGCGTTGGCTGTATGACGAGCTCTTGTTTCATCTATCACCTCCTTACGTTTTACTACAGCGTCATCTGTTCCTCCAAACATATCTTTCAGATTCTTCAACAATATCTTTTTGACAGGTATAGCTGGACCTTCTCTTGGTTCATTTGGTTTATCTCCACCAGCCCACTTAAATTGTTTCTCCATCTCAGCTGGGTCCCATCCAAGTATGTCTTTGACAAGAGCATAAAGATCTGTCCAACTCATGTTGTTGTCAGAACCTTCAGAAACATCTTTTCCTTCAATGTTTAAGTCCAAGATTTGCTTCACATCACGTTATTGTCATCTCGCCGAATGGGAGATGAAAAGTATCGGTTTCTAGCCAATATCTCTCTCTAAAGGCACTTGCAATAATAGAATCAAACTCATGCTGATGGTATAAAATTCCATGACCTAACCCTGAATCCAATGCAATATCATGAACCGCTTCACATTTTTCACCTAACGGACAATGAGCATCCTTTTGATGTTTCATTTTCTTTACCGCAATTTGATGATCCTACAAAGAATGTATAAACAACAAATTTGTTAAATTTCTAAATTATACCAAATAAACAGTATATCAAGTTGAACAAAATCATGCAAAATAAGAGAAAGTTTGAGATTATTACCATGCTTTCGCAAACCTTAGCAGCCCATGAATGTGGATAACCAAATAAGACCACAGATTTATCGGGTTCCTCACCCCAAAGTGCACCATTCTTTTTCTTAGGCAACAAATTACTGCCTTTAGGAATATGCTTGCCTTTTGGTGAAGGTTTCTTCCTCGGCTTCTTTTCCTTCACTTGAGGTTTAGGTGTAGCTTCAGGTGAAGCAACAACAACTTGTTTCCCTTTCCCTTCAACAACAAATTCTTCTTCTTCTTCATCATCAGATTCTTGTTGATTTGGTGTATCCCTAATCACAAGTGTACATTCCGATATCACCGGTAGTTCAAATTGGTCCCCTTCAATTTCTAGATCTTGGAAAACATTATCTTCCTCTTGAGGTGCTTCAGGACATGTTGAACTACTTACTTGAATCATATCCTTCTTATTTTTAGCATACTTGTGGAGACCTCTATAATATACCCCACAATGAATTTCATGGCGAGGTGTAGGAGTTTCTTTTGGCGTCAAACCATTTCCTCTCTTCTTTTTAGCCTTTACTCTATCAGGATTCCTGCAAGTTACAAGAAATTCCACTTATACAATAAGTAGTGATGGATTAGTAACACAAGCCAATCTATTTAAAAAAAATGGTCAGGCTAAATTACGTCTAGGTTATCTTAAAGAAAAACAGAATCGAACCTAGACGTAAAATAATATGGTCGGAAAATTAGGTCATCTAACCTAGACGTAAAAAAATACGGTTGGAAACTGTAGTGAGAAAACCTAGACGTAATCAAAAATTTGAAATTTCTTCAAAACATCCAGGAAAATTCACATCTGGGTTATTCCACAGATAAACAAGACGTAAGTAGCTACAGTTGGAAAATCAGTCAATCAAAATGGACGTAAACCAACATGAAAATCAATTCTACGGTTTGAATTCATCCAAACCTGGACGTAAGTTCTTCAGAAACTAAATTTACGGTTCGCGAACCTAGACGTAACACTAGCAGAAACGTATTTGAAACCCTAATTTTACTTCGATTTCATTCAATCTAACCTATTTTAAGCACAAAACGAGTAAGAACAGATGGGTTTATCGAATAATACCTTACATACACCATGGGTTGTTGTTGAGGAGTTCGAAATTCCGAAGAATCAGTTGCTTCAATCGGTGGATGTTGAGGATGAAGTTGTTGGTCAGGGGGTTGATTGAGATGTTGATTACCATCACTGCAATCAGTTTGCTTCTTCCTCATCTTTCATAGAGATTTCAATCCTACAAGGTTCAATTTTTCGGATCGTCGATTAATCGAAAACGATGAAATAAGTTGAAATGAAAATCAAAATTTACTGTGAAGAAGAAGAGTAGGAGTCAAAATGGTTGAAAGTGTGAAGATTACGTTTTTATTCTGTTTTTGTTTTAATTTTAATTGAAGGGTAATTTGGAAAATTGCTAATGAATCAAAAGTATCCCATAACCAGATTTTTGGTCACTAAATATCCAAGTGAAGCCCCTCTATTGGAAGGTGACGCCCCAATAATAGCCTTTTAGTTTTAAGGGTAATCCAGGAGCGGCTAACTATTTGGCGCTTTGACCAAGTTGACTAGCTGGAGCGCCCAATGATTTGGCGCTCTATCAGAAGAGCCCAATGGTTAGACGTCGGGGCCCCGATGGTTAGTCGATTTTAAAGGGAATGTTGAACTACCGTAGGGGATGGGATTAAGAGTGACGTGGCACCAGCTTGAATCTTGGATCATGAACGACCACCCAGCCTAAGCTAACCTCTATAAGCTAGATATCTAGCAGCTAGATTGGCCGTCCACGTCAGCTAGGGAAACCTCCTAAGTCCTACGGTATTTCTATTCTAGCAACGAAACGCTGAATAAAACAGCACTGAACGCTGAACCAAATAGCGACACATGATTTTATACTAATCATTACCATTTCTCTCTCCACCTTTTCCTCTCTCTCTCTCCCTCCTTTTCCTCTCTCTCTCCACCTTTTCCCTCTCTCTCTCTCCCTGTTTTTTCTCTCTCTCTCTCCACCTTTTCCCTCTCAAATACGTCCCACTTTCTTTCTCTACCAAAAACATTTATCTAACGCTGAATGGTTCAACGTTTATGTCCCTTTTTCAACGCTGAATGATTCAGTGTTTCAATCTCGCTGCTAGTTGAACTGTGAGCAGTTGCTAGGAGAGAAAAGTATCCAGAAGTAGTGTTAACTTTTTTTCCACACATTTTTCTTGATTTGCAACACTTTTTGACCAATCTAGCAGTTCAATCTAGCCCATAGGGGTTAGCCTAACATGAGATTGAGTTTGGGATTGAGATTGGGTAAAGTGGGTCCCGTTCATTCTTTATTTTTTTTAAATAAACAGGGTGATAGTCCCGAAAGTTATATGACACAAACCAAATACACACGACTAACTGCATCGATAAACGATTTTCATACAAAACCAAGGGGCGAATCTTAGATAACATAAACTCAGGTAATAGGATCTCCAGCGATGCAATATCTAGTAACCGATAATAGTAACGCCCGCTTATACACGGTTGAGATTGAACCATTGGAGCATAATTCACTACCCAGTAACATTTTTTAATTTAATCTGAAGAACATCCTCTTCCATAGAAGAACTGCTGAAAGACCAAAAACGATTATAATCTTCAGTTGGTAAATAATGAACTCCACGGTAAAGACGTTGTTAGAGCATGGATCGGTTGAACCCACCAAGCGTTAGTATGTCAAGTTTGGTTGTCATATTTTAGTGAATCAAAACTCATGTTAAGAGTCGCTTGATTATGTACTAGAGTTAAACTTCGTATAGGTTAGCTTGAAAGTATTAGGATATGAGACATTACAAGTATTGCGAAGACTTGAAGATGTGAAGAAGCAAGGAGATACAACGACAATAATCATCCTTCCAATTGAGGTTAGTGATATTTGACTTGAACTGTTTCATTCCCTAACGTATCTTTCAAGTCGTGCATATTGAAAACATAACTGCGAAGCATATTTGAACTCTAGATAGACATAGTATTAAGGAATACAATACGAGGTTTATTGATTAACCATTAAACTTTGTAGATAAGACATCGCCATAATCATTTGAATGCTATTGTGATTATGTATTGGTATGAGGTGAGGATTTCATCATATGGAATAATGTTTACATGTGTTCTAAGGAAATAAGTTCATAAACTTGTTTTGTGAACCGAAAAGGAAATTGCCAGCTGTTATTGGTTTTGTTATTCATTGCATGTCTTATGAACAACCAATATGTGTGATAAAGTAGAACCTCTCACAACTTGTTGTGTTTTTGGTAGAACTATTCACAAAGACCAGACTTTTGTATTGGTATAACTTTTATTAGTAAAACCAATCTTAAGTAATCACATTGGTATGATCGGATTGTAGTTGCAGGAAATCCTACACTACACCCTTCATATGATTTCATTGTTCATCATCTCATTTTTAGGTTTACACTCTCAATTTTATTGATTAAATTTTGAATGTTCTTACAAGAAAGATAAAGAAGTCAAGAATGATCTCTGCTCTGAACTTTCTCTCTCCTATTTACTTGTTTCTTACTCAAAAAAGATCTCTCTCTCTCCTTTACAACTCGAAAGACTATTTATAAGGAAATACATAGTGGATGACAGCTAATCTGTCCTTTATTTTCGGATATGGTTTGCGACATTCTCGCAACCTTACAAATGTTAATTTCGCAAGCTCTCTAATTTTGGCAGGACTATCACATCTTTCTCATGATCCTTGCTGACGTCGTTTATGAAATTGTTCTGTGACGCTATTGTGGTGTACCATTGATAACTTCGCTTAGACATAATTGTTGCGAGATTCTGATCCTACATCTTGACTCTTCTCATATCTTCTCTACCAAGTAGAGAATGATGTGAGAAATGCCGCAGCTGTTCTCTTCTTTATATTCTGCATTTATCACACGTATTCTTTCTTCCGTTTATTTCTCGACACGTCTTTTGTAACCGTTGCCTTTTAACCGCTTATATCTTTCCGTATTAATCGTGTTGATTTTCTCGAGGAGAAATTCCCTCTATATGTATTCCTTCTCACTCTCTTTTTTCTTCTTTTTATTTTCTCTGCAACTTCATCGTTCTCCTGCAAATTCCATTATTGCAACTTTTCTTCTTTCTTCTTCAACCTTCTTAAGTTCTTCTTCATCTTCATGCTAGATATTCATAGTTCGTAATTTTCTTCGAGACAATCTCCCTACTATTATTTTTCATGGATTCATCAAGGTTAGTCTTCTCTTTTCTTCTTTATGAGTTTTGCTGAATTGATATATTTGAAATTGATCTTTTTTATTGCCTTATTTGATGTTGTCTATGTGATTCCCATACTCTTGTTATTTCAGCAAAAGCGGCTCCAACACTAAATTTAAGTTTAGAACCCTAACAATCCCAAATCACAGCATAAGGTTGTCGCACATAAAAGAAAGTCTGTGAATGAGAAGGTAGTAAGAAACACTATCTTTTTCTAATAACAATATTGTTTCCTCTGTTTCGTATCTGGATTGTAATTCGCAGGGTGATAAAGATCTTCATAAACCTCACAAGAAATCTCACAACCTTAAAACTGTTCCAACTTCTGTTCCCTTCCACCTACTCATCTCTTCCAAATCTCATGCGACATCTTCGCAAGATAAACCTTTATCTCCAATTCGCAAAAATGCTGCCTCTGATTTCATTTCTTCCAAATCTCCTGCGACATCTTCGCAAGATAAACCTTTATCTCCAATTCGCGAAAATGCTGCCTCTGATTTCATTTCTTCAGTTGACCTTTCTATGATTGAAATTCCCCTTGTGGATCCTTCTGCGAATGAAATCTCTTCTCTTCCCATTGAGAATGTTTCTCAACCTTATGTCTCTACCAGTTATCTACCCAAGTCTCTTCCTCTGTCGAAAGAGACCGTGGAAGGGATAGATATTGCTTTCAAAGTTTTATCTGAAATTCTGGATGACGACAAGAAGTATTCTACTGATCCCTTCAAGTATAATGTTTGCGAGATTCTGAGCAAGCATTTGGGTTCTGGCAGAGCTGCTTCGCAGACAGCTTTAGAAAAAGAATGTAATGCTCTTCGTCTTGAAAATCAGAAGCTTCAGAATGTTTTGCTGGATCGCGACAATCTTCGCAAGAAGAATGATGAATTAAGAGGTATGATTTCCTTATCTATGTCTTTAATTTGCCTTTTCGATGGTTTTATCCTTCCCATGTTTAATTATTCTTTAAATCCCTCCTTCGCATGTTAAGCATTAAATCAGAAACGAATAATGAAGAGATATCAATTTGAATCAGCTGTTGAAGAAGCCCGTGTTGATAAAGAAATCTTGATGGATCAATATAACCAATTAGATAACCTCTATTCATATTCTCTTGATCAGATAAATAATCTTACCAATGAAAATACCCAATTAGTTCAAAGACATGATCTATTAAGTAATGAAGTATCTCGTCTTTCTTATTCTTTAACTAAAGCTAATTTAGGGATGGAAACTTTATCAGATGAAAATAAAACCTTATCTCAAGAGAAGCGAACTTATTTAAACAAGATGGTGATATCTTCGCAACAACTTAGTATTCTCCAAAAAGTATGTGCTGACCAAGAGAAATCTCTTCGCTCTTTGAGAAATGAACTTAAAGAAGTAACATAATCATCTATCGCTGAAAGAGATACACTCATTCAAGGTATAATAGCTTTAAGTGTGAAGGCAAACCAGCTTAAAGAACGATATTCCAAATTAGAAGAATCTTATTCTTCTCTTGCGAAGAAGAATGCCTTTCTTATTTCTAAAGAGAAAAATCTTCAGTCTCGACTTAAAGGTTTAGTTGGAGATAAATTTGATGACGCAATGGACCATTGGGAGAATAGTTGTCTATCCTTGATTCAACACCTTATTTCGCAAAAGGAAGGTAGTCATAATAGTTTGACTGCCTTAATTATCTTTTCTTTGTCATATCTCTCTGAATTCCTTATCTTAATAAGATTTTGTATTCTATTTTTCGCAGAGTCTGAGAAGAATCTTCATTCTTCTATTTCTGATCTGGAGGCTAAATATGCTAAAATTCGCAAAGAGAATGCATTGCTCGTCTCTACCCTTACTGGTTCTCGCGACCGAGCAGAAAGAAGACTTGATTATCTTGCTAAATTTAAGGATATTCAAGATTAGGAATCATCAAAGAGCACTTCTTTGCCAAGTTCATCTCCGGGATGAAGTCCTTGTAAATGACATTTTATTGTCCAACTCTCTCCCTCCTACATCAATTGATCCTTTAGAAGTAGATGATGATGAAGTTCCTCGTCCTGCTGATAGTGATTATGATTACGAAAGCGGTGCAGAGGATAATTTCCTGGAAGATGAAGAAGAGGTTCCTTCTAAAGAAGTATCTGCTGGTGTTAATCAGAATGAGAAAGAAATTTCTCCTGAAGAAGTAATTGCTGGCGATAATCAAGATGGTAGTCATGGCGAATATCAAAGCCGAAATGAAGGAGAAGCTTGCGAGAATGTTGGCGAAGAATTTCTGTCATCTCCTGCTACTGACATTAATATTGAAGCTTGAGCTTCTTATCTAGCTTTGTTTTCTTGAAATGTCTTATTTTTATCACTTTTGAGAGTTACATTTTTCAATCGACTTTGGAGTCAACTTTTCCTTTTAATATTTTGTTGATAAGAAAGATAACGCTTCTTGTGTATCGATTCCCATACTTTCCTCTCATTATCTTTCTAGCAAAAAATAATCTGTTATGAATGCTTATAATTAATTTGTTTTATCATATGGTCTTATTTTGCCGTCCTAATTAAAGGTCTTATTATGCCATCTCTTGTTATTGTGACAAAATCGCAGGACGTCTTTGCACTTTCATTCAAAAACCCATTGATCTTGTCTTAAATTTTTCTTTTGTATTATGGCCTCTTCAGGAATGTTGCGAAAATAAATCCCCATGACATTGTCGTCTTGCGACGAAATCGCAGGACGTCTTCGCACTTTCATGCGAAAACCCATTGATCTCGTCTTATCCTTTTCTTTTGTATTATTTCCTCTTCAGGATTGTTGCACAAATATGACAAGACTTAATATCCTTGCAAATAAAAAGCCTCATGACATTTGCGTCTTAAGACACTTATCAGCTCCCTAATGGAGGGTGCCGCCCTTATCTCCCCCTGGTTGCCCCTTCAAGGAGGCGT
The DNA here is from genome assembly GCF_003573695.1 of Papaver somniferum. NCBI lineage: Eukaryota > Viridiplantae > Streptophyta > Magnoliopsida > Ranunculales > Papaveraceae > Papaver > Papaver somniferum. Next base: position 130,020,400 of record NC_039359.1, read on the forward strand.
ACTTCTACCATATAAGGTTAGCTCCTCCCATCCAGTCTTAACAACAACCAGTTGTTTTCGCATCCTCTTACCCCTTTTTCCTATAGGGATTATGGTTACGAGACTGCACCCTAAGTGGGGTTTTCTTCAGGCCGAGTGCAGTATGAGCCAAGACTTGTCAAGAATGGCAAGGACGCTTCAAACCCCCGACACTTGACTCAACCGTGTACCTCGGCGCCTTGATCAGATTCTGCACTCCTTGGGAGAGTCCTTATTACCTTAGTCGCCCAACCTAAGTCATATGCTTAAGTTGAGAATCCAAGGTGCCTCTCCCGGATGGGCTTTATTGACCCCAAATCTCCATGACTCAGGTTCCGGTGGCGGTGTAGCCTTTCCCTGAGCCATGTAACAGGTACCCCCTAATATGACGTACTTTAGGGTTTACGCATCCCCAATATTGATTTTTTCTTTTTTTCTTGCGAAATTTTATTCGCGAACTAGGGTGTACGCCATAAAGGTTCGCCCCTTTCTTTATGTCATGTTCGTGATTATCTCTGCGACAATTTCGCACATCATGATCTTTTTTGATATGAGTAATTCTGCAATTATTCTTTCAGAATTCATAACTTCTCAAAGCTTCTTATGATAATATCTTTTAAATACAACCTGTTCCATGGTCTGTCTAATCTATGACCAACATCTCTTCCTTCTGGATCCATTAATCTATAAGCTCATGTTCCAACTATCTCCTTAATGATGTAAGGTCCATCCCATTTTTTCGCTAATTTTCCACCATTTTCTCGCTGATATATTGGTGTTTCTCGCAGAACTAAATCTCCTGGTTGAAATTCGCGTATTTTGACACGTTTATTATATTCTCGAGCTAATCTTCGCTGATAATTCTCCATATGTTGTAAAGCTTTTTCTCTTCTTTCTTCTAATTCATCAAGTTTGTTTAAATTAAGCCCGCACTAAGATTTTTCTCCCAAGCTTCTCTTTTTGTTGTCGGAATAACAACTTCTGTTGGTAACACCGCTTCAACTCCGTATGTTACTAAACAAAAAGGTGACATTCCATAGCTTCTCTTCTAGTTGTATTATAAGCCCATACTGCATTATGTACTTGTTCGCACCATGATCTGTGATGTCCTTCCAATTTCTTCTTTAATATATCTGCAATTGTTTTATTTGTTGCTTCTACTTGCCCATTAGCTTGTGGATACAAAGGAGTGGACTTTCCACATTTTATCTTGAATGCATTAAGTAACATTTCTATAATCTTCCCCTCAAACTGTTTCTCATTATCAGATACCAACTGTGCAGGAATTCCAAATCTGCAAATGATATTTTCGAATATGAATGTAAAGATATCTTTGTCGCGAATATGTTGTACTACCTTCACTTCTGTCCATTTTGTGAAATAATCTGTTGCGACTATTAAGTATCTTCTTTGTCCAGTTCCTAGTAAAAATGGCCCCACAATGTCTAAGCCCCATTTTCCAAAGGGCCACACACTGGTTGAAGATGACAATGGTGCTCCTGGTGCATGTATTTTCTTTCCATGCCACTGATAATATTCGCAACGTCTTGATATTTGGTTTGCATCTTCATGCATGTATGGCCAATAATAACCTTGCATTTTTGCTATATGTGCCAAAGATCTTCCTCCACTATGATTGCCAGCATCTCCACTATGTAACATTTTCAGCACCTTTTCTCCTTCCTCTCGTGTCAAACATCTGAGTGATGGTCCATTAAAGGATTTTCGGTATATCAACCCATCTCTTAATTCATAATTCGTTGCTCGGCTTTTTAACTTGTGTGTTTCCAATCTATTTCTTGGATTTTCTCCTTTTGCCAGATATGCATGAAGTTCCATTCTCCAGTCTGCGACATTGTTTATTTTTTCTTCTTTTTCATTATCTATTATCATCACATCCACATCTTCCTCTTCTTTATTTATTGATGATGACAGAAGTGTTTGTATTTTTATGCATCTCGCAGTTGGATCTGTCATCATGCTTGAGATGAAAGCAAAAGCGTCTGCGAGTCTATTATCCTTTCTTGAAATGTGCCTCCATTTTATCTTTGGGATTTTCGCTGATAATTCTTCAAACAGCTTCTTGTATTTCTTCAAGGATGGTTCATTTGTAGTATACTCTCCTTTTATTTGGCGAATAACTACGAATCACTAGTGATCCTGGCATTTTCTAGTTTCATTTCTATTGCGAATTTTAAGGCATGTATCACAGCTTCATATTCTGTTTCATTATTAATGGATGCAAATTCCAATCTGAATGAAAAAGCCATCTTTATTCCTTCTGGAAAAAAATAAAACAATTCCAACTCCATTTCCTTCTACATTTGATGATCCATCTACCAATATTTCCTATCTATTTGGTTATGTTAATAAATCTTTTGGATCTCCATGTTCTTCTTCTACATCCATCATTTCTTTTACTGCTTCATCTTCTTCTAAAGGAAATTCTGCCAAGAAATACGCAACAACTTGTGATTTTGGTGAAGACAAAATTTCATATTTAATATCAAAGTGGCCTACTTGTACATTCCATCTCTCCACCCTTCTTGAGTATATCGAAGAAATATTTGCATTTGTATGATGATCGCGAAATGAATCTCCCCAGTGAAGCTAGAAGCCCATTCAACTTCTGTACATCTTTTATTGTTGCTGGTGTTGGCATGTCACGAACTGCTTGCACTTTTTCTGGATCAACCTGTATTCCTTCCTTTGATACAATGTAGCCTAAAAATTTCCCGATGCAACTCCAATAGTACACTTCTCAGGATTCAATTTAATGTTATACTGCCGCATTTGTTCAAAAATCTCCCTAAAGTCTTGCACATGATCTTTAGATTCTTTACTCTTTACTAACATGTCGTCCACGTACACTTCTAATGTTTTATGTATCCATTTTGCGAACACCTTCTCTACCATTCTTTGATATGTCCCTCCCGCATTTCGCAAACCAAATGGCATTTTCATGTAACAATATAAACCTCTAGGGGCAAAGAAAGCAGTATGTTCTTGATCTTCTTCAGCGAGAGAGATTTGGTTATACCCTTTGTACCCATCTAAAGATGATACCCTATCATTTCCCGCTGCGGATTCCACCATTTGAGGAATATCTGGTAACGGAAAACTATCTTTGGGGCAAGCTTTGTTTAAATCAGTGAAATCTATGCAAATCCTGATTCCGTTGTTTTTCTTTGGGACAATTACCATATTCGCTATCCATTCTGGGTATTTAGCTTCTCTTATAATTCCTGCCTCAAGCATTTTCTGTAATTCTTCTTCTATTTGGGAATGGTAAGTTGTTGCAATTTTTCTTGTTCTTTGTTTAAATGGTCTCACATTTTTGTTAATCTCCAATTTGTGGCATGTAATTGATGGATCTATTCCTGGTATTTCATCCATGTTTCCTGCGAAAATATCTTTATATTCTCGCAACAAGTTAACAGTTCTTTCTTCTTCTTCTATATCCATTTTGGTTCCAATTCTCAACATTAGAGGCTCCTCTACGGTCCCAACATTTACTTCTTTTGTTGGTTTTGCGGCAGTGTAACTGGGTTTAAGTTCTCCCATTGGTGTTGGTTCTTTTATTGCTTTTATGGGTCTTTCCCCTTCTTCCGAAATTTCGCTGGGTATTCCTTTGCCTTCTTTTGCCCTTATCATATATACTCTAAATTCTTCTTCCTTCTTTGCTTCTTTTGCCAATTTTCTGCGAAATTGTTTCTTTTTTGCTTGTTCTTCATAATGTTTTACTTCAATTTGATGACATAATTTCGCATTGTCAACATCTCCTCTGATTTCACCTATTCCATTTGGAGTGGGGAATTTAATACATTGATGCAACGTTGATACCACAGCTTTTATCGCATGTATCCATGATCTTCCTAATAACATATTATATGGCGATTCCATATCCACCACGCACAATGTTACATGTGTTTCGATTTCTCCAAGTGGAATTCGTACCACTATTTCTCCTTTAGGTTTTGTTGTGGATTTTCCAAAGCCGTGAACAAAATATGTTGAACTGGACATTTCTTCGTCTTTAAATCCCATTCCCCGGAATGCATGATAAAATATTATACCAACTGAACTTCCTGTATCGATTAAAGTTCTGTTCAACATCCATTCTCCTGTGGATTTTATTGTTGTCTCTTTCTCTTTTCGTGTAATAGGCATTGTGATGACCAACGAAGATGTATGGTTCAAATTTTCTTTTGGTATTTCTTCCGCCACGAATGCAATTTTTTGCTTTTCCCAATCTTTCAATGGTGATGTTTTTTCTACCGCCATAACTTTCTTTCCTTCAAAATTTCGTTTATGTATTCTTCCTTTTATGTTTTCATGGAATTCATTAATCAAGCTTTTTGTTATCATATTACACTCCAATCTTTTGTCATTTTCATTAATTCTACTCATCTTTCTTCTAACTGATTCACTGATTTATTTAATCACTTTCTTGATTTGAATATTCTCAATCAAAAATATTCAACTTTCGATCTTCAATTCCCTGTTTCTAGCGCCATTATGTAGTTGCAGGAAATCCTACACTACACCCTTCATATGATTTCATTGTTGATCAACTCATTTTTAGGTTTACACTCTAAATTTTATTGATTAAATTTTGAATGTTCTTACAAGAAAGATAAAGAAGTCAAGAATGATCTCTGCTCTGAACTTTCTCTCTCATATTTACTTGTTTCTTACTCAAAAAAGATCTCTCTCTCCTTTACAACTCGAATGACTATTTATAAGGAAATACATAGTGGATGACAGCTAATCTGTCCATTATTTTCGGATATGGTTTGCGACATTCTCACAACCTTACAAATGTTAATTTCGCAAGCTCTCTAATTTTGGCAAGACTATCACATCTTTCTCATGATACTTGCTGACGTCGTTTCTGAAATTGTTCTGTGACGATATTGTGTTGTACCATTGATAATTTCGCTGAGACATAATTATTGCGAGATTCTAATCCTGCACGGATTATGTCTGCCTTGGGGAAAGGGAACCGATCCTTGTAAGGGAAAGGGAACCGATCCTTGTAAAGGGTGCAGTACATCAAGGGGAACCGATCCTTGTATGGGGTGCAGCAAGGTTTACAACAGAAAGGGGAACCGATCCTGTGAACATGTGTAACACATATAAGTTAGATACCATATATATGTGGGGAACCGATCTTAGTACCTAGTCAACCGAATCTTTTGGGAAGCTAGTGTGACTATGCGTAGTACTGACATGGAGGTAGAACCGAAACTTGTTTTGGTAGAACCGTAAACCCATGATTTTGATTGAATGTTGGTTTGATCAATCACATAGTTCTTGAAAGTCAGATGAACCAATTCTAAACTTGTTTGGAAGTGTGGCAAATCGGTTTCAAGGTTGTAAGTGTGAAAGAGAACTTACAAAGTGAAGATCTCGACAAACTTTGAACACGTGCTGAGAATGTTTATTTCTATAATTGTTCAAAGATATTCCTTAACGGCTAAGGGAAGATAATCCCAGGATCGAAACACAAATAAGTTAAGAATCTTTTAATTAAGGTTATTAATTTCATTTGTATGGAAATTATAGAATTAGTAATGTGCATTTACTAATTATATTTTCCAAAATATTTCGATTGTTATTTTTGGACAGAGCATTTCCAGGAATTATGAAAACCGAATATGTGCATTTATGAATATCTTGAGAATATTTTCGGTTTTGGAAATTCCTTGGTGTCCAAACTTCCTTGTCTATAAATACACGAAGTTTGCCTTTCTAGCAAATTAATCCTTCGTAACAACAGGCTTCCTCTTTTGTATTTGTTACTGGTGTAGCCGCCTATCGTAGAGGAGAGTAATCAAATTAGGTGAAATCTTTTACGGCTGCTCATTTTAAAGTCTTCTTTGGGATTGAGAATCTCTAGCGCGACCCGTTGGTGGGAAACTAGATAATTACGGTTTATCTTTGTTTTCGATTGATTTGATTGACTAATGGTGGTTGAAATCTGATTGCACCTAGTTTGTTTACAGGGATCACTCAAACTAGTTCAGAGTTTCGACAGGGATCTTTAGACTATTGTTAGTTCTGAAGACGATCTTGTGATAATCCATTGTTTAAAGACTCCGTTCTGTGCGTGATTGATCACAAGAGATTCAAGTGATTGTGTGCAGGTTTTTATTAAAGATTTAAGAAGATTTGAAGACAAATAAGATATTGAAGATCTGACTTGGGTTTTATAATCTTTGGTGTGCACAATACTTGTTTTGGTCAAAGAGGATCCAATTAATAATCGGTTTATCCTTGTGGTAGATTGGATTGATTAATTGAGTAGATCGGCATCAACACTATTCCTCGGATTAAAGGTGTTGTTGGCTTAATCTTAAACGATTACCTTAGGTTGATTGAACATAAGATAGATCTAGACCCGACGAAGGAGTTTATGTTAAGATAAACGGAAGAGCCTTTGTACGACTCATATCACTTGGTTGAATAGAGTTGATACCAAACAGATTTCTTGTTCCTTTACTGTTTGGAATACGAACCAAAGGGATTGTTCCAAGTACGTGACTTATTCATAGGTCGGAGGCGTGGGAATACAGACAGAACTAAGTGAACTATAGGGTTAGTTACTTGGTCTCAACTATACGAAGTTAGGTGTAATTTTGTGTAGCGGCTTAATCTTGAGAGTATTCAATTCTGGACTAGGTCCCAGGGTTTTTATGCATTTGCGGTTTCCTCGTTAACAAAATCTTGTTGTGTCGTTTACTTTTATTTTCCGCATTATAATTGTTTTATTATAATTAAAGTAAATTACACAAACGTTAATTCCTATTTACTTCATAAGCAATCCTATTGTGTTTGGTTAAGTCCGAACCTTTGGATCAAGTAAACATACTTCGTTGTTGTATTGTCTCGATCTCGTATCCATAGACAATCACACGAAGTGTGAACCGATTAGTTGTATTGTCTCGACTCAGTCCATAGACAATCACTTTCGGAGAAAGGACTTATAGGTAGAAAAAGTTTTAACTTGAGGTATATTTGGGTACCCTCGCCTTTTCAGACGTTGGAGCTCCTTCACCTACCGGAGATAATCATCACCGATCTTGAAGCAAACATTCATCATACCGAGACCCAAAACTAAGAACACCATTACATAGGCCATCACATAACTCAAATATGAAAAACCCAAAACTAGAGCGATCAGATCATATAGATCTAAAACATTACCCACTAAAATCCAATCAAAATCATCATCTAAGAAAAACCCCAAACTGCAAAGCTTAGGTAGAGCGGTTGCTAATGCCGAAGGTAAGACTATGGTTATTTATTTTTGTTTTTCAAGGATTAGTCATATACATGAAGGTAACTGCTGGTTTCTTTTCTACAAAAAACCCCAACCCATCCCTGCACTTTCAGCCATGGAATCAAAAACATAGTCCAACAAACAAGATCCATGACTCAAAATCATTTGACCCTTTAACCAGAATCAAGATCAAGAAATACCACCCAAAACTGAAATACAAATACAAAAATCCTACAAAACAGAATCTAAGGGTTACCACAAATTTCATCTAAAACTGAAATTAAAATAGAAATTAAAGGGAAACAAATGCTAGAAATCAAGGATACGATATCCCAGAGAGCACCAGAGAAACATGGATGCTCAGATCTGCTCCAAGTGAGCCGATCTAAGCAGGAGGATGATGAACAAGAAAAGGTTTTCGTTTGAGAGAAATTGGAGAGATAGTATGAACTCGGCCAAGACATTAAATATGGAGGATCTCATTCCCTCTCTCACACGGTAAGTGTCATGGGAAAGTCATTTTCGCCTTTAAAATGTCTGCCACCCCAAATTCCTATTATTTATAAAAGGAGTACCAAAAGTTGCGGATACCAATATGTATAAACGAAGGAATCATGGTTACTGAATTTATAGCTTGGTATTATCCCCGTTAATATATTTTATTTTATTTTTGATATTCAGAAGAAAAACAACCAAAAAAAATGAAAACAAATGGAAAAAAAAAACAACTAAAGATAGCTAGCTGAAAGAAGAATGAAGGTGGTGTTGGAGAAGTCCATCACAGTTTTATATCTTGGTGTGTTGCGTACTTTGCGAGATTATGTGCGGAAGATTTAACACCCCTTTCAGTGAAACAAAAATTGATTGCACTCATATCTTGTGCACTTGCTGGTAGTCCCCCTCTATTATGATGTTATCATATTACATCCTCTTAGCTAGTTTTAAAGCTAGAAAAACACCATTTACTTCAGCCACTAGAGGGTCATTTTGGTTGATAATTGTCGATCTGCAGCTTGGAATTCAGCGTCAGCATTCATAGCCACACCGACACACGCAGACTTATGGTCCTTAACTGCACCATCAAAGTTGAGCTTTATACTACCAGATGGAGGTGGTAACAATTAAATATCATGACCATTATTTCAGGAGGTAATATAACGCTCCTTTGAACTTGTTCTTCTGAATAGAAATACTCATTGAGTAACCTAGTTGATTGATAAGGATAGTCTGTATAGGTACAATTTTACTCTCAAAGACCTTTAGGTTCCTCGATTTCCAAATTCCCACTTAGCTCCCTAGCAAAACATCTCAAATATGTCTTGCATACCAAGCCAATCATCTATCAAGTCCTGGATAAATCTGTTCGCAATCTGTTCAGTTCTTATTCCCAAAGATGAAGCAAACAAGATTGCTCTTGTTCACTGACAATGAAGGAGGTGGTGCTCCAATGACTCGTCTTGGTCCACACAGAAACAACAATTTGGGTAGACACGTAGAATGAATATGTTGATAGATTTTCTACAACCAACCTTATTGTGTAAAATGCGCCAGATAAAAAATTGTACTCTTGAAGCTATGTATTTTACTTTCTATAGTCTTTTCCAAGGGAATGCATCATGATTAGTACTAAAACATTGCCCAACTCATCCATACGCAGTTTCTGAAAATACTTTGGTATAAAAACACCAGTAGGAGTTGGCTTCCATACAAGTCTATCTCTGTCAGCATTACATATAATATGGATGGCTAAAATAACATTAATGGTGTTAATTAGCACAAAACAAAGATGATATTTATTCAGTATTCTAGTTCACGACACCACTTCCTCTAATTCTCATTAATTCATTCGCCGTATGAATATTGTACTGGTCCACGTTATCGAGTTCAAATCAAAAATATATATTTATAGTTGGGATCCAAGAATCTCTCCAAATGTTTATGTTCCATCCCCACTACACACAGATAGCCTTTTTAAAGCTCTTTCTTATAGATAAGATTGTTTGATGACGTCACACCAACTAAGAGTTGTTGCAACTCAGTTGAAGACTTTGAACCAATCTGTCTCTCACAGATTAATCCTATATATGATTTTTACAATCAAATAGTTTGATCAAAGGTGATGGAAATCGATATCAATAGACGAAGTCTAGCTAACCTCAAAATCCGGGATTATGTAACACGAAGTGAAGCCTAGATTATTATTCACCCCACAAGTATAAAACTTGTGGAATCAACAAAGTTTGAGACGAATAGAACTTTGATGATTTCTATACATCTTGATCGATGGAGAAAGCTCAACAAACAATCAAGATCAGGATATCCGAGTTATCAAGGAAAGATAACTAGACCTGGCTTCACGAATCCCTATGAAGACTTTGTAGTCGCTAAACCCGAAAAGGGTTAGGAAGAGGACGAATCTAGATACAACTAGGACACACCAAAAAGTAGTGTCGAGATTCAAAGATATCAGTTGCTTGAAGTTCCCCTTTTACAGACATTCAAAGCATATGTTGTTTTAGGTTTAAGCTAAGATAACTTTGGAACCAAGCAATCAATATCCACCGTTGATGAATCTTTGAATCTGATTTACATAAGCAAGATATACACTCTGGTTAGGTGAAACCGTAACTGAACCGTGTACAAAGACTGTGTTCAACATAGTTAGCCGGAACTAGCCGATTTGAACTTAAAAGCTTAATACTCATATTCATGAACACTTAAGACATTAATCTTGAGTCACAATCATGTGATCAAATAAGTCTAGTGTTTTTAGAGAATTAATCAAATGCAAATTATCTCGTAGAAATAATTTAATCACGCTTGAATATGATCGACATGGTTAGTAAATGCACAAAGTACAAATACATAGTCGTTCGTGACTCAAGTCAGTCAGAGTATGTGTATCGGTTTGTAAACATTTAACCAAACCAAGTTCCGAAGTCGACCGAACTTTTAAAGTATGCATATCGATTTGGAAACCTTAAGACTACGACCGGTTCTGGAGTCCACAAAACTATTTTGGTTTGCGTACCTGTTTGGGTACTTAGTTCAGCAACACAAAACTATTTTGGTTTGCGTACCAGTTTGTAAACTAACCAGGTTCCATAACCACATTTCTTAAATGGTTGCTTACGAGTATGCATACCGATCCGGTTCACGAGTTGAACATATTTTCACATGATATACATAAGAATATGCGTAACACAAATCTGCAAGTCGATATATAGCTACTCCGCGATGTGTACAAATACATGTAATACGGGTTCAGATTTATAATAATTTTCCCAGTGTGTAAGACTATTAACACTGTCTGTTATCTGAATCTATAGTAGTTCTATATTTTTCTCTAAATCGATTCAAAATATTCCTGAATAGCAATGAGACATATCAATGTTCCAGGCTATTTTCGAATGATAAAACTTGAATCATGATTTTGAATACGAACAATAAATTGTCCTTAACCGAAATTCATCATGTATGAACAAATGTTCATTAAGCTTAGTCATTATATTTCGAGAACTAATTATCAAGATAAACTTGACTCGAACTTCTTGTCTATGCAAAGTTGTGCGACATCGTCTTAGTGATATAAAAGTCAATATAACTTGAGAAATATGTGGTTCAGTCTTCACTTACCTTTTGTTGATGAAATTCTCCAAAAGCTTCGGTTGATCTTCGCCTACAAACGGTAGAACACAATGATGACTGTCGTTGTTGATGGTGGTTTTTAGCTCGGGGCTAAATTTGTAAAAGTTTATCTACCTGACCAGGCATCAGATGTAGTAGACATTGATATGCCTATATTTCGCAGGGAATTTGGAGAATAATCAAAATCTGATGAGTGCCTATGTCTCTCTTCATATTATATTGAAACTCAAGCTCCTAGATGAATTGTTCACTAGTATAGAGCCTAATGAGTGTATAAGCTCCTAACTGCATTAGTCACTAATCCGGAGCCTGCCGAGTAATTTTCCTATGATATGTTCCCCGGCTGAACCTTTGATATGGATATGGCATGACAATTTATGTTCACTCGCGGCAGAGTAGCACGAATTTCCAAGTATCAAGGTTAAGGTCCTTGCATAAAAGTACTCAATCGAAAAACATACTGCTCTCTGGAAATAAACTTAAAGAACTCTGTGTCAACACATAAAATTCAATCAATTTTGTGATAACCCACAACATTCAGATATTACCCTGACTAATTTGCAAAAATTAGGGTTTTGCGCCCTGCGCAGTATAATAGACCTTGCCTGTCGAAATTAAGCCTAGGCGAACTAGGAAATTAATCCGCCATGGATTAATAGGTGCAAAATCTTACCCACAATCAGAAACACAAGGAATAAAAGGAGCCGCGGAATAGGAGCAGCAACAAAGGGAGGTGTGGCCATGCCATAGGCCAGCCGATGCCACTTGTAAGTGGCCACACCCCATGATGCTCGACCGACCCTTATTTCCCGTCGACCAATCAGGTCGCCTTAAACCCGCCACACGCACATGAGTTGTGGCTGGGCCCATACTTTCTGGCCCTATTTCCCATCGACCAATCAAGTAGCTTTAAATCTGCCACACGCGCACTAGAAGTGTGGCCACGCCCATGCTTGGCCGACCCCTCTTTTTAATCGACCAATGAGGTTGCTCTAAACCTGCCACAGTATTAAAAGAGGCAAAATTGCGCCAGATGGTCACAATGCCAAATTGGCTTTCCAAAAGCAGCACCAACATGCTAATTGGCATGCCAAACATGCCAAACGTGCCATTCCGCTCTGGCATGCTAGTGACATGCCGAACATGCCAAACGTGCCACTATGCCGCAGTAGCATACCGAACATGCCAAACATGCCAAACGTGCAACTTTGCCGCAGTAGCATGTCGAACTTGCCAACATGCCGTAAATAGCGCGCCAACGTGCTAACTCACTTCTTGTTCGTGGCCAAACGCCATAACATATTCCAATTAGTGTATTCCAAACACGGCTCTGCTTAGTGGCATTAGTCGAAACCCTAATTTTCAGTCGTGTCCCAATTACGCCACTTTGGCCCTACAACATGCCACGAGCCATGTGGGACCCGACAAACCCTAAAAATGGCGCCATTCTATAATCACCCGTGGCCATCCTCGCGCCTGTGGTTATTCCCACATTATGACCTGACATAATTCCTTTACTGTGGCCATGGCACCGATTGCATAAAGCGTCACCGTGTCGCGGCCATGCCAAAACCGCTAATTAGGGTTTCGATATGCCAAAATAGAAACAGGGCCAATGTTTCCAGAGCCATATTTGGGTCTAACACCAATATGCCAAAATAGCTGCCATGGCTACGCCAGGCGCCAATATGCCACGGCTACACCAGACGCCACTATGCCACTGGCATGCCGCTATATGCCACTACACCATTGACATGTGCCAATGGCGGCACTGTGCTACCATCAGGCGCCAACAGAGTGTGGCTATAATCAATGGCCACCCTTTCTCATGAGTTACGATCTCAGCCATACAAATTCGCCACAGAATTGACAGGCATGCAGCAAGTTTTGGGCGACCAACTAAGACAAGCCAAATAGCATCACGTGCTATTCTCCTGTGGAAAGTCTCATGACTTTGACTTGCCGCACATAACAACCTGCTGCATGTTTTCCATGAAAACACTCGAGACATCAAACATGTCACAAACTGGGGGATGCTCATCAGGGTATTGGTCTGGCGATTTACAGCGTGCGGCATGCAACACGCCCATTATAAGAAAGTGTCAGAAAGCAAGGCAGTTAGTGATGGCAAGAAGTAGTGGGTGTAAACTAACCAGTTTCCTCCATAGTGGGAACATGGTTTCTGAAAGTTACACATAACCCCACTTCTCCATCACTCAATCACTCCTACTTTTTACGAGATCAGGGTGCGTTCAATATGACTTGTATAAATAGGTTTTACCTATTTTCGACCAGACAACAAGTTTTGGTTAGAACAACAACACAATATCCAGAAAAATACAAAAGAACTGATAGCTTACATTCCGCAAGCCAGTTTCAAATTCTGATACAAGTCATAAAATAGCCACACCTTCAGAATTAACCATTCTGGTCTCAACACCTTCTTCGCTTCCCTCCCTAAGACCAACCCTTCTCATTCACTTTGTGACCGAAGCAAGACTGGAATGACCAATTCTTGGTTTAGGCCAGGATTGTACAGATTGATCTCTCGAATCTAAAGTACTCCCGTGCAGTGCGTTTGTTTTAGGTTTATACCTGTTTCTCTTCCACACACCCAAATTTACCAAAACCAGCAGAAACAGTTTTCACCCATAAACAATTGGCGACCATAGTGGGAGATTAATCTCTCGGTTGCGAAGACAATTTATCAATTTACATTCCAATCTTCATAAACTCAAGATGACGAATCTTAGGTCTAAATTCAATCATTAACCAGAATTCACTTCAATCACCAATCCCAACTCTCCGCTTCATGAGTTACCCCGACCATCCCAAACACTTCCAAAGCTGCCAATGCTCGAAATCCAATCACCATGAAAGGTATGGAAAAATATTAGAAGAAGTTGTCACAAATCAAGCTGATATTGTCAAGCTGCAAAATGAGACGTTTTTCTCTTAAAAAGTATGGCAAACCGGCTGTAGCAAGAGCCAGCAAACATTCGCACGGAGAACGCCACCAAATTTCAGAGATGGCACAAAAAATGTTGAATCCTTGTATGAAGTCTGTTCCTCCGCCAACGACGATGCAGACCGAGTATGTGGACCTATCAAACGAGAGAAAAATGGAATGACCAACACCAATGTACCGTCCGCAAGCGCAGTCAACACATCCCATGGCGTTACATCCTCTAGAACCAACACCGGCGGCGCAAGAAACATTCCTTCCGTCGTGACGCATCCTATCACCAGAGCCAGATCCGTTGTCACCCTTCCTAGTGTTTCTTCGAGCATAACGCACCCAATTTCTACCAGAGCTACTGCCACTCCTCCATCAGAACGAGAGGCTGGAGGAGCCAGAGGAAGCCAACCCCCTATTACCATTGTTGATTTGATAGAAAGACAAAAGTTTCTCGTAAGGCTCAGACATGGATACAACTCATAAAGAGGTACTTATTTTCCTCAAGACACTAACGGAGCGGCTACCGCAAGAGTCACATCAACCCCAAATAGAGTTGACAAGGAATATCTTTAACACCCGGCGCAAGCACTTCAGCAGGACGCGCCTTCATAGATGAAGAGGCTCGCGTTGCTCCTGAACGCCCAGTAGAAAGGAATCAACAATCCAATTTCATCACACGTGAGGATCGGGAACGACTTCTCCAAAATCGAGGCAAAAAAAATCAACAATCCTCCTGAGTTCACAGAGACCCTCTTCCCGTAAGGAGCTGCATGATTTCTTGGGACTCCGTCTACAAAATCGTACAGTCTATGATGGAACATTTATGTGAGATTCTGCATTTCTCCAAGGCGCAACATCAAGACATATTTGCAGCCCTCAACTGCACTGTATCAAGAAAGCAGCTATTTCCACTCAGGGAAGCCGTTCCCAAACCCCAACCTCTCCTGGAAAGCACGATTGATAGATGGAACTGGGGACTCCCAACCACTGTTCACTTGTGTGCCGTCTTCCCATCCTCCATATTGTATCAACTCGTTTTTCGAAGTTAAGGGTTAATGGCGCCCTCACTGGAGTTCTCTCCAGAAGCCACTTCAACGTTCACTCCAGGAGCCGCTCCGCTTCAATGTTCGCCCCAGGAGCCGCTTCAACGTTCTCTCCAGAAGCCGCTCCGCTTCAACGTTCTCCCCAGAAGCCGCGCTGCTTCAACTCCCTCCTGGAGCCGCTTCAACGTTCCCTCCAGGAGTCGCTTCAACGTTCGCCCCAGCAGCCTCTTCAACGTCTTCTCCATGAGCCTAAGCCGCTTCAACCCTTCCTTCATGCCAAGGTTCGTGCTTGTAGCCGCCACTCCTTCCTGCCAAGGATCGTGTCGTATCCTCCACTTCTTCCTGCCAAGGATCGTGTCGTAGCCGCTACACTCCTCCCTGTCAAGGACCGTGATCACAACCAGCCAAGGTTCGTAGTTGTGGCCACCTTTTATCCCATCCCGCCAAATCTCGTGGTCGTGGACAGTTTTACTCGCTTACACATCCAGCCAATCCCTTTGCTTCCATGGATGCCCATGCAATTCCAGCCGACCTATTTTGTTCCCACGACAATGTAGTCTCTTCTGATCACAGCTGCTGCCAAGAACCATTGCTGCTCGTTTGTTGATACCATCCAGAGCTTCACCATAGTAACAACCACTACAAAGGTAATCCGTACTTCTACATATTTTAGTTTCACATAGAAGAAGTAATAGATCCACCAGTACGGATGCAAGATGGTTATATCTTTATCATGGTCAACCCACCGACCATACAAGATAGAAACATGTAAACCACACTTGGGGACTGAGACTCTACACGGAATACCTTCACTGTCAAAGCTCAGAAGACACGGTCAACCAAAACTTATACATACAACAAGGCCATATACTCTTCAAAGTTGTAGCGTAAGGATATCATCACCTCTCTGTCTGGAAGGCGCTTGCAACACTTTATGAGGCCACGACGGATCCCAAGCCTACTCAGAGAAAGCAACTTCAGTAACTAAAGAGAAGTATGACTGGGGACTGCTCATCGCAATCCATCCCCGACAACAATCAAAGATTCATGAGATAACTCTAGAGATGCAGCTGAAACATTTTTCTTGAAGAAACAGGGGAGCCACGATTAACAACATAACTCTCTCACTTCTACCTCTTCGTTATCCAAAATATTTTGTCCATGTAATGTTCCAAGCATCCCAGCATCGCATCCAGGAGAGTACAATAAGCTTGTATCAAATCCCAGAGGCGTGGATTCAAGGTGATACAATCAAAGTAGTCTACACTTGGGGACTGAAGCCTCCTTCAGGTTTAGAATTTTAAACGCATTCACCACTGTTAGAGCACTGCTAGGTCGAACTCGCATAAGTTTCTATCTCAAGCTTGTTTGTAAATGTTAGTGATCAAAACTATAAGTCTTGATTTCTAGTCTCTTATAGCTAAGTCTCGGAATAGGATAGTAAGTGTAGTTGAGCTCAAGGACTTCATCGCGATTCATCATACAAGTAGAAGGACTACTCAAGGAACCGGTGGAACTTCTAGACAAAAAGGTATGTGGAGACTTGAACTTATCTGTCACTCAAAAGTGTATCTATTCTATCTACGACTCTTTGAGACAAAAGTCGTATGCTATATATAAACTAGATCATACACATTTGGTATTTCGAGCCGAGTATACCTCGCCTATCTATATATCGAAATATGTGTTGGTAAGCTTTTCGCTTCCACCAAGTTTATCTTTACCTAGTGACGAAAGTCATAAATATTTCAATCACCTTGGAAATTGCTTTGACGATAAATGGTGTAACAACTATATAACGTCCTTTAAGAATGTTTCAATGATTGGAATGAGAGTTTAGATTACATAGCCAATATATTCCTTGAACCGAAGTTCTCGAACTTTGTTGATCAAGAGAACCGGAAGTATGGAAAGTGCCAAGTCCGCGAACTCATTCCTCGAACTGCCAAAGTTCTCAAACCCGGGAATTTTTGCTGGAGTTGACAAACTACTTGCGTGAGCCAAGCCGCGAACCCAGTCTGCGAACCGATGAAGTTCTCAAACCCGAGAATTTCTGCTGGAGTTTGTAAACTCTTTCCGGTGTCTTAAGTCCGCGAACCTAGTCTGCGAACTTGAGAAGGTTATATATCTAAAGATGATCTCTGAACTTAATCTTAAAATACTAAGGAATGCTTTTACAAACCGTGGATATTAAAGTTCATGAACCGATTCTTGTGAATCAAATCATCTTTGCTTCAATTGTGTCTTGTGTACTTACATAAGATTTCCTTGCAATTGAACAACTCTCTTAACTAGTTAATTTGAGTCATTTGAACTAGTTATGGTGAAGAAGAACATGGTTGGTATGAAATGATCTTATGGTTAACCTTTTTGGTAAACTATTGTTGAACTAACAATGTACACGTATGGGTGCGGTTTACAAACCTAGAAGCATATAGTCATTTGTGTATGACAAGCTAGGTTTTCGATCTAATGGTTGAGAAATATTAGCTTGAATCTAAATCAGGTTTTCATCTAACAATGGATATTGATTACTTTGTAACTAAGGTAAAACCCTGATTTGAAAGACTATATAAGGGGACATCTAGCAACTCTGCAAAACTAATCCCCACACCTTATGTGTGCTACTAGTTTGCGTGCTAGAGTCGGTTCTCCTTTAACCTTTGGTTTTCTTCTTCTAAAACCAGGTTATCCGACTTGAAGACTTCATTGGGATTGTGAAGCCAGAACGATACAACTTTTATCGTAGTTGTGTGATCTGGTCTTGCATCTTCTATCGTAATAGTACAATCATATTGATTGGCTAGAGATTGTTTGATTTCTCCGATAGGCAAGATATAAAAAGTAATCACAAACACCTTTGTCTCATTGTTTGTGATTCCACGACATATTGTTTCGCTACCATACGATTAAGATTGTTGTGAGGTGATTGATTAATCTAGGATGTTCTTCGGGAATACAAGACCGGATTACCAATTGGTTCCTTTTCACCTTGATTATTATCAAAAGACGGAACAAAAACTTTAGGGTTTTCCTGTGGGAGACAGATTGATCCTTTGATAGACTTGTCTGTGTGAGAAAAAAAAATTTATTGTTAAAGCCTGCGATTTTGGGTCGTAGCAACTCTTAGTTGTGGGTGAGATCAGCTAAGGGAATAAAGTACGCAGTATCCTGCTGGGATCAGAGGCGTAGGGAGTACAACTGTACCTTGGATCTGTGGGAGACTGATTGGGGTTCAACTATAGTCCAGTCCGAAGTTAGCTTGGAGTAGGCTAGTGTATGTAGCGGCTTAATACAGTGTGTATTCAATCTGGACTAGCTCCCGGGGTTTTTCTGCATTTGCGGTTTCCTCGTTAATAAAATTTTTGGTGTCTGTGTTATTTCAGTTTCTGCATTATATTGTTTATCTTTATAATTTAAATAACATATATAGGTTGTGCGTATATATCATCAATTGGTATAATCCAACCTTTGGTTGTTTGATTGTCATTGATTGATCCTTGGACATTGGTCTTTGGTACCGTCCAAGTTATTCCTTGTGTTTGATTAGGACTCGCTGATTTCTATTAGCTTGAGTAAATCAAAACAAGAGAGAGATATTAACTCCTTGAGATACTTTTACCTAGATTGAGTCTGACTGTCCAGTTGATTCTCTAGAAAGTATATCGGAGTTAGTCCATACATATTGCTAAGCGAAATATTGGGTGGTTTGTTAGACCCCCGCTTTTTCAACCACCTTACCAGCGAATGCAGTATAAGCACATCTTCCACGAGAAAATAGACTCAGGATAATTACACATGGGGAACACCATCATGGATGCCTTCACTTCCCTCAACCAGGTTATTTCTGATGTCAACATCGTTACTTTCGAAGCTTTACGAGCTACAGGAATTTCTTAACATGAAGCCATACACGTGCATCAAAGACTCCAAAAGCACGCCGCAGATATATTCACATATCCGGCCACGCCATCGGATCTATGACCAGACAGAAGTGTAACTGGGGACTGATCATAGCATCCCATTCGATACAATAGTCCAATATTCAGAAAATGGTTCAAAGGATGTCGCTTGGAATGAAGTTCTTGAAGACTTGATAGCAGAACGTTGGCAACGGAACGCCTCTCAGCTTGTCTACTTCACCCATACAAGCATCCATAGCATATTATCACCTCAATCAGAAAGGAAAGAATAAGCCTTCCAGACACCGGCTCAGCAGTGCAGACACCAAATAACTTAAAGTCAAGGATGTATCAACAACGCAGCTACACTCTCCAAGATGATCCCTTACGTAATCACTGTCGAGCATATATTTCATCTATCATCCCAGGAGTGCAATGGAGTTTGGTAAATTTTGAAATCCACTGGAGAGGTTATATTCTCATTCTTCTGGAGTCAGAACCTTAGTACACATTCTGGAGAAGATTGATAGTACTGTTGGGTGGCTACATGCGCAAAATAGAAAAGAGAAACTACCTTGAGTTCTCTTGGCTCGCCTTGCTGCTGATTATAACTTTTGGAGATTGCTTTTTTGTCGTTGACGCTGCTAACAAAGAAAGTCATTCACACCGAGATAAAATGTCCAAGTTTGATCAACTACTCACGGATATCACACTCGCAGCTAAAATACGAAGACAAGATGAACTTACCTTTTCGCTAACGATTGGCACGCCTATGATCGAGCTATTTTAAACGAACATAAGAAGCATACGAGCGAATAATAAAAGGGGAGGAAGTTAACACACCCTTTTACATGCAGAGTGCTTTTGGAATTCAAGTAGAGGAGGGTTTTTCTTTTGTACCATGCACGGAAGAAGGCAGCTGGGACCGCAGCGCCAACGCTCCATGGCACCAACCTCCATGACCAAACCAGCAGCGCGCCAGCACGAGGAACACCAGTCGGTCAACCTCCAATACTTCGTGGCCAGGCCAGCCTCTCAACCTGCAACGCTCCGTAGCTAAGCCATCCGTTCAACCTGCAACGCTCCGTATCCAAGCCAGTCGCTCAACCTGCAATACTCCGTGGCCAAGCCATCTTCTCAACCTGCAATGCTCCGTGGCCAAGCTAGCAGCATACCAGTACAAAGATCATCGTCCACTCATGCCTATTACCGAAGGTAAATCAAACTTTTCCTGGTAACCTCTGCATGTCTTGCCTTTTCAATTTTACGCTCGTCTGTCACCATCTCATGCTTACCCCGTAAAAATGTCACTGCTACGTGCTAAGCAGGGGACTTAATGTTGATGGTGGTTTTTAGTTCAGGGCTAATTTTGTAAAAGTATATCTACCTGACCCGACATCAGATGTAGTAGACATTGATATGTCTATATTCCACAGGGAATTTGGAGAATATATCAAAATCTGATTAGTGCCTATGTCTCTCTTCATATTATATTGAAACTCAAGCTCCTAAATGAATTGTTCACTAGTATATAACCTAATGAGTGTATAAGCTCCTAGCTGCATTACTCACTAATGCCAGAGCCTGCCAAGTATTTTTCCTATGCTATGTTCCCCGGCTGAACCCTTAATATTGATATGGCATGACAATTTGTGCTCATTCGCATCAAAGTAGCACGAATTTCCAAGTATCAAGGTTAAGGTCTGTAGGATCAGAATCTCGCAACGCTAATGTCTCAGCGAAATTATCAACTACACAACACAACAGCGTCGTAGAACAATTTCAGAAATGATATGATAAACGACGTCAGCTAGGATCATGAGAAAGAAGTGATAGTCCTGCGAAAATTATAGAACTTGCGAAATTAACATTTGTAAGGTTGCGAGAATGTCGCAGACCATACCCGAAAATAAAGGACAGATTAGTTGTCATCCACTATGTATTTCCCTATAAATAGTCGTTCAAGTTGTAAAGAAGGAGAGAGATCTTTTTTGAGTAAGAAACAAGTAAATAGGAGAGAGAAAATCTAGAGCAGAGGTCATTCTTGATTTCTTTAACTTTTCTTGTAAGAACATTCAAAGATTGATCAATAAAATTAAGAGTGCAAACCTAAAAATGAGTTGATTAATAATGAAATCATATGAGGGTTGTAGTGTAGGATTTCCTGCAACTACATAATGGCGCTAGAAACAGGGGCGTATTGAAGATTATTCTAGAAAAAGCTGAAAATTGATATTGAGATTTGTGAAGATTTAGAGTGATTGATTAAGAATTTTCCATAATTTCTTGCAATATTGTTAACATTGAAGAAATGGCTAGAAGTAGAAATAAATCCGAACAACCGACTATTGTTAGAAGAAGCAAGAGAATTGCTGGGAGAAAAAGAAGTGAAATGGGAGAATCTACTAGAATGAGAAGTAATAGAGAAAATCAAATTCAAACACCAATTCGACAAACACCAGTTCAAGGGAGGAATACAAATTATGACAGGGTGAGTATACACACTTGGCAATCAAATTCGGCAGAAGAAGTAGAAGAAGAACAACAAAACAGAAACCATAGACAGCAAGAGAGAAATCAAGAAGTAGATGAAGGAATAATTCATGGAGATGAGGAAATTGGAGCGTTAGAAACATTGAGACGAAGAATACATGAAGAAAGAAGAGCTGAGGCAGAAGAACATGCAAATCTAACAAGGCAAAATCACGAATTAAGGATGGAGAATATAAGACTACAGAATAGAAGATCGAGAAGTATTACAAAATCATATTCAAGATCGACTAGAAGAGAAATGATGCGAAACTCACCCACAATCAATGATGGAAATAATATTCAAGAAGAAATATCAAATCCTAATGAAGAATATCGCGAAAATAGAGAAAGAGCTGATGATCGTTATGTTCCACGAAATGAAACTTTTGATGATGGGCAAAATGATGGAAATCAAGAGAACGGACAACGTCAGGAACGAAATGACCAAGATGGTGAAGGAAATCGAGAGGAAGGAAGAAGAATTTTACATGAAAGAGAAACTCAAAAAAATCAACATATAATTGAAGAAGAATTTGAAAGACATTATGCTGAACAAGCACGTTTAATCTGCGAACGTGAAAGATTGAGAGCGAAAATGGAAGAACAAGAGCTTCAGGAGACAATTCGCTAGAACAATCACGACAATCGAGAAAGAAGGCGTACACAAAACCGGAATAACGGTAATCTCAATGAGGAGTATGATAGAGTACAGAGGATGGCTGAAAGACAGCGAATGAAATTGATAAGAAATGAACAAAATCATGGAGGGAAAAATGAAAGGCATCATCATATGCGAATTCAAGATAGAGATGAGGAAGAGAATCGCAGAAGAAGACTAGATGAGGATAATGAAGAAGAAATACAAAATTTCGCGAGAGAAGATAGACATGAACGCATAAGAAGAGAAGCGAAATTAAAAAGACCAATGGATCAAGATTCAGGTGTAAATAAACAAATCTTGAAAAAATTAGAAGAAATGAGAGGAATGCTAAATAATAGAGGAGAAGTAGGCAGAAGACAATTGGATGAAGCAATAGAAGAAGCTGCAAAAACTCGATTTACAAGGGAGGTACAATTAGGAGGAATACCACCGAAATGCAATTTGCCCGCATTAACCAGCATTTTTTGATGGAACAACTTGTGCAATTCAACACATTAAATCCTATGTGAGGTGCATGTTACAATGGGAAAATCATGATGCCGTATTATGCAAATATTTCGCATCCAACTTAACAGGAGAGGCGTTAAAATGGTTTGAAGGTCTACCAAAGAACACAATAACATCGTTCAATCATTTGCAGACTACATTCTTAGGGGCATATATAAGTAATAATTCCTCGCGACCTGGTATAGAAGATGTGTTTGGATTAAATCAAAGGATTGGCGAAAGTTTGAAGCACCTGACTAAAAGATGGAGAACTATGTGTAGCGAAATGGCTGGCCATGTATATGAGAGATATCTTATATTATCATTTATCAATGCTATGTTCGCAACAAACCTATTATATGTCCAAATTTTCAGAGTCAAGAATACGATCACAATGACTGAATTGCGAGAACTTCAAGAAGAATACATTGCTCTAGAGGAAAGGCAAAATGAAATGGAATCATATCCAGTTGCGAACACCAGCTCACAAACAGCGAATGCAAGCTTACTACCCAAGCTAATAAACACAGTAGCGAATACTTCGCAAGTACAACAAGAGAAGGTGACGGGTAACAATCAACAGAAACTGGTGGCTATGGGAAGCTGAGATCAAGAAGAGTATGAAAGAGAAATAAATTTCTACAATCGTGGTGGAAATAACAAGATTCAAAGACTCGATCAACCACAAGAAACTTATGGAGGTCAAAGACAAAACTATAATAAAGGACAAGGAGGTCACAAGATAGTATGGGAAGAAATCAAGATGCCACCTCTAAATGCAAGTGTGGATAACATATGGGAAGATATAATTTTAATGGAGAATATACCAACACCATGGAACATGGGAACGGAACCACCTCCAAACCACAGAAGCCATGAGTTTTGTTCTTATCATCATTTTCATGGACATACAACAAATGATTGCAGAAATGTAAAAAGAATTATTCTGAGAATGATAGATCAAGGAAAACTAAACCACTTTTTGGTAGGGCGCCCACAATCTCAACCACCGTCACCACCACCAGAGCATCACAAAGTGAATACGACGAAAAAGAAGGAAACATTCTTCATAGAAGTTGGTGCAAAAGCAAAAAATCTATTATGTCACTCTACCGTACATTCATATAAGACAATTGAAGATTTTCATGATAATGTTTTGAGTAGAGTGTTCGCAAGAGATAACGATGGAAGAGAAATTATGAATATTGCGAAAATCTCTCCATTAGAGAAATGGCAGAAACAAATTATTTATTTTACCGCAGAAGAGATTCCCGAAGGTGAAGAGGTACATGATAATCCATTGGTGGTGAAATTAGAAATTAATCCAAAACCGAAAGACGATGAGGATGATGAAGCTGAAGATTCATGGGCAATTAATAGAATTCTAATAGATATTGGAAGCTCTGTGAACATCTTATTTTATCATACTTATAAAACTATGGGAGGAAGAGATGATGATCTTATACCATCGACATATAGGATATACGGTTTTAATGATACTGCTAACAAGCCTAAAGGGGAGGTTACTATGAGAATTCCATTGAAGGGAATATCTTCCGAAATCTTATTCTGTGTCGTTGATGTAGAATCACCCTACAATGCGTTAATTGGTCGACCTTGGCTACATGGGATTCTAGGTGTAGCTTCAACTTTCCACCAGTGCATCAAATTCCCTCACCCCAGTGGTGTAGGAATCATAAAGGGAGATTGGGTTGAAGGAAAGAGGTGTTACGAAACTGAGATAGAATCTTGCGAAGGAAGAGCAAACAAGAAGGAAAACTGGCGACACAAAATCAAAGATACACAAAGAAGTGAGAGGTTGATGGTGGATGCAATCGAAAGAAAGAGAAGGATGTTGCGAAACTAATGCTAGCTCAGAATAAAAATGATGAACATACCACTACCAAGGAAGCAGTAGCAAAAATAATAAAAAGCAGAGGATGACAAAGGTAATAAAAACAAGAAATGTATGAATGATTAAGTTGTTGCGATACTCTCGCAATAAGTAAAATTCTCAAAAATACATTTGATTGAATGCAAAATTGAGATTGCGAAATCAATACAATATGATGATTGCGAGACTCTCGCAGAGATAATGAATTTTACAGAAGACATCAGAGAAAAATGACAAAAAGAAAGGGCAAACCTTTATGGCGTACACCCTAGTTCGCGAATGCAATTTCGCAAGAGGCAAATGTAAGACCTAAAGTACGTCATATAAGGGGGTACCTGTTGCATGGCTCAGGGAAAGGCTACACCGCCACCGGAACCTGAGTCATGGAGATTTGGGGTCAATAAAGCCCATCCGGGAGAGGCACCTTGGATTCTCAGCTTAAGCATATGACTTAGGTTGGGCGACTAAGGTAATAAGGACTCTCCCAAGGAGTGCAGATCTGATCAAGGCGCCGAGGTACACGGTTGAGTCAAGAGTGCCAGGGACGTTTGAAGCGTACTTTGCCATTCTTGACAAGTCTTGGCTTATACTGCACTCGGCCTGAAGAAAACCCCACTTAGGGTGCAGTCTCGTAACCATAAGCCCTATAGGTAAAAGGGATAAGAGGCTGCGAAAACAACTGGTTGTTGTTAAGACTGGATGAGAGGAGCTAACCTTGTATGGTATAAGTACGCCTCCTTGAAGGGGCAACCAGGGGGGGAGATAAGGGCAGCACCCTCCATTAGGGAGTTGATAAGTGTCTTAAGACGCAAATGTCATGAGGCTTTTTATTCACAAGGATATTAAGGCTTGTCATATTCGTGCAACAATCCTGAAGAAAATAATACAAAAGAAAAAGATAAGACGAGATCAATGGGTTTTCGCATGAAAGTGCGAAGACGTCCTGCGATTTCGTCGCAAGACGGCAATGTCATCGGGCTTTATTTTTGCAAGAATGTTTAGGCCTGTCATATTGTCTCAATATTCCTGAAGAGGTCATAATACAAAAGAAAAAGTTAAGGCAAGATCAATAGGTTTTTGCATAAAAGTGCAAGGACGTCCTGCGATTTTGCCGCAATGATAAGAGGTGGCATAATAAGACCTTTAATTAGGAAGGAAAAATAAGACCACACAAGAATGAGATTTTGAAAAGAATCAAAATTCATTTCGCATAAGATAACGAAATTATACATAATTAACTGCGAAATTGAGGCATAAAATAAGAAAAATTTATAAAATCTCTCATTTGGATACAAATAACAAAGGCAAGTATGGGAATGTATGAAATCAGAAAATGTTATTTGTCTCCATATGATAGATTTACTCAAAGATTCAAGAATTAATGATTATATTGATTAACTGTATTGCAAGGAAGAATTGTTTTAATGAATGCAGGTCAAAATGAAAGAAACAAAAATATACAGAAAGAAGAAATAAATGTACAAGTATTACAAAGAATCAAAGAAAGAAATAAAGACTCTTCTTAGTTGATCCTTCATTATCTTCATCAGACTTGTTCTCTTCTTCGTCTGCATCAGAATCTTCATCACCATCAGAACCTCCATCACTATCAGATTCTTCATCGTCAGCTTCGCTATCAGAGATAATCAAAATGGGAGTATTTTGTGGGATTTCTTCCAAGAATCAAGGATAATCAGAATGTGGGATATTATGATCGTCACAAACCATTTGGATAGTTTGATTGCGAAAATGCATAGCATCATTCTTAAAATTCGCAACAGTGATCTTGATTTGATTCTTAAATCTTGAATACTTGTCGTTGCGAGAAGAAAGATTCTTTGCGAGTTCCTCTTTTTCAGCTTCGAGTTCCTCAATCTTTTCACGATATCTACTTTCAGAATCTGCGAGCAAAAGACAATCAATTATTAACTTGATGAAAATTCATAAGAAGCAAAAGATTAGTAAAGAAGAGCAGTTAGTAACCTTCCCTGTCAGAAATCATATCTCTAATCAAGGTTGTATGCTCAACTTAGAGACTAACATTTACACCTAAATCTTTTCTAGCATCATCTAAGATTTTCGCAGCCCAAAAAAATTCATCTCATTACTTATAAGAAGACGAGAACGAATTTGATTTTCCCTTTCGCAGAGTTCGATGTTCTTGCGGTTAGCTTCATCTCGTTCAAGTTGAACTTCAAGAAGAGTCTCTTGGAATTTCGCTAAAGCTTTAGCACCTTGATCAGAGATGTGATCCTTATCATCTATGAGACCGCTAATTTTGGTTCTTAACTCATTGGTTTTCTCTTTAGAATCAAGAAGGAGACGCTTAAATCGATTGCCTAAACCTAAACTAGATCTATGGTCAATTTCTAAGAGGCGAAATTTAGATCTAAGCTCATTTAGAGAAAAAAATGAAATTCTATCATTTGAGAAGCTATTTAAGGAATTGTTAAGACGCTCAAGAAGGGTATCATTATCCAAGGCATTAGGAAATGAACGAAGAAGGGTAGCTTCATCAGAAAGACCATAAATGTTTGCAAAAAAGATCATTTAAATAAGATAAAATAACAGGATGAATGAATGAAGGGAAAAGAGAAAAGTAACATACCGTAAAGCTGATTATTAGCTTGCTGAAGACTAGAGATTTTGTTCTTATACGATGAAGAATCAATTTCTAGTTGTATATTTTTCTCGCGAAGAACTTTAACTTCAGCTTCCAATTCTTCATTCTTTGTGCGAAATTGAAGATTCTTCTTTTCAAGATTTTCGCGTCTCCTCTCTAGATCCGAGGCAACAGCGAAAGAAGCTTTTTCAGCCTGCTAGAAAATATAAAAAATATTAATATAGAAAGAAATTTTGAGTTATGAAAATAAAGAAATAAAGGGATAAAAATATACCAGACTATTGAGGGAATGCAAGAAGTCGGGAGTCACTGATCTAGAAACTCCACGAAGAGAACTATCACCATCCAGTAAAGGGACATCGAAAAGTGTAGCGAGAGCCTTGCAGGTGTTGGCGAATTGGCTATCTCCCATTCCTTGCTGATAATCAGAAAAGAGGCCAGAGAGCTTGGCCATAGAAGATTCAGGTGGAAAATCTTCACTTGCGACAAGATCATCATTGTCCTCATCATCCTTGTCACTTTCAAAATTTTCTTGAGGATGAATATTTGAAGGAGAAGAAGAACGGACTTTCCTTTTCTTTGAAGGAGGAGCAGTTGATTTTTCTCTGCGAAGAGCACCTTTACCTTTATCACCAGTCTTCGCAACATCAGCAGGCTCTTCTATTTCAGCAATAATCTTCACACACAAATAGAAATAAGAAATGGAAGCAACAGTATACAGTTTAAAATCATAAGGAAAAATTTCTTACCTCATCTGTGTATGAACGAAGAGCTAACAGAGTACTAGCTTTCCCAGTCCTGTTATAACTATCTTTCAGTTTTTGGATCTACAGAATGTCGCAAGAGTTAGCGAATAAAATAATAAAGATAGATAAAGAAATGTAAAGTGAACTAAATGGGAAGAAACATACCTCTTTCTCTTTCTCTGGCCAAGAGAAAACCCAAGGTTGATAAGCAGCGAGATTCGCAGAAGAACATTTGACCCAGCAATGTAAGGTCCTTTTAGCATTAAAGGAAAAACACACCATTTATCATCTTTGGATTGGCGAGGAGTTGTGTTTTTACCAGAGTGCCAGTCAATATCTTGCATGAGAATTTTAGCTTCATCAATGTTATCTTTCCTTTTTAAGTGAATGCCCCAGCGAGTATTCTCTTTCTTCATGGAGATAAGTTCATAGTTCTCAAAGAAACTCGCTACTAAGTATTTCTCAGCAATTATCTCTAGGTCCGCGAATTTAGGATCCCTAAGTTCTTTGGAGTACAGAGATCCTTTACCAGCACCACGGTTAGCGAACTCTAGGTTGAAGAAGAGTACATCTTTTCATCCACAAACAGACAGAAAAATAGAAGTGTTTAACATGAATATGGTTCACATGTTAAGGGGATATAATTCTAAGAATCCTAAAACTTGGGATGAGAGTTTACCATATCTACAGTTTGCTTTCAATAGAGCAGTTCATAGTTCTTTGGGAAAATCTCCTTTTGAGACGTGCTATGGTTACTTACCACCTAGTCCTTTCGATCTAGTATTTTCTAGTGACACCTCAATAGGGGGGGGGGGAGGAAGTGAACAGCAAAAGGCACAGAAGTTCTTGATGAAAATATCTCATATTCATGCAACTGTTGAAGCACAATTAAAGAAGTCACAAGACGAGTACAAAGCAAAGAATGAAAAACATCTTGTGCCTTGTAATTTCGGTATTGGTGACTTGGTATGGTTAAAATTAGGTAAGGAACGACTGAATGGGGAAGGTAAGAAGTTGAAGCCATTGAGGTATGGACCATTTCGTATTCTCGATCAGATTGGTGACAATGCCTTTCGTCTGGATCTGCCACCTTATCTAGGAATGTATTCGGTTATAAATGTAGAATACTTGAAGTTGTTTGAACCACTAGATGATGACGGCGACGACACTATGATCTTACCAAAAGAAGAAGACTTATGGTTTGATAGAGAGGAACCACTCAAGGAAGACTTTTATTGGAGCGAAGAGTGACTAAAACACGACAAGGAGAGAAATAAGCTTTTCTAATTGGATGTAAAGGTCAAGTTCCTAGCAAGGACAAGTGGTTTAACAAGGTAAAAGGGACTCTCGAGTTCCCTGACCTTCATTTTTAACTCTCACAGGAGTTCAAGTTCTTAAAAGGGGGACCCATGATACAGGTGTATCCGTACTCCTTTAAGGAACTTAGTTAACCTCAAGCTAAGTTGAGGGAAGAATCCTATTCTAGACAGGTGTTGATGGTGGTTTTTAGTTTAGGGCTAAAGTTGAAAATTTCTCGCATTTAATATGCTGTCACTCTGCAAAGAGACAGAGTCATGTAATAGTGATGAGTGTTCAACCTCTTCACTAACGGATTTATTGAGAAATTGAATATATTCACATGAATTACCCAGGATGGTGCATGTAGCAACAATCCAGATGTTCTGTAAATTTCGGCGCCTGCCTATATTATTCATTAATATAAGACTCACTGAATACTTTTCTGTGCTAGATTCCACGGATAAACCCTTAATATTGATATGACATGACAATTAATGTTCAATCGCAGCAGAGTAGCATGAATTTCCCGAAGTATCAAGGTTAAGGTCTTTGCATAAAAGAACTCAATAGGAAAGCATACTGCTCTCCGGAAATAAATTTAAGGAACTCTATGCAGAGTTCAATCAATTTTGTGATAACTCACGAAGATATCCTAACCCAATTAATTTGAAAAATTAGGGTTTTGCGCCCCACGCAGTTTATCAGACCTTGCTGGTCGAGACTAAACCTATTCAAGCTAGGCAATTGATCCTCCATGGATTAGTAGGTTCAAAATCCTACCCAAAATGAGAAAACAAGGAATAAAAAAGAGGAGCCCTGGAAAAAAGGAGCAACAACAAAGGGAGGTGTGGTCGTGCCATAAGCCAGCCGACGCCACTTGCCAATGGCCATGCCCCATGCTGCTTGACCGACCCTTTTCTTTTCTATCGAACAATCAGGTCGCTTTAAATTCGCCACATGCACACTAGAAGTGTGGCCACGCCCATGCTTGCCCGACCTCTTTTATATTAACCAATCAGGTTGATCTAAACTTGCTATAGTGTTAAAAGAGTTAAATTGCGCCAGATGGTCACAAAGCTAATTGGCTTTCCAAAACCGCGCCAACATGCCAAACGTGCCATGTTGCGCGAGTGAGCTGAACGGCAAGCCAACATGCCACTCCGCCACGCCAAACGTGCCACTTTGTGGTAGCATGCCAAACAGGCCAACGTGCCGTAAATAGCGCGCTTACGTGCTAACCTACCTCATGTTCGTGGCCAACGCCATGACGTGCTGAAATTAGGTTTTTCTAGTCATAAGCACGACTTTGTTTTAGGATCATTCACCATAACCCTAATTTCCAGTTGTGGCCCAAGTTACGCCGCTTTGGGCACCACAACATGCCACGAGCCATGTGGAACCCAGGAAATCCTAAAAGTGGCTCCATGTTATGGCCACTCATAGAAGCCCTTGCTCATGTGTATATCCCCATGTTATGGCTCTGACATGATTCCTTTGGCGTGGCCATGACTCCGTTTGTACAAAAAATGACACTGTGACACGACCACATTCCACACGCGCTAATTAGGATTTCGATATGCCGAACCCTAATTTATCCAAGGTTGTCATGCAAACCAAGCCAAGTAATGCTCCCTAAGGCATTAAGTTTGATATGGAAACTAGAGCCAATATTGTCGAAGCCATATTTGGGTCTAACACCAATATGCCAAATTCTAGCCTTGGCCATGCCGCCAAGCCCTAATTTGGCCACGACTAGGTTGTCCATGCCGCCAAGCCCTAATTTTAGACACAACGCCAAATCCTAGATTTGGCCATGCCACCATGTCACTGGCATGTGCCAATGGCTCTACTATGCTATTAAAAGATGCCAACGGAATGCGGTGATAATCAATAGCCACCCTCTCACATGAATTACAATCTCAGCCGTCCAAATTCGCCACAGAATTGACAGGCCCATGGAAAGTCTTAGGCGACCAGCAAGCCTAATAGCATCACACGCTATTCTCTTGCGGCAAGTCTCCTGACTTTGACTCACCACACATGGCTATCTGTTACTTAGTTGGCGCATAATTAATAAAAGTATCCAGGTTTTGTACACAAGACCCACTCGGAAATCTGCTACACTTTTCCGTACTCGAGACATCAAACATGTCACAAACTGGGGGATGCTCATCAGGGTATTGGTCTGGCGGTTTACAGCGTGCGGCGTGCAACACGTACATCATAAGAAAGTGTCAGGAAAACAGGGAAGTTAGTGGCGGAAAGAAGTAGTGGGTGTAAACAAACCCGCTTCCTTCATAGTGGGAATGTGGCTTCTGGCATTTACACATTACCCCACTTCTCCATCACTCAACGACTCCCACTTCCTACGAGACCATGGTGCGTTCAGGTATGACTTGTATAAATAGGTTTCACCTATTTTTTTGGTTAACAACAACACAGTATCCATAAAACACCAAAATAACTGATAGCTTACATTCCACAAGCCAGTTCCACATTCTGATACAAGTCATAAAATAGCCACACCTTCTGAATTAATCATTCTGGTCTCAACACCTTTTTCGCTTCCCTCCCTAAGACCAACCCTTCTCCTTCACTTTGTGACCGAGGAAAGCTTGGAACGGCCATTTATTGGTTTAGGCCAGGATTTTACATATTGATCTCTTGAATCTAAAGTACTCCCGTGCAGTGCATTTGTTTAAGGTTTAGGCTCGTTTCTCATCCACACACCCAAATTGACCAAAACCAGCAGAAACAGTTTTTACTCACAAACAATTGGAGACCACAGTAATTAGTCTCTCAGTTGCAATACCAATTTCCAATTTCATTTTTTAATCCCAATTTCAAGAGCATAGATCTCAGGTCCGGGTCAGCAACAAACCCTGATGCCACCGGCGCTGAAAACGCCCTTGATATCAACATTTCTTCCAGTGACATCAATGTACCACCTGTCAGCATGATCAACACCTGCTGCGTTGCAGACTCTACCACCAATACCAGTAGCGTAGGAAACGTTCCCTCAGGCGTTACACCTCCGATCACCAGAGCCAGAGCCGCTGCCGCCACCCCCATTGTTTCTTCAAGTGTGACGCTCCCAGTTGTCACCAGAGATGCTGTCACTCCACCATCAGGAAGAGAGACCGGAGTGGCAAAAGGAAGCCAACCCTTATTACCATAGCTTATTTGATGGAAAGACAAGAAGTTTTTGCTAAGGCTCAGACGGACATGGCCACAACTCAAAAGGAGCGAAACAATGAACATCCGAATGATTAGTCAAGGGATTCAGAATTCGGGCGTTAGATTGTCATAAACCAAATGTGACTGAATATCAATTGGTGGAGTTGTGCATTAATGCTTTCTGGGGACTCTGTTCACAAAACCATGTAATCTATGATGGAGCATGTGTGTGAGATTCTCTATTTCTCCAAGGTACAACGCCGAGATATATTTTCATCCCTCAACTGTGTTGCGTTGGCGCTTCGACCTTTGCTCCAGGAGCCGCTTCAACGTTCTCTCCAGAAGACGTCGCTTCAACGTTCTTTCCTGAAGTCGCTCCGCTTCAACATTCTCTCCAGAAGCCGCTGATCTTAAACGTTTCTCTCCAGAAGCCTCCGCTTCAACTTTTCGGTCCAAAAGCCACTCCGCTTCAACGTTTCGCTCCAGGAGGCGCTTCAACGTTTCGCCTCCAGGAGGCGCTTCAACGTTTCGCCTCCAGAAGTCGCTCCTCTTAAACGTTTCGCTCCATAAGCCGCTTCAACGTTCTCTCCAGAAGCCGCCACTCCTTCCTGCCAAGGTTCGTTCCTGTAGCCACCGCTCCTCCCTGTCAACGATTGTGATCGCAGCCAGCCAAGTATCTTCTGATCACAGCTGCTGCCAAGAACTACTGCTGCTCTTTCGTTGATACCAGCCAGAGCTTCACCATAGCGACAACCACTGCAAAAAATATTTCGTCCATGTGATGTTCCAAGCATCCCATCCAGGAGAGTACAATAAGCTTGTATCAAATCAT
This sequence comes from Papaver somniferum, assembly GCF_003573695.1. Taxonomy (NCBI): domain Eukaryota; kingdom Viridiplantae; phylum Streptophyta; class Magnoliopsida; order Ranunculales; family Papaveraceae; genus Papaver; species Papaver somniferum. Next base: position 130,053,505 of record NC_039359.1, read on the forward strand.
AAAGGCGTGGATTCAAGGTGGTACAACCAAAGTAAGCTACACTTGGGGACTGAAGCCTCCTTCAGGTTTAGAAGTTTAAACGCAGTCACCGCCTTACCAGCGAATGCAGTGGAAGCACATCTTCCACGGGAAAATAATCTCAGGATAATTACACATGGGGACTTTTGTCACGCTGTTTACTCACGGGAGAGCCTGATACACCCAAATCCCAATCATGCGCGAAGGACATGCCTAACGGAGACAGAGCTAAGTAACTATCCTTGAACTAAATGTTTTCTATCTATTAGGCATATCAAATAAATTTTAAATCTCTTAGTGTTGAGACGTTCAAATTCCTCAACATTCACCACTGTGTTTCCAGGGAAACTGCCTCAACACATTTTTCCTCTTAGTGTTGAGACGTGAAAATCCTCAACACTCACTACTGTGTTGCCAGGCAAACTGCCTCAACACATTTTTCCTCTTAGTGTTGAGACGTGGAAATTCCTCAACACTCACCACGGTGTTGTCAGGCAAATTGCCTCAACACATACTTCCTCTTAGTGTTGAGACGTGAAAATTCCTCAACACTCACCACTGTATTGCCAGGAAAATTGCTTCAACACATTTTTCCTCTTAGTGTTGAGACGTGAAAATTCCTCAATACTCACTACTGTGTTGCCGGGCAAACTACCTCAACACATTTTTCCTCTTAGTGTTGAGACGTGAAAATTCCTCAACACTCACCACTGTGTTTCCAGGAAAACTGCCTCAACACATACTTCCTCTTAGTGTTGAGACGTGAAAATTCCTCAACACTCACCACTATGTTGCCAGGAAAACTGCCTCAACACATTTTTCCTCTTAGTGTTGAGACATTCAAATTCCTCAACACTCACCGCTGTGTTGCAGGAAAACTGCCTCAACATATACTTCCTCTTAGTGTTGAGACGTGAAAATTCCTCAACACTCACCACTGTGTTGCCGGGCAAACTTCCTCAACACATTTTTCCTCTTAGTGTTGAGACGTGAAAATTCCTCAACACTCACCACTGTGTTGCCAGGAAAACTTCCTCAACACATACTTCCTCTTAGTGTTGAGACGTGAAAATTCCTCAACACTCACCGCTGTGTTTCCAGGCAAACTTCCTCAACACATGCTTCTTCTTAGTGTTGAGACGTGAAAATTCCTCAACACTCACCACTGTGTTGCCAGGCAAACTGCCTCAACACATTTTTCCTCTTGGTGTTGAGACGTTCAAATTCCTCACCACTCACCACTGTGTTGCAAGTCATACTGCCTTAAGACATCCTTCCTCTTAGTGTTGAGACATGCAAATTCCTCTACACTCACTACTTTGTTGTCAGGCATACTGCCTCAACACATCCTCCTTTTAGTGTTGAGACGTACAAATTCCTCAACACTCGCTACTGTGTTGTCATGCATACTGCCTCAATACATTATAGTGCTGACGTACGACTCCACCACTCCAAAACTCGTCTTTGTATTCAAGGCTCGTTGCACCAACACTACATGGCACCAGTACTCCGTGGCCAAGACAGAAGCGCGCCATCACAAAGATTGCAGACTGCTCATGCCTCTTGCCAAAGGTCAATCGAATTTTCCTGGTAATATTCTCATGTCTTTCCCTTTCGATTTTTTATCCTTGTCTGTTACCATCTCATGCTTACCCCGAAACAATGCCACTGTTACGTGCTAAGCAGGGGACTTAATGTTTATGGTGGTTTTTAGTTCAGGGATAAATTTACAAATTTCCCGCATTTAATATGCTGTCACTCTACAAAGAGACAGAGCCATGTAATAGTGATGAGTGTTCAACCTCTTCACTGGCGCATTTATTGAGCAATTCAATATATTCACATGAAATTTACCCAGGATGGTGCATGTAGCAACAATCCCAGATGTTCTGTAAATTTCGGCACCCTGCCTATATTATTCATTAATATAAGACTCCATGAATACGTTTTTGTGCTATGTTCCCCGGATGAACCCTTATTATTTATATGACATGACAATTAATGTTCACTCGCAGCAGAGTAGCATGAATTTCTCGAAGTATCAAGGTTAAGGTCTTTGCATAAAACAACTCAACAGGAAAGCATACTGCTCTCCGGCAATAAATTTAAAGAACTCTTTGCATAGTTCAATCAATTTTGTAATAACTCACGAAAATATCCTAATCCAATTAATTTGAAAAATTAGGATTTTGCGTCCCCCCGTAGTATATCAGATCTTGCTGGTCGAGACTAAACCTAGGCAAGCTAGGAAATTGATCCGCCATGGATTAGTAGGTTCAAAATCCTACCCAAAATCAGAAAACAAGGAATAAAAAAGAGGAGTCGCGGAAAAAATGAGCAGCAACAAAGGGAGGTGTGGTCGTGCCATAAGCCATCCGGCGCCACTTGCCTATGGCCACGCCCCATGCTGCTTGACCGGCCCTCTTCTTTTTCATCGACCAATCAGGTCACTTTAAATCCGCCACACGCACACTAGAAGTGTGGCCACGCCCATGCTTGACCGACCTCTTTTATCTTAACCAATCAGGTTGCTCTAAACTTACCACAGTGTTAAAAGACGCAAATTGCGCCAGATGGTCACAAAGCCATTTGGCTTTCCAAAATCGCGCCAACATGCCAAACGTGCCATGTTGCACCAATGAGCTGAACGACATGCCAACATGCCAATCCTCTATGCCAAACGTGACACTTTGTGGCAGCATGCAAAACATGCCAACGTGCCGTAAATAGCGCGCCTATGTGCTAACCTACCTCCTGTTCGTGTCCAACTCCATGACGTGCTTAAATTAGGGGTTTCTAGTCAGAAGCACGACTTTGCTTTGGGCCCCACAACATGCCACGAGCCATGTGGAACCCAGGAAACCCTAAAAGTGGCTCCATGCTATGGCCACTCGTAGCCTCCCTTGCTCCTTTGGCCATCCCCGTGTTATGGCTCTGCCATGATTCTTTTGGCGTGGCCATGGCTCCGTTTGCACAAAAAACGACATTGTTCCACGACCACATGCCACACGCGCTAATTAGGGTTTCGATATGCCGAACCCTAATTTAGCCAAGAATGTTATGCCAACCAAGACAAGTAATGCTCTCTAAAGAATTAAGTTTGATATGGAAACTGGAGCCAAACTTAATGCCTTAGAGAGCCGTCAAGCCCTAATTTTATCCAGGACGCCAAATCCTAGCCTGGCCATGTCGCCTAGCCCTAATTTTGGCCACGGTGCCAAATCCTAGCTTTGGCCACGCCACCATGTCACTGGCATGTGCCAATGGCTCTACTATGCTATTAAAAGATGCCAACGAAATGCGGCCATAATCAATTTCCACCCTCTCACATGAATTACAATCTCAGTCGTCCAAATTCTCCACAGAATTGACAGGCCCATGGCAAGTTTTAGGCGACCAACAAGCCTAATAGCATCACACGCTATTCTCTTGCGGAAAGTCTCCCGACTTTGACTCGCCACACATGGCTATCTGCTACTTAATTGGCGTACAATTAATCAGAGTAGCCAGGTCTTGTACACATGACCCACTCAGCAATCTGCTACACTTTTCCATACTCGAGACGTCAAACATGTCACAAACTGGGGGATGCTCATCAGGGTATTGGTCTGGCGGTTTACAGCGTGCAGCGTGCAACACGTCCATCATAAGAAAGTGTTAGGAAAACAGGACAGTTAGTGGTGGCAAGAAGTAGTGGGTGTAAACAAACCCGTTTCCTTCATAGTGGGAACATAGCTTCTGGCATGTACACATTACCCCACTTCTCCATCACTCAACGACTCCCACTTCCTACAAGACTAGGATGCGTTCAGTTATGACTTGTATAAATAGGTTTCACCTGTTTTCGACCAGGCGACAAGTTTTTGGTTAACAACAACATAATATCCAGAAAATATCAAAAGAACTGATATCTTCCATTCCGCAAACCAGTTCCAGATTCTGATACAAGTCATAAAATAACCACACCTTCAGAATTAATCATTCTGGTCTCAACACTTTCTTCGCTTCCCTCCCTAAGACCAACCCTTCTCATTCACTTTGTGGCCGAAGGAAGCCTGGAACGGCCATTTCTTGGTTTAGGCCAGGAATGTACAGATTGATCTCTCGAATCTAAAGTACTCCCGTGCAGTGCATTTGTTTAAGGTTTAGGCTCGTTTCTCATCCACACACCCAAATTGACCAAAACCAGCAGAAACAGTTTTTACCCACAAACAACATGAACCCTTGTTTATGAAGAATTCCTAGTTAAGGAAGAGTTTTGTTTTAGGAAATACTCTTAGTTTAGGAAATATATTCCTAATAGAAGACCTAGTCGGCTAAGTATGACAAAAGTCTATAAATAGAGAGCTTTGGCTAATAGATAAAGACACATAAAACCTAGAGAAGTTTGTGAGACAATTATTGTAAAAGCAAGCTTAGCAAACAGTTTAGGGTTAAGTACTGTTTAGACAAATTGTGAGTGTAACAAAGAGAGAATTGTAAATCATTTTCTTGTTCATAATCTAGAGAAGATATCTTTATTCGAATCACTACTTTGTTATGTTTTCTAAGTTTATCGTATACTATTATTATAAATTCCGCCTCTATAATAATAGCTACCAGAGTAAAGGGATCAATACATATCACCTGTAGATAGAACTGTCAGGTGCTGGTGAAGCAGTGTCCTATACAACAATAACCTTTCCTTTATCTTTTGAACGAGAAGCAGAAATTTCCTCTTCCATACCCATATTATTACAAGGTTCATAAGAAGGTGGATTGGCTAAAGCTTTCATCAAGTCAGAGCTAGAAGAAACAAGAACTGATTATAGTGGCATCCATCTAGAGACAATAATCCTTGGAGCTGGATTCTTGTGAGAAGAAGATTGACTAGACTCTCCATATTGATGAACCACTATGTTTTTCGCCTTAGTACACGTAATTTCTTTGTGATCAATAATACGACAAGAGTAACATAAAGATCTTGGTACCATAAAATATCTACATTCTGTAAGCAAAGGTTCAATCCTGCCTCTAGTTGTTATAGCATGGCTTGGTTGAACCCACCAAGCGTTGGTATGTCAAGTTTGGTTGTCATATTTTAGTGAATCAAAACTCATGTTAAAAGTCGCTTGATTATGTACTAGAGTTAAACTTCGTATAGGCCAGCTTGAAATATTAGGATATGAGACATTCCAAGTATTGCGAAGACTTGAAGATGTGAAGAAGCAAGGAGCTACAACGACAACAATCATCCTTCCACTTGAGGTTAGTGATATTTGACTTGAACCGTTTCATTCCCTAACATATCTTTCAAGTCGTTCATATTGAAAACATAAATGCGAAGCATATTTGAACTCTAGATAGACATAGTATTAAGGATTACAATACGAGGTTTATTGCTTAACCATTAAAATTTATAGATAAGACATCGTCATAATCATTTGAATGCTATTGTGATTATGTATGGGTATGAGGTGAGGATTTCATCCTAGGGAACAATGTTTACATGTGTTCTTAGGATGTAAGTTCATAAACTTGTTTTGTGAACCGAAAAGGAAATTGCCAGGTGTTATTGGTTTTGTTATTCATTGCATATCTTATGAACAACCAATATGTGTGATAAAGTATAATCGCTCACAAATTGTTGTGTTTTTGGTAGAACTATTCACAAAGGCCTGACTTTTGTATTGGTATAACTTTTATTAGTAAAACCAATCTTAAGTAATCACCTTGGTATGATCGGATTATGTCTGCCTTGGGGAAAGGGAACCGATCCTTGTAAGGGAAAGGGAACCGATCCTTGTAAGGGGTGCAGTACATCAAGGGGAACCGATCCTTGTATGGGGTGCAGCAAGGTTTACAGCAGAAAGGGGAACCGATCCTTTGAACATGTGCAACACATACAAGTTAGATACCATATATATGTGGGGAAACGATCCTAGTACCTAGTCAACCGAATCTTTTGGGAATCTAGTGTGACTATGCGTAGTACTCACATGGAGGTAAAACCGAAACTTGTTTTGGTAGAACCGTAAACCCATGATTGTGATTGAATGTTGGTTTGATCAATCACATAGTTCTTGAAAGTCAGATGAACCAATTCTAAACTTATTTGGAAGTGTGGCAAATCGGTTTCAAGGTTGTAAGTGTGAAAGAGAACTTACAAAGTTAAGATGTCGACAAACTTTGAACACGTGCTGAGAATGTTTATTTCTATAATTGTTCAAAGATATTCCTTAACGGCTAAGGGAAGAGAATCCCAGGATCGAAACACAAATAAGTTAAGAATCTTTTAATTAAGGTTATTAATTTCATTTGTATGGAAATTACAGAATTAGTAATGTGCATTTACTAATTATTTTCCAAGAGATTTCGATTGTTATTTTTGGACAAAGCGTTTCCAGGAATTATGAAAACTGAATCTGTGCATTTATGAATATCTTGATAATATTTTCGGTTTTGGAAATTCCTTGGTGTCCAAACTTCCTTGTCTATAAATACACGAAGTTTGCCTTTCTAGCAAACTAATCCTTCGTAACAATAGACTTCCTATTTTTTCTTTGTTACTGGTGTAGCCGCCTCTCGGAGAGGAGAGTAATCTAATTAGGTGAAATCTCTTACGGCCGCTCGTTTTAAAGTCTTCTTTGGGATTGAGAAGCTCTAGCGCGACCTGTTGGTGGGAAACTAGATAATTACGGTTTATCTTTGTTTTCGATTGATTTGATTGACTAACGGTGTTTGAAATATGATTGCACCTAGTTTGTTTATTCTTGAGAATCTTCTCTTCTGATATAAGATTCACTCAAACTAGTTCAGAGTTTCGGCAGGGATATTTAGACTGTTGTTAGTTTTAAAGACGATCTTATGATAATCCATTGTTTAAAGACTCCGTTCTGTGCGTGATTGATCACAAGAGATTCAAGTGATTGTGTGCAAGTTTTTATTTAAGATTTAAGAAGATTTGAAGACAAAGAATATATTGAAGAATTTACTTTGGTTTTATAATCTTTGGTGCGCACAATACTTGTTTCGGTAAAAGAGGATCCAATTAATAATCGATTTGTCTTTGTGGTAGATTGGATTGATTAATTGAGTAGATCGGCATCAACACGGTTCTTCGGATTAAAGGTGTTGTTGGCTTAATATTAAACGATTACCTTAGGGTGATTGAGCATAAGATAAATCTAGACCTGACGAAGGAGTTTATGTTAAGATAAACGGAATAGCCTTTGTCCGACTCATATCACTTGGTTGAATAGAGTTGATACCAAACAGATTTCTTGTTCCTTTACTGTTTGGAATACGAACCAAAGAGATTGTTCCAAGTACGTGACTTATTCATAGGTCTGAGGCGTGGGAATATTGACGGAACTAAGTGAACTATAGGGTTAGTTACTTGGTCTCAACTATACGAAGTTAGGTGTAATTTTGTGTAGCGGCTTAATCCTGAGAGTATTCAATTCTGGACTAGGTTTCGAGGTTTTTCTGCATTTGCGGTTTCCTCGTTAACAAAATCTTGTTGTGTCATTTACTTTTATTTTCCGCATAATAATTGTTTTATTATAATTAAAGTAAATTACACAAACGTTAATTCCTATTTACTTGATAAGAAATCATATTGTGTTTGGTTAAGTCCGAACCTAGTAAACATACTTCGTTGTTGTATTGTCTCAATCTCGTATCCATAGACGATCACACGAAATGTGAACCGATTAGTTGTATTGTCTCGACTCAGTCCATAGACAATCACTTTCGGAGAAAGGACTTATAGGTAGGAAAAGTTTTAGCTTGAGGTATATTTGGGTACCTTCGCCTTTTCAATTGGTATCAGAGCGGGCAAACACGAAAAGACCTAACAATCTGTGTTTGGTGCGATCCAACCTATAAGAATTGAATCTATAATCGATTCATTTGACGTATTTGATTACTTTACAAGATCGTGGTGGAGATCACGTATGAAGTATGTAATACTCCTTTTCCTAAATATGTTAGGAATTATGCTTATGTATGTATTAAGTGACTTACATGTTCCTTTGGTAAACATAGGATTATATTTCATCTTGTTGTATGAAGATGATACTAAGGCCTATGTAACAGGTTGTATCTTGAAAATGCATAAGTTTCCTCTTATGATTTGTACGAACCATGGATGTTGTGTTCTTGATAATTTAGGAATCTTAAATATACTTTGGAGGGCCTACCAAAATATATACATGTACGTTTTCAGATATAATTTTGTTAATGCTTCGCAATCTAGGATGCGATTTTGGAAAATATGTGTTCCTTCATGAAATAAGTTTTCGGTTAATAATTTTATTAACAATGGATTGCTTCATACACCTCACAACTGTTTTAATGAAGCAAGTGATCTTTTGAAATATATGATTTTTGATTCTAATGATATTTTCTACAAATATCATATTTTGTTCAATTCTTTCTCTACATATTCTAGTAAATTCTTGAATAAATTTCAAGTAATATTATCTCGTTGTGGTAATAAAAGAGTACACAGGTTATTGGCCAAAAACATGGAATCAACCCAAATTAAAGATCCAGTCCATAGAAAACCGGTTTTCCAAAAGAAAGACCTAGATACAAAATCGGAATTGTTTCCCCACAAGTCACGGTTTCCGATTTTAAGTGTTTTTCCTAAAACTAGTTATTTCCGGTTTTTGTTGACAAGTCTTCCTATAAAAGATAATCTCTTGCTATGTATTCAAACATATTGGGGAAGATTGTGCAAAACCGTAACTAGGGTTTTACATATTTTCGCAAGTATGGGAAAAAGGAAAACAAGGGAAGAGATCTCTGAAATTGATGAATCTTTCATGAATCAACTCCTATCTCCCATAGAAGTTGAGAGAATCAAGAATCCACACTTGATCAAAGGAAAGCATGATCTTACAAACTTTGTAGATAGTACATGCTTTGGAAGATATCAAGCCCTGAAGGGAGTTTGCTTCACTGAAGAAAAACAATTCGATCCAAATGTTTCAGAATCTAGCTATGTGAACTTTGTTCAAGATCGAATTTGGGGAAACATGTTCGGTTTTGAAAAATACTCTCCTGATGCTGTAAGAATCTTTTATGGTAATATTCACAATATGGATCATGAAAATCTTACTTTTAGTACCTTGGTTGGAAGTACATTTATTCACGTCAACCGAAAGATGATTTCGGAAATAATCAACTACAAGGAAAAAGGTCATATGATCACGGGTTCTGAAATTGAGCACGATAACATTTCAAAACTCATTACTGGTAAGAATGTTGAATGGAAAATGATAGGATTCGGAGATATCTCTATAAACCGCAATTGCACGGTGTCTAACTAGTAGAACAATGGCAAGTACAGGTCGTTCCCACGAGGAGCCGTGGAAATAAGTAATCAATATCTCTAATGGACTAACAAATAAAGATGTTTTTGGATTTTTGAAAGAATAAAGACAATGAGAAAAATAAACTCAAGTAACAAAACGAATCAAATGGGAGAGTTGGTAACCAGGGTTTAATGTATCCACCACTATTTCTATTCAAATACTGAAATGAAACATAATTCATGAATTATTTATTGTTCGTTCTATTGAAATCACCTATTATATATATTAGAGTCGCAAATATCACTCGGACGCCCTAAGCATGGCACATCAAAATACTAAACCAAAGCATGCACCATCAAATTGCATTAGCAAGAAATTTATACGAAACTAAATACAGGTTCTCAAATAATACCTGGCTATTCTAAGCATACCTCATCAAAGGATTTAACCCAAGCATGAAATATCAAATAAGTAGACAAATATATTTTCGATCCTAACAATTATGCACAAAGGTTCTACGAAACCGGTGAAGCAACAACTCATATTATCATTAAATCAATATATAAAATCATGGAATTATTTATTCAATTCAAAATGGTATATTGCTATATAATCCAATCAATCAAAAATGTCCTAATACCCATGTAGTTTCAACCATAAAAATCCTAGTTACAAAGTAATTAGCAAGCCATCGATTTCTCAAAAGCCATAAATAAATATATTAGATATTCACTAGCTAATCGAAATAGAATTGGAAAAACGGAAGAACGCAAACCCTTCTCCGTCTCTCCTTCACGGCTCTGTAGCCGCCTCCCTTCTATTCGTCTCCCAAAACCGGCCTCAGAACCTCCCCTTTTTCTTCTTCACAATACAGAAAATATATACCAAATAAAGGTGTGTCGTCATTCTCTTAATTAGACTTAATTGAAACTTGCATGGTGGTCATCAATGCGATCTCCCCATATATATATTCTTCTTCATTTTGCTTGCATGCATATTTGGTAGACTTAAAAAGAATCCCACTGGTGGGAAAGCAAAATCTTTTTAATTCATTTTTCTCCCTCAAACAAGATAGTCACATGGACCCATTTATTTGTTCCAATATTCCACTACCTAACAGGCTTTCCTTTCCAACTTCCTAAAACTATGCATATATGCAACGACACATGGCATAGTAACCTCTATAATGTTTTCTGCTTGCATGAATATCTCACGACTGTTCTTCTGAACGTGCTTGACCTCCTTGTTTTCAATTAGAACGTCCCCCTTGTGTATCATCCCTTCTCTGTCTGGGCTTTGGTGTCTCGAGTAACCTTGCTGGGTTTTTTTTGTGGCAAACACTGTTTTAGCTTCACATTTCGTCATTTATTCTTGGATGATTGGATTTACTTCTACTTTCTACAAAAGCATTAAAATAGTATTATTAGAAACAATATCGAGTCCTAGCTAATATAAATATGGGTACAAAATGTAACACATACGTGCTTATCAACACCCCCACACTTATATTTTGCTAGTCCTCGAGCAAAACAAAGAATTGACCCGCTACACAGCTGGTCATATCATAAGAGAGAGTTAGACCCGCTACACATATGGTCATAAAAAATACCCTACAAAAGACCCGATACACAGCTGGTCATAACCCCTAAAATCATAATGATAATATTTTTTTTATTTTTTTAAGACCCGTTACACAACTGATCATCTTTTTTTTTTAGACCCGCTACACATCTGGTCAATTTTTCTTTTTAAAGCCTAACGAAAATTCCACTCCCCCACACTTAACGTTACATTGTCCTCAATGTAATTGAGTCAACCAACGTAGAAATTAAGATGGGAAATTCAAGCAAACAAATAAAAGATAGAGGAAAGAAAACAAATCTGATGGGTTGAACCCCATGAAGCGAAATCGTATGGGTTGTCTCCCATAAAACATAATCTTCGTATCCATGTTTGCGCACATAAAGAACCCCAAATAAGGTGAGTTTGCACCAAAGTAAGCAGCAAAGCATATATATAAAGTATGAAAAGTTGGGGATCCGTCCAACAAATCAGGTCAGCTGCGAATATAAACCTGAAAACACTATAAACCTCCAAAAAGATATGTAAATCCATTCCCAATTGAAAACAGTCCTTGGTCGAGATAAATAAATCATTTACATGGACAGTGAACATAGAATGTATATTAGTTTCTATTTGGGAAGCACACTGTAAATCGGGTTCTAAATCAGATGAAATACATTCGGTCGACACATTGTCTTCACTAGAAATCATAGGAACCAATGCATTGAAAATGTGAAAGGGTGAAGAATTATCAAACTCAGCACAATAGTTTAAGCCTGTATCTAATGGTTCAAGTTTATCAAAATCAGTAACTCCTAAATCTGGTTCTAAGTCCGCGGAAATAACTTCCGTTGTTGAGTTACCTTGATTAACCATTGGAGGGCACAATGCATTGACAATGTCAATAAGCATAGAATCATCAGAATCTGCAAAGTGCGCTAAACAAACTGAGATTGGTTCAAAATCAGTAGTTACCTGACTAGTACCAATCGCCTCCACATTCACATCAACAATCAGGAAATCACAAGATGAGTCAGCAAAGCAGAAGCTCAATGGAGCAACAATATCATGAATAATCGCCTCATCGACTAAGTGATTTATAGAAATCTCACTATTCAAATGACTAGAAGGTACCTCAATATGAATGTCTACTGTCTCTAAGTCGTTAGACTCAACAATAGTATCTTCTGTACAAACATGTTCCTCTAAATCATCAGCTGCATATAACTCTTGGCATGCTAGAACTCTCAACCTTTGCTCCAAACTAGGCAGTGTATGTTTATAATACTTCTCATATATTGTCAAACGCGATTCTTCGCTTACCATAGGTGGGGCAAAAACTCAATACCGTTGCCTCTGCATATATTCCCCCAGCGTCATATCAGAAGACGTCTCCTGAGAATGTGAACTTCTACGCATATATTCTGCAAGTGTCACCTTAGATGACATCTCGTGCAAAGAATTCATCATCCTCAAAAAGGTACCTGAAACAAAATTCTAAAACACAAAAAGAGTCAAAAGGAAAAGGAAATCCTAAAACAAAATAAAAATACTGTACAAAAATAAAATAAAAACCTAACTATTTACAAAATCAAAAATACTAATTACAATATTCCACAACCGCTCCCCGGCAGCGGCGCCAAAAATTGATAGGATTCGGAGATACCTATTTATATAAACCGAAATCGCACGGTGTCTAACTAGTAGAACAATGGCAAGTACAGGTCGTTCCCACGAGGAGCGGTGGAAATAAGTAATCAATATCTCTAATGGACTAACAAATAAAGATGTTTTTGGATTTTTGAAAGAATAAAGACAATGAGATGAATAAACTCAAGTAACAAAACGAATCAAATGGGAGAGTTGGTAACCAGGGTTTAATGTATCCACCACTATTTCTATTCAAATACTGAAATGAAACATAATTCATGAATTATTTATTGTTCGTTCTATTGACATCACCTATTATATATATTAGAGTCGCAAATATCACTGGGACGCCCTAAGCATGGCACATCAAAAGACTAAACCAAAGCATGCACCATCAAATTGCATTAGCGAGAAATTTATACGAAACTAAATACAGGTTCTCAAATAATACCTGGCTATTCTAAGCATACCCCATCAAAGGATTTAAGCCAAGCATGAAATATCAAATAAGTAGACAAATATTTTTTTCGATCCTAACAATTATGCACAAAGGTTATACGAAACCGGTGAAGCAACAACTCATATTATCATTAAATCAATATATAAAATCATGGAATTATTTATTCAATTCAAAATGGTCTATTGATATATAATCCAATCAATCAAAAATGGCCTAATACCCATGTAGTTTCAACCATAAAAACTCTAGTTACAAAGTAATTAGCAAGCCATCGCTTTCTCAAAAGCCATAAATAAATATATTAGATATCCACTAGCTAATCGAAATGGAATTGGAAAAACGGAAGAACGCAAACCATTCTCCGTCTCTCCTTCACGGCTCTGTAGCCGCCTCCCTTTTATTCGTCTCCCAAAACCGGCCTCAGAACATCCCCTTTTTCTTCTTCACAATACAGAAAATATATACCAAATAAAGGTGTGTCATCATTCTCTTAATTATCCTTAATTGAAACTTTCATGGTGGTCATCAATGCGATCTCCCCATATATATATTCTTCTTCATTTTTATTGCATGCATATTTGGTAGACTTAAAAAGAATCCCACTGGTGGGAAAGCAAAATCTTTTTAATTCATTTTTCTCCCTCCAAAAAGATATTCACGTGGACCCATTTATTTGTTCCAATATTCCACTACCTAACAGGCTTTCCTTTCCAACTTCCCAAAACTATGCATATATGCAACGATACATGGCATAGTAACCCCTATAATGTTTTCTGCTTGCATGAAAATCACACGACTGTTCTTCTGAGCCCCACAAAACCATGATTCAGGGGAAAGCATGTGTACGTGCTTGACCTCCTTGTTTTCAATTAGACCGCCCCCCTTGTGTATCATCCCTTCTCTGTCTGGCTTTTGGTGTCTCGAGTAACCTTGCTGTTTTTTTTTTTTGTGGCAAGCACTGTTTTAGCTTCACATTTCGTCATTTATTCTTGGATGATTGGATTTACTTCTACTTTCTACAAAAGCATTAAAATAGTATTATTAGCAACAATATTGAGTCCTAGCTAATATAAATATGGGTACAAAATGTAGCACATACGTGCTTATCAACACCTCCACACTTATATTTTGCTAGTCCTCGAGCAAAACAAAGAATTGACCCGCTACACAATTGATGTTTGTTTACGGAAATGATCCAGAAACTCTGGAAGGAATTGTAACAATTAATGATGAGTTCCTGAAGGAAGAACAAGACATTGTGTCTAAAGAAGACTCTAATGATCAAATAAGTGAAGATTAAATCGCTTCAAGAAAAATAGACAGTAGTTTTTGATTTATTTCAATGAAGTCTATTATGAATAAAACTATCTTTTTATTATGAATAAAATTATTTGATTAGTAATTTTTCTTGTGATAGTTTTTGGTTTACATAGCCTATGCTTAATCGATTTTACCTTATTGCTATGTGTGTTTATGTGATGTTTGATTTCAGTTTTATACCTTAATATTCGATCTCATATATTGTGAACCCTCATGGTTTGGGTGACTTTTTGATTTAGCGGGATTAAGTTCTAGCTCTAGTAGGTAGGCTTTATCGAAGGATTATGAAGGGTTCTAAGAGAAACAGTATGTGAAAAAGTCACAATATGTTGAATCGGTTTTGATTTAGCATAAAAGCATATGTGTTTCGACGGTTTTCAACTTTTGCTTACAATAGTTAAAGCCGGTTTTCAACCTTTCTCTAGTAAAGGTTGAGGTATGTTGTTATTCTTTTGTTCACGCATATGGATGACAAGGTGGTGATATTTCAATATCAATTCTCCCTGGACGAAGATGCAATCATATTGGAGAAGTGGATGCAAAATTTGAGGTAACAATCTTGTTAGTTAATTGTTTTCCTGTTTAAGAAAAGCCTGAGTTTATATTATATATATTGTTGCTTTTGCTTAACAAAATTTAGGTTCAATTGATATTTATTCCATGATGTGTGTGTGGATGTGTGTTTCAATTGGTTCCTGTTAAGAAAAACTATTGTTATCTTGATTTATTGTGTGATATCAATCGTTTAGGCTTACAAAATTTCGGTACAATTGATGTGTGTGTGATTCAATTGGTTCCGGTTAAGAAAAACTATTGTTATCTTGCTTTTGTATGGTATCAATCGTTTAGGCTTATAAAATTACGGTGCAATTGCGGTGCTTATAATGTCTATTATGGTTTCAATTGCTTTTGGTTGAGGTCAATAATTATGCAAGTTGATTTATTTTGGTTTGTATGAATTATTTATGGCTTAACGAAATAATATGTTTACGGGATGAGTTGTTCAGTCCAATTCGATTCCGGATAAGAAACTAAGTTAATTCTGATCTTAGTTTGTATTATCAAAGTGAGGTTTCGGTTATTCAAGTCTAATCGAATGCCTAAAAAAATAAATACTAGTTAACTAACCTAGTATTTGGTTTGTTTAAAATGAAAGGTCTAAGTTTATGGATAATTAGAACCTGATGAGAAAAATGGAGTTTATTCTTTATTTTGGTCTTATCGAATTAAGTGGTTGTTTTTGAACAATCGGTTTAGCAAAGGAACTAATGTGATTAGTCGTTTTTGGTTTGCTAAACTAAATGGGAAAAATTGTTTCGGGCAATTTTTTCCTTGGTAACATATCAAAATAAGACAACTTGTAGTTTCGGTTTTGATATTGGTTATCATAACATGATGTGTGGAACCCTCGTGGCTAACTCTACAGGTTTGCAAGTCTATTCTGAGATTTGTAAGATTCTTTTCGTGTTATCCTTTATTTTTTTCGTTTCTTTGTCATTTTTGTGACAAAAAGGGAGAGAAATATATGGAGTAAACAAGTGATACTGGCATTGATTTTATATTAATTGGCATCACTAAGGAAAAGAATATTGGTACTTGAATGTTTTATCTAACGGAAGAGTGAAAACACAGACTAAGGGGGAGTAACATGTCATATAGATTGGTATAAAAAAGACGTGCGGATGAATATCTACCTATCTTCCTTAGGGGGAGTATTTTCTTTGTTATTATAATGTCAACAACGACATTTTCAAGGATTGAATGTAAGCAATTTCACTGTGCTGTTGAATCGGGAATCAAGCGGATTGTAATGAATTATTGTAATTTGTTTATCCATATGATGTAAGAGTTTTGTCACTAAAATTGACAAAGGGGGAGATTGTTAGAGCATTGCTCGGTTGAACCCACCAAGCGTTGGTATGTCAAGTTTGGTTGTCATATTTTAGTGAATCAAAACTCATGTTAAGAGTCGCTTGATTATGTACTAGATTTAAACTTCGTATAGGTTGGCTTGAAAGTATTAGGATATGAGACATTACAAGTATTGCGAAGACTTGAAGATGTGAAGAAGCAAGGAGCTACAACGACAAGAATCTTCCTTCCACTTGAGGTTAGTGATCTTTAACTTGAACTGTTTCATTCCCTAACGTATCTTTCAAGTCGTGCATATTGAAAACATAACTGCGAAGCATATTTTATCTCTAGATAGACATAGTATTAAGGAATACAATACGAGGTTTATTGCTTAACCATTAAACTTTGTAGATAAGACATCGCCATAATCATTTGAATGCTATTGTGATTATGTATGGGTATGAGGTGAGGATTTCATCCTAGGGAGCAATGTTTACATGTGTTCTAAGGAAGTAAGTTCATAAATTTGTTTTGTGAACCGAAAAGGAAATTGCCAGGTGTTATTGGTTTTGTTATTCATTGCATATCTTATGAACAACCAATATGTGTGATAAAGTATAACCGCTCACAAATTGTTGTGTTTTTGGTAGAACTATTCACAAAGGCCTGACTTTTGTATTGGTATAACTTTTATTAGTAAAACCAATCTTAAGTAATCACCTTGGTATGATCGGATTATGTCTGCCTTGGGGAAAGGGAACCGATCCTTGTAAGGGGTGCAGTACATCAAGGGGAACCGATCCTTGTATGGGGTGCAGCAAGGTTTACAGCAGAAAGGGGAACCAATCCTGTGAACATGTGAAACAAATATAAGTTAGATACCATATATATGTGGGGAACCGATCCTAGTACCTAGTCAACCGAATCTTTTGGGAAGCTAATCTGACTATGCGTAGTACTCACATGGAGGTAGAACCGAAACTTGTTTTGGTAGAACCGTAAACCCATGATTGTGATTGAATGTTGGTTTGATCAATAACATAGTTCTTGAAAGTCAGATGAACCAATTCTAAACTTGTTTGGAAGTGTGGCAAATCGGTTTCCAGGTTGTAAGTGTGAAAGAGAACTTACAAAGTTAAGATGTCGACAAACTTTGAACACGTGCTGAGAATGTTTATTTTTATAATTGTTCAAAGATATTCCTTAACGGCTTCCCAGGATCGAAACACAAATAAGTCAAGAATCTTTTAATTAAGGTTATTAATTTCATTTGTATGGAAATTACAGAATTAGTAATGTGCATTTACTAATTATATTTTCCAAGAGATTTCGATTGTTATTTTTGGACAGAGCATTTCCAAGAATTATGAAAAACCGAATCTATGCATTTATGAATATCTTGAGAATATTTTCGGTTTTGGAAATTCCTTGGTGTCCAAACTTCCTTGTCTATAAATACACGAAGTTTTCCTTTCTAGCAAGTTAATCCTTCGTAACAACAGACTTCCTCTTTTGTCTTTGTTATTAGTGTAGCCGCCTATCAGAGAGGAGAGTAATCTAATTATATGAAATCTCTTACGGCCGCTCGTTTTAAAGTCTTCTTTGGGATTGAGAAGCTCTAGCGCGCCCCGTTGATGGGAAACTAGATAATTGCGGTTTATCTTTGTTTTCGATTGATTTGATTGACTAACGGTGATTGAAATATGATTGCACCTAGTTTGTTTATTCTTGAGAATCTTCTCTTATGATATAAGATTCACTCAAACTAGTTCAGAGTTTCGACAGGGATCTTTAGACTATTGTTAGTTCTGAAGACGATCTTGTGATAATCCATTGTTTAAAGACTCCGTTCTGTGCGTGATTGATCACAAGAGATTCAAGTGATTGTGTGCAGGTTTTTATTGAAGATTTAAGAAGATTTGAAGACAAAGAAGATATTGAAGATCTGACTTGGGTTTTATAATCTTTGGTGTGCACAATACTTGTTTTGGTAAAAGAGGATCCAATTAATAATCGGTTTATCCTTGTGGTAGATTGGATTGATTAATTGAGTAGATCGGCATCAACACGGTTCTTCGGATTAAAGGTGTTATTGGCTTAATCTTAAACGATTACCTTAGGGTGATTGAACATAAGATAGATCTAGACCTGATGAAGGAGTTTATGTTAAGATAAACGGAAGAGACTTTGTCCGACTCATATCACTTGGTTGAATAGAGTTGATACCAAACAGATTTCTTGTTCCTTTACTGTTTGGAATACGAACCAAAGAGATTGTTCCAAGTACGTGACTTATTCATAGGTTGGAGGCGTGGGAATACATCGGAACTAAGTGAACTATAGGGTTAGTTACTTGGTCTCAACTATACGAAGTTAGGTGTAATTTTTTGTAGCTGCTTAATCCTGAGAGTATTCAATTCTGGATTAGGTCCCGGGGTTTTTCTGCATTTGCGGTTTCCTCGTTAACAAAATCTTGCTGTGTCATTTACTTTTATTTTTCGCATTATAATTGTTTTATTATAATTAAAGTAAATTACACAAACGTTAATTCCTATTTAATTGATAAGCAATCCTATTGTGTTTGGTTAAGTCTGAACCTTTGTATCAAATAAACATACTTCGTTGTTGTATTGTCTCGATCTCGTATCCATAGACGATCACACGAAGTGTGAACCGATTAGTTGTATTGTCTCGACTCAGTCCATAGACAATCACTTTTGGAGAAAGAACTTATAGGTAAGAAAAGTTTTAGCTTGAGGTATATTTGGGTACCCTCGCCTTTTCACTAGTCACCACAGGAATTCCTGTTTGAAGTTCTTTTGTAAATGCACTTTGACAGTTTTTTGGTCTTTATTCATTTACTCTGTTGAAATCCACCTCAATCGGAAATCGTATGAGGATCTTGTTCTTCATACCACTGAAAGTAGTAATTGTTGGGGTTTGGAGAAGAAGCCATTGATTGCATATGTAACTCCTAACAGAGGAAGTAAAAATCATAAACTCACTACAAATATGACCGATCATACACCGTTTCCAACTATTGTCATTCTCAACAATCACTAGTGTTTTATGAATGAAATCAGGCTCAGTAAGATATGAAGGAAGTTTATTTAATGACGTAAGATTTTCAAATATTTGGTTAGAGAGTTCTTGAATTTCTTTATTTGTAGAGTAGGATTGCAGAGGTGAGGTATGCTGAACTTAATTATTTTTCTACAAAATGAGCTAGATTGGCCAAAAAGTGTTGCAAATCAAAAAATAAGTGTTGGGAAAAAGTTAACAGTGATAGTTGATAGTTCTCTCTCCTACCAGGTGCTTGCAGTCCAACTATCAGCGAGATTGAAACGCTGAACCGTTCGGCGCTCAAAAAGTGGTCTAAATGCTGAACCGTTCAGCGCTGGGAGAAAATTTTCTGATCTAACGGTTGAGATTTAAAACGCGGAACGGTTCGGCGTTATATGGTGGTCCCGCTGCTAATCTAGCTGCTAGATTAGCCATCACATAGGATTTAGGAGGTTGTCCATACTGATGTGGATGGCCAACCTAACAGCTAGATATCTAGCCCATAGGACTAAGCCTAATGGAGAGGTGAGGTGAGTATCCATCCGAGGAGGAAATAATAAAAATATACGAGAGAAGGGGAGCTGAGAGACAAACAAATGATAAGGGTGTATGAAATGGATGGTGAAGATGACGTAGGAGTTGGTGATTTGAGAAAAATAATGATTTTTTTTTAGAATCACTTAAGTTGTGATAGTAATATATCGTGCGGGAACGTGGAACTATCTGAAGAGTAATTGCTATGTCATCATTAAAATTAGACTTATTGCAGAGATAAAATTAGAATGAGGATGCATACCATGTGTATGGAATGGTATAAGATGGGTATACTTATGAGTAGTACACTGACTCTAATTTTTTAAGGTAGTTGATGTTTTCCTGCACCCAACATTTCCTCGGAGATTCTGAGCATTAACCCTGAAAGGATAACATGGTCAAATATGGAAGGTCCATATCTCTTCCTGATAAAAGCATGTGTTTCTCTCTTTAAATTGGGCGTCTTGATACTAAAAACAGAGATTTTTTTTGTGCCCCATAGGAAAATTGGTGCACGCCATACTGGGTAGTTGGATATTTATTGGCATTTTTTTTTGTGTATGTGGCCAAATAATATAACTACTCAGGACAACCCTCATTAATATTGATGGAAATGAGAGAAGGTGGGGATAAAAGTTGGTAAAACACATGCTGAATTGCATATTCCAATTCAGATATACTGAGGTAACTTAAAAAGGAGAATGTGTCATATGGTGAGGGTTTTGGATAGTAGCATTATGCTTGTATCATACATGTAAACCTTGACTACCCATAATGCCTCATAACAGGTGTTGCCTTCTTTGAATATAAAAAAAAGGTATTTTAAGATAATTAGTGCAACACT
This sequence comes from Papaver somniferum, assembly GCF_003573695.1. Lineage (NCBI taxonomy): Eukaryota > Viridiplantae > Streptophyta > Magnoliopsida > Ranunculales > Papaveraceae > Papaver > Papaver somniferum. The sequence continues at coordinate 130,074,113 of NC_039359.1, forward strand.
TAAGGCTATGCAAGTAGGTAACCAACAACAGTATCGTGGATATCTAAACGATAAGAGATATATTGGGTATATTCTTGTATATTTGCATATATTCACTTACTTGTCTTAAGAAGATATTCACCTCTTTTAGAATGTATTTAGAATATTGGTTGTAACCCTAACTCCTATATATATAGGAGTCTTTGTTATCAATGAAAACACAATTGAATCATCTCTCGTTTTGTTCTTCAAGTTATCTCGTCTTGTCTTAGGTTATAGAAACCTTCATGGTATCGTGAGTCCGGTAACAATGTCTAGTATTTTAACTTCAACTTCCTCTTCACCAAACAAACAGTCTTCTATATATACTCTAGCTTCTAATGATGGACCAGGATCTATCATCACACATGTAGTTCTCAAAGGATCAAACTATGAAGAATGGGCTAAAGGGTTTCGTATTTCTTTGGGTGCTTAACGCAAGCTGGGTTTCATTAACGGTAACCTCTCGAAACCTTCTGATGATTCTTCTGACCTGGATGACTGGTGGACTATAAACTACATGATCGTTGCCTGGATTTTTAACACCATTGATCCAGTTCTTCGATCCTCAATTTCTTATCGTGACACCGCCTTTGATTTATGGGAAGATATCAGGCTTCGTTTTTCTCTTGGGAATGGAATAAAAATATTTCAACTTAAATCTGATGTCGCCAGTTGCAAACAAAAAGATGGAGAGTCTATTCAAGACTATTATGGGAGGTTGAAGAAACTCTGGGATGACATCAATGACTTTGATGCTTTACCTTCGTGTAAGTGCTCCGGTTGTACCTGTGATCTTAATCTCACTCTACGTACTCGACGTAACAATGATCAGGTACGCGAGTTTTTAATGGGTCTTATACCCTATTATGCTAATGTTCGTTCTAGTATTTTGGGCACCGAACCACTTCCGTCTATGCACACTGTGTATTCTCGTCTCATTCAAGAGGAAGAGGTTCGATCTTATACTCAGCCGAAGGAGGATATCGTTTCTCCAATGGCTTTTCTTGCTCACGGCAATAAGCCACAAGGATCGAAATCAGGAGCTGTCAAAACTCCGTTGAAGTGCACCTATTGTGGTCATAATGGACATCTTGAGGATCGATGTTGGGAGAAGCATGGGTATCCAGATGGTCGCCAGCCCAGACGTCCACCTGCTGCTTATCTCAAAACCGAGTCACCAGTTCAACGTACTCAACCAGCGGCTAAGGCAAACGCTGTCGTTGGTGAGATGCCAACTCCAAATCATGTTCGTCTCTATGGTAAGCATGGTCAAATCTGGATTGTTGACACAGGAGCTTCCAATCATGTTTTTTGTGATGACACTGTGTTTGCATCCTGTGATAATATTAGTCCTCTTCAGGTTGGCCTGCCTAATGGTGTCAGCATACAAGCAACCAAAATTGGCATTGTGCAGATAAATGATTTTCTCATATTGCACAATGTGCTGTTTGTTCCTCAATTCACATGCAATCTTCTTTCAGTTTCTCAACTTTTATCTTCATCCCATGCTACTCATGCACCGAAGAATAATATAAGTGTTCAATTCACTAACTCTGAATGTGTTATACAGGACCATACTTTGAGGACGAGGATTGGTATGGGTAAGCTCATGGATGGGCTGTATTGCTTGATGGGGAAACCAGCTCGTGTCAACGTTGTGTTAGAGAAGACTGCAACAGATTTATGGCACAAACGGCTTGGTCATCCGTCTATCCAGGCCTTGAAGTTTCTACCTCAGATTGGTTGTGTTGATAGTCAGTTAGATTTTCATGCTTGCGATATCTGTCATAGAGCCAAGCAAACTCGTACTTCGTTTCCATTGAGTAATAGTAGGGCAGTTGATTTATTTGAGTTAATTCATTGCGACGTTTGGGGGCCTTATCATCCAAATCGTGCCTGTAACTCAAGATATTTTTTAACCATTGTTGATGATTTTTCTAGATGTGTTTGGGTGTATTTGATGAAAACCAAAGATGAGGTACCTACCTTGTTAACAAACTTCTTCACACTAGTTGAAACACAGTTTACTAGAAAGGTTAAGACTTTACGTAATGATAATGGAACTGAGTTCAAAGGTCTTGTTCCTTATTTTCGAAACAATGGCATTATTCATCAAACCTCTGTCGTCAAGACACCACAGCAAAATGCTAGGGTGGAAAGAAAGCATCGTCACATTCTCAATGTTGCTCGTGCGCTACGTTTTCAAGCATCCTTACCAATCGACTTTTGGGGAGAATGTGTTCTTACTGCTGCCTACTTAATTAATCGAACCCCTTCTTGTGTTCTTCACTTCAAGACGCCTTATGATATTCTTTATGGTTCGGCTCCACCTATTCACTCTCTCAGGGTTTTTGGATGTCTCTGTTACGCAAAAAACCTTACTCCTGGTGATAAATTTGACAGTCGCAGTCGTCGTTGCATATTTCTCGGCTATCCATTTGGAAAGAAGGCCTGGCATCTATTTGATCTCGACACAGGTCATTACTTTCAGTCTCGAGACGTACATTTTATTGAAGATACTTTCCCGTTGGCAGACAATGATGACCTTCTGAAACTGCACTCACTATATTCTGATGCAGTCAGTGATTCAGTTACTAGAACTTTGTCTGACGATCATTTTACAGCTGACTTCAATAATGCACATGTATCTGGTGGTTCTTCTTCCGCTGCTACTCTCTCGCCTGTTGACTCTCCACCTCCACAGACTAGTTCTCATAGTCCGTCAGTCTTCTTGGATGATGTACAACACACAGCACATACTGCTGAGAATGATGCACATATTGATTCAGCACCTGCTTCTTCTTCTTCTGCTGTGCCTGCGTCTGGTACAGAAGTTGTTACTTCTTCTCTCACGGAAAATACGGATAGTCGAGATCCTCATGATATAGTTGCAGACGAGGAACTTGGTCGGGGTAAACGTACAAAATTTGAGAACGTTAGGCACAAGGATTTTGTCCAATGGCAGGATGTTTCAAAACAATCTAACACAACCCTGGTTTCCCCTGCAGCTTCACCTATACCAGTCAAGTCCTCAGGTACTCCCTATCCTATAACTCATTTTGTGAATTGTGATGCATTTTCTACTGCACATCGTTTTTTTGTTGCAGCCATTTCAAATGATGTTGAACCAAAGTCATTTAAAGAGGCAATGGCTGATCCACGATGGCGTCAGGCAATGCAGGATGAAATTGCTGCACTTATTTCCAATGGTACATGGACAATTGAAGATTTGCCTGCCAACAAGTCTGCAATTGGTTGCATGTGGGTTTTTCGCATTAAGCGAAAATCTGATGGCTCTGTTGAGCGTTACAAAGCCATATTAGTTGTTCTTGGAAATCATCAACAGGAAGGAATTAATTTCACTGAAACTTTTGCTCCAACAGTAAAGATGGTCACTGTGCGAACTCTTCTTGCGGTTGCTGCAATAAACAACTGGGAGTTAGTTCAGATGGATGTGCACAATGCTTTTCTTCATGGGGATTTAAATGAAGAAGTCTATATGCGACTTCCTCCTGGTTTTAGTAAGGGTTTATCTGGCAAGGTTTGTAGACTTCGTAAGTCATTGTATGGTCTACGTCAGGCTCCACGGTGTTGGTATGCTAAGCTAGCAGCTGCTTTGCGTACATATGGGTTTTCTACCAGTGCTTCTGATCACATGTTATTTATTTATCGTCATGGGAATATTATCATGTATATTATTGTATATGTGGACGATCTTGTTATTGCTGGTAACAACACAGCTGCTATTCGAATATTTCAGGAATATCTAGGCAGATGTTTTCACATGAAGAATTTGGGAAAATTAAAATACTTTCTAGGCATTGAAGTAGCTAGAAGTTCCAAAGGAATTTTCCTTTGTCAGCGCAAATATGCTCTAGATATATTGACAGAAACAGGTCTTCTTGGCTCAAAATCAGTTAATACTCCCATGGAAGAAAATCATAGGCTGGCTCTTGCCTCAGACCAACCTATGACTGATCCTGCTCGTTACAGAAGGTTGGTAGGAAAACTGATTTATCTTAATCTTACACGGCCGGATCTGTGTTATTCTGTTCATATTCTTTCCCAGTTTTTACAACATCCAACTCAATTACATTGGGATGCTGCACTTCGAGTTGTGCGTTATTTGAAATCTAGCCCGGGGCAAGGTATTTTACTTCGTGCTGATTCCAAGTTAGTTCTTGATGCTTATTGTGATGCAGATTGGGCTAGCTGTCCACTTAGCCGACGTTCACTCACGGCACATTTTATCTTTCTCGGGGGTTCTCCTATATCTTGGAAAACGAAGAAACAAACCACAGTTTCTCGTTCTTCAGCTGAAGCAGAATATCGTGCTTTGGCTTCCACAACTTGTGAAATCATTTGGTTAAAAGGGTTATTACGGAATTTTGGTATAGGACATACAAAACCAGTCTCTATTCATTGTGATAGTCAAGCAGCGTTACATATTGCTAATAATCCTGTCTTTCATGAACGAACAAAGCATATCGAGATTGACGGTCACTTTGTGCGTGACGAAATACTTCGAGGTACTATTCGTCCATCCTATATTCATACTACCTCTCAACTAGCTGATATTCTGACAAAAGCCTTGGGACGTCAGGAGTTTCAAACTCTTCTTCTCAAGATGGGCATTTCGACTCTTTATGCTCCAACTTGAGGGGGGGTATTGGGTATATTCTTGTATATTTGCATATATTCACTTACTTGTCTTAAGAAGATATTCACCTCTTTTAGAATGTATTTAGAATATTGGTTGTAACCCTAACTCCTATATATAGGAGTCTTTGTTATCAATGAAAACACAATTGAATCATCTCTCGTTTTGTTCTTCAAGTTATCTCGTCTTGTCTTAGGTTATAGAAACCTTCAAGATATGTATATACCTATGGAGGATGAGAATTAATGATGAGTTTTGAAAAATTGCGTTTGAAAATGAATTGGCATGGTCTGCCAAGGGAGGAGACGTTTAACCATGCGCCATAAATGGAAATTTATGGTTAATATACCCACTCAGGGAAGATTGAGAGATAATTTCACCATTACCGTTATAACCAAAAAGGAATTTTTTTTTCCAGAGATTAAACATTAAAGAGATGGCTGCAAATGTGAACAATACAGGTAACAAAAATGATGAGAATCAGCCAGTTCCTTCACTGCAATATGAGCATGCGAAAAGAGCAATTGAAGCATTACCAATTTCTAAAATTAAAAGGATGACTCCATTCATGAATAAAGCGTTGGAAAGAAAAAGAATTCAAGAGGAGTTTGATCGTCAACGTATTGAGAACAATGACGAATTTCAATTGTGGTTAAAATAACTAACGCAAGAGGTACAAGAAAAGAAAAAGAGAGACAAGCAAGATTGGATAATAGGAGATGTCATTGTTCAAAGATAAGGAGTGCAACTATAAGTGACAGTGAACAAGAGAAGGAAGATGATAATGTTGTTGAAGATGAAGAGGATAGCAGTGAATGGGCCACTAATCCAGAGGAGGTTGCAAGAGAAATTGAGAGATAGAAATGAGTAGAAGATATGATGTATTAGTTCTATTTGTCCGAGAAGAGACTTCCCAAGATATTTTATCGAACCATGTCAGAGGCTTTAAACGTAGATTCTGACAGTGAGGAGATACCGGGATTAGATAGTAATGGAAACCCTTTGGTTGTTGAGGTTGATCAGGATAACATGGAGGGGAATAATGAAGGATATGAGGATAATGATGAAGAAGAGACTGAAAATAAGGGTTATGGTTATGTTGCTTCAAGCAGCAGTGATACTGGACGTGACTTTTTATTATGAGGAAGACGATTATGAAAGTGACTACGAAAATGATTAATGGTGATCATCGGAAGGGCATGAGAACTATATGAGGAGAATTTCTAAAGATTAATTTCTTTAAAATATCTTGGACTACTGTGTGAAAATTTACAGGAGTTATTCTTATGCTTGTAGGTGTTGGAACTGATGAATGTATTTAGTTTCTCGTTATCCTTACATTGCTGCGCAGTTGTCATGCTGGTTGGAGTTATTTTTTGGTGTTGCAGTAGATGTAAACATGCAATAGGTGTTGCAGTAGATGTTGCAGTAGATGTAAACATGCAATTTTTGATGTGTGAGATGGCCTGTCGGCGTCATAATAAGCTTATTGGTAGTGGTTGTGCTTTTTTGTATTTGTTTAATGGTTACATGCTCAGAACTATCTCTGGTTTTTGATGCAAATTTGTTAGTCTCGAGTTTATAACTGTTGGAGTTCATGATGTGAAAATGCTTTGTGTAATGGATTGTTTTCTGGTTTGTGAGATTAAGTTTGATGTGATAATTGTCTTAGTACTCAATCCGGATATTTGAGTCTTACAAAGACAATTTTTTGAACAAATTTAAGTTATGATTTTCAGGTAATTGAAAATTTGGATCACAGGGTTAGGGGGATTTGTTTGATAATTGATAAATAAAGTTAACAAATTTAATTAGAATGTAGAAGAGATGAAATTTAAAGTAATATACAGAAAAATAAAGATTCAAAGATGAAGAACAATTCTTACGTTACTATTTTCCAGTCTGTATTTTATGATTATAGATTGTGCTTAGGTATATCAAACACTGTTGGTTGTTTAGGTTGGTAGGAATTTAATCTAGTCGATTACATAGAAAAAAAATATCTTAGGTTTAGAATCACGACCCTCTTTATATAACTCCCTAAATTAAATCAAGGATAGAGATTGAACGAAACTTGCAGTCACTTTGCACGGCTCTGCAAATCGGGCGAAAATGAGTCAACTCGGAGAAAATTTGCATTGACTTTATTTCATTATCTAATACTATGATCTCTTTTCTTCACTTCTTCCTTCTTTTCAATCTTAATCTCCTGAATCCTTTTTTCTGGTTCCCTTACTCTGTATTCAATTCAACTGTTTTTAATTTCTTTTAGTTTGTTTTAAAACTCGTTTTTCACTTTTATTTTTCTGCGTTGTCATACTATTATTTGACATTATGTTTTCTATCTATATTGGTTCTATAACATGACGATGGTTTTCTAATTTTTCAGGCCTTTGTTGTTCATCAGATCATGAGAAGCATTCAGTTTTGGACCTTTCTTTTCAATGGTCTCCTCCTTAGAACTTTATTATTACAACCAAATATCGACATTTCATCAAGTTATTCGGCAGTATTGCAAGCCTCAAATACTTAAGAGGATCTTACCAGTATGAATCAGTATTATTTTCTTTATCATGTTTATGATTTAAATGTTGTTTTCGATCCAACTTTGATCAACTCGGTCGCAACAACTCAGTTTTTGCATTTAGAATATTTGAATTTCAAAAAGTTCAACTTTTCCCCTATTACTCTCCGTAACGAAATAATCTCTATTTCTCAACCGAATCTACTCAAAGGATAGTCAACTTTCCTCTTATAATATATATCATGTATCTTGATAAAAATATCTTCTTTAACTCCTTTAAAGGAAACAATAATTCTGGTATAACTAATTATAGTTATTTTAGCTATAATTTCAACCTTTATATCAGAAACTCTTCAACCCTAGAAACCATCTTCCATCCAGTCTTCTTCATATCAAAACCTTACAAAAGAGCAATCTTGAAAATTATATGGCTTCGTCGTCAAATAATCAGATCTCGACAATCATTAGCAAAATGCAAAACACTTAAATAAAAGACATTTGTGCTAGGCAGATGAGAAGAGCAGTAGGTACTAAATCAACTTTTGTCAAGGTCCCTGAGGACTATAACACTACTCTTATTGGAAAGTTTTTTTCAAAAGATACTTTTGATACTGATGTTATAAGGAAAGAAGTCCAACAACTATTGAACAAATACAGAACAAAGGATGTGAGAGCCATTGGCAGGAACATATATCTTTTCAAGTTTCATAATGCTGAAGTTGTGAATACTGTTCTCAAAAAAGGTCCTTGGAATGCAAAAAAATGTCACTTGGATCTCCTAAAATATGACGCGACTATTCCAGTTGACAAATGGGTATTCTCTCACCAAGAATGGAACGTGCAATTCAAGAATCTTTTACTGGAGCATCATTCAAAGGAAATTGTTGATGAAGCTATTGAGGAATTGGGAATCAAAGTTTGTACTGAACCGGAAGATTGCACACAAGTCTATGGAAGCACTATTACATCAAGGATCAAAATTGATCTATCCAAACCTCTTCACAGGGGAGGATGGCGGAACAATGCAGCTGGAGGAGTAACTTGTATTCGCTTTCACTAGGGAAAACAACCATATTCTCTCTGTCCCAAGTGTTTCACAATTGATCACAAAGATGAAGATTGTGACACGGTAGCTGATGATCTCAAGATAAGGAGATACACAAATGAGGAATACATTGCCTATATTCATGAATTGGCTGCAACTTATGGGGTAGAAATCATTGAAGATTTGAATCTGTTGATACAAAGAATTGCTGAAGCTAGCCATAACCAGAAAGAAGAAGAGGATAATAGGGCAAATAAAAGGTCTAGAACTGATGATCAAGACTCAATTAATTTGGATGATAACAACATGGAAAGTAATACTGGTAACAATCCTCTTGCAACAGAGGCTGATGAAATGGAACATGACCTAGTTGAGGATGGAGCTAAGGAAATAGAGGAGACTTCTCATGAGATGAATGAGGCCCCTCCAAAATTGGTAATACCAATTTAATTTTCAAACAATATTTTTCTCGATCATTCTCATCATTGTCATTATTTATGCAATACGAATAATTACACAACAAACTATCTTCCTAATCTTCATGTTTTATTTCCATATAATAACTTGTGTATCAAGTTTAGTTTTTTTTCACTTTTTTCACAATGAAAATTATGAGTTGGAACTGTCAGGGTTTCTAGGAAAACAAACTAGAGAATATCTCTTGCATCCTAATAACTTACATTCTCTAGATATAATCTTTTTGTGTGAAACTAAAATAAATGATATTAGGATTATAAATCTCACAAACTGTCTTAACATGCCCAACAGCTCCTTTGTCCCTTCCATTGGTCAAGCTGGAAGGATTGTTCTTTTGTGGAAAGATGGTTTCTCTTTAGAAATTTTCAACTCGTCTACTTATATGTTCCATGCTCTAGTAACTAATGACCCTGATATATGTGAATGATTTCTCTCTTGTGTCTATGGCACACCTTATAGAGATGACCAACCATATCAATGGGAGTACATTAAAAATCTTAGCAAAGTGGTAAAAATCCCCTAGGTCCTTATTGGGAATCTGAATATCACTTTTGATCTGTCTGAAAGAAACACTAATACAAACCCTACTAATGATGAGGTCATTGAACACATTAAAGAAGCTGAACTTCATGATTTAGGTTTTAGTGGAAATCCTTATACCTGGACTAGCAATAGTCATGAAACTAGTAAAATTAAATCCAGATTAGATAGATCTTTGGTAAATAATGATTGACTCATTACTTTCCCAGATTCTAAATTAGTACATCTTCCTATAAAAGGTTCAGATCGTGCCCCTATCCTCTTGTCCTTGTATACTAACTTTTTAGGTTCTAACAGAACTTGGAACTTCTTTGAGCATTAGCTTCAAAATGACACTTGCATAAATGAAATCAAGAATGCTTGGGTATCTAACACTACATGTTCTTCAACTTTTATTATGATCAATAAATTGTCTATCACTAGATATATTTTATCTAAATAGAGTAAAAACATCTATGGGAATATTCAAGGCAGAATTACAGCTCTCCAACAACAATTAGCTCAACTTCAGTATGCAGATATCCAAGGCAACAACACTGATGAGGTTTTGAAACTTGAGAAAGAAATTGATGCTTTAAATGAAATACAAGCTTCCTCTAATAGGAAAAAGTCAAAAGATCATTTTTACAATGTTATGGATAGGAATTTCAAATTTTTTCATATCAGAGCAAACCAAAGAAGAGTTAGAAACAGAATAGACTCATTGCAAGCTCCAGATGGTACGTGGTGTCAAGATAAAATCACTATATAAGATCCTCTAGTGTCTCACTTCAAGAGAATAAGCACAACATCAAATCCAGCTGATACTGAAAATTTTATGCAACATATTCCTTCTGGCATCTCACAGGAAGACAATGCATCCTTAATTTCCATTTCTTCAAACCAAGAAATTCACCAAGCTCTAAAGTTAATGGATCCTTGGACCTCCCAAGGACTCGATGGCTTTCCACCAGGTTTTTATCAATCTCAGTGGCAGACAGATCAAGATGATGTGTGTAAAACAGTTCAATCATTCTTTAGTTCTGGATTCCTTCTAAAGAAACTAAAAAAATACCAGAATTACTTTAATTCCTAAGACAACTTCAGCACACAAGCCAGAAGATTTCAGGCTCATTTCTCTTTGCAACACAATCTACAATCTTATTTCAAAAATAATTGCTTTAAGACTTAAAAAACACATGGTCAACATTATTCTGTCATCTCATAATGCAGTGTATCAGTACTGCTCAGGTGGAAATTATTGTTAATGGATCTCCCTCTAAAGCTTTCAAACCTACAAGAGGAATTAGACAAGGAGATCCCTTATCTCCTTATCTATTTATTTTTCCAATAGAGGCTTTCTCAAGACAAATGAATCATTTTGAAAACATTAATATGTTAACAAGTATGAAGATATCTAGAAATGCTCCAAAAATTAACCACTTGTTGTTTGCAGATGACTGCCTACGTTTTTGTAAAGCTAATCAGATGCAAGCAAATAAGCTTCTTCAGCTGATTGGAGATTTTAGTACCTGCTCCGGCCAACTTATAAATTTTCATAAATCTGCAGTTTATTTCAGCAACAACATGAGTCTTTTTTCTTGTCATCTCATTAGTTGAATTCTTCAAGTTAGAAAACTAAACATTGAAGAATAAAAATATTTAGGTCTCCCTTTTTTTGTAGGCAGAAACAAGAAGATTCCTTTTCCAGTCTCATTACTAAGATGAAAAACAGACTCTCAAGATGGAAGGGTTCATATATGTATGAAGCCGGTAGATCAGTTATGATCAAGAATGTAACCAATGGAGTTCCAGTTCACCATATGACCAGTTTCAAGCTACCAGACAACACAATTGATCAACTAAACTCCATTCAACAAAAATTTTGGAGAAACAAGAAGACTAATAGAGGAAGGCACTTCGTAAGCTGTAGGAGTGTTAATAATCCAAAATAAGAAGGAGTCCTGGGTTTCAGAGATTTGCACTTATTCAATAGAGTTCTCCTTGCAAAATCTGCATGGAAATTATGTTCTGATACTACTTCTATTTGTACTGCCTCATTTCAAGACAAATACTTTCAAGATGGTCATTTTCAATGCTTCAGATAATGATAATTCAACCTAGTCATGGAAAAGTATTAGCTATGAACTTCTCTTCATCAAGAAATATAGCTACTGGAGTGTAGGCAATGGGCAAAAAATTATGATACGACATCATAGATGGATTCCTGAACTGGATCTTCCTCCAAAGCCTAAGGCTGGTGTTTCTCACTCTCAAGATTATACTTATGCCAACCATTTATTCTCTGCAAATAATGATGGTTGGAATTCAAGTTTAATCCTATCTCTATTTGATTCACATACTGCTACCTTAATTCTGAAAATCTCTACCCACGGTCACCAAGAAGACAAGCTGGTAGGCACCCTTGAAAAAAGTGGAAAATTTATACTAAAGTCATCTTATAACAAAATGCTTAAAGAAAGAAATGGAGATTACTTAGTGGGTACAAGGATGCAGGGAATTTTTAAGAAACTGTGTAGGTTACCTATACTTCCTAGAACTAAATGATTCATGTGGAAATGTGTGAAACGGATCCTGCCAACAAGAGACAAGCTGCTGGAAGTGATTCAAGATGATGATTACAGCTGTCGCTTCTGTTCTCATGAACTTTTATATGCTAATCATATTATTCTAGAATGTTCATTATCTAAAGAAGTATGGTTTGCGGTTCTGGGAATTCATATTTTGCAAGGAAGTAATCTAGAAGATTGGATATGTGGATAGTTTGATAAGTTTATAGCAAGGCAGATTCAAGAAACTGAAGTTTGCAAAATAGGAATTGTATCTTGGTGTATATGGACTGCTAGGTGTGATAAGGTCTTCAAAGGAGCCACCTTAACCCCTGAAAGCATCATCCAGAAATGCAGAAGAGAATTTGCAGTTTTAGAAAACAAACCAGTTACAAACCATAGACTTCCAGTTCCATAAAACAGGATCAATCTTCACTGGCAGCCAGCTTCATCTGGTTATTTTAAAATTAATTCTGATGGATCATATCTTGCAGAAAATAAAGCTGGAGGCATTGGACTAATTCTTCGCGATTTTGCAGGTACACATCATGGATCAAAATGCATCTACCTAATTACTACAAGTAGTCCAGAACAAGCTGAGAGTAAAGCTTTATGGAAGGCAATGCATTGAGCATTAAAAAAGAAGCTGAAGAAAGTGATTTTTGAGCTGGATGCAAAGCTTGTAGTGGACGCTGTTTTGGGAGTTTCTCTTAACATTGATCGGAGAATACACAACTTAATCTTAGATACAAAAAACTTATTAAGCATTCATTCCTCTTGGGAATGTTTCTATGTGCTCAAAGGGAAAAACAAAGTAGCAGATTCTCTTTCTAAGTTAGCTAGGACTCAATTTATTTGTGGTGTTTGGCTTTTAGCTCCTCCATATGAAATTATTAATCAACTTCGTGAGGATACAAACTATGTAAACACTATTTGATCTTCAATTCAATTTTTAAGTTTCAAAAAAACAATTCTTATGCTATTATGACTGAGCATAGCAATATTCATGTTCATGTTGAACCTGGCAGTATTTTGATCGATCATCTAACTACAACCATCGACACCGAGTGAATTGAAAAAAAAGGGAGTCTATCATGACAGGATGGCGTGACTAGGCGAGGTAGCTAAGAAACGTCCCAAGTACTTTTCTTCACTTTTGTGTGTTTTCTTTTGTTTTTTTGCCCTTCATGTACATTCGCCTAGACACATATCTTGGACTTGCATTGTCAACCTGGTACTGGGATGTGGTCTAATCATTCACCTTTAATTAGCATTTACGTATTAAATTCTAGATTGATCGTGGATATCCACCCCAATATGTATCGAGTGAGACATAAAAGCCGGACCCCTATAAATTCCTGGGTGGTGGGTCCCAAGAGCATGTTCCCCTCAGTATATCTCACGGTGTAAAATCACGGTGAGTGTAGAACTGCTCTTTCCGTATAAACAAGACCATATAAAGTTTGCGTGCCGGCCAAAAAGAAATATTGCACTTTCCACATTGACATACGGAAAAAATTAGGAATATGGCACTTTCGAACACATGTTTGGATTGCGGTACTTTAAATTCCAGTAGATTCCCGTAGATGTATTCTTTTAAATGTTTTCTGAGAGACAATTTGTTGGAGATTTCTTATATTCCAGACAATATAATCGGGATAAAATTAATATAAAAAGTCATTTTTTCTCACAAAAACGCATCCAAAACTGCTTGTTGTTTTCTTTCAACTAAACCAAAATATATTTCATTTTACTTTATATTTTTGAATGATCGCACAACTTCTGAAATATCTTACTCTAGTAATTTTTTATGTTAATTACCGTTTAATGAGACATTTTGTTTATGATGCTATTATGATCTGGTCCAAAATTATTCTCATCATTTTTAGTTGACTCCATAAAAAAAAATTTAACTTCTTAAAAAAATGTAAGAAACTAACATAAATACATTTTTATTTATCGATAAACAAATAATTTTGCGAAACAAATATATTTTCCTAGTCTCGAGATTATTCATTCATTGGGGTTCTATTGTATAGGAAGTGTGACGAGACCGTAATTGACGCAGAAATAGCTCAGGAGAGTAACCAATCAGATCCGTTAAGGACCAGAATTTACTTGTTTCGACTGGGACATTTTGCTGGGTAAAGAACAAAGATCCAAGTACATATCAGTACTGACAATGAGTATATTACTGGTGCATTCAATAAATATTTGAAAACAAGAAATCTTATGAACAATAAATATTTCAATACCTGGTCAAGTCTTAAATACCATCCTTCTAAATTCTAATCAAATCTGTTGCCCAACTCTACTTTATTCATCTACAGAAGAACCTAAAAACTACGGAGGCAATATAGAATGCCAGCCATCTACTGAACTTTTATCAAGAAGATAAAAAGGAAAACCTGACTAGATAAGTGAAGACGGAAAGAAAAAGGCAGCACTAACCAGTCGTATGAGATTTGCTCACCATGTTTTCCATTGACTTTGTCTGGTAGACACGAACAAAGCCTGAGCTATCACTAGAAGTATCTCCTCGTGTTGTTGCCCTTTGCCCCGAATGTGAACTTATTCCAGAAAGAACATAAGCCCTCCCAGATGACTCATATATTTGCATGTTCTCCATTCTTGACCGTATCTCTTTGAGCTCTGAGTCTAATGCTGCACATAATTGATTACCAGTACGTGCAGAAGTTGTTTCTGACAGGTCCTTTTGACAACTCTCCAGGATAGACCATGCACTAGATAGGTCACCTTTCTCAGTAGCATCACGTGATTCTGACATTGCTTTAGTAGCTCGAAGCCGACATTTTTGCTGGTCTACCTCAATAGGCACAACGACGAATCCTTCCTCCACAATCTCAGGCCTCTGAATTTTAACTTTCTTAATTGTTGTACTCTTGACTTGTTTTGTGAAAGGGTCTTTGTAAATGCACCCCACGTTAACTAATTCCGTCTCAGTACTGGAGTCTCCACCTCCTACTGTTGGAACATTTAGCGAGATGAGAAAACCCTTCTCTTCGTTCTCATACAAATCCCCAACATCAATGAATCCAGTTTGATTCTCATCTGTTAAAAGCACTGAATAACTCCCTGCATTAAGTGAACCAATACGTATATCTGGGTGCACAGACTGAACATGTACTTGAACGTCCTGCAAAACTACACTAAGAAGTCCACCGATGCATTGAGCAAAAGCATCTTGTATGAACCCCTCAGCTTCAATGAAAGAAAATGTTCCCTTGCAGCCCTCAGAAATTGAGAGTAACAAGACAGGATCATGGCAAGAACCAAAACCAAACGTATGCACAGGAACCTTAATCATGGTTAAACTTTTTTGGAGTCTTGTTGTATCGTTAGATGTGTCCTTCCCATCTGATAACAGCATGAGACTACAAAAGGGATTCTTTTCTTTTCGGGAATCAATCACTGAAGCACCCATTCTTAGTCCATTAAGAATATGAGTCCCATTACCGGTTGCCAAGAAGTTTACCGCTGACAGTGCATGCTGCTTTCCCAAGACATTCATCCGACGAAGAGGTAAGAGCTGGTTGGCGTAAGTTCAGAAAGTAACTATAGATAACCGGTCAGAAGGGCCAAGGTTCTCTATCACAAACCTCATGGCTCGCTTTAACAACTCAATCTTGGAGCCCCTCATACTACCACTTACATCAAGAACTGTGACAAGGTCAACTGGAGCACGACAACTCTGAGAAGTATGTGCGGCATCATTATCTTGCATATTATCGGTAAGAAGAGCTTTAAGATTAATCAGCACACTGAAGTTTTCTTTCATAATTGATCGTTGAACAGCTGACATTTCTGGGTACGTTTTGATATCAATGTATGGTGAGCTATTAGAGGTAAATTGAGGTTGTGAATCCAAGGAATCTTCATTGACCCCAAAATTCAGAGATCTTGAGCCTAAGACATTCGACTCAAACGTTCCGATATTTACAGGCAAAGGTGCATTTGTTACCAAAGGATGGTATGCTTCCATGTTGGTTCTTACCCTTTTATTAGAGAGATCTAGTGAATTAGCACCTAACTGGAAAGGTCTACCCTCCCAATTGGCTGCGTAATTTACCAGGCCATTTCCTAGGTTAGTCAATTGCCTTGGCTGTTGATGAAGGAGATTTGTAGAATTAACAACACCTTGTAAAGGACTTCCCATGCTAGTCACTAGACTTTGCCGTCGATGAAGGACATTTGTAGAAGTAGCAGCACCTTGTAAAAAAATTCCGATGTGAGTTAATTGCCTTTGCAGCTGCTGTTGCTGAAGGAGCTGTTGCAGTTGCTGTTGCTGAAGAAGCTGTTTCTGCCTTTGCGGTTGCTATTGCTGAAAGCGAATTGTAGAAGTAGTACCTTGTGAAGTATTTAGCGCGTTATTTAGTATCCTTTGCTGTTGCTGTTGCTGCTGCTGCTGCTGCTGAAAGAGAATTGTAGAAGTAGTACCTTGTGAAGGATTTAGCGCGTTACTCAGCAGCCTTTGCTGTTGCTGAAGGGGATTTGTGGAAGTAGCACCTTGTAAAGGATTAACCTTCCATTTGGTTTGGCAAATGATGCAGGTCTGGCTTCCACTCTTGGCATTTGAAACGACACATGAGAAATGGAAGCAATGAGAGCATTCTGCAGTGAACATGGGGTTTCCATCTACTACTTCCGTAGCTAAGTTGCATATAGCACAAGTCATCTACATAACACACAGAACACAGACCAAAGTACAAAATCAAAATCAAAACCAACAACAAGTACTGCAATTATGTGTAATACTCTTCAACATACAGATATTAATCTTGAGTAATGCTAAAAATGGAAAAAAAATGATATGCCAAGAGTAAGATCCTAATTTCAATATAAGAAACACCATTTAAGAGACAACATCATATTAAACAAGTTGAATAGTTCATGATCAGTGATAAAAACAGTAAAGATCAAACAAAAAATCATGTCAAAATTGCTTAGGAGCTAAGGTGATACCATTAGAAGTAATAAAATACACCCAAATAATCAAATACCCCAAAACCCTAAAATTCACGAGCAAAAACAAATATACAATCAATTCAAAGGTCAATTTTTATCTTCAAAAGTAAAATTATACGCACCATACTTTTTTTTTTGAAGAAAACGAAACGATGATCACTTCTGGAGAGTAGTACTCTTAGGAGCGAAGGAATACTAATAATAAAGAGAACAGGGGGAGTCATAAGTCAAGTCCTTGAAGACTTTATATAGAGTGAGTAGGGGTGTAAATTGGGCCGGGCCGGGCAGCCCGACCTATTTATTAAATGGGACGGTATAGGGCGGCCGGAACATCTTTTATCCATGAAATTAAAAGGGTCGGGCGGGCAGGGTTATTTATCTACAGTTAGTACCCATGGCCTACCCAAGCCTGTTTTGTAATTTGGGCTCGGGCGGGTAGGGCCTGGAGGGCCTTGAATATTACAAACAAATATATATATTATATATATATATTGTTAAAAATAAAAAGAAAGTAGTAATAATACACAAGTTTTACTTAAAATTAATAATCAAATACTAGAATTGAGATGGGAATAAGATAAACCAAACTTCCTATAATTTTTCCTGAATTGAATCATCAGAAAAGGAAACTGCCTTAGATTTTGCTCAATATTTTCTCTATATGGTTAACAAAATTAGACTCCAATGGAATAAAAGTTAAAAAATACATATGAAAACTATGAGGATTGACTGTATTAAGTATATGTATCAAGTATATTCTAGGATAAAACAAATGAGAACAGTCACTTAGGCTAGGTAAATGGATAACACTGGCGGGCTAACATGGCGGGTAGCATTGACGGGATAATAGGGAGGGTATTGGGCCGGGCAAGAAAATTTGAATTGTGGCCTGTGCCCGCCCTCTTATTTAAATGGGCTAGGTCGGGCCAGCCCGTGAAGGGCCACGGTCACCCATGGGCTGTCATGGGACAGGACGGACGGTACTGGGCCTCGGGCTGCCGGACAAAATTTACACCCTTAAGAGTGAGAGACTTTAAAGAGAAGGGTATTTTTGTCAACTACACCATTATGCTTGCAAACTACTACTTCTCTCCATTTCAGGAAAAATAATACTTTCACTTTTCATTTTTTTTGCCTAACCTAAAATAACCTTGCTAAATTGGGGTCTATAGGACTTAATTGGGGCCTATGAAATTTTCATTCCCACACCACCAAATTAATATAAGCACCCAAACTTCTAACAAATACTAATTTACCCCCACATTAATTCCTAAAACAATCTCATATAAATACTAATCCTTACCATTTTCAGTAAGTCCAAAAACAAAAAATCCTAAACCTAGAAAAACTTTCTATTTCCATCATAAACTTTTCAAATTCTCAAAGCCCTAATCAAAAAAAAAATTCATCCTCTTCTCCGACGATCTTCGATCTAACCAAGAAAAAGGTATATCTCTATCAATACGTTTTATGATTTGCATTTCTTCATTGATTTACATGTTTAAATCTTCGATCAAAATCTCTGATTAACCAAGAATCGGTTTATATGATGATTAACATAAACCGATTCTTGGATTTGGTTTCCGCCATGAAGAGCATGCATAGTAATCGGTTTATATGATGATTAACATCAACCGATTTTAGGGTTTGAAACAAAAGATGAAAATACATCACCAGAATCGGTTTATAAGTGCTTTAAAATAATCCGATTCTGGGTACTTTTTTTAAAAAAAAAATTATGCGATCCCACAATCGGGTTTATGAGTGCCTGATAATTTACCGATTATGTTTGTCTTTTCATATTCCTATTTATAGTCGGATTTTATACATGTACCACATAAACCGATTTCTTATGTTTTTGTAGTCCGAATCGGATTACATATGATTACTTATGTACCGATTCTTAGCTAGATTTTTTTTTTTTTTTGGTTTTGTTTTATATAGATATGGACTTCGGACACCTAGCGTTTTACTCTCGAGATCTCATACTGGAGGACATTCTTATGAAACCGCAACGAGTGTCAGAAAGAAGTCTCTACAAGTTTACATATGGGCGTGAGACCAATCTTGAACAAGCCCTTGCATTGATTGAAAAGCTTGCACTGGAGGAGCTTTATGAGGTCTTGAGGTTCGCTAGGATGAGGAGAAACGTCATTTCAGCTGAGAGGGAGGCCCATGCAGAAATGGAAGGTATGTGGGAACTAATGGCTCAAGCACAAGCTGCTGCTCCTGATGGTGCTGATGCTGGTGCTGCTGCAAATGCTCCTGATGCTGGTGTTGCTGCAAATGCTCCTGATGCTGGTGCTGCGGTAAATGCTCCTGGTGCTCCTTAAGTTTTTAAGTTTAACTTTTAAATACTAAAACTTTAAGTTTATAAGACTTGTGGTTGTTTTAAGTATTTTGGGATGGTTGATGTTTGTATTTTGGATGATATTTGTGTGGTTCATGTTTTTATTTTGGATGATCTTGTGTTGAACTTAATGCACTTAATGTGAATACTAATATTCTGTGGAGCACGTGTCACGATCTTAGTGGCCGCATATATACCTAACTGTGTAGCCTTCGCTAAACAGAGAAGCCTGAGTAACAAGAGATACCTCCGCAGATGTACTTTATCTCATCCCAAGAACAAAGGCGTGAACGGTCAAGATAAGGAAGGAAAAAGCCTAGTCTATATAGAGTCAGCTGGCGAGGGGACAGAGGTAGATGATGCATCCAATCAGCATTAAATGCTCAAATATCTTATCTACACGCATGAATCTAGGCACGTGGAGAGAGAAAGCGTGGCAGAACCCGGTTGGCGGAAGCTGGCGGTGAACGAAGGTACAACCTGTACTAAGGTTGGGTAGTTCCCGAAGGAACGTGGGCCAGCTGAGGTGGCGAAATATAACTGGAGAAACTACACGGTGGACGAAGGTACTATTGGTACGAAAGGTATATCAGCAGATGATGGACCCAAAGGCATCAAAGATATACCTGGAGCAAGAGAGGCTATATCAAGCTTCACCAACAAACTAAGGGCATTCAATATCGAGGAGAGAAGATCTAGTCTTAAGCTTATACCTCTTTAATGTTAGAACTTAAGTATTTACTTCCACTTGAGTTCTCTCTATTACTTTGGGAAGCATTTAAGATCTTTGTAACCACCACAACTTAATACAAAAACAAGCACTCATTACCCCGTGGATGTAGACAAATGTCGAACCACGTAAATCTCTTGTGTCTCATGATAACTTAGAAGCTTTTACATTATACTTTTGTTTTTCGTTGTTATTGTGATCTTAGATATCATTTATTACTTGGCAATATCGGTTCAACGGAAGTATCAATACTACTTAGTATCAGATTCTCAGAGCTGTATACATTACGTAGACTACGGGAAAACGAGTAGTCACAGTTTGGCGCCCACCGTGTTTTCCTCACGTACCTGAGTTTAGGCACAGTTTTACATTTTACTTATACATCTTCTGAAACGAAGGGATCTGTGTTTCACCGATGAATCTCACTCTCTAGTGATTCGTTCATCCATTATTTGTGTATGTTTTTGAGTTCATAGCCTCTGAAAACGTGCCTCATTACAGATCCACAACAAATCTTTCAAAAAACATACTCACAAAACGCCAAAATGTTTGTTTTATACTAAAACAACCTTTCTTAAACAAATCGCATCTTAGATCTGAGAACCTTTGACTGACAGAGGAATCTCAGTAAAATTTTAAGGATAAAAGATCTTCCAACGCATTTAATAGCCTTGTTTTTCGCAAGATCTGACACCCCCCTTTTTTCATTGGTTTTCAATATTTTAAGGTTGTATTTTCCAAGGATGTCATAAGCATTTAATACCCGTTTGTCAAAAACATTATTTCAGTCCTTTTTCTGAAAAAGATGCTTAACAGTCTTCTGTGTCAGAGCATTAATAGCTACTTTTAACGAAGGTACCCAAGTAGCAGACTTCTTGGATTTTTCTGTAACCGCAGAATAACCAAAGCTGAAGGCATGCAGAAACCAACTGATGTACCAACAAGCTCACGAACAGCTATCACAAGAGGGAGATCCCAAAAGCCGTCTCAAGCAAACCAAAGGAATGAAGCGGAGGACAGACAAAGCGAAATAGCAAAAAGAGCAGTTGCTAACAAATCGCCTATTCCTGCTGAAGGGATGGGGAAAACATCAGGAGCTCAACCAATCTACGACATGCCATTACCGGAGCATGCTACATCTACGAAGCCACCTGCGGCCAACGCAGGGTTACCCAGAACCTTAGCTCCTACTGGGCGAGGGTTGGTAAATCTAACTCCAATTCAGATAGATCCAGACGTGCCAATTATAGAGGAAGGAGTGGAAAACTCTGAATATCCAGCAGACAACACTCCTCAGGGGGGGTGGAACCCACAACGAAGACCAAATGGCGGCACAAATAGCAGCTTGGTTACTCCGTAACAAGAAAAACGAAGATGCAATGCACGAGATGGCCCAAAAGAACCAGAACCTCAAATGTATGTTAGACATACAAGTCGAAGGTTCCCAAACTCATCCTCCACAACCGAGGCGTGAAAATGGGGATATCTCAGGAAGACGAAGGGTGGATATCAACCCACAAAAGGCGAATCAGCCTAAGGGAGTAAGGAGAGCGCACCATGATCCAGATGAAACGGATTCAACATACAAGCCCTCACAAACCTACTACGACGAAGCATTTTCCAAAGATGCTTACAATGTGAACATGGTCATGGAGCAAATGGAGAAAATGCGGAAGGAGATCCAAGGCCTAAAAACTGGCCACACAGGCGCAAGACTAGAAGAAGTACTATAGGAGGCAACCACGTCACCACTATCCTTTCGTATTTTGAGGGAAACCATCCCTCCGAAATGCCCGGTACCTACGTTCCAAGCATACAACGGTACCTCAGATCCCGCAGCCCACCTACGGTATTACACTCGTGTCCTTGCCCATTGGGAAAGAAACGAGGTGGTACTTTGTAGGTACTTCCCAGCAAGCTTGACGGGATCAGCACTGGATTGGTATGACAACTTACCAGCAAACTCAATTGACTCCTTCGAGCAATTATCTACGGTATTTTTGGAGACATACATGTACAACAAATCAACAAAGGCGGGGTTAGATAGGCTATTTGCTTTAGCTATCGGTCCCCGGGAGACACTGATGTAGTACACAGACAGGTGGAAAAAGACATGCCAAGCAATTGGAAAAGTCAATCCAGAAATTAGCATAAATTACTATAAGTACGGACTTGATAGAACCTCAACCATCTTCATGGAGCTTCACAACAGAGCCCTCGATTCCGAAGGCGAGCTCAGGGTTGTCCAGGACCGTTACATCAGACTCGAAGAAATCCATAAGGACAACCCCAGGGCCCAAGAAAAGGCAACAACGGCTCCGCAACGAACTAACTCTCTGGAACCAATTCCGGAGGTATCTAAGCGACAAAACGAAGCCGGGGGCAGATTCAATTCTCGAGACAAGCGATCCAAGCACGGAGACGAAAAACGAGGCAAAGGAAGAGAAGAATTTATGGATAAGTTCTACACGATGTTAAACACAAATTTCTCTCACATCCTAAGCAAGGAGGGAGCAAAGCCAAGCTTTCCTTACCCTAATACTAGGGGAAAACAGACAGAAAAGACAAAGGAGTCTAAGGAGTACTGTGCGTACCACCAATACCACGGACATACTACTGATACATGCTACCACCTTCGCAACGTGATCCAGAGATTCATCGACGAAGGCAAATTCATGGAGTACGTACAACTGCAGCCAGCGGAGACTGAGGAGATCCCAAAGAAAAGGGTTGAACTACCTCAGGATGGAAAATACATCAACATGATCACCTTCTCCAGCGGAGGCCAAGAAGAAATGCTCGAAGATATCCTCGAGTTAGCTCGAAACAGAAAGAAGATTGAATCCCATGAAGTGTTAAAGCTAAGTGGACCACCCACTAGCACTTGGGAGGACTGGATGGCTACGCCATTAACCTTTTCAACAAAGGACGTCAACCAGGAGGTTGAAATGCACAACGATCCACTAGTGATCACTCCTCCAATACATGGATGGAACGTTACGAAGGTAAGTTTGTTTTTGTTTTTTTGTAGCACGAAGTCGTGAAAGCGCGCTACTTGGAGGAAAAGGGAGAAACATTCGCATTCGATACAAGCTATCACTTCTTGGAAGAAAGAATCCCGGAGGATAACTGGGACTACTTGGATGTTGTATCGTCTTCGGAGGAGGAAGATTGATGGCTTTAGAAGTTTTTGTATAGGTTTTCTTAGTTTTAGCCCTTTTACCTCTTCTAGGTTCTACTTCTGGTTCATCTTCCTCTAAAGGTAACTTGAGTTAGCACAACGCAAGTTACCCTCTCTTCGAACTCAGCAACGGGGATGGAAAGTAAAAACGCTGACAAACAAAGGAAGAAGATAATAAAAGGAATTGCTTCTTGTGTGTTTTGCAAAATTTCGAGTTGTATTTATAGGATGAAATACTTGCAAATCAAGTTAGGTTTTGGTTTTCTTCAAAAACAAGTAAAACACGTAAAAAGAATTTACCCATAAATAAAACTCTTAAGAATTAATTTTGGAATTAATTTTCTAAAGAAAACTCGCCAAAAAAGAAATCCGTGTAGAAAAGGGACTTGGTGCATGGCATACGCGCTTATCGCATGGGTCAAAATATATATTTTTGAGCTCCTTCTCTATTATACCCGCTCCACCCACATTGTTTTACAACATATCCATAAGAATATGGTTATATAGTGGAGCTCCTTCTCTATTATACCCAATGTGGGACTAAAGAGAGATTCATTCACTCATAAAACAAAACTAGTCATAAAAACCCAAGGTGACCAAACTTGTGGTACAGAAACCCCACTCAAATGTTGGGATTCATTAAAACTCCATCTTAAACTAAATTATACAAAAAACCCCAAAAATTTAAAAAATTGATACAAAAACCCCAAATTTCAAAATTGGTTTCATCAAATTTTATGATGAAACCAAAAATTGGTTTCGTCAAATTCTATGAGGTTTCATCAAATTTTGGTTTCATCAAAATTTTATTTTTTGAGATTTTTGTGTTACTTTTGTTTTGGCTGGTTTTTTGTGGATAGATAGTGACTCCTTTCGGGTTATAACTTGCTCATAAAATGAGCAAGTATCCTTGGACCGATAGGTCACTAGGTCAAACCACACCAAGACCAGAACATTTTTATTTAACTCATTTTTCTCCAACAGTAAGCACTACTAGAACAAGGAAGCCTGACAGACCTGTGCGCACATTCTATGATCTCACATTAAGAACAAGGAAGCCTGACCGACTCCGGTAAACACTTTACAATTTTTAAAAAATAAATAAATCAGTTTTCACAAATTTTATTACTTATTATAGTCATTGACAAGAAGAAAAAGAATAACAAAAAACGGTTGTATCCTTAAAATAACACTCCACAAAATAAGAATCACACTAATGTATCCAGAGAAGTAAAACCAAAGAAATCGCTATGTAAAGCTCATTTTTCTTCAACTATTTTCTGCTTGACTTGCCAGTAGCACGACGAGATGCATAAACCATATCACGCATACAAAGTGTCTGGTACATACTGCGAGTAGAACGTCCTCGAGTTCCAGCCATTTGTCTCGAATGTGCCCTCATTCCTGAAAGTAGATATCCCCTTCCTGCTGACTCATATGTTTTCTTGTTTCCCATCCTCGATCTCACCTCCTGAAGCTCTAAATCTAAATCAACAGCAAATTCGTCACCGGCGCGCGCAGAGGTAGTTTCTGAAATCTGCATCCTACAACCATCAATTATAGACAACGCGGTGGGCAGATCACCTTTCTCAGCAGCAGCGCGTGAATCATTCAGTGCCTTAGCGACCTGCAACCTGTTCTTCTGCCTGTCAACCTCTATAGAAACAACCATATCTTCTTCATTAACCATTTCGGGTCTCTGAAGTTTCAATTCTATAGCTTGGGTAGTAACAAATTCTTTAGTTAAAGGATCTTTATAAACACACCACACAGTAAGGAACTTCATCTGATCGTTGGAATTTCCATCTGCTACAACTGGAATGTTAACAAGCACGAGAAAATCCCTCTCTTCATCTGCATACATATCCCCGATGTCAACAGATCCTAGTTGGTTCTCGCCTGTCAAAGAAGTGGAATAACTCCCTGCTTTTAGTTGATTGATACCAAGATGAGGGTCAAGCGATTGGATGTGTACTTGCAAGTCTTGCACAGCTACGCTAAGGAGACCACCAATACGTTGAGCAAATGCATCTTGTATTATTCCCTCGGCTTCGATATAAGAAAAAGTTCCCTTCGAACTCTCTGCAATTGAATGCAACATGATGGAGTCATGGTCTGCACCAAATCCAAATGTGTGAACTGGAATTTGCAACTTAGAAATATATTTAAGGTTGATCGTCTTTGTGCCCGTGCACGTATCCTGCCCGTCGGATAATAGCATGATACTATAAACAGGATTTTGTGTCTTCGATCTTCAATAACCTTTGTGCCTTTCTTGAGTCCTTCTACGATGTTTGTCAGACCATCGGCAGCCAAAGAATTCACAGCTTGTAATGCACGTTGTTTACCAGAATCATTCATGAGGAGAAGGGGGAAGAGGCGACGGGCATCTTCTGAGAAGCTAACAACAGATAATCTGTCAGAAGGGCCAAGGTTGTCTATCACAAACCCCATGGCTTGCTTTAACAACTGAATTTTTGTGCCATTCATGCTACCACTTATATCAAGGACTGTGACGAGATCAAGTGGTGCACGACAAGCTTGATCATTACCAGTAACAATAGATTTGAGATTGACGAGTATATGGAAGTGTTCTTGTGAAACTGACCGCTTAACAGCTGGGAATTCAGTGTGTGTTTTGATATCTACGGACCTGATAACAGGTGTTATCAGAGGAAGAGTTGGATTGTAAGTTTAGGGGATCATCGTCGTTGAAGACAAGCTGCTCAGAAGATGGAATTTGTGATGTAAGGAACGCCCGATTGGGGATATAAATTACTTCCCCAACCAATAGTGTTTGTTAAGGGGTGTTTTTTGGGGCGAAAATACGAAACTACCCTATAAAACAATAAAAGCTAAATCAAACATAAAAATACCCTACTCCCTTTTAAATTCGAAACATTTCTCACTCCCTTTCAAATTCCCTTCTCCTTCTCTGCCGGCTCCTCACTTTGAATTTTTTTTTTAACATTCAGTAGGGATGAAGATCATGCCGGTAGTGATGAAGACCATGCCGGTAGTGAGGGCCGGCATGATTATTGGGCCGACCGAGCGAAGCGAGGGAGGACCTTTATATGGTCACTTTTTTGTAAATCCTAACTCCTAAGTCATCAATTGACACAAAAAGATTGGATTTGGTGTCTATGGTTGGTCTTTTTCACTTGACACAATTATCCATCCATTTTAATCAAATTACTATAACTCCTTATGTATCCTATTTTTTAGGGGTATAATTGGAAAGCAAACTTTAATATAACATACCTAAAATCCGTGCCTTGGAATTTTGCAAATTTTATCTCGTTCGAAAGGTAATAAGAAAAGCTATGCAATGAATACAAACAACAATATCAAATTTTGAGTTTTTACGAAAAATTCGGAGGTATTTTTCATTTTAGGCACAATTTTAGAAAAGTAAATGTATATTCATTATGCAAACCACCATAAAGGATACATAATACTTTATGTAACCATATTTTGGTTTATGCATCAACTAATTTTCGGTTGCAACTAATAAAACGACGTACTTCCCCTGTTTCAAGAAAAAAAGATACTTTCATTTTAGGCACAATTCTCGAAAATTGAATGCATAACCATTATACAAACCGCCACAAAGGATGCATAACACATCATGCAACCATATTTTGGTTTATGGATCGACTAATATTCCGTTTCAGAAAAAAGTAACACTTTCACATTCCGTTTCAGGAAAAGTGATCCTTTCTCCCGTTTCGGGAAAAGTGATACTTTCGCCCCGTTTAGGGAAAAGTGATACTTTCGCTCCGTTTTTGGGAAAAGTGATACTTTCGCTCTGTTCCAGAAAAAGTGAACAGAGCGAAAGCATCACTTTTTCTGGAACGGAGCAAAGGCATCACTTTTTCTGAGACGAGGCGAAAGTATCACTTTTCTGAAATGAGGTGAAAGTATCAATTTTTCCGAAACGGAGAGAAAATATCGTTTTTCCTGAAACAAAATGTGAAAGTAGTCGCGAACAATCCCCATCTTCAGATTCTTCTTCGGTCGGTCCTCTCACCGTGGCAACGGTTGTACTAGTTTAGGATGAAGACCATGCCGGTAGTGAGTGCCGGCATGGTTATTTAGGATGAAGACCATGCCGATACTGAGTTCCGGCATGGTTATTCAGGATGAATACCATGCCGATACTTGCTATTTCAGACAAAATTTTTTTGTATGTTTTTGTCCTCAAATCGGCATGGTTCATTTGGGAATCGACCATGCCGGCACCACTACCGGCATGCTCGATAATACTTTTACCATGCCGGCACTGAGTTTTTCAGGCGTAACAATGGAGGATTCAATGAAAAAAATCAAATTTCAATACATTAATACCTATACATGGGTAATTGGAGTACTTGTTTACTTTCATGGGTTGGTTCTTCACCTAAAGCTTCATGATCATAAATATCTTGATTTAATGTTGTTGCATCAACAAATTCAACGTTAATGATTTATACTAATCATCATCAAACGAACTTATTAACTTAACTAATTATAATTAACCATTAAACATGATTAGTGAGGGGAAGATTAGGAATTAGTTAAAATACATGGATAGGGGGTGACCTTGCTTTACTATTTAAATCCCGTTTTTGTCTTTTTCCTCTATCCCCCAATTAGTTTTAGTATTCCCAATTGCGCGGTCTTTCTAAGCCCACTTAAAATTGGGCAATGAAAATTATCATCTCTACTTTTATTTTTGAACCTTTTTTTGGGGACCATAGTTTTTTTTGGGGACCATGGTTTTATTTTGGGTAAGACATTAGAAGTAAATCTAGGTCACCCCTTATCTAGATATTTATATTAATACCTAAATTACCCTCCTGATTAATTTTGGGTAAAGATTAGTTAGTGTTAATAATAGTTAGTGCAATTATTAGTGAGATGATTAAGTTAAAGATAATTAGCCTGGCATATTTAGGGGCGATCCCAGAAGAATTAGGGGCGACTTTTTTATTCCCAATCCATACACAACGTTAAGGGATGTCCAAAAACGCGGAGAATACGTTAATGCCCTTACATAATCGGAAGCTTTTTTGTGTTCGATTAATATACCGCATTCGGAAGCTTATTAACGTGATTATACTACCGGTTAAGTGCGTTTTTGTGCCTAACTCGTATCTGGCTTCTATAACAATCGGTAGGACTGAGAACCTCACTAAGCTACAACTTATAGTACCTCCTAAATTCCCAAAATTGGTGACTTCGTCAAAGAAGAAATTTGGGGAAACTTAGAATCGGTAGGCAGGTTAACTACCGATTATTCTAGTTCCCAAATTTGAAAACAATGAGATTTCTGCAAAAACAAAATTTGGGGCAACTGTATAATCGGAAGTCATATTACCTACCGATTGTTTTAGTTCCCAAACACTAATATATAGACCCCAGACTACCGATTACAGGGTTACACTTCTGATTATTTGTATAATCGAGAACTTTATAAGTTGTATATCCTACCGATTATAGCATATTTCAAAATTCTTGAGCCACATGGTTATGCCTGGCTCTGTACCCTCTAAACCTATGGATTTTGGTAAAGGTTGGATTTGGGGCTTCGTATAATCGGACTGTAAGAAGTAATATATCCTACCGATTAGGCTAGATTTCAAAATTCATTACATGAAGGATTTAAAAAAAAAAAAACTCATTTTGGGGCAACTTATATCGGAAGGTTGTGGAACATATTAAACTTCCGATTACCGCTGCATCCAAAACACGAACCAAGTGGTTGTGGATGGATGTGTACACTCAAAACCTATGGAATTTGGCAAGGGTTCGATTTGGGGCTCCTTATAATTGGTAGGTTGTTAAGCTGTACAAACCTCCGATTATAACAGGTTTCAAAATTCATTACGTGAAGGATTTTAGAAAAAACTCATTTTGGGGCAACTTATAATCGGTAGGTTTTGTAACCTATTTAGTTTCCGATTATGGCTACATCCACAACTTAAGACAAGTGGTTATGGTTGGCTCTGCACCCCTCAGAACTTATGGAATTTGGCCAAGGTTGAATATGGAGCTCCTTATAATCGGTAGTCATATAAGTTGGATAACCTACCGATTATAAAAGGGATTATGAGCCGAAGTATCTACACTATAATCGGTAGGTACAGTTTCAATTTAACCTACCGATTCACCTCTAACCTACCGATTATGGTGTAGGCTCCTGATTATATAAGGGCATATTGGTCAGTTCGAAAAATCAGAGATAAGGGGTAGCTTAGAATTACGTTTGGGTGACCTTTTTTGTCTTTTATTGTCGCCCCTAATTCCTTTTGGGTCGCCCCTAAAAATGCAAGGATAATTAGTGGGATTAAAAAATCAGATGGTTTTTTTTTTTTAAAGAAGTAGAATTATTAAGAGAGTAAAGTTAAAGAAGATGAACAAGGAAAACATGAAAAACGATGGATTTTACCAACCACAACCGGAAGAAGGGTATTTGGGTACCCAGGTATGCTTCAAACTTAGATAATGTTGGTTGAATTGCTCCAAATTTTCAAAAAAATGTAAATTTTTAGAGTAGATTTGGGCTTGTTCGGTTACCTTATGTGAAGAAAAGGTTACCGAACCCATCTGAAAGTGCAGTTCGGTTACTTTTTCCAAACACTCAGGTTACCGAACTCGCTCTTTAATGGAGGTTTTTAGTCGTTCGGTAAACATACATGTTACCGAACTTTGTTTATAGGATTTACAGAGTAATGTTCGGTTGGTTCGCAAACTTTAACCCAACAATATATCTGACCGAACTCCACATGTATGCAATTAGTGAAGAGTTCGGTTTGTCAAGATTTTTTGCGAACAAACCGAACATAGTGGGACAAGTTCGGTTAAATTGAAACTCAACATAGTAGGAAAATAGCACAGTTCGGTTATATTGGAATTTTTTATTGTTTTTGTAATATGGGTAAAGTTCGGTTACTAGATAGTTTTAGAAATTTTTGCGAACCAACCGAACAAAGTAGGCAAAGTTCGGTTAAATCATAACTCAATATAGTGGGAAAAATATCACAGTTCGGCTACATTTTTTTTTTTTTTGTATTATGGGTAGAGTTCGGTTAATAACTAGTTTTAGAATTTTTTGAGGACCAACCGAACACAATACATTGGTTTTCAATGAGGAGTTCAGTTAAAATTATTTTTTGCGAACCAACCGAACTCGAAGTTCGGTTACGAAAAATTAAATTCGTGATAACCGAAGTGTTCTTCGTGTTCTTGGTTTCAGAATGTTCGGTTACAAAACTAATTTTTTAAAAACTATTCCTAACCGAACATGCCACTTTAACTTCCATTTAAACCATATTTTGATGATTTCTACTCAATTTTCCCAATCAAAAAACGAATTAAAAAGATTGATGGGCTTTTCAATCCAACAAGGAACGTCAAGGAAAGAGAGAAGAAGAAGAGATAAAAAAAAATTTCAAAACTAAAAAATTTCGATTCCCCTCCTATTTTTGTTTTTGATTTTGATTTTGGTTAATAAATTCATTTAGATTAGATGTATATGATTAGATTTATATAGTTATTAAGTTAGCTTTAATTTAAATTAAAGTAAATGGAATATGTGTATTTACCTAACTTTAGGACACCCTTTATAAGTATAGGGAGGTCGGTCTAATAAGACCATGGTCCCATAAAAAAAAGAACGCGCTATTGGGGGATATCAAAACTAATTGGGGGATATGAATTACTCCCCCCAATCAAAGGGGTGCTTTTTGGGGAGAAAATACTAAAACACCCTTCCTTCAAAATCAAAAAAAAACTTAAAATCAAAAAACAAAAACATATCCCCCATTTCCATCTTCACCTCTTATTAATCTCTTTTAAGGTTAGGGCTTTGAAACCTAAATATTCCCCACTCCCTTTCAAATTCTAGATTTTCCCCACTCCCTTTCAAATTCTCTTCTCCTTCTCTGCCGGCTCCTCACTTTGAAAACGATTTTATTTTTTTAACATTCGGGAGTGATGAAGACCATGCCGGAAGTGATGAAGACCATGCCGGAAGTGATGAAGACCATGCCGGAAGTGATGAATACCATGTCGGAAATGATGAAAACCATGCCGGAAGTGATGAAGACCATGCCGGAAGTGATGAATATCATGTCGGAAGTGAAGAAGACCATGCCGGTATAGATGAAGACCATGCCGGAAGTGATGAAGACCATGCCGGTAGTGATGAATACCATGCCGGAAATAAATTTTTTTTACATCGCTGGAAGTGATGAAGACCATGCCGGAATTGATGAAGACCATGCCGGAAAATGGTGCCGGCATGTTTGGTAACTAACATTCAACGCCGTAACTTGATACCGGCATGCTCGATAGAAATCTATCAATGCCGGTATTCAAGTAAAAAAAAACAAGTTTCTGGATACTTTACATCATCTGCCGGCATAGAAATTTAAGCATCATATCATGCCGGTTGCAGTACCGGCATGCTCGAAAATCAACTTACTGTGCCGGCAGTGGACTGATTAAAAGCAAAAAAAAAAAGGTTTTGAAGATTAAAACCAGAAAATTTTGTGAAAATTTCCAACAAATGCCGACATGGTTTTTTCGGTTGAATACAATGCCGGTACCGAGCTATTTCAGCTGCAACAATGGTGGATTCAAAGAAAAAAAATCAAATTTTCAACCTCTTAGCAGCAATTCTCTCTTCATAATCATCCTCCATTTTCACCAAAAAAAGTTCCCTCTCAAATATTTTTTCCCTCTTCTACTCTTACCTCACTCACCCAAATTCAAATAAAAATACACACTAGTCATTTAACAAAAAATCTTAAGATTCTAATAATTCTAGTTAACCATTAAACCTAATTAGTGAGGGGTAGATTAGGAATTAAAAAAATAATTAGATAAGGGGTGATCCTGATTTGATATTTGGATCCAGTTTTTATCTTTTTCCTCCCCAATTAGTTTTGATATTCCCAATTGCGCGTTCAAAAAAAAACCATGGTCCATGAAAAAATGGTTCTTATTTTTTAAGATATGCATTAGCCATTAAGAACAAGTAAGCCTGTCAGACTGTGGTAAACTCAATCTTTGCTTACACATCAGTTTTCACAGATTTTGTTACTTATTAGTCGAGGACAAGAACAAATATAAAATGGCTGTAAGCTTAAATAGCACTAAATAAAAAATTACGCAAAAGGCTCTAATTAACTGTTTGGTGTGAACAAAAGAAATTGGCGTTGGACTAATTCTCAGAGATTCTGCATGTTCAGCCAAAGGAATCAGGGGGCGGTACTTCAATGGAGGAATGAATGCTGAACAAGCTGAGTGCATGGCCATGAAGAAGGCTATCTTGTGGGTCCACCAGGTTAATCTTAACAACGTCACTTTGGAATTAGACTGTACAAATCTAGTTAATGCCATCAGCAGTGTCAGCTCTATTGTCCAGTGGTTGAATAGGAACTATGTAGAAGAAATAAGACATCTGGTATGTTCTGTTTTATCTTTTGGAGTGGTTTATGTAAATAGGTCGGCAAACAACGTGGCTCATGTTATAGCTAACGAAGCAAGAGCTAAAAAAACTTCTTTTGATTTTGGTGAAACCATCCCAACTAATTTCGAAAGACTTGTAAGAAATGAAAAGAAGTTAATGTAGAAGTTATCTATGTATTAATAAAGTTGTTTGTTTGCATCAAAAAAAACTGTTTGGTGTGAACAGCGCGACTAAAGCAATCCTTTCGCATTCTCCAGCCAAGCATCAAAAACATCATCCTCGAATAGAACAAAATGCACCTCTTTGAAGTCACCCTCTGATTCCATTATAGTAGATATTGCAGTTGCAGCAGCTTCGTCACAGGGATAACCATGAAGACCACAAGATATGGCAGGAAAAGCGATGTACTCTATCCCGTTCTCTTTTGCGAGCTTTAAGCAGTTTCTGTATGCATTTCTTAAAGTAACTTCCGGGTGATTGTCAACATTGTAAATAGGACCAACAGTGTGAATAACATGCGAAACAGGCAGCTTAAATGCCGGAGTAATTCTTGCCTCTCCTTTTGGGCAGCGAATTTCAGGACAAACCTCTGCAAAGGTATAACAGGATGCACGTAGTTCCGGTCCTGCAGCTCTATGTATAGCTCCATCAACTCCCCCACCTCCAAGCATCCGTTCATTAGCTGCATTTACAATGGCATCAGAAGTACCGTTGATAGACCACTTTGTGATATCGCCTCTTTGAATTTTGAGACTACTTGATGAAGAAATTTTGAAAGCCTTAGAACCATCACCAGCAGCGCCCCCACCTCCGCCAGTGTAAGATGCCATTATAGGTGAGTTATGTGCAAGTAATTTTGGAAGAGATGCACGAGATCGGTGAACCATTTTACTCATTGAAGCTGTCTGGTAAATACTTTCAGTGGAATCTCGAGTTGTAGCCATTTGCCTCGAATGTGAACTCATTCCTGAAAGTAGATATCCCCTTCCTGTTGATTCATATATTTTCTTGCTTTTCATCCTCGATCTTACCTCTTGAAGCTCTAAATCTAAATCAACGGAAAATTTGTCACCAGCATGTGCAGATGCAGTGTCTGATATCTGCATCCTACAACCATCAATTATAGACCATGCGGTGGGGAGATCACCTTTCTCAGCAGCAGCACGCGAATTGCTCATTGCCTCAGCAGCCTGCAACCGATTCTTCTGTCTGTCAACCTCTATAGAAACAACCATATCATGATTAACCATTTCGGGTCTCTGAAGTTTCACTTCTACTACTTCAGTAGTAATATATTCTTTAGTACAAGGATATTTGTAACCACAACACACACTAACCAACTTCATCTTGTGTACACATATATCTCACCATCGGACACGTGTATACAGAAAGGTACGTGGAAAGCATGCAAGCCAAGACATCAAAACACGATGCGTCGCGAAGCACCAAATAAACCCCTAGGAGTTGCTTTATCTCATCCCCAGAAGAGGAGCTAAGATCAACGGTGGGGAGAAAGTCAGATGACACGTACTGACAGGGGCAGAAGACACTTGTCTGACACGAGCAGACCCCTCAACCACCCGCATTAAACACTCTGAGCAGTGCACGTGTCGACCGACCTATGGAACGAGCGAAGATGCCTCCGCGGGATCGAGGGGGAAACGCAGACCTCTGCGTGATGGACACAAGACACTAGAAGATAAGGTTCCAACGGTCTTCAGAGATGGGTCCCACATTCCTACCTTATAAATACCCAATCTCCACGAAGGGGGAAAAGGGGATCGAAAAAACATCAGGAAAGAGATAGAGAGAGAGAGAGTAGCAAAGGTAAGGAATCCCATAGTGGAGAGAAATATGTAAACCCCAAGTCATTCAACTATTCGTGTAACCGTGAATAATATAGCAGAACAACAAACCCCGTGGATGTAGGCCTTAGTGCTGAACCACGTAAACCTTGGTCTTATTTACATTTCAGCACTTTACATTCATTTAGTTCCGCATGCATTTACTTATATATGTTGTTTTCCTTTTATATTTGTACCCCATGCATAATCGCTACGCATGGGGAAGATAGAGGAGGCCATGATAAACCCGCGGGTTTTGAGCCAATGAACCCACATCAGGGTATCATCATCGTAATCTCTTTAGACTTTAACAATTGATTGCGGGCATTCGGATCCCGCGTAGTTCGTGTGCCCACACATCTAATTGTTGAAATTCGCTTCAGTTACAACTGGAATGTTAACCAGCACAAGAAAATCCCTCTCTTCATCTGCATACAAATCCCCAATGTCGATGGATCCTGTTTGGTTATCACCTGTCAAATAAGTGGAATAACTCCCTGCTTTTAGTTGACTAATACAAAGATAAGGGTCAAGCGATTGGATGTGTACTTGCAAGTCTTGCACAGCTACGCTAAGGAGACCACCTATACGTTGAGCAAATGCATCTTGTATTAATCCCTCAGCTTCAATAAAAGAAAAAGTTCCCTTTGAATCCTCTGCAATCGAGTGCAACATGATGGGGTCATGGTCTGCACCAAATCCAAATGTATGAACTGGAATTTGCAACCTTGAAATTTCTCTAAGGTTGATCGTCTTCGTGTATGAGTCCTGCCCATCAGATAATAGCATGATACTATAAACAGGATTTTCGTATCCTCGGTCTTCAATAACCTTGGTGCCCTTCTTGAGTCCTTCTGCGATGTTTGTCCCACCACTTGCAACCAAAGAATTCACAGCTTGCAGTGCATGTTGTTTTCCCGATTCATTCATGAGTAGAAGAGGGAAGAGGCGACAGGCATCATATGAGAAGCTAATAACAGATAATCTGTCAGAAAGGCCAAGGTTGTCTATCACAAACCCATGGCTCGCTTTAGCAACTGAATTTTTGTACCTGTCATGCTGCCACTTATATCAAGAACCGTGACAAGGTCAATTGGTGCACGACAAGTTATATCACTACCAACTTGATCAATGTCAGTGACATTAGATTTGAGATTGACGAGTATATGGAAGTTTTCTTGCGAAACTGACAGCGGGACTGCTGGTAATTCAGTGTGTGTTTTGATATCTATGGACCTGATAATAGAATTATTATTAGAGGAAAAGCTTGGGAAATCTAAAGGATCATCGTCATTCAAGACAAGTGGCTCAGAAGATGGGATTAGTGATGAAACCCGTAATAGCAACTGCAAGATGAAACTTAGCTTATATAAAGACAACTCTCTTTATTGATGTTTAGAAAATCTCTCAAAACTAAACACAAGCTCTAATCTTGCTCATATGATCAACCACAACTTTGGTGATCATATATATATAGAACTATGAATTCCTTTTCCTAGTCCTATTACCTTATTACATGTCTTTCCTTTTCTTAGAACTAGATGACTTCTAATTCTCTTAGGATTACATCAATTGCCTTTTCTTATCCTAACCAACTTGTTAGAGATTATCTTAGGCTTAATGTTGAAGTTTATCCAACATTCTCCCCCTTAAGCTTCAACTGTGCTTGAGAAAAATCTTGTACTCCTATTAATTTCCTCATCTCTTCAAACTTGGTCCGAGCCAATGCCTTTTTTAATATATCTGCCTTCTGCTCAGTTCCAGGTATGTGTTCTACGTTAATGACCTCCTTCTCGATGGATTCTCGTATGAAATGATACCTTTTGTGAACATGTTTCGTCTTCCCATGAAACACTGGATTTTTAGTGAGTGCAATTGCAGACTTATTATCAATCTTGATGAGAACTTTTTCAGGTTCTCTTCCTTTGATTTCACCCAATAATTCTTGAAGCCATATTGATTGTTTAGCTGCTTCTGTTGCAGCCATAAACTCAGCTTCACAGGATGAGAGGGCAACAGTGTCTTGCTTCTGTGAACACCATGTAATAGGTGCTTCTCCTAGATAAAATATATGACCAGTTGTACCTTTTCCATCATATTGGTCAATATTAGGACTGCTGTCACTATACCCAACAATTCCTTTTGATCCTCCTCGACCATACTTCAATCCATAGCTGATTGTTCCTCTTAGATATCTCAATATCTGCTTTATTACATCACCATGAGACTTGCGTGGACTCTGCATATAACGGCTTGCTACTCCCACAGAGAAAGCCAAGTCTGGTCTTGTGTGTAACAAGTATCTAAGGCATCCAACATTTCTTCTATAACTCGTTGGATCAATCTCAGCTTCTTCTTGTGCCTTTGAAACTTTAAGTACAAACTCCATTGGTATCTTAGTTGGATTACAAGTTTCAAGTCCTGCTTCTTTCAGAATTCTCCTTGCATAAGCTTCTTGTTTAATCTGAATCCCATCTGGCTTATCAGCTAGAAACCAAGTCTTGTTTCTGTTGATTGAAATAATTTCTTCTCTACATGCTTGTGTCCATTTAGTCGAGACCTTTGCTTCCTGAAAATTCCTTGGTTCATCATTAACAGAAAGTAGCATAATCTCACATTCTTCTGCAGCTTGAAGAACATAATCCTCCAGATACTGTGGATTTTGTATCTGTCTTGTTGATTTTCGCAGTGGAATGGGTTGAGTTATTTCATCGATATCCTCTTCTTCTTCTTCTTCTTCTTCTTCTTCTTCTTCTTCTTCTTCTTCTTCTTCTTCTTCTTCTTCTTCTTCTACTTCTTCGTTGTTCTCAGTGTTTTCATTATTCTCTTATGTATACTTGATTAACATCATTATTTCCATTGGTATTGATGATTATGGGTCCTTCGCCTTCATCAATTACTTGACCCCATCTCATGTGAAACATTCCTGGATCCCTACTTGGTCCATCATTAGTTTCTTTCCAGTTCCAGTTTGCTTTTTCATCGAATACCACATCTCGACTCACTATTACTCTTTTCGATGTTGGATTGAATAATCTGTAAGCTTTGGATCCAGGCTCAATTCCTAGATGCACAAGAGTCTGAGATCGATCATCCAGTTTCTTAAGAGTTGCAGAATCAACTTTTGCGTATGCTTTGCAACCAAACACTCTTAAATGATCTATGTTTGGTTTTCTCTTTTGCAAGCTTTCATATGGAGTCATGTCTTTCAGAGCTTTCGTAGGTATCCTGTTTATTAGGTATGTGGAGTGTCGTACAGCTTCTCCTCATAGATAATTAGGTACCTGCATAGCCTTTAAAGAACTTCTTGTCATCTCCATTAGATTCTTGTTTATCCTCTCCACCACTCCGTTTTATTGTGGTAGCCCTCGAACCATCTTGTTCTGAGACATAGTTTTTAAGGTTCTGAAACTTATGTGTATTAATCTTGCATGCCACTTCCATGTCTGATCTTCCAGTCTCATATTCAGACACAATGGCCTTCCAATCATGAGACTTATCTTGTAGAGTCTATTCTGTGAGCGTGAGACTCTAACTAAAAGTCTTCCACTTGGGTCATGAACTGTTAGATAATCTTGTCGCATTCTAATATCACATCCAACTTCTGTAGCTTGTCCTAAACTTAGAATGTTGCTTTGTAAGTTTGGGATGAAGTAGATGTTTGTGACAAGCTTCTGTTCTCCGGTCTTTCTCTGAAATAGAATTGATCCTTTCCCTTCAATTTCTACAGAAGATACATCCCCAAACTTCACTTGTCCTTTGATTTTCTCATTGAGTTCAGAAAAGTAGTGTCTCTTACCATTCATGTGATTGCTGGCTCCATTATCTAAATACCAGATTCCTTCTTCTCAATCCTTTGATTCGTAGTTCTTTGGTATTAGGTTCCCTTCGTTTAAGAATACAACTTCGTGCATGAAAAGAGCAGTATCTGCTTCCCTTGTTTCATTCTTGTTTGTTTCTTCCATCTTTTGTATTCTTTCAGGGCATACAGAGGAGAAGTGTCCTGGTTTATCACATCTGTAACAAATAATGTTTGATCTATTCTTCTTTTCTTTCCCTTGGTTTTGATCATTCTGACTTGTTGTTCTATCTTGTGAGTTAAACCTTCCTCTCCTTCCTCGGCCTCTGTTTCCTCTACCACCTCTTCCACGACCTCTTCCTCTTGTCGCAGAGTTTTGTTGGTAAGAGTTTGTGTACAAGAGTTTTCCTTGAGTTTCTCCATTGTTTTCTTCATCAAGGATTCTTTCTTCATATGCTTTCAATCTTCCAATTATATCTTCATAGCTAGTCTTCTTTAAATCTAAGGCTTGTTCGAGAGAAGCTATGATATGAATATACTTGGATCTTGGTAAACTATTGAGAAACTTCTTTACCAGTTTATCTTCATCAATGGATTGTCCAAGTGACGCAGCTTTTGAGGCTATCTCTGATAGCTTTCCTGCAAAGCTATCAATAGTATCAGTGTCTTTCATCTTCACTCTTTCAAATTAAGACATTAAGGTTTGCAGACGGGCTTCTTTAACTCGATCAGCTCCGAGATTACGTGCCTTTATTGCATCCCAAATTTTCTTTGAAGTTTCCTGTTCACCAACTTGTAGAACAAGACATTCTGGTATTGCTTGAAAGAGTAATCCAATGGCAACATTGTTTTTGTCTGGGTCCAATGTACCAGGATCAATTGTTTCCCAAACTTTGTAGATTTTCATCAGTACCTTCATTCTCATGGCCCATACTGTGTAGTTTGTGGCGTTGAGGATTGGAACTTGTATTGATGGTGGCGTGAACTGTTTTGCACCCACAATGGTGGTTTCGTTTTCCATGGCTCAGAAACAAGCTCTGATACCAATTAATAGCAACTGCAAGATGAAACTTAGCTTATATAAAGACAACTCTCTTTATTGGTGTTTAGAAAATCTCTCAAAACTAAACACAAGCTCTAATCTTGCTCATATGATCAACCACAACTTTGGTGATCATATATATATAGAACTATGAATTCCTTTTCCTAATCCTATTACCTTATTACATGTCTTTCCTTTTCTTAGAACTAGATGATTTCTAATTCTCTTAGGATTACATCAATTGCCTTTTCTTATCCTAACCAACTTGTTAGAGATTATCTTAGGATTAATGTTAAAGTTTATCCAACAACCCGATTGTAAATCGTTTGGAAAGGAATACGTGGCCGTAATATGGCTGGTGTCAGTCCACCAGTTGGATTTGAAGCAGGACCAGTGCAAGGAATATCCTTCCATTGAGCATCACAAGTTGGGCAAATCCGGTTTCCAAGCTTAACATATGAAGTGATGCAATTGAAATGAAAGGCATGTGAGCACTCTGCAGAGAATATGGCATTTCCATCTCCAAATATCAAGGCACCATTACATAAAGTACAAACCCTCTGTCAAATAAAATCATAGAAAACTCATAATCATTTTCAAGTTGACCATTAGATGAAGAATAAATAACTAAGCAACACAATTAGTAAATCTTTGCAATCTATCGATAGTCAACGAATTTTGAGAAAAGAAAAAATGAAGAATCAACAAGGCTCTTACACAGAGATTTTACATCAGTGGAAAAATTATATGCCGTAGAACTAAAAACTGATCATCTAGCAAAGTCATATAATGATATATTGATTCCAATTGTAAGCATAAATGCAAGAAAATTGAATGAAAAAGACAAATTGATAACAGTTGAAACTAAAAGAGATATATACTCACCACCATGAATAATTAAGTAGTCTGAAACAACCCAAACCGAGAATGATCAACGAAATCACCACCAACACATCAATTAGCACTTGTACAAACAAAGTTTTGTGGAATGAAAGATACTAGCAAGTCTTTCTTAAGTCTTCTAAGAGCATCCACAGTGGGCGAGTATAATCAAATTTATGGGATGAGATCCTAACACAGTGGGACGGAGTAAAGATCAAATTTGGACCAAAGACCAAATTCCAGACCAAATATGGTCGCGACCAAATCCCAAATTCTGATATAGTCGGGCGTAAACTTAAATTACGTTTGATGCTGGGCGTAACATAAATTTACGCTTGTTAACGGGCGTAAACCAAATTTACGTATGTTGGTGGGGCGGAATTTAAATTTACGTTTGTTGCGGGCGTAACATAAATTTACGCCTGATGAGACGGACAGGAGAATTCCGCACGTTGCCAGGCGGACACCAAATTTCCGCCTGTCTGGGGCGGACACCAGATTTCCGCCTGTCCGGGGCGGACACTAAATTTCCGCCTGTCTGGGGCGGACACCAAAATTCCGCCCCTCCCAAACGGACTTTTTTTTTACGCCTGAGAAAAATTATGAAACATGAAATGAAATTTTCGAACGTTAGAATGATAAATTTTTCGAACGTTGGCGTTGGATTGCGTAGCAGATTTTTGACCGTTGGTAAGATATTTATATCTTTCGAACGTTTGAAATTGAATGTTAATAACGGGTTTTATTTATACCTATATATACCACATGAATTCCTTTCACATTTTCATATCATTCATTTGTATTCGGCAAGAAAAAAATAGTATCAGGAAGAAAAAATAGTTTTCCATATTTCAAATCATTTTGAAAATTTTCATCGAATCGTTTTTAATGTCAACACCACGAATAGCAAGAGGTCCAAATTTTACGACAATCGAAGATGTCACGATGTGTAAAATTCATTTATCAATATCTCAAGATCCCGGCGTTGGAGCCGATCAATCAGAGATTGCGTTGTGGACTCGTATCAAGGATGATATTG
The DNA here is from genome assembly GCF_003573695.1 of Papaver somniferum. Classification (NCBI taxonomy): domain Eukaryota; kingdom Viridiplantae; phylum Streptophyta; class Magnoliopsida; order Ranunculales; family Papaveraceae; genus Papaver; species Papaver somniferum. The sequence goes on from NC_039359.1 coordinate 130,115,239, forward strand.
AAGCTCATTTACCGGATAAACCAGAGCGGTCTTGGAGTTCCTGGCAAAAACGATTTCAGGGAATAAGTAAAGAAGTGGCGTTGTTTTCGGCAAAACAGGCGGAAGTGGAAGGTGAATATCATACGGGATGGGGTCCGGAAATGACCGTGAGTATTCTCTCTGTTTTGAAACAATTATTTTCTAATATTGAGATGCCCATGAACCTAATTGTTTTTAAAAACATTAACAGCTCGAAGAAGTAAACAAACGGTTTAAGGAATGCAATCATGGAAGAAAATTTAGGCACGAAGAGTGCTACCCAATTGTCATAGAAAATATAAAATATAATCGTCGATCGACTTTTGTTTTTGATACGACGCACGATTTGGATAGTAGCGTGAATACCGAGGAAGATGGCACTCAAGTCGAGTCCGGTAACGACACAGATAAAGGAGACATAGAGAATACATACCTTCGTCAGATGGGAAAAAAAGCAGCTAAACGATTGAAGAAAACCGGGCGAGAGAAATCCAACAGCCAAGAGGAATTGATGGGAATAATTATTACACAGCAAGAAAATTTCAATTCTCATTACCGGGAACAATCAAGATTCAAGATGGAACAAAAAAAGGCCGAGTTTGCACAAAAACAAGCTGAGCATGCGGCTAAAATAGCCAAGGAGGTCGCAGACGATGAATTTCGCATCATGATGATGGATCTTTCCAAATTGGATCATGTACAAAAGGAGTACTTCGAACTTCGAAAGGCTTTAATAGTACGGGACAAAAGGAGCCAATTATAATCGTCAAAACGGGATAGTTCAAACCTTAAGTATTAAGTCTAATAATAAGTGATAATAGTTTTAGTAGTTATTTACGTTTTAATATGTATTAATTTTGTCATTAGTCGTATTATTATGTAATATTTGGGATTTAATTTTATCTTCATTTAATTTAATCAACTTTAACTTATTTTGTAACATCTTACTTTAATTTACCAAGTGATGAGTATATGAAATAGAGTTAATACATTTCTTCGAAATTATTCGTTAAAATAAAATCACATAATTTTTTCATATGGGAAACAACATTTAATTTCAAATTTTTTCCTCGTCTCCAACCTTTTAATTCCCATATTCTGCCCATATATGTTCGATTAAGTCATCGCGCAAGCGAATATGCCTATCTTTGCTGCGCATATGACGTCGGCGTTGCTCAGCTCTAATTTGGGAAAACTCCTCACTGTTGCCTCTTAATATATTAACCGGTGTCGGGTTGCTACGATGATCATAAACATGTGGCCATTCACCGGGTAGACGCTCATCCTCGACTATCATATTATGTAAGATAATACACGTTTTCATGATATAGGCAAGCACATCTGGATTCCACATTCTAGCAGGTTGTTTGATGATTCCAAACTGTTGTTGAAGTACACCAAATCCCCGCTCTACGTCTTTTCTTGCACCCTCTTGCATCGCTGAAAATATCTCTTTTTTCCTACCAAGCGGATGTTTAAACGCCATAATAATAGTAGCAATTTCTGGATATATTCCATCACCTAGATAATACGGCATGTCATAAGAATGACCGTTTACCACATAGTTCACCGGTGGTGCTTTTCCAGTGACCAGACTTCGAAAAACATATGAACGGTTCATCACATTAATATCGTTGTTAGAGCCTGGCATACCAAAAAATGCGTGCCAAAACCATAGATCATACGACACCACCGCCTCCAACACGATACTTTCGCTCCCTTTATACGCGGTGTAAGCCCCTGATTCGGCAGACGGACATTTATCCCATTTCCAATGCATGCAATCTAGGCTACCTATCATCCCTGGAAATCCTCTATCTTTGTTTTGGTTGAGCAACAACTCAACATCACCAGCCGTAGGTTCACGCAAATATTCTTTCCCATACACATTGACAATCGACTTGCAGAACCTCCGAGTTGCTTCCAACACCGTGGTTTCGCCTAGGTTCACGCAAATATAAAAAATCATGTCTAACTCACAACGCCATTCCAAGAAAATATCCATCTCGAGTCCGACAGCCTCCTAGCAGACTTTTCCATCTCAGAACTGAGGACGTCGGTGTATGATTCCCATGGGTGCCATGTCACTTGGTCAATCGTCAGCTGATTCAGTAAAATCCTACAACGAATAATATCATTCTGACACCTCCTTCCATTCCATCTGGAAATTACAGGCCATTTCTGTTCATTACCGTTCATTGAGATGTCTGGTCGACATATGCCTAGGTATTCATACCCCCAAAACTAGTCCATAAAATTAATGAATCAAATTAATATATCCAAGGAAATAAACTTAAATGAAAATATACTTTACGTTGAAAATTAAAATAAAATCGATTACCAAAATACCTCTAATATTTGGAAGGGCCCGCTTAGTGCCTTCTGTTGTTTCCTACAAGCTTGTCGGAGACCTGCATACAATCTCGAAAAGGCACTACCGCCCCAGTCAAGGTCTTGTATTTTATCAATTTCTTCGAAAGCAGCTAACCATCCAGCATCAATATAGTTCTTTGCATTAGGAAAGAAAAATTGACCCAAAACATAATAAAAAGGCAATTGCTATTCTATGGGCGAGGAGAGAATCTTCATTAGCCGCCACCAACTTATCTTCTTTGAAGTATGAGCTTAAATATGTAATTGTAATTGAGTTTGATATCCACGACGCGCCTCTTGTTCCCTGTGTGATATCCGGAAAAATCTTCTCACGGACATAGTCAAATTGGTATAGGCTCGAATCATACGGAACTACATAACCATCACCGATACTCAGTCCAGTTAACATGACCCAATCTAATGGCGTGAACCCCATCTCACCAAATGGAAAATGGAACGTGTTGGTTGTATCCCAAAACCTCTCAACAATATAATCAACAACGGCATGTTGGGTAACGTTACACTCTATGTTCAACAATTTTTCCCACCCCGCTTTTTCAATCAAATATTTAACTCTAGGACAATGTATTGAAATAAATTTATAATAATGAATTACCGATGCCAGACATCCACGATGTTTAAACTTAAATGTTGGTGCGTCTGAAAATGTAATGTCTTCAGTAGCGTGCGGCTTATCATCTTCCACTATAGGAAACCTCCCTAACCCGGGGACGTCGACCTCCTCAATTTGACCGGTAGAGATTAAGTTGTAATCAGCTTCGGTAGATTTTTGTCTCTTGTTGGTCTTTTGGCGACCACTAAACCTCGATATAAACTTGTTCATTCTACGCACAAACATGTTAAATACAATTTCATAATTAAAAGACCAATCCACGAACCATAATAGACATAAATTTAACCGAACAAAATTTCAACATCATAAAATTCCATAAACATAAATTTAACCAAAAAAATAATTATCCAATTAACTATATTTATAACTATTTATAATTATGGTAAAATTCAATTAAAATACGAAACTAAACTAACAAAAAGATAAATTATATTAAATCACGTAACTAAATTAACAAAAAATAATTATCCAATTAACTATATTTATAACTATTTATAATTAACAAAAAAATAAATTAAATTACGAAATTAAATTAACAAAAAAATATATTAAATTAAATCACGTAACTAAATTAACAAAAAATAATTATCCAATTATTAATATTTATAACTATTAAATAAAACAAAAAATTAAATTAAATTACGATTAACCCAATTTTAATAAGATTTGATTAACCCAATATGATATAAAGTCTGATTCAATTTTCAACGTAAAAACCCTAAAAAAATTCGAACAAAAAATACATTACCTGCGCATATTATTACACAAATTGAAATAAATTCGAACAAAAAATACAATACATGATATTATTATTACACAAATTGAATAAAGAAAGTAGAAAATACATACCTTATAATGGAGTTTTTAGGGTTTTTGTGGAGTTTTTAGGGTATCTGTACGGTTGGTAGATGGGAATGGAGAAGAAGAATATGAACTGAAGAGGAGCCGTGAAGCAAACAAGAATATGAACTGTGTATGAACTGTGGAAGAAAGAAAATGAACTGAGAAAAAGAAGCCTCGTGTAGAAGAGATGGGTTGTGGTTGGGAAGGAGAGGCGGTATTGGTGGAAGGTGCGGTTCATTAAGATTACGCCCGATTTGATCGGACGGACAGGAAACCTCGCCATAACCCTAAACCCTAATGAAACGGAAATTTTGGTTACGCCCGTCTCAGGCGTAATAATTTTTTACGCCTGACAAATTCATCACGCGGACAGAACATGTCCGTCCGTAAAACTCATCACGCGGACACCAAAATTCCGCCAGTCTGATCTCACACGTGCTGTGTGACCGTGTTTAACTCGGACGGAATTTAGATTTACGTTTCTTCGAGCGGTCATTTGGAATCCGTCTGATCAACGGGCGGAATTTAAGATTCCGCCCCTTACCAAACGTAATTTTTATTTACGCTTGATAACAAACGTGATTTATATTTACGCCCGTTTGAAACGTAATTTATAATTCCGCCCAGAAATGAAACGTAACTAATACTTCCGCCCGTCTTCATGCGTAAAACTGTTTTACGCGCGATCAAATTTAGTCTTCCACCCGTAGCGTCACACACCAGACTAAACTCAAATTTAATCGTTTTTTTTGGTCTTTGATCTTTGGTTATACTCGCACCACTGCAGTTGCTCTAAGGCTTCTGAGTTTTGAAGAGTGCAATGAATTGGTCTTAGTTTTGTAAACTTAAAGTCTTGAGATAACTTCTTGACTTGTCTTCTTTTTCCATTAAAAATTAAAGATTCTTCTTACTTTGAAATACGTAAATAAACAAGACTAGTTATTTTGCGAGCCGGCCAAAAAGAAAGTTTACTTTCCACACGGATTAATCATTAATATATTGAATTTGTAGGGTTAAAAAGGTACCTAAGGCCAACGGCTGAGCAACGGATGGGATAAAGAGAAGAAAATAGTCGGTCATACAGAAATTGTGGTGGATCACCACTTGAACAACTATTTTAAATAGTTTGAGGATATGAGATGTGACCATTTTCTTATTCAGATTGGGCAAAGCAGCTCACCTAGCTATATGCCTCTAACATACAATGGCTTATTCAGTTTGCGGGGAGACCCAAGTTTTGCTTGCATAAGTTATCCGTGCCAGTTTAAAGGATGGACTTGTGCGAACATGCTAGACACTGGTAAACTCTTTACAATAGAACACTTCAATCCTTGCATACAAATCAAATTTAACAAATTTTATTACTTAATATAATAGTCATCATGGACAAGAAGAAAAAGAATAAAAAATACCACACTAATGTATCCAGAGAATTAAAACCAAAGAAATCGCTATGTAAAGCTAATTTTTGTTCAACTATCTTTTGCGTGTCATAGCACGCGATCTCTCAACCATTCTACGCATACGATCTGTCTGATACATATTGCCAGTATAACCTCCTCGAGTTGCAGCTATTTGTCCCGAATGAGCGCTCATTCCTGAAAGTAGATATCCCCTGCCTGCTGAATCATATATTTCCTGGCTTTCCATCCTCGATTCAACCTCTTGAAGCTCTAAATCTAAATCAGCAGAAAATTTGTCACCAGCGTGCGCGGAGGCAGTTTGTGAAATTTGCATCCTACAATTTTCAATTATAGACAAGGAGCGCAGTGTTGGTTAATCTTCAATATAGAAATCACTAACAAGTTGGTTAGGATAAGAATAGGAAATACATGAAGTTATAAGAATTAGGAGCTAGCTAAGTTTTAAGAAAAGGAAAGACATGTAATAAGGTAATAGGAGTAGGAAAAGGAATTCATAGTTCTATATATATATGATCACCAAAGTTGTGGTTGATCATATGAGCAAGATTAGAGCTTGTGTTTAGTTTTGAGAGATTTTCTAAACATCAATAAAGAAAGTTGTCTTTATATAAGCTAAGTTTCATCTTGCAGTTGCCATTAATTGGTATCAGAGCTTGTTTCTCATCCATGGAAAACGAAACCACCATTGTGGGTGCAAAATAGTTCACGCCACCATCAATACAAGTTCCAATCCTTAACGCAACAAACTACACAGTATGGGCCATGAGAATGAAGGTACTGATGAAAATCTACAAAGTTTGGGAAACAATTGATCCTGGTACATTGGACCCAGACAAAAACAATGTTGCCATTGGATTACTCTTTCAAGCAATACCAGAATGTCTTGTTCTACAAGTTGGTGAACAGTAAACTTCAAAGAAAATTTTGGATGCAATAAAGGCACGTAATCTCGGAGATGATCGAGTTAAAGAAGCCCGTCTGCAAACCTTAATGTCTGAATTTGAAAGAGTGAAGATGAAAGACACTGATACTATTGATAGCTTTGCAGGAAAGCTATCAGGTATAGCCTCAAAAGATGCATCACTTGGACAAACTATTGAAGAGAACAAGCTTGTCAAGAAGTTTCTCAACAGTCTACCAAGATCCAAGTATATTCATATCATAGCTTCTCTGGAACAAGTCTTAGATTTAAAGAAGACTAGCTATGAAGATATAATTGGATTGAAAGCATATGAAGAAAGAATCCTTGATGAAGAAAACAATGGAGAAACTCAAGGAAAACTCTTGTACACAAACTCTTACCAACAAAACTCTGCGACAAGAGGAAGAGGTCGTGGAAGAGATGGTAGAGGAAACAGAGGCCGAGGAAGGGGAGGAAGGTTTAACTCACAAGATAGAACAACAATTCAGAATGATCAAAACCAAGGGAAAGAAAAGAAGGATAGATCAAACATTATTTGTTACAGATGTGATAAACCATGACACTTCTCATCTGTATGCCCTGAAAGAATACAAAAGATGGAAGAAACAAACAAGAATGAAACAAGGGAAGCAGATACAACTCTTTTCATGCAAGAAGTTGTTTTCTTAAACGAAGGGAAACTAATACCAAAGAACTACGAATCAAAGGATGGAGAAGAAGGAATCTGGTACTTAGATAATGGAGCCAGCAATCACATGACTGGTAAGAGACACTACTTTTCTGTAGAAATTGAAGGGAAAGGATCAATTCTATTTCAGAGCAAGACCGGAGAACAGAAGCTTGTCACAAACATCTACTTCATCCCAAACTTACAAAGAAACATTTTAAGTTTAGGACAAGCTACAGAAGTTGGATGTGATGTTAGAATGCGACAAGATTATCTAACAGTTCATGACCCAAGTGGAAGACTTTTAGTTAGAGTCTCACGCTAACAGAATAGACTCTACAAGATAAGTCTCATGATTGGAAGGCCATTATGTCTGAATATGAGACTGGAAGATCAGACATGGAAGTGGCACGCAAGGTTAGGACATATAAGTTTCAGAACCTTAAAGGCAATGTCTCAGAACAAGATGGTTCGAGGACTACCACAGATAAATGATGAAGCAAAAATCTGTGAATCATGTTTAGTTGGGAAACAAACTCGTCAAGGTTTCCCAAAAGCAACAACATTCAGAGCCTCAAATCCATTAGAGCTTCTTCATGCTGATTTATGTGGTCCTATTACACCACAAACCCTTACAAATAACAAATACATATTTGTTATTATAGATGACTTCTCAAGATATATGTGGTCTATTCTTATGAGAGAAAAGAGTGAAGCATTTGACAGATTCAAAGCTTTCAGAAATCTGATAGAAAAAGAGTTAAAAGAGGAGGTCAAAATGCTTAGAACTGATAGAGGAGGAGAGTTCACTTCCTTAGAGTTCAACAAGTTCTGTAAGTCAAATGGAATCAAAATGAAACTCACAGCACCATATACACCACAATAAAACGGGGTGGTGGAGAGGAGAAACAGGACTCTAATGGAGATGACAAGAAGTTCTTTAAAGGCTATGCAGGTACCTAATTATCTATGGGGAGAAGCTGTACGACACTCCACATACCTAATAAACAGGATACCTACGAAAGCTCTGAAAGACATGACTCCATATGAAAGTTTGCGAAAGAGAAAACCAAACATAGATCATTTAAGAGTGTTTGGCTGCAAAGCATACACAAAAGTTGATTCTGCAACTCTTAAGAAACTGGATGATCGATCTCAGACTCTTGTGAATCTAGGAATTGAGCCTGGATCCAAAGCTTACATATTATTCAATCCAACAACGAAAAGAGTGATAGTGAGTCGAGATGTGGTATTCGATGAAAAAGAAAACTGGAACTGGAAAGAAACTAATGATGGACCAAGTAGGGATCCAGGAATGTTTCACATGAGATGGGGTCAAGTAATTGATGAAGGCGAAGGACCCATAATCATCAATACCAATGGAAACAATGATGTTAATCAAGTATACATAAGAGAAGAAAAGGGAACGCTTCTTGTGATTGCAGTCTATGTAGATGATCTATTTTTGACTGGAAACTCCCTTAAGGTGACCAATGAGTTCAAGAGAGAAATGTCATCAAAGTTTGAGATGCCAGACCTCGGAAAACTCACTTATTACCTTGGCATAGAAGTCCATCAAGGAGTAGATGGGATTCAGATTAAACAAGAAGCTTATGCAAGGAGAATTCTGAAAGAAGCAGGACTTGAAACTTGTAATACAACTAAGACACTAATGGAGTTTGGACTTAAAGTTTCAAAAGCACAAGAAGAAGCTGAGATTGATCCAACGAGTTATAGAAGAAATGTTGGATGCCTTAGATACTTGTTACACACAAGACCAGACTTGGCTTTCTCTGTGGGAGTAGCAAGCTGTTATATGCAGAGTCCACGCAAGTCTCATGGTGATGTAATAAAGCAGATATTGAGATATCTAAGAGGAACAATCAGCTATGGATTGAAGTATGGTTGAGGAGGATCAAAAGGAATTGTTGGGTATAGTGACAACATTCATAATATTGACCAAGATGATGGAAAAGGTACAACTGGTCATATATTTTATCTAGGAGAAGCACCTATTACATGGTGTTCACAGAAGCAAGACATTGTAGCCCTCTCATCCTGTGAAGCTGAGTTTATGGCCGCAACAGAAGCAGCTAAACAATCAATATGGCTTCAAGAACTGTTAGGAGAAATCAAAGGAAGAGAACCTGAAAAAGTTCTCATCAAGATTGATAATAAGTCTGCAATTGCACTCACTAAAAATCCAGTGTTTCATGGGAAGACGAAACACATTCACAAAAGGTATCATTTCATACGAGAATGCATCGAGAAGGAGGTCATTAACGTTGAACACATACCAGAAACTGAGCAGAAAGCAGATATATTGACAAAGGAATTAGCTCGGATCAAGTTTGAAGAAATGAGACAACTTATTGGAGTACAAGATATGTCACAGACTCACAGGTAAGGTTGAAGCTTAACGGAGAGAATGTTGGTTAATCTTCAATATAGAAATTACTAACAAGTTGGTTAGGATAAGAATAGAAAATACATGAAGTTCTAAGAATTAGGAGCTAGCTAAGTTCTAAGAAAAGGAAAGACATGTAATAAGGTAATAGGACTAGGAAAAGGAATTCATAGTTCTATATATATATGATCACCAAAGTTGTGGTTGATCATATGAGCAAGATTAGAGCTTGTGTTTAGCTTTGAGAGATTTTCTAAACATCAATAAAGAGAGTTGTCTTTATATAATCTAAGTTTCATCTTGCAGTTGCCATTACGCAGATCACCTCTCTCAGCAGCAGCACGCGATTTTTTCAATGCCTCAGCGACCTGCAACCTGATCTTCTGCCTATCAACATCTATAGAAACAACCATATCTTCATTAACGATTTCGGGTCTTTGAAGTTTCACTTGTATAGGTTCAGTAGTGACAGATTCTTTAGTAAAAGGGTTTTTGTAATCACACCACACTTTAACCAACTTCATCTGATCGTTGAATATCCCTCTCTTCATCTGCATACAAATCCTCAATGTCGACAGATCCTGTTCGGTTATCACCTTTCAAATGAGTGGAATAACTCCCTGCTTTTAGTTGTCTAATACAAAGATGAGGGTCAAGCGATTGGATGTGTACTTGCAAGTCTTGCACAGCTACGCTAAGGAGACCACCAATACGTTGAGCAAATGCATCTTGTATTATTCCCTCGGCTTCGATAAAAGAAAAAGTTCCCTTTGAACTCTCTGCAATTGAATGCAACATGGTGGAATCATGATCTTCACCAAATCCAAATGTAAGAACTGGAATTTGCAACCTTGAAGTTTCTTCAAGGTTGATTGTCTTTGTGTAATTGTCCTGCCCGTCAGATAGCAGCATGATACTACAAACAGGATTTTTGTGTCTTCGATCTTCAATAACCTTTGTGCCCTTCTTGAGTCCTTCTACGATGTTTGTCCCAAAACCAGCAAACAAAGAATTCACAGCATGTAGTGCACGTTGTTTACCAGAATCAGTCATGAGGAGAAGGCGGGAGAGGCGGCGGGATTCATGTGAGAAGCTAATAACAGTTAATCTGTCAGAAGGGCCAAGGTTGTCGATCACAAACCTCATGGCTCGTTTTAACAACTGAATTTTTGTACCAGTCATGCTACCACTTGTATCAAGAACCGTGACGAGGTCAATTGGAGCACGACAAGTTACATCATCATTAACTTGATCTATCTCATCAGTCATATTAGATTTGAGATTGACGAGTACATGAAAGTTTTCTTGCGAAACTGACCGCCGAACAGCTGGGAATTCAGTGTCTGTTTTGATATCTATGGATATTAGGAAATAATATATGAGAGTCTATATTTAGGAGATATGCACATTAAGTTGTGAAGAATTATATTAGGAAAGTGTCTATGTTTAGAGTTTGATCTTAGTTAGGAAAGTACCTTGAGTGGTCGTCAAGTTTGTGAACAATATAAATAGGCTGTTGAGCCATGAAAGTTGAGATACACCGAATTATTATCAATGTAGTCTTTTACGCTTCCGCGTTTATACTCTCCTCTCTCTTGCTCGATCCTTAACATGGTATCAGAGCAAGAGAGAGGAAATAATATATGAGAGTCTATTTAGGAGATATGCACATTAAGTTGTGAGAATTATATTAGGAAAGTGTTCTATGTTTAGAGTTTGATCTTAGTTAGGAAAGTATCTTGAGTGGTCTTCAAGTTTGTGAACAATATAAATAGGCTATTAAGCCATGAGAATTAATACACCGAATTATTATCAATGTAGTCTATTGCTTCCGCGCGTTTATGCTCTCCTCTCTCTTGCTCGATCCTTAACATGGTATCAGAGCGAGGTGAGAGGTAGAGAGAGGAGAGAAAGTTAGAGAGTTTTCGTTTTAGGGTTAAAAAAAAAAAAAAAAGAAAAAAAGAAAAGAAAAAAAAAAAAAATTGCTGGGAAGAAGACATTAGGGTTTGAAAAAAAAAAAAAAAAAAAAGATTATTGCTATCTTGCTGCTCCGTGACTTGTTGCATGTGAAGTCATGTTCGTGTGGTTTTGTTCATGTGCTTGTTGACGAAAAGAAGGACTAGGAGCAAGATGGAGAATTATATAAAGAACGGAAAGATGTTACTTCCCTAGATTTGATTTCCAGTGCGATGATGTTTGGCTGTTGTTAGTTCGATGGAGAATATGGAAACTGTTTTCTGTTGATGCTGTTAAGATGATATCATGAAAGCAAGGTTACTACTGTACGTGACTTGTGTTTCCCGCAAGGCCAAAGCCAGGCTTCGCAAGTTACCACATGGTCTAATGAAAAGAAACCGCAGCCCAGATGGTTTGGGTTAGAGGTCAAGTCCGTGGAGTTTTGGGTCCAAGTTGGAACCCTAAAAAGAAAGAGAAAAGGTTTAGAGTTCGATTTACAAGCTGAAAAGAAAGAAGAAAAGGAAGTTTGGTTACTAGTTGATGGAGTTGCTGTGAAGAAACTTGAAGTTGCAGCAGTCACTGCGAAAAGAACTTGACGGTTGCTGCCATATTAAGGACGGAACTCGAGAAGATGGATAATGGAGCTGTATCTGTGTTGGCGACGTTGATTGATAGAACAAGCTGAGAAGCAGAAGAGATAAAGGAATTCTCGGTGAATGATGGACAGAATTGATAGAAAAGAATATGGAGCTGCAGATGATTTATATTGCAGCGATGGTGAATGGATGAAATAAAGAAGTTTTAGAATTTGTGCTTGACAAGGAAACTTCGTATTAGTTTCCTAACTCGAGTTTGAACATCACAGATGGATGCCGAAAGAAGTTGGAGTTTTTCAGCGTTAAAAAAAAATAATAAATAAATAAATAATTGTGATTGCCGAGGAAACATGTCCAGGGAGGAAAAGGCAAGTTCAGTTTACAGAAGAAAAGGTCGAAGGAGAGATTTGATCAATCAAACCCGGGAAGAAGGTTGATGGGTTTGAATCTGTTTTGTGAGAACACGGAGAAGAACCCTAATTAGATGATGGATAGTTGTTGTTTCCGAAGAATGATGTTGTTGAACATTGATCGTATTGTGATTACATGTTCGGTTGCATGGACCATGAAGAGATTGATTGATGGAATTACTGTCGTCGTGGATGATCGGCGATTGAAGATGCAGTGAAGAAGGAGACTTATTTGAACTTCCAATGGTTGTATACTAAAAGTTTGCTTTGCTGTGGTCGATAAAAATAATAAAGAAGGAACAGATACTCGGGTGTCTGTTGGTTTTTGGAGGCTAAGGTTGAAAAGGAAAGAAGGTTCAAGTTCGTGTGTAGTTTGGTTTGAGCTCGAGTGCGTGGATATTTTCGGTTCGTGTTTAAAAAAAAAAAGAGAAGAGGTGTTATGAAAAGGTTTGTAACAGTGCAGAAGTGTGACAGTTTCTGTAAGAGGTGTTGCAGAAATCAGAATTGATGATGGTTGAGAACAAGAATTTGTGGCAGAAACATGGTGATTGAAGAGTTTGTGGCAGAAATTTGGAAATCCTACAAAGTGTGGCAGACTTTTTGTTAGTTATTGCTTGTGGAAGAAGAGTAACAAGAGAAAGATTGTGAGAGAATCTTTAAGAACAAAGAAGTGTGAAGGTTTTGCAACAATAGCGTGACTGGAAGAAGAGAAGAAGAAACAATATTCATGTTGTGAAGAAAAAAAACAATTACCAAGAGGTGATGAGAAAAAGAACAACAATATTAGGTTAAAATCCTATGAGTTGTCGAGAGACTACACAAAGTATTCTATCGAAGAAACCAAGAAACCAAGAGTACAAGAAGTATTCTATGAAGATGGAACCGAAATGTTCTAAAACTACAAAGATGGGACCGCAATGTCCTTAAACTACAAAGATGGGACCGCAATGTCCTTAAACTTGCATTGGGACCGAAATGTCCTTAAACTACGAAGAGGACCGAAATGTCCTTAAACTACGAAGATGGGACCGTAATGTCCTTAAACTACGAAGGGGACCGAAACGTCCTTAAACTACGAAGAGGACCGAAATGTCCTTAAACTACGAAGATGGGACCGTAATGTCCTTAAACTACGAAGGGGACCGAAATGTCCTTAAACTACGAAGAGGACCGAAACGTCCTTAAACTATGATCTGAAGATTTTTTTTTTTTTTCGCAAAAGCGTTGGAAGAAAAAAAAAAAAAAAAAAAAAAAAAAAAAAACCGAAGTTAAATTTCTTTGGTCCAAGATGGGCATTCGTGATCTACATGCTCCATCTTGAGGGAGGGTATTAGGAAATAATATATGAGAGTCTATATTTAGGAGATATGCACATTAAGTTGTGAAGAGTTATATTAGGAAAGTGTCTATGTTTAGAGTTTGATCTTAGTTAGGAAAGTACCTTGAGTGGTCGTCAAGTTTGTGAACAATATAAATAGGATGTTGAGCCATGAAAGTTGAAATACACCGAATTATTATCAATGTAGTCTTTTACGCTTCCGCGTTTATACTCTCCTCTCTCTTGCTCGATCCTTAACAATGGACCTGATAATAGAACTGTTATCAGAGGAGGTGTTGGATTGGAGGTTTACGGGATCATCGTCATTGAAGACAAGTGGCTCAGAAGATTGAATGACCCGATTATAGATTCTTCGTTTAGGAATACGTGGCCGTAATGTGGCTGGTGCAGGGCCGACGGAAGGAATATCCTTCCATTTAGCATCACCAGTTGGACAAATGGGATTTCCATACTTGACATATGTTCTGATGCAATTGAAATTATAGGAACCTGAGCACTCTGCAGTAAAAGTGGCATTACCAGCTCCAACTTACAAGGCGCCATCACAGTTTGTAAGCCTTCGGGCAATCCTCAAGACTTTTGTGGTCAGCAGCGAATTCTATAAAGAGATTTTTCATGAATTGCCACAGTTTTTAACCAAATATTCAGAAGTGATAATGATGATTGTAATAAAAACTTGAGAAGTTATAAGTACTCACCATGATTACTTGATGAAGCTCTGAAAATCCGATCAGATTTTAGCACCAATATATATCTTGTAAGTGGCCTGTTGATCACCACCAACACCAATGAGCACTTCTACAGAAACAATAAAAACTATGCAGAAGTTAGATAAGAACAAAAGAATTACCGTGAACTCTTATAGCTTCTCTGAAACCTCTTAGGTTTTTATACCGGCGGAACAAGGAATCCTGCATGGGATTGTTTGGACCGGGCTGAAGCCAAAAATTTACACATATAGTTTCTAAGCCCACTTAAATATTAAAGATTCTTCTTACTTCGACAACCTCAGTAGAAACCTTGTACTAGTATTTTGATGGGTGCACGTACCCGAGTGATTGAGTGCCATTCTGTATTGCAAGGCCAAGTGACTAGGCGAGATAGGGACATAGAATTGTCCAAGTCTTTTTCACTTGTCTCTGATTTTTTCCATTTTCTAAGTGTGTTGTTTCAAAAATCTAATCTTTGATTCATCAATGTGGAGAGTCAAATTTTGTCGATGTTGTTTGTTAAGATTACCTAAGGCCAATGGCTGAGCAACGGTTCTATCTGCATCCAAACAATTTTGTCTTACAACATTCTTTTGGTTTAGGAACGTGTAAACTGATATGGACGGCCGACTTAAATGCTGCCAATGCTAATTCATACTTTCTTGAGGTCAGATGAGACCATTTTCTTATTCAGTTTGGGCAAAATAGCTAACCTACCTATATGCTGCAAAGACCACTAACTTGTGCGCACCTGCTATAATTTCACATTAGCCATCAAAAACAAAGAAAGCCTGGCAGACTCTGGTAAACTCTTTACACATAAACAATTCAATCCTTAATACAAATCAAATTTCACAAAAATTATTTTTTATTAATTAGTCATGGAAAAGAGGAAACAGAAGAAAAGAAAAAAAGCAATAAACGGTTGTATCCAAAAAAAAAAAAAAAACTCCACAAATAAGAATCATCTTGATGGAATCGTCCAGAGAAGGAGGCCACCAATACGTTGTGAGATGAGGTTTAAGCGATTTGATGTGTACTTTCAGGTCCTGCACAGCTACGCTAAGGAGGCCACCAATACGTTGAGCAAATGCATCTTGTATTACTCCTTCGTTTTCGATGAAAGAAAAAGTTCCCCTCGAACTCTCTGCAATTGAATGCAACATGGTGGAGTCATGGTCTGCACCAAATCCAAATGTATGAACTGGAATTTCCAACTTAGAAATTTCCTTAACGTTGATAGTCTTGGCGTATGTGCACGTGTCCTGCCCATCAGATAACAGCATGATACTATGGACAGGATTTTTGTGTCTTCGATCTTCAATAACCTTTGTGCCTTTCTTGAGTCCTTCTACGATGTTTGTATTACCACTAGCAAACAAAGAATTCACAGCTTGTAGTGCACGTTGTTTACCAGAATCAGTCATGAGGAGAAGGGGGGAGAGGCGGCGGGCATCACCTGAGAATCTAATTACAGATAATCTGTCAGAAGGGCCAAGGTTTTGTATCACAAACCTCATGGCTCGCTTTAACAACTGAATTTTTTCACCTTCCATGCTATAACTTATATCAAGAACCGTGACGAGGTCAATTGGTGTACGACAAGTATCACTATTAACTTGATCAATACCAGTAACATTAGACTTGAGATTGACTAGTATATGGAAGTTTTCTTGCGAAACTGACCGCGGAACAGCTGGGAATTCAGTGTGTGTTTTGATATCTATAGACCTGACAACAGAT
This sequence comes from Papaver somniferum, assembly GCF_003573695.1. Classification (NCBI taxonomy): domain Eukaryota; kingdom Viridiplantae; phylum Streptophyta; class Magnoliopsida; order Ranunculales; family Papaveraceae; genus Papaver; species Papaver somniferum. Next base: position 130,131,281 of record NC_039359.1, read on the forward strand.
GTGTTATCAGAGGAAGAGTTGGATCGCAAATTTAGGGGATCATCGTCATTGAAGAGGCCAGTCTATTGGTGGATAATGTGGCAGTAATGGGACTGGTGATGGGCGAAAACGAAAAGGTAGGAATATCCTTCCATTTTGTACCACAAGTTGGACAACTACGGTTTCCATACTTGACAGATGTATTGACGCAATTGAAATGGAAGGAGTGTGAGCACCTTGCAGTGAACACGGCAGTACCATCTCCAGCTATCATGGCATTACCACAAAATGTACAAGTACTCTGTAAAATAAAAAAAAAAAACAGACATGATTATTTTCAAGTTATTAACCAATTGAAACTTATATGAAGAACAAATAACTAAGCAACACAATTATCATGCAACGTTGCTTGATTGAACCGACATATAATTTTTTTTTTGGGGGAAATACAACGTGATTACCCTAACTAGTGCGGGGTGTCCTAGGGCAAGTTAAATTGTTTAGATACCCTTGATGAGTTTTTTTTTTCTTCCCATCTCTTCTCTCATCAGCCGAAGCTATACTACTTCAATTTCCATGGTCTTCGATTAAGGGTTTTAATCGTTATTCTAATCCCGTGAATTAGCAAAGAGAGAAGAGGAGTTGAAACAAAAATCGAATTGAGTTAAATTGGAGACCGACAACCAAATCCTCATCGCAAGGAAATGTATAATAGAAAGTATTTCCCACAAGCTCATATTTATGGCTTTATGATAGTTACATTGTGATGTTCGGTGGACAATTGAAATGAATTATTAGCCGAGCTGCTCATTATTTTTCATTCTAAAGGTGATGATGAGTATTTCAGCTTTTAATGAAACACGAAAATGATAGTCAAAATTCAATTTATGAAAAAAACCAGTAAGTTTTATTGTTCCATTTTTTCCTCGAAGAACCTAAATACGGCTAATAACTTATTAGCCGAATCTAAGTTTATTTTCAAAAAACCTAGGTTCAACTGACAAGTTATGAACCTATGAGTATTCTTCGTACACTAGGAACACCCAAGGTTCGATTAATAACTTGTCACCCGAACGCTGATACGTGGTAAAAAAATCTAGGTTTGGTTGATAATATGTAGCTTTGAACCCAGATTTTATAAATTAAAAAAAAAAGTCAAAAAAGAAAATAGTACAAAAATATAAAGGATAAGGGAATTACTACCATTATAAAATTATGGTGAACAAGGGGTTATTGGGCTTAGTACTTAATGACTATAGTTTGCTTTTATTTTTATTAAGTACGTATCGAAACAACCCTCAAATATTTTGGCATAGTTTCGAATTTGGTCAGAAAAAAATAATTTTTTAGTTTTTTGATGGGCTAGAGCCAGGAGAAGTCAAACACTGTTTTCGCCCCGGCATTGAAAATAACTTTTTGATCTGACCAAATAGAAAAAGGTGAACAAAAATTTTAAATTAACTTTTAGAAGCTACAATATTTATTTTAAATAAAACTTATTTTAGTCAATTTTTTAGAATTTGTTTATGTTTCAGCATATCGAGTAAGCTCTTAGTAATAGTTTATTTGGCGTCCTTAGTCCGGTTTCTATGGGTTGGTAAATTTGAGAGTTTGCCATTTTTGCGTACACTATGGAACTGGCAAACTGGCCTGACTAAGTGGCAAATTTTCCACTTAGCCAGGCCAGGTCAAGTTTCCACCGAGCGGTCGAGACTCGACCGTTCGGTCAAGAATACATCGTTCGGTGTTATATACACCGCTAGCGGCTCTTATAAGACCGGTCGGTCTAGTTTACACTGCTAAGTAGAATCTGATCCAACGGCCATAAATCTTTCCCCCTATAAATACCACATTCCTCTACCATTTTAACTCACACCTTCTTCCTATTTTCTTAGATTTTCCAATGGCTCAAAACATGTCTATGGCTCAATTCATAGAAGAGCAACATGCGGCCGAAAATCAAAGAGTTGCACTTCGAGCTAGTGTGGAAAATGAAATAAGAAGAGAAAATAGTTGGAGAGTTGCAAAGCAGCGCAATTTTAGCGCGTTAGAAGATGAATGCATCTGCAACAATTATGTTTTCTTCACTAATCATCCAATCGTTGGTGGCACATTACGGCTAATTCCGTTTTGAGGACGCGTTTTACTGAAATTTGAAGAAGAAACAATGAACCTCAACAATCGTGATTCCATGGTGTTGAGTGCTCGGTTCTCCATAATTTCCAAGAATGTTAACAAGTATATTGGTATGATAAGGGAAGAGGCTCGAAACATGAGAAGTGGTAAAACCCTGCTGGAGATTGATCAAAGATGTCGTGCAAAGTGGCTCCGTGACAACTGAGAGAAGTTCAGATATGAAAGTTGTTATGAAATCTTAAAAGTGTTACCCCAATTTAATCTAGCTTATCAATTTTAAGTTCTCAATTTTAACTTATGTAGAAAACTTTAAACGAAGATTATTATTTATCAAACAAAAGTGCAATTACATTAATGATTTAAACAAACCACGATTCATATAACGACTAATAATCTATCAAACTAACGATTACCAAATATATAATCCCCTAAGACTGTTTGATCTTGGGAAAACTCATTATTTGGACTCTGAGATGGTGGTTGAGTAGCATCAGGTGATTCATAACCTTGAAATGGTACCGGAGTCATTGGAGGTGCTTGAAATCAGTGAATGCTGAACTTGCTGGGGTATAAATTACGGATTTCCTAAATGCATCCATATTTACGCCACTACCAGGAGTAATTACATTACCATGGGGCATGAAACCGATAGGAGACTGGAAATCCGTCTCCACGTTTGTTGTTGTTAGTGGTAGTCGAGTCTCTTCCACCATAGTTGGAGTGTGATGAAGACTTCTAAGACCTCCACGACTTCCACTTCCACGACTTCTACTTCTACGACTTCTTGCATTTCTCTCACCGGGCATTTGAGAACTTGACCCTAACGGGGTCTCAGGAAATTCATAACTCATACTCTCCCTCAAAGCATGCATCTGTCTCAAATGAAAATCGCGGAATTGATTGGTAAAAAGCGCAAAGTTGTTCAACTCATTCTGATACTCTTCTTGTGATGCCACCACACCATAGTATGGATAGCTCTGCTGCATACCTTCACTAGTAAGTGGAACTGTAACAATATCTCCACTTGGTGATAAAGTCTGGACTTCCCAAGATAATGGAGGCATATTTGACGACCCTATTTGACTGTTAGGGTACGTATATGCTTCGCCCGTCGGTGGTGGGGGTTGGGATGGAAGATTTGTAAGTGGAAAATTTCCAATTGCTGGAAAGTAAACACTACCTAAGTTTTATGGATGAACATCAATATTTAGCTTGCATACCTTTTGAAACCAACTGAAGTAATCATAGTCATCTTCTGGTTCTTGGATCAAATCATCAGCTTCTTCCCAAGATTATCCATTATTTATCAACTTTATCCAATCATCATGTGAAATTATTGAAGTCAGAAACGGGTTGATTGCTTTTAACCTTCTTCCTTGTAGCTGAAATAGATGTCTTTTTCCGTAATACCAAATACCATAACTACTAATTGGACTGTAAAGCACAAGTCGCTTAAGGCTTAACTGAAGCATGGCTTGTGCCGCTGGTTCATGGAACTCATCAATTACTGTATACGGCACTGGTGTAATGTTGATACTAGTTCTGTACACTTGTTGCATCCTTTGCACACCAGCGACATTTTGACCATCATTAATCTGACCAATCCAATTATCATCTTTGTACTTGTACACGACTGGAAAAATTAATTGTTTATCGTGAAGATCATGTTCGTCGACCTTAAAGTAAGTATACCACCAATACTGAAAAATAACATTGACGAAAATTGATGTGTTAGTACATTCACCACTAGTTTGGCAACTCGATAATAAATGTAATAAATAGTTCTTACCTCCAATACGACCCAGAATCCATTTAAGTTATCTGTCTTCTTAGTTGAGCAATCACCGAGAAATATGTATAGCTCAGCTAAAATTACAGAACCCCAATCATAATTTGGCGTTTTATTTAAATATTCTAAAGATTCCGGAATTCCAATTAATGACACTGAGTTACCATTGGGGGAAAAAACTTGGCCTAACATCCATAATACAAAAATACGTTCAAGCTCGGATAATCTTCAGCTCTGTTTATCCCCTTGGCATGGTAATGGCTCAAAAAATCCTTCAACCCAGACACTCTTAATCCAAATGAGTGTAATTGTCTGGATTCTGCCTTTCCTTAGGTATCATTTGAGTACAAGGGGAGTAATTGTTTCCATTTTCTTTTTGATATCCACTTTAATTGGTTAAATTGTACTATTTCACCCTCACTTTTTATTCCAGTCTGTTAGAGCATTGTTCGGTCGAACTCGCATGCGTTGCTATCTCAAGCATGTTTGTCAATGTATGTGATCAAAACTATAAGTCTTGATTTCTAGTCTACTATAGCTAAGGTCTCTGACTAGGATAGAAAGTGTAGTTCAGCTCAAGAACTCCATGGAAATCATCATACAAGACGAAGGACTACTCAAGGAACCGGTTGATCTTCATCGACTAAAAGGTATGTGGAGACTTGAACTTATCTATCACTGAAAAGTCTATTTATCTCCTATCTTAAGACAAAAGTCGTTTTGCTATATAGACTTAGATTATACACATTTGCTATTTCGAGCCGAGTTTATCTCGCATATCTATTTATCGAAATATGTGTTGGTAAGCTTTCGTTTTATCCAAGTTCATCTTTACCTAGTGACGAAAGTCATGACAAGTTTCAATCACTTTGAAAATTGCTTACTTTGACGAAAAATAGTTTGTGAATAACAACTATAGAATATCAACATCCTCTAAGAATGTTTCAATGATTGAAATGAGAGTTTAGATTATATAACCATTGGAGGATATAAGCATTGCTGTGGAAACACATATATGTATAAGTCCTTATTCCTTGAACCGAAGTTTGCGAACTTTGTTGATCAAGAGAATCGGAATAGTGGCGTGAGCTAAGTCCGCGAACTGGCGACCCGAGAAATTCTGCTGGAGTTTGTGAACTCCGTCCGGGAACTTAAGTCCGCGAACCCAGTCCGCGAACTTCAGTAGGTTATATCTAAAAACGATGTTTGTTAACTTATTCTTATATAAACTAAGGAATGCAAATTGCAAACCATGGCTATATAGTTCATGAACCGATTCGAGTGAATCAAATCATTTTTGCTTCGATTGTGTCTTGTGTAGTTACATAAGATTTCCTTGCAATTGAACAACTCTCTAACTAGTTCATTTGAGTCACTTGAACTAGTTACGGTGAAGAAGAATATGGTTGATATGAAAGTGATCATATGGCTTACCATTTGGTTAACTATTGTTGAACCTACAAATGTACACGGTTACACAAGCCTTGAAACGTACATTTCATTTGTGTAACAAGCTAGTTTTCGATCTAACGGTTGAAAGATATTAGCTTGAATCTAATCAGGTTTTCATCTAACGGCGAATATTGAATGCTTTGTTACCAAGCTAACATTGATTGCAAACCCTGATTTGAAAGTCTATATAAGGGAGAACTTTAGCAACTGGGAAACCTAATCCCCACACCTTCTGTGTGATACTAGTTGTGCTAAGCTAGAGTCGATTCTCCTTTAACCTTTGGTTTCTTCTTCTAAACCAGGTTAACGACTTAAAAACTTCATTGGGATTGTGAAGCCAGACCGATACTACTTTCTTGTAGTCGTGTGATCTGATCTTGTTGTTTTTATCGTACGAGTACAATTGTAATAATTGGCTTGAGATTGATATCTCCGATAGGCAAGATATAAAAGTAATCACAAACACTTCGTCTCATCGTTTGTGATTATGCAATTTTTTTTTCGCTGCGTCAATTAAGATTATTGTGAGGTGATTGATAATACTAGGCTGTTTTTCGGGAATGTAAGTCCGTTTTATCAATTGGTTCCTGTTCATCTTGATTTATCAAAAGACGGAACAAAACTCGTAGGTATATTCGTGGGAGACGGATTTATCTATTACCAAAATTTCACTCTTTTGATAGCTGGCACCAGTTGTCATATATCAAAGCAAGAAAACTGAATAGCACATCTGGTACGTCCATTATAATCCAACGGTTATAAAGCCTGCTTGCTTATTTAGCTTCCCCGCTCAACAGCGCGGGACAACACTGCTCTTGAGAAATACTAAGGGTTTTTTAACAGATTATCATCCGAGTAGCAGATGCCTTCAAAAAAAAAGGCACTCCCTCCATACCACATATATAGGCGGAGGAGACAAATCTCTTAGATTTAGAAAATTGTTTTGGATTCATAATTTTTCATGCTTTTTTTTATTCTACCCTTTGTCTTATTCCTACTACAATTTTCCACACACAATAAATGAGGGTATTTAGGAGAAAATTCGTCTTGGAAATGGGACTGGCCTATCTAATCGGATAAATAAAAATCAAAATTCTATCTATATAATAGGTACAGAGTGAGTATGATTGAAAAACTTGAATCCGATTATTTTTGTTTTGAAAAAACGATTCAATTGGGTCTTAAGAACAACATTTGCACCTCTGGTACTTCAATTCCCATCCATTAATGTAACAACCCACATTTCTACATAAGCCCGGCCGGCACTTACGCAAAAATTAAGCCGTCACTTTTGATTGAAGAGACAACTAGACGACAACAGACAATAGAAAAAAAACAACGCACTTTTGAAAAAGAATTATTTGATACAGAAAAGATGTCACTGTAGGCTACAACTTTTGATGATAGAGGCTCAATACAATCATCAAAGGAACCCTAACCCAAGAAAAACTAACAAGAGATGCTAAATATCCCATTTCCCCACTGCCTCGCTACAAAAATTCGGGATATACTAACACGATAAGAAAAGATATAGATGTCCGCTTTTACGTAGATATATCTTGAGAAGCCGCCCAAATGAGAACATAAACAACCTCTTTCTCAGTCACTAATACCTGGAAAAATTTAACAAGAGTTAATCTCCAAGCAAGTTCTGAATAGTCACTCCGCATTAAGACAAGAATTAGAAATACTGCTTACAATACGTAAAGTTATAAAACACTGGGTAGACTACATACTCAATTAACATAGTCCCTATGAAGCATCAAAAAAAAATCTATTCTATGATAAAACCCACCATTTACTTAATTTCGTAAGAAAACAAAACAGCACAACCGTACCCATAAAAGAAGAAAACAAAACAGCACAACCGTACCCATAAAAGAAGAATCAGATCTAACTACAAAATTATCTTATATAACCATCCACTTTCGCGAACAGAATCTACCATCCAACGGAAAACATCAAATACACTGTAACAAGGTAACGTCACAAGAAAACCCAACCCGATGTCTATCAATCTTCTGAGCTAACCATACACCCATCCAACCACTCATCTATAAATTCGAGCACACCCCAGGCTAGAATATAGAGCAACGTCATAGGGAGCGTATCTCTTGCACCCAGATAATTTATATCATAAGTCCACTGATATCTTTTATCGGAATATATCCACTGTTGATTCAACTCTCTGATAAGGAACTGAATAAGAGGCATACTCAATGCCATGAAGCCAGTTTCAGTCCTTTCATAGGAAACTGAATGGCAGGTGTACGCAACGCCATGAAGCCAATTTCAATCCTTTCATAGGAAACTGAATGGCAGGGCGTACGCAACGCCATGAAGCCAATTTCGATCCTTTAATAAGGAACTGAAAATGAGGCGTACTCAACGCCATGAAGCCAATAGACAAACTAATAGGCCAAAGTACACACCATAACCACAACAAAACATCTTAACAGTAAACGAAAAATACGTAACTTTCCTCCATCGTATTATTCACATCCCCTGTTCTGACTGTCGACAATTGGTAGTTCAATTTTCAAAAGATATAAACCCATAAGTACAATATCCAATCGATCACTAGAAAGTCACATAACACCAAACCAAAAGTCACTTGTAACATTTAACTGTTTGGTTAAACCCCAAGTGGTTCAAACTAGTCTCACAACCACAGATAATATTCCATCGTACACGTTTTAAACATCACAACCACATTTAGAAATGCTAAAAGTAGTAAATTAAACTAGCTACTAACAATGGAACAATAAAAGGGTAACTGTATGTAGAGAGCTAGTTCCCAACATTTAAAGTAATAATTGTACTACCTAATTACCAATGGGAAGGCTAAAAGTTACAACCAACCATGAACTCACCGTATGTCAACTGATTTATACACATTTAACATCTAAACAGTAGTCTAGCATTACTAATTTATAAAGACAACATATTCATGGATCCACACTTCCAAATGTACACAAATTGTTGTTCTACAGACGCATAATCACCAGACCTAACATTTGGAAAATGGATCAAATTGAGATATCTTTAGGCTAAGTCAAGGTACAAATTGAGATATCCCATAAATTCACAACAAGCTAACGAGGAAGAGATCAACCATAAAACATTTCAATATTTACAAACAGAAGCACACAAGTATACCTAAACTATAGGATTGAGATATTAGGCATGTTTTTCTTCATAAACCCTAGGTAAGTTCTTAGTGGCTAGTAACATTGATTTCTAAATTATATCCGAATGAAGAGAGTCTAAAGAAAACTTGCCTTGGTCCAAAACTTCGTCTATATCGATCCTAAAACTTCAAAAATTCATTTCCTCTGGCTTTCACCTTAAGATATATCAATCCCTAAAAGAAATCCAGACAAAGAATAAAATTTAAGAGTACAAGATCTGATTATCAACTATAGGGAAAATAGGAAATCTAGTAAATCCCTTACCAACAACCACATCGTACTTTCTCTTTTAGCCTAATTTCATCACCGCCACCATAAGTAGTTCACCCTTTTGGCTGCCGTTCATTCTACTCTCTTTTGTTTTTGCTCTCAAAATCTCCTTACGGGAAGTGAAAACTTAATCCAACTTATTTTAACCTAGCATAATACTAAATAGATCCTAGTACCGGTTATGGGGTGCCACCTAGATACAAGTTACTTCTGGAGGATATTAATTGCCATGTCGTTCCATAGTAACTATCAAATAGCTTACAAAAATTACATACGTTTATGTCCCGTCCTCTTACAATTCCTTCAATATGCATCATAAATTTGTATCAAGGATCGAGGGGCATCACAATTAACCCCCTCTAGCTAAGGAGAAGACACTGGAGAAGATTACTCAGTTGCCATGTGTAGATCCAGGAAGAATTTTGTTGAAAAAAAGTTGAATTGTTGAGAGAATTTTGGAGAGAGAAGAGAGCTAAAAGAGCTGTAGTGGCATAAAACCACACACTATATCCAACGAAGTATAAGATGATTTAACACAAAGTGAAGATACACAAGCAAATGTAGACACAAGGATATACGTGGTTCGGTATGATTACCTACGTCCACGGGGTGAAAGGATGAATGTTCTTATTTCTCTTCTTTGGTTACAAGTTGTTCTCTCCTTCTCAAATGGTGAAGCTCTCACAACTCAAATATGATGCCTTGTTTTTCTCTCTCTCCCAACCTGCCTCTCTCTCTCGATCTGCCCTTATATTTATAGGCCAAGGTCGACATACAACAGAATTACAATGTTGGTCACATTACATCAATTTAGTTGTTCTCTATCGGACCTTCACTGCTCGCACGACTTTCTGGTTGACCGATAGTTCTTCACCCGAGGCCTAGTCTTAATCGTCCGGTTAACACGATGTCGCCCTTCTCTTCTTCTCGTTTCTTTGTTTGACCATCTCCATTCGTCTGACCGAGTGCTTTCTGATTGTTCGCCCGACCTGTCAGAGGATAAGGATCACGTCACATCCGGCCCACGTGATACCTCGCTCCTTGCGCCGTCTGGTTCTATCTTGTGCTTCGCCGCTCTTTGTTCTTTGGTGTATCACAGCTTAGGATCTTGCCACCTAGCCCTGTGGATTATCTACACCTACATTTATGCCCCTTCTTTCGCTCGTGTGCTTGGCACGAGGGAAAGAAAATCGCTCCACCTTCCCACGTCCTCGAGCATGCCGAGAATTCCGCCATGCAGTCTCCCACTAATTCTCCCTTTACGACTTGTAACCGTTGTTGTCGGTTGAGGCGCTGCACCCTATAAATACCTACCTTCATGTTCTCTTTCCTTTGCTCGCCATTTTTCAGAGAAACCAAGTGATGTTCTTATTTTTTCTTTTCCTCCCACTTTACCGACGCCATTAATTCCGGTGATTCCCTTATCTTCTCCGTCTTCGGCTTTGCTGTTTTTGTTGGTGAGGTTTGCGACAGTCGTGGTTAGTTCTTCCTTTTGCTTCTCTCTTCACCAACGTTCGTATCTCTCCGTTCGCTTTCTGCCATGGCTACTTCTTCTCCGTCAATGACTGAAAAAAGGTGTGTGAGGGATACCTTCTCCGAGGGCGATGTTGTTTCTCTTGATTCCCTATTTTGGCTTGAGAGTATTTCACATCACGATTATCGTGCTATAAATTCCCTTTTTCCTGATGATTCTCCCTCTTTTTCATGTAGGGCTGATAAGAGAGTCTCCAAAGACTTGTCTGATGATGAGTTTATTGAACAGTTGAAGGAAGAATTCGTTCTTCATAACTATGAAGTGACCCTAGTCTCGGGCCAGACGGGTGTGTTGAAGAAGACCGATATCGATAATCATGATCAGTCGTATGAGGCGGTCATCGTCACTCATGGGCAGTTGGAACTTGGCCTTCGCTTTCCTCTATACAACCCTGTCATCCCTTTCTACTATGAGGTATTGTCGCGGCTTTGTCCGTATCGGGCCTTGACTCAGTGGAATGGCAACACTTTCTGTATGGTGAATGAGTGGAGAGACCGAGGCGAGGGTCGCGGATCTACGGCCGATTGGTCGACCTATAAGCCTGGAGACGCTCCCAATTACACTTATGCCAATTTTATCGTAAACTACCGGAGCGGGACAGCTACCAATGGCGACCTTGCTGGTTTTGCTGCTAGCCCTCACCGTCAGAAATCTATGCCCGAGGGCGTTGACAGATTGATGCTAGATGTTGATCCCCTTGGTAAAGGTTCCAACAAGCGTGCTCGCCACACCAATGACCCATACTGGGACCGAGTTCCACTTCTTGTTCGCGGTCTAATTTTGCATGGCAGCTTTCCTCCTCCTCAATTTCCTGCAGAGCCTTATCCATTCTAGGTGATTAACGATGATAAGGTATGTTGCTTTCTTTCCACTTTCTTTGATTCCTGCTGTATCGGCTTAGTGTATTGATTACTTTCTTGTCGTAGGTTAAGCCTCAGGGCGAGCCTACGAAATCGACTTCTATTTCCAAGAATAGGAGTGTTGTCACAAGGGTCGAGGAAGACCAGGGGAAGGTAACAAACATATAACTTTTATTCTAAGTACATGTACTTTCCCCTGTTTTTTGCCTTCACGTGTTCTGACGCTGAACCTTGTGCATAAAATCCCTAGGCGCGAGAATGAAGATGTTGGAGGGTCCGATACTGTTGGTGGTGAAGGTTTGGTTCCAAGGCGTAATCCTCCTCGGGGAAAGGTGTCGGCGAAGGGAGTGGTGTTAAAAAGCTCGTACATTGTGATCGACATCCCCGATCAATAAGATGAGGACGATATATTGTTTACATAGTTGTGTTGATTGAGTTCTTCGTACCAATGTCCTGAGTCAATTATTGTTCTTCTAGCCGAAATATCTAATATAGATCTAGACGCTTCTTCGGAGTATAGGCTTATGAAGAGAAAATGGGATATCGAGAAAGATCATGTGGAGAATCTTCGACAACGAATTTCCAATAAGGATGGGAAGATAGACCGACAGGAGGCCGAGATCCAGCAACTTCGAGAGGAATTGGACAGATATCGCCTATTTGAGTATTTCCCCGAGGAGATAGATAACTTACGGTCTCGCTTGGGCATGTTTCAAAGACTTGCTGGTGATAAAACGTTACTAGCCGATAATCTGGGAGTCAAAATGGTTCCCTTAGGCTTCAAAATCGAGATCTTCATGAAGATCGGCGACGAATTTTGAGGGAAAAAGTTGTGGCCGAACAGTCCAACCGAGATCTTCTTGAAAGGACCAAGGGTTTCGATAAGCTATTCAGTGACCTAGAGTGGACCCAAGACCAGTTATCGATGCTACAATTGTCATATAATCGTCAGAGGGCCGAGTGGAACGATCACAAGAAATATTGCCCTTCGAATGAATTCAATGAACAATACTATAATGAGTTAACTTTGAAGCTTTGTAAGGCCGACGATGGGTTTTCCAAGTCCGTGGAGTTGTTAGAATCTGTGTTGTCAACCCTATCAGGTCTCTGGAGTGCATGTTGGGGTGGCCTTAAGAATGAGTTAATTTGTTGTTTTTACTCCATGTTCTGCTATATTCCGCGTTTAACATGCTTATAATGTTTTGTTGCAGCCGAGAAGAGTCGTGCTAAGGATCTGGAGCGAGATGTGCACAACCTCGGGAAAGAGGTGGAGCAGTGGAAGAAGGCTGAAGGCGAGATGAAGGTTAATCTCCAAGCCGCCGAGTCGAGGTCCGAGCAGCTTTCTCAGCAGATTGTGGACGAGAGAAACGCTCATTAGAGCGAGCTTGCTGAGGCGATCAAGGCCGGTGTAAACGAGTACATCGCGCAAAAGCGCCACGAGGTTGCTCAGAGGAAGGGAGGGGCCATTTTTGTTCCACCCAGGAGTTGATCACGCCTTTTGTAGTGCTGCGCCGCTAATTTCCCCTTTGTTGCGGGTTGTAATTCGTTTGAACACTTGTCCCATGCTTTTTTGAACAATTTATTTAAATGGGGTGTTGCGTCGCCAAGCTTGTTTTTCCTTTTCTATTTTCCTTGATAATTTCCGTCTTTTTCATTGTGTTGACAATTTCAGCCTTATCTTATTGTTTATGTTACGCACCTGCATTTGATGTCACATGTATTGGTTATTAGTGCCTTTTATGTCGAACACACTCAACAAGGAGGGTCATCGGGCCCGATGCCATGTCTCAGCCGAGGTATCTCATCACTATCTTTTAGATTCAGTGGAAGGGTTATAGTCGCCCTAGGTCTAGGCCCGATAATCCCGAGTGGTTATCGACCAACCAACTCGGGCAGGTGGTCACGGCCACCTGCGATGGGGGTAGCCTTTCAGATGTAAGTAGGTTACCTAGCTGAAAAGAAATCGTATCTTAACAACCTTTGGTATCTGGCTTCCAACCACCAGTACCCTTAGGCTACCTCGGCACTTTCACACTGCCACTGCCCCGAGTATCGAATAGACAGTCGACTGTAAGTCACCTCGGCACTTCCACACTGGCTTTGCCCCGAGTACGAATGACCATTCGAGTGTAAGTCACCTCGGCACTTCCTCACTGGCTTTGCCCCGAGTACGAATGACCATTTGTCGCTCATGTCATATTTCCTACCCCTCGCGGTTTTAAAGAAATGAATGACAAGTATGTTTACCTGTTTCCCTCGAACCCCTCATGGGCAATAGAGTTTCAGATGTTGAGCGTTCCACGGTTTTAACTCGGGTTTGCCGTCTGGTTTGAGTAATCGATAATCTCCTTCGCCAGCTTTAGACACGGTTGTGTATGGTCCTCCCCACCTTGCCGCTAGTTTACCGCCCTTTTTGTCACGTTCCCAATCAGCTAGATATTTCAACACTAACTACCCCGGTTGAAACTCTCTTGGTCGAACTCGTTTATTGTATTCTTGTTGTAATCTCCTTTGGTAATTCTCCATTTTTTGCAACGCCATCTCCCTTGTTTCCTCCAAGTCATCGAGCTTGGCCAATATTAGATCTGCCGATATGTTCCGCCTCCAGGCTTCAGTTCTTGTGGTGGGTATCATTGCTTCAGTTCGTAGTATCGCTTCGGTTTTATAGGTCAGGATGAAAGGTGATAGCCATGTTGCTTCCCTTTGAGTGGTTCGATAGGCCCATAAAACATTCTAGAGTTCTTCGCACCAATTACCGTATTCTCCATCTAATTTTTTCTTCATATTGTCGGCGATGGTTTTGTTTGTGATCTAGGCCTGCCCATTACTTTGAGGGTATATGGGGGTAGCCTTGCTTTTTCTGATGTTATAGGTGTTGAACAGTAGGTCGATGTTTTCTCCCTGGAGCTGTTTTCCATTATCCGAGACGATGGCCGCCGGTACTCCGAAACGACAGATGATGTGCTCCCAAATGAACCTGAAGACGTCCTTGTCACGGATATGTCTCAGTGGTGCCACCTCTACCCATTTAGTGAAGTAATCCGTCGCTACTATTAAGTATTTTCTCTGCCCCGATCCTACATGTAATGGTCCCACGATATAGATCCCCCACTTTGCGAAGGGCCAGGGGCTTACTACCGAGTTTAGAGTTACTGAAGGTGCATGTATCTTCTTACCAAACCGATGGCATTCTTCGCAAGCTTGCGCCATTTGTTTTGCTTCATCGTTCATATAAGACCAAAAGTATCCCATCGTTTTTGCTCTCGCTGACAAACTTCGTCCCGAGCTGTGATTTCTGGCTGCTCCATAGTGTAGTTCATTCAGGATTGCCTGGCCGTCTTCCTTACTTAAGCATCTTAAGAGTGGTCCCAGGTATGATTTCCTGTATAGGATTCCGTCTCTTAGCTCATAAGCGGCCGATTTGCTTTTCACTTTGTTGATCTCGGGTCACCCCTTGGGTAACTCGACTGTCTCCAAGTACGAATGAATCGGCTTTCTCCAATCTCCGTCCGGATATCTGTCGGCCGTGTTGATAGCCACGTCTACGTGCACCTCGGGTGTCTCTGGTATAGATGGGGCGAGGAGTCTCATGACACGAATACCCTCCACACTTGGGTCTGTGAGATGGGATGCAATATATGCCAATGCGTCCGAGTGTCGATTATCTTTTCTGCATATGTGGCGAAATTTGATGTTGGGGATCTGGTCGATATAGAATTGGGAGAGCTCCCAGTACTTCTGCAAAATCGGGTCGTGGATGACGTATTTTCCTGTGATTTGTCGGATCACCAACTATGAGTCGCTAGTTAGTCTTACATATTATAGGCCCATCTCGACGATTAATCTCAGGGCGTGAATCGCAGCTTTGTACTCGGTGACGTTGTTTGTCGCCTTAAATTCCAATCTAAACGAATGGACCATTTTTCGTCCCTTTGGTGTGGTATTACTATCCCAATCCCCGATCCATCTTTGTTCGACGCTCCATCGACGAATACTTCCCAACGTGATGGGCTACTTGCTTCGAGTAAGTCGGCCGGGTTTTCTCGATCTTCTTCCATTCCGGGTATGTCCTCGACCTCATCTTGGTCGCTTAGTGGAAAATCTTCCAAGAAATCTGCCGCTATTGTCCTCATTTCGTAGAAAACATTGAACTGTTTAATTTGCGCGCCCCATTTGGAGATCCTTCCAGATCGTCCTGCATTGTCCAGTACCGCCTCAATAGGTGATTTTGTGAGCACGCGGATCCGATGGGATTAGAAATACGTCCTTAGCTTAAAGGTGGAGAAAGCTAGCGCTAGAATCATATGTTTCATCCTTGTATAATTTTTCTCGGCCGGACTTATTGTTTTGCTGATGAAGTAAACGGGCTTTTCCTCGTTCCCTTCATTTCGAACTAAGACTGCACTGATAGCATATGAAGTTGCTCCGAGGTATAATGTGAGGACCTCCGATGGATCAGGTCTTTGTAATACTGAAAGACTTGCAAGATGTAGCTTAATATTCTGAAACGCCTCCTCACAGGCGTCCGTCCATTTAAATTTCGCTCCTTTTTAAAGAGTGCTAAAGAAATCCTTGCATTTGTCGGACGATCGAGATATGAATCGCCCCAATGTTGCTATACTTCCGTTCAGCTTTTGTACGTCTTTTATTGTGGTTGGTGACGGCATCTCGAGGATGGATCTGACTTTCTCGGGATCTGCTTATATCCCCTTTGGAGTGATGATATATCCCAAAAATTTTCTCGATGTGACCCAAAAATCGCATTTGGTTGGGTTAACTTTCATTTTATATTCTCTCATCGTTCGAAAAATTTCCCGCAGGTCTCAGATGTGATTCTTGGCTAGGCGACTTTTTACTAGCATATCGTCGACATAGACCTCAATGGTGTTGTGGATCTGGTCTTCAAACATGTCTCCCACCAACCTCTGATATGTGGCGCCTGCATTCTTCAGCCCAAACGACATCTTGGTGTAGCAGTATAGGCCCCTTGGTGTGAAGAACGAGGTGTGTTCTTGATCCTCGGGAGCCAGTGGGATCTGGTTATACCCCGCGTATCCGTCCATCAACGTTAGTGCCTCGTACCCTACTATAGATTCCACAAGTTGATCGATACTTGGGAGAGGGAAACTGTCTTTCGGAAAAGCTTTTTTCAGGTCGCTGAAGTCGATACAGATTCTAACTCCTCCGTTTTTCTTTGGTACCACGACCATGTTAGATATCCACTGTGGGTAGTGCGATTTCCTAATTATTCCCGATTCCTGTAACTTCTTTAGCTCCTTCTCGACGGCCGCCTGTAATTCTGGTGCGATTCGCCTCATCTTTTGTCGGACTGGCTTGAAGCTTGGATCGATCCTTAGATGGTGACATCATACCTTCGGATCTATGCCCTCCATATCGTGCATGTTCCATGCGAATGCGTCCATGTTTTCCTTTAGCACCACCACGAGCTGGTTTACTTGTTCGTCCGATAGTAAGGACCCGATCCTTACCACCCTTGGTTCTTCTACAGTTCCCAAATTAATCTCCCGAGTAGGTTCCACGGCCGAGAAGTTTGGTTTTGATTCCTTAACCGGCGATGTCTCCTTTAATTGCTATGAAGGCTCGTTTCCTTGTGCTTCGTAAGTCATGACCGCCTGCAAAATAACTCTTTCCAGTTCTTCTGCGACTTTGGATTCTTTAGCCCTTTTCTTCTCTCCCCTTTGTCGTGCTCGTCGCTCCTCATTTATCTAGGTATCGACCTGCATGCACTGTCGGGATGCCTGTGGATCTCCTAAGACCTCAGCTATCCCCTTGTACGTTGGGAATCGTAGCCTTTGATGATACACCGATGCCACTCCTTTGATTCCCGCGATCCATGGTCTTCCGATTATAGCTTCATAGGGCGAGGCGACATCAACCACGCAAAATGTGGTTAAAGTATCTAGGTAACCACCTCCATCCGATACCCTTAGAGTTACTTCGCCCTTTGGGATGGTTACGGTTCAATTAAAACCGTAGATACGATATGTCGATGGGACGAGTATATCATCTGACAACTCCATCCTTTTGAACGTATCGTAGAAGAGTAATTCGACTGAGCTCCCACTATCTACTAGTATCCTTCTTACCCCATATTCCTCAATCAGTAGGGTGATAACCAAGGGATCACTGTGAGCTTGGCCATTCATCAGGATATCCTGAGCCGAGAAAAAGATGGGTCGCATCATCCAGGATTCCATCGTCAAAGCTTTTGCTACACTGAAAATTTCCTTCCCATTATGATCTCTTTTGTGGATTCTTGACATGATTCCAGGATTCAGATTGTACGCTTGAGTGGCAGAATGGGAAATCGTGTTAACAAACTGTGTGGATCTGTCGATCCGGACCTGATGAACGGGTGCATCGGGCACTGCGGTCGTCTGGGCTGGGTGTCGGACGAACTGCCTCAGATAACCATCTCTAATAAGGTGTTGCACAATGTCTTTCACTTCTCGACAGTTATTTGTAGAGTGGCCTCGATATTGATGATAATGGCAATATTCCGGGTGATCCTTGGTCTCCTCGAACTGTGCCCCTCTTGAAGCTGGGTATATGATGTCACTCCTTTTTTCGACCTCTTTGAAGATTTCTTCTAGTGGAGCATTCAAAGGGGTGTATGTTCTCGCCTCGTGCCTCAGCCTCTTTCCCTTATCCACCCATTCCTTCTTCCCATTTCCTCGCTAGGTGGGCTCGGTCTCTTCTCGGGACGCCTTTGAACAACGTCCGATGTCGACTCGGGCGCCGCACTAGCCTCTTGCACTCCCTTATCCCTTGACTCTTCCTGAATTTCTTCTAGGGCGATGAAATGTTCTTGCATTTTCCTCATTTATTTCAATGTTTGTGGGTTTTCAGTGAACATGGCTATCCAGATGGGATCCGACCTCCCAAGTGTGTTTTCAAACCCGAATATCTGCTGGTCGACGGGTACTTTCCCAATTTCTGTACACAAATTTCTCCATCTATCGGTCAATGATCTGAGAGGTTCTCTGAACCGTCGGGCCAAGTTGAATAACCTGTTGACCCTGGGCCGAGGTCTGTTGTTGTGCATGTATGTTTAAAGGAAGGCTTCGACTAGAGTCTCATAACTGTTGACTGTTCCTCGTGCGAGGTTGTAGAACCATTTCCTTGCCTCCCCTTCCAAACTCGCTGGGAAGAACTTGCACATTACCACCTCATGGTTTTTCCATTGTATTAGGGACATTGTGTACATCTTCAAATGCTCAACTGCGTCTCCCGTGTCGTCGAACCTTGATGGGAAGGTGGGGAGCGTGCACTTAGGTGATAAGGTCCTTAGTTCTAGCTCTTGGGTGAAAGGGGTCCTCTCGGCCTCTCTTATGACCTCGGCGAGCTTATCTTCTTCGCCGGTTCCTGGCAACTTCCTTATCTTTTCCTATAACTCTCTTAGTTTGGCTTCAGTCGCATTGTCGGACCTTGTGTTTCTCTGTTGATTATTCCTCCTGCCTTTGGTCGTTTGTCGATGAATCCTCGGGTGGTCCGTATCTTCCAATAGGTGGTGTTGGGGGTGGTCTTGATCGACCGGAATTGCTTGGTCCTACTGCAGGTGGTACCTTCCCGATTCGGCCTTGGTGTCCGGATGTCCCTCGGCTAGAATATCCTTTCGACCTCGACCTTAAGTTCCATAGCTGATAGTTCTCGAACTCTAGAGCTAGGTTCCTCTGCTGAAGATCCCTTAAAGCCTCCTCTTGCCTTCTTTGGCTTTCCAGAATTGTGAACAGTGTTGGATCTGTACTCTCATGGCTAGAGTGACCATTTGGATGGCCTAAATGGGCAGGGGTGGTGTCGTCATCATAGGTGGTGGAGGTGGTACTGCGGGGGGTATCTGAGTCGATGTCACCGGATCAATTCCGATAGTTTTTTCTCTTCCTAGTTGTACTCGCCTTAGTCGTTCTTGCTCTCGCCCGAGGGCTTCTTGATACTCATCTTGTCATCTCATGTTTCGTCTCTGAGCATGCAGGATCAATGTTGCCTCATCATCTTCCGTGTCTGACGCGGTAAGTCCATCTATTTGATCATCCCTCCTTGGGGGCGAGGCGATTATCTCCAGAGGCGATGGGTCACCGTCTCGTCCCAGATCGATCTCCTCGTCCACAGTTGGCATACCCCTTGCAGCAGCTCGTGATTCCTCTGGTGGTGGATGCCCGTTACTCCCTCGCCTCGTCCAAGTTACTCCTCCTTACATGCTGTTACTGGAGATTGTGCGGTTCCTCAGAGTTATTCCCATCCCTGACGTGCTATCCATCGGACACAGTGTGCCGTCAGTCCGAGAGTCGTCCCTACCTACGTCAGTGAAAACAGACAACACCTTACTTTAACCTGTTTTTGAAAAGTTTCTATAGTACGCACGGTTTTTAGAAGAAAAAGGTAACTGACACCAAGACTGAGTTTCAAAAGCACGATTCCTTCTGCTCTGCCATGCTGACCTCGCCAATTTGCCCTGTTCAGACTCTAAGTGTCTCCTTTTAGACGGGTATCATGCTACGTCGCTTTCAAAGTTGCACGACGTCGCTTTCAGTACCTCGACTCTGCATTAACTACAACTTTTCCTACATTCCCTAGACTCCAAATCATTAACACCTAGTTCTCTGTGGGTAAAAGGTTCAAATTCGTACTTTTATGAGGTCAGCACACCACGGCAAAAACTGGACTAAGACTTATGCACTCCCTTGGAACTACAAAGGGATGTCTTCCCTTGATTCCTTGGATTCCTTTACCGGCGACCAATAATCTCGCCGTGCTGTTGTTTTGGCATTTTCCCCAGCCAACATGGAACCTCAAACAACTTCAACCACACATCGAAGATGTTATTTGGGAGTTTATGGGTATTTCGTTGTTGAACTCGCGGGACAAAACTAAGATCAAAATACGAAGACAAGTGCGAAAAGTACTACGAAAACGAAGATTAAGACACGAAAACAGACTCTCCTACAAGCGAGACTAGTCGACTGTTCGGGATCGACCTAACTAAAAATGTTTGCTAACGACTCGATCTTAACAACGAAAACTTAACTATCTCAACAGTCTTCAAACCAAACGATCATATACAAACTTTCACCGAGCAGAGTTCATCCCATAGCATCAACTAACACACAAAGTGTTTTTAAGAGATTTTGGATCGTCCCTGTTGGCACATGCAGTCAAGGTATCTGGAGAACTTAGACGTCCCCTTAGTCGGCGCCAGAATGTAGTGGCATAAAACCACACACTACATCCAACGAAGTATAAGATAATTTAACACAAATTGAAGATACACAAGCAAATGTAGACACAAGGATATATGTGG
Organism: Papaver somniferum; assembly: GCF_003573695.1. Classification (NCBI taxonomy): domain Eukaryota; kingdom Viridiplantae; phylum Streptophyta; class Magnoliopsida; order Ranunculales; family Papaveraceae; genus Papaver; species Papaver somniferum. The sequence continues at coordinate 130,151,811 of NC_039359.1, forward strand.
TTCCGTATGATTACCTACGTCCACGGGGTGAAAGGATGAATGTTCTTATTTCTCTTCTTTGGTTACAAGTTGTTCTCTCCTTCTCAAATGGTGAAGCTCTCACAACTCAAATATGATGCCTTGTTTTTCTCTCTCTCCCAACCTGCCTCTCTCTCTCGACCTGCCCTTATATTTATAGGCCAAGGTCGACATACAACAGAATTACAATGTTGGTCACATTACATCAATTTAGTTGTTCCCTATCGGACCTTCACTGCTCGCCCGACTTTCTGGTTTGACCGATAGTTCTTAACCCGAGGCCTAGTCTTAATCGTCCGGTTAACACGATGTCGCCCTTCTCTTCTGCTCGTTCCTTTGTTTGACCATCTCCCTTCGTCTGACCGAGTGGTTTCTGATTGTTCGCCCGACCTGTCAGAGGATAAGGATCACGTCACATCTGACCTACGCGATACCTCGCTCCTTGCGCCGTCTGGTTCTATCTTGTGCTTCACCGCTCTTTGTTCTTTGGTGTATCACAGCTTAGGATCTTGCCACCTAGCCCTGTGGATTATCTACACCTACAAGAGCCATTGTGATGCTAGCTAACCCAGTTCAGTTCTTGATAGATTCACTTGATTGCCATTTTATAAGTTTAAGTCACAAAGCACATATGTACAATTACAACCGATTTAAAGAAAAGGAAAAGTAAGAAGAAAAATTTTGAACCAACTAGGCTATTCGGTAAAATTAGTAACTTATCATCTAGCAAAATAAAGAGATTTTCACAATGGTAAGATGATGTTAAAGTGACAAGTCTCAATGAGCATGAAAGTGATGCACAGTTGAAAATGAATTGGTCTTGAAGTCTTAAGATGTGAAAGGAAAAATAGTCTCACATCCCTAGTTTCCGCATAATGAACTTAAATATAATATGGAAGGGCCGCTCCACTCATTGCCAATTGGTTTTGAGTTGGATGCTCGCAGTCTTTAACATGGTATCAGAGCTAGGTCTCATACGCGGGGTGTAGGCCGAATTAGTAGCCGTCGTAACCCGAGTGGGCACATGTACACCCGTGACCAAATGACTGGTCACTCGTATGACCTGTACATGGGGTGGACCGTGACCGATGTCAGCTGCACACCCAAGACCCACACGTGCGTAGGTCCACGTGTTAGGCCGAGTGACTGGCCTTACACGTGAGGGAGGGTGTGAAAGGACAAATAGTCCCACATCCCTAGTTTCCGCATAATGAACTTCAAATATAATATGGAAAGGCCGTTCCACTCGTTGCCAATTAGTTTTGAGTTGGATGCCCGCAGACTTTAACATAAGATAAACAAGACTAGTAAATTTTGCGGGCCGGCCAAAAAGAAATTTTGCACTTTCCACACGGACCACATATTCCTTAAATGATCTAATCAGTCAAATTCTTTGTTGAGAACTCTTGCACAATTGCCGAGAAACGGATGGGATAAAATGGGTTTTGTTCCATTTGTATCCGAAGGATTGCGAGAGAAAGTAAAAAATATCGGTCAAACAAGACTTTCAACTATCAGATATTTACAACATTCTTTCTTGAAGTCGGCTGAGATGAGATCATTTTCTTATTCAGATTGGGAAAGGCCACCAGGATACTATGCTGCCACAACAACTATATGCCTCTAACATATTCAGTTTGCACCAGGGAGACCAAAGAACAAGGAAGCCTGACAAGACTCTGGTAAAATCTTTACAATAAAACAATTCAATCCTTGCATGCAAATCAAATTTTATTACTTAATAAACATTTTAATCCAGAATTTAAACTTAACAAATTTTATTACTTAAGAGAAAAAAAACGGTTGTATCCTAAAAAAAGAAAACTCCACAAATATGAATCATCCTAACGAAATCACCAAACCAACGGAATCACCAAACAAAGCTCTTTTTTTGTTCAACTATTTTTCTTTTTTGGAGTGTATTGTCAGCTGGCGGGAGGGAAGACAGATGCATGAGGTCTTTTATGGTGTGTATTGTCTGTGGCAGGAGGGAAGACGGATGCACGAGGTCTTTTTTGGTGTGTATTGTCGTTGGCAGGAGGGAAAACAGAAGCACGAGATTTATCAACCATTCTACGCATGTTATCTGTCTGGTAAGCACTACTAGAAAATCCAGCTCCGCCATAACAAGCCTGTTGTGCAAAATGTGAAGACACTCCTGCAAGAAGAAATCCCTTTCCTTTTGACTCATACATACTCTGGTTTACTATCCTCGATCGTGCCTCTTGAAGCTCTAAATCTAAATCAGTAGCTAATCCGTCGCAGGCATACATAGAGATGGTGTCTGCCATCCGCGTCCTACAACCATTAAGTATAGACTGCGCTCTGGGTAGATCACCTCTCTCAGCAGCAGCACGCGAATTACTCATTGCCTCAGCGGCCTGCAATCGATTCTTCTGCCTATCAACCTCAATAGAAACAACCATATCTTCTTCATTAACCATTTCGGGTCTCTGAAGTTTCACTTCGATAGCTTCGGTAGTAACAGATTCTTTAGTTAAAGGATCTTTGTAATCACACCACACACTAACCAACTTCATCTGATCGTTGGAATTCCCATCAGTTAAAACTGGAACGTTAACAAGCACGAGAAAAATCCCTCTCTTCATCTGCATACAAATCCCCGATGTCAACAGATCCTACTTGGTTTTCGCCTGTCAAAGAAGTGGAATAACTCCCTGCTTTTAGTTGACTAATGCAAAGGTCAAGCGACTTGATGCTAAGGAGACCACCAATACGTTGAGCAAATGCATCTTGTATTACTCCTTCGTCTTTGATAAATGAAAAAGTTCCTTTCGAACTCTCTGCAATTGAATGCAACATGACACCGTCATGGTCTGCACCAAATCCAAATGTATGAACTGGAACTTTCCTTAAGGTTGATCGTCTTCACGTACGTGCATGTGTCCTCCCCGTCTGATAATAGCATGATGCTACAAACAGTATTTTTGTGTCTTCGATCTTCAATAACCTTTATGCCCTTGTTGAGTCCTTCTACGATGTTTGTATTACCATCAGCAACCAAAGAATCCACAGCATGTAGTGCACGTTGTTTACCAGAATCAGTCATGAGGAGAAGGGGGAAGAGGCGATAGGCATTATGTGAGAAGCTAATTACAGATAATCTGTCAGAAGGGCCATGGTTTTGTATCACAAACCTCATGGCTCGCTTTAACAACTGAATTTTTTCACCTACCATGCTATAACTTATATCAAGAACCGTGACGAGGTCAATTGGTGGACGACAATTAACTTGATCAATACCAGTAACATTAGATTTGAGATTGACGAGTATATGGAAGTTTTCTTGTGAAACTGACCGCTTAACAGCTGGCAATTCAGTGTGTGTTTTGATATCTACGGACCTGATAACAGATGTGTTATCAGAGGAAGAGTTGGATCGCAAATTTAGGGGATCATCGTCATTGTGGACAAGTGGCTCAGAAGATGTGCTCTGTGATGGGTGAACTGGTGGTGGGGGAGGACCAAAAGGTGATGGGGGATAACCTGGGTATGGTCGAACTGGTGGTGGGGGAGGACCAAAAAGTGATGGGGGATAACCTGGGTATGGTCCGAAACCTGTTGGTGGAGGAATAGGTTGTGGTATTGGGGCTGGTGCAGGGCGAATGACAGGAATATCCTTCCATTTAGTACCACAAGTTGGGCAAATCTGGTTTCCAGACGGACCAAACCTCACATATGTACTGAGCATTCTGCAGTGAAAACGGCAGTACCATCTCCAGCTACCATGGCACCATCACAGAATGTACAAGTGCTCTGTCAAATAATAAAATAAAACGAACATTATTTTCAAGTTAGAAACCTATACGAAGAACAACTAACCAAGCAATACAATTAGTAAATCCCTGCCTTGCAAGGTTGCTTGATCGAACCGATTTTATAAGTTAGCGGACTTTAAAAAGAGATTTTTCATGAACAGCCAAACTATGAAGTTATATACTCACCATGATTACTGGTAGCTCCGAAATCCGATTAGAGTTTAACACCAATAGAGATCCTGTATTTGACCTGTAATGGATATAGATCACTACACAGTTAGCACTTTTACAAAAAAAAAAAAAAATACAAAAAAAAGAAAAACCTTATACCAAAAAACAATAAAACTACGCAGAAATTAAACAAGAACACAAGATTTTACCTTGGTTTAGAGATGTGCCTACTCCACAAGCCCGTCAAAATTTACGCGATGCTTAAACCAAAGGGTTGGCTCCGGATCACCTGTCCCCATTTTCCCTATCCCCTCCTGTCCCACTAACCAGAACATGACATGTGTCAGGTATATGTCTTTAAGGAGCCCAATTCACTACCACCCAACAGAAGCCTTGACCACTCCATTCCATTAAAACCAAACTCCACACCCCCAAACCAAAGGCCATATAGGTGTCCATATGTTCAAAAGTCAGTGATAGAAACATTGGTTCAAGAAATGCTTAAGGCAGGAATCATACAAAATAGTCACAGTCCTTGTGCTTCGCCCATTTTGCTTGTCAAGAAGAAGGACAACACATGGAGGTTTTATGTGGATTATAGATAACTAAATGAAACCACTATCAAAGACAAGTTTCCCATTCCTGTGATATGTTTGGTAAAATATCAGGTTCAACCATTGTTGTTATAGCAAATGACAAAAAACAGACAATTCTCTGAAAATAGTTCTATTCAATTTTATTGGTTTAAGAAATAAATTAATTTTTTTACTAGAGTATTAAATATAAATATATATATAATATCAAATTTACTAATTGTCACTATTATTATGATTGTTAAAAGAAAACATTTTACTTAACCACTTATATATATATATATATATATATATATATATATAATTTTCAAACAAAAAATCAAACTAAAATAAAGCGATTATTTAATATTTGTTTTATTTTTATTATTGGCAAATTAAATGAAATGGTATATAAAATAAATAGTTTGAAAATAAAATATAATAATATTTAAAGAATAAAATTTAAGAAACGAAAATTGATTATATATAAATTTAAGGGTAACATTTGTCATTTATAAAATAAAGCAGGGATGAAAAAGATAAATCATATATCAAATTTAGGTGGGACCAAAGCTTATGCTTTTGTAGCTTTTAAAAGCTACTCCACCCCCAGCTTTTAAAATTTGAGGAATTTGGGAAGTGCTTTGGCTAAAAAACGCTTTAATTTTTTTTTTACCAAACACTAATTTCAAAAATTATTGACATATATACGTTTTGAAAGTGTTTTTGGAAAAATAAAAGCATTACCAAACCCAACCATAATGGACTTTTTACATTTTTCTTACCAACCCACAGTTTCCTTAGCTGGGATTCCAATGGCAATAAGAAGGGAAGCCATTAATCCAAGACATTAATTGGAATCGGAATAAAGCTTCCATAAGTGCCCGTTACGAATGAAGGTGAAATCTGATCACAGTAGGTAAGGGAGAATTAGTCAGAAAGCTTATGAGATTCCCAAGACCAAGAAAATATTAGTCAACAGCAAAACACCAACATATGACCACTCCATATACCTGTGTTTCACAGAGGAATGCTACAGGTGGACCCAAACCCATTTCAGTTCCAACTAAAAATCTTAAGAGAAGCATACCTTCCAGGCTTTTTGTCGTGACACTGAAAATACAATCAGAAAACAGAAATTCACATCAAATTATGCGCAAAAAAGAATGTTAATCCAAAAAAAGTTATGCGCACTCAAGCAGGCCTGAGGTTCAAAGTGATTGTATTACCTCAAGGAAGCCCCAACGATCATGGGGAAAGCACTCAAGTGGAAATCCTGCATCGCCCAACCCCATCTGCAACGGAACCACTGAAAAGAGATCCAAGAGAGGCACCTCCCAAGCAAATACTGACAACTAGACCTTCATGTGACAAAAAATGGAGGCGAATATACTAGATAGAAACCAATATATATAAACCAGAATACCAAATGCATAAATGAGTGGAGAAAGATTTTCATCACAAAAGATACCTTCTGCTAGGGTGTTCCCTCCAAATCCAAGATCCAACCAAATGCTCTCTAGTGTTTCATTAACAACTCTGCATCCAAAAAGTAGCAAACATCCCAATAGACTTCTCTTAAATGGGTTTTCTTACACACAAAAACCCTTCCGCAATAAAGATAATTGACTACACGGGGAGGGGGGAGGAAAACGTTACATGCACCCAAGATGGAATCCAAATAAAAAGGACGAAATGGTGGCAACAAGTACATGTGGCAAAGAAAGTCTCCAAGAAGGATTTGTAGTTTCTTGCACCTTACCATTCTCCAAATATTCCATATCTGCAACCCATGCAGTAACTCAGGCCAGCAATCACTTACACATACTTAAACAAAACAATTTAAGCGTACAATCCCATTGCATTGCTTATAATACAATGATTTCTAGGTTATACAACTTGAATTGCAACAAATCCAAGACCAAAACTACTTATTTTTCTCTAAAATTCACTCATATAAGTGCACACATTGGTAATGAAAGGTCTGAATTATGTAAAAGCAAGCAGTAAGAGGGTACCTACCTAAATTCCCTTGATTATCAGCTACAATGGCATACTCTCTTGAACATAGAGGAGGCTTCACGAATATCTGGAAGTCCCCACATTCCACAGATAAACCAAACTATGATACCATAAAGAAACCCTTGTGATTGTGATTCCAACTACAACAAACAAAAACAAATTCTAAATTTCCAAAATCATAATAATCTCAAATCTAATAAAAGATAGATTAAAGGGAGATTCTGAATTACAGAAATTGTAAAAATTAATGATTTACTAATCCAAGTATCAAACAATAAGAAATTGCCTTTTTCTTTTAAGAAAATTTAGGGTTTGAAGGATGAAAATTGGTAGAAGAATCGGGAAATGAAATGCTGGAAAAAGTGATTTACAATTTCTGTCTGGGAAAAAGAAGAAGAAAGAGAACATAGAAATAGGTGGACTACCCAAAAATGACACGTCCAGCAACTCCACCACCTTTTTGAAGGAAGTTCGTTTATTTGTTTCAAAAATGACCTCATTTGTTCATTTGGTGCTACAAAACACCTACCAAGTACCAACCACATGCCACTCAGAGATTTTAGCTGTGCACTTGCGAAAAATACGGATTAGTCCAAAATCAGTCCTAAAATACGGTTCAGTTCAGCTCGAGTCAACTAGGTACCGCTGTCAACGGTAGTTATCGAAACAGATATGGCCTCTACCATATCCGTTACTGATAAGATTATCGGATATCCGATATCTGATAATATCCGACGGATATTCAAAAATATTTCCGTTATCCATTCCGATAATAATGTCGGTTATCTGATAATATCTGGTAATATCCTATAATAATTCATTATAATAAAAATAATTTAAATTCTTTTTTACTCTTTCTCTAATTTCATAAATTAAAAAAAAATCAAAGGAACCCTAAGGAAATTCGACTAAACAAAACCAAATACCTTGATCAAATGCACAAATTTGACTTTAAAATTATTATATTAAACTAGATTTAAACAAAACTCAAATCTTCTCCATCAATATTGAAAAATTCTCGGCTTTTTTCACAACTAATAAACTAGTTGTGTTTTTGTTCTTCCATAATATTTTTCTTTCTACCGCTCTTCACATATTACCAAGCTCACAACTAAATATATTACTCAAAAAAAATATAAAAAAAATTGCATATGCATTCTTTAACGGATATCGGATATTATCCTATAGGATAATACCTTTTCCGTATTCGTTTCGTTAAAGTAAGAATATCCGATAAGGTATCCGATATCCGTTATCCGAAATTTTCGGATAATATCCTAACGATTCGGACGGACTCGGACGGATATCGAATATTCGGTTATCCATTGACAGCCCTACAACTAGGTACAGATTAGTCCAAATATGTGAAAAGTACAGTAATAACCCTTATTATTTACAATTAAGTCCAAGTATTTGCATTTTAGTCCAAAATGACTCATGATGATGTCAACAATTTTAAATAATATATAAATAACTAAAAAACAATTTATCTTTCGAACCGCTCGTCCAAAATTCACAAACTTTATATATTCGGAAAGCTCTTTTCGAGATCTAAAAAAGAATATCCATATGACTATATAATTTTCACTTTTTAAAATTCTTTAATTCACACTAGTGTACAACCATGTACACATCGACAAAAAAACAGAAAATCCAACATTCATGATAGCTAGACTGCACTCTAGTCTGCACAGACTGACAAAAGCATCAAGTATGCCAATCTCTTGCTGAATAAGGGCAGGATTTGCAAAGGATGGTATAGCAGTTAGTTAACCTGCATCCAGGAAAAAACAATAAAACATAAGAAACCACAGCTTGAGGAAAAAAAAGTGATAACCTTTCACCAACAACCACATAAGAAACAAAACAAAGAAAAAGATGAAAATACGAACTGTACAAACTTAATATCAGCAGATACAAACCAAAGTTTCCCTCCTTGACAAATCAGTCACATGCTGCAAACCAAATTGAAACATATTAGTGTTCAATACAACTTTCACAGAAAAACCATAACTTTAAAAACATGCATAAAGCCGATCATTCACAATCACACACAAACCTATTTTTTAATGGACATTACATAGGTGCACCAATGTGTACACCCCTGCCAAACATGCCCAAAACCTATCATTCATAACCACACAAACCTACTTTTTCATGGAAAATACACAGGTGCATCAATCTGTACACCACTACAAAACATGCATAAAGACGATCATTCATAACCACACACAATCCTACTTTTTGGGAATTCCACTAGTGCACCAATATGTACACCCCTCCAAAATATGTATAAAACCTAATTTTTCAGCTAAGATGTCCTAATGCAAAAAATCATATTATCAGCTGAGACCATCATTAAGGTGGGCATCAAAAAGGGAACCAAGTATACAATTAGACCAAATACCTACATGTTGCAACATCTTGGGTTGCAAGCATAGAAGCATGAGGCGAGGACCCATCTTTATCATCTTTGACCTTCATTCCCCCTGCAATTGAGAGGGAAAAAAAGGTTGAGAAATCGAGACACACACATTTTACTAATGATCTGATGCCTAAACAATCATTTGATCCCCATCCACATCAAAAGTTTTAACATATGAGATAAGCAAAAGACAAGCATCAAAACAAGGCTCTAGCATTCTTGGTGAACATATATCTCATAATAATAGCATAAACATAATTACATGCATAACAGTCGAAGCTACTAGATAAATCAAGAAAAATTGTGAAATAATTAGCTAAAACAAATTCATACCAGAAATAAGAATCATAATTTCCCTTTCTGTCACATGCTGCAAACCAAGTTGATACATACTAGAGCTCAATACATGTTTACAACTATGTGCACATTAAAAATCGGCATGTGTGGAATCATTTGTACGATGACGATCAATCTGTGTACAATTATATACACATTGACTAACAGGTGTACAACAGTGTTCACATAAAACTCAACATGTGTACAATTATGTACACATTGTAGTTGCAGGAAATCCTACACTACACCCCTCATATGATTTCATTATTGATCAACTCATTTTTAGGTTTACACTCTTAATTTTATTGATTAAATTTTGAATGTTCTTACAAGAAAGATAAAGAAGTCAAGAATGATCTCTGCTCTGAACTTTCTCTCTCCTATTTACTTGTTTCTTACTCAAAAAGATCTCCCACCCTTTACAACTCGAATGATTATTTATAAGGAAATACATAGTGGATGACAGCTAATCTGTCCTTTATTTTCGGATATGGTTTGCGACATTCTCGCAACCTTACAAATGTTAATTTCGCAAACTCTCATATTTTCGCAGGACTATCACATCTTTCTCATAATCCTTGCTGACGTCGTTTCTGAAATTGTTCTGCGACGCTATTGTGCTGTACCATTGATAATTTCGCTGAGACATAATTGTTGCGAGATTCTGATCCTACATCTTGTCTCTTCTCATATTTTCTCTACAAAGTAGAGAATGATGTGAGAAATGTCGCAGCTGCTTATCTTTTCATATTCCACATTTATCACACGTACTATCTTTTCCATTTATTTCTTGACACGTCTTCTGTAACCCCTACTTTTCAACCGCTCACGTCTCTTCGTCTTAATGGTGTTTATTTTTTCGAGTAAAAAATTTTCTTTATATACTCTTCTTCCTCCTTTTTCCACTTTTCTTTTTACTTTCTCTTCTCTCATCTCTGCAACTCTGTTATTCTTCTGCAAATTCTGCTCCTGTAATTTTTTCTTTCTTCAATCTTTTTACTTTCCATACATTCCCATACTCTATATTCAAACATGGCTCCAAGTGGTCATAGATATGAGAAGAATTTACAAGATGTCCAAAAAGATCTTGCTGATAAAGGTTTTACACTCTCCACCATTCCTGGTGAGAATGCCAAATCAATTCTTTCTGTCAAGCTTTTCTCTAATCAAAATTGTGATGATCAATCAATCATAATTTCGCTAGGCCAGATTCTCGCAGGTCTCCCTATTCCTCTTTATAACCCAGATCTTCCTTTATTTTATGAAATTCTCGCTCATCCGGGATTTTCGCGAGCCATCTTCCAACTAAGTGGGGACTGCATCCGTCTGATGTTAGAGTTCGCTAATCGTGGTGCTGGTAGAGGATCTCTTTACTCTAAAGAACTTAGGGATCCAAAATTCTCAAACCTAGATATAGTTGCTGAGAAGTATACAGTGGCGAATTTCTTTGAAACTACGAACTTATCTCCATGAAGAAAGAGAATACTCGCTGGGGTATTCGATTAAGAAGGAAATATAACATTGATGAGGCCAAAATTCTTATGCAAGATATTGACTGGCATTCTGGTAAAAAACAACTCCTCGCCAATCCAAAGATGATAAATGGTGTGTTTTTCCTTTAATGCTAAAGGGACCCTACATTGCTGGATCAAACGTTCTTCCTGCGAATCTCACTGCATATCAACCTTGGGTTTTCTCTTGTCCCGAGAAGGAGAAAGAGGTATGTTTCTACCCTTTAACTCATTTTATATTTCTTTATTGATTTTTATTATTCTGTTCGCTAACTCTTGCGACATTCCGCAGATCCAAAAACTAAAGGATAGTTATAACAGGACTGGGAAATCTAGTACTCTGTTAGCTCTTCGCTCATACACAGATGAGGTAAGAAATTTTCTCTTATGACTTTAAATAGTATTGTTACTTCCATGCTTCCATTTCTTATTTCTATCCGTGTGTGAAGATTATTACTGAAGTAGAAGAATCTGTTGATGCTGCGAAGATTGGTGATAAAGGTAAAGGTGCTCTTCGCAGGGAAAAATCAACTGGTCCTCCTCCAAAGAAAAGAAAAGTTCGTTTTTCTTCTCCTTCAAATGTTCTTCCTAACGAAAATTCCGAAAGTGACAAGGGTGATGAGGATAACGATGATCTTGCTGCAACTGAAGATTCTCCACCTGAATCTTCTATGGCTAAACTTTCTGGCCTCTTTTCTGATTCTCAACAAGGAATGAGAGATAGCCAATTCGCAAATACCTGCAAAGCTCTCGCCACCCTTTTTGTGATGTCCCTTTACTAGATGGTGATAGATCTCTTCGTGGAGTTTCTAGATCAGTGACTCCCTACTTCTTGCATTCTCTCAATAGTCTGGTATACTTTTATCTTTTTACTTATTCATTGTTATAACTCAAAATCTCTTTCTATATTAATATTTTTTATTTCTTTTCGTAGGCTGGAAAAGCTTCTTTTGTTGTTGCCTCAGATCTAGAGAGAAGACGCGAAAATCTTGAAATGAAGAATCTTCAATTTCGCAAAAAGAATGAAGAATTGGAAGCTGAAGTTAAAGGTCTTCGCGAGAAAAATAGACAATTAGAAATTGATTCTTCCTCGTATAAGAACAAAATTTATAGTCTTCAACAAGCTAATAATCAGCTTTACGGTATGTTACTTTTCTCTTTATTCATTCATCATGTTGTTTTATCTTATTTAAATGATCCTTTTTGCAGACATTTATGGTCTTTCTGATGAAGCTATCCTTCTTCGCTCATTTCCTAATGCCTTGGATAATGATACCCTTCTTGAACGTCTTAACAATTCCTTAAATAGCTTCTCAAATGATAGAATTTCATCTCTTTCTCTAAATGAACTTAGATCGAAATTTCGCCTCTTAGAAATTGATCATACATCCAGTTTAGGCTTAGCCAACAGATTTAAGCGTCTCCTTATTGATTCCAAAGAGAAAACCAATGAGTTAAGAACCAAAATTAGCGGTCTCATAGATGATAAGGATCGTATCTCTGATCAAGGTGCCAAGGCTTTGGCGAAATTCCAAGATGCTCTCCTTGAAGTTCAACTTGAGCAAGATGAAGCTAACCGCAAGAATATTGAACTCTGCGAAAGGGAAAATCAAATTCGTTCTCGTCTTCTCATAAGTAGTGAGGATGAATTTGTCTGGGCTGCGAAAATTTTAGATGATGCTAAAAAAGATTTAGGCGTAAATGTTAGTCTCCAAGTTGAACATACAGCCTTGATTAGAGACATGATTTCTGACATAGAAGGTTGCTAATTGCTCTTGTTTACTAATCTTTTGCTTCTTATGAATTTTCATCAAGTTGATAATTGGTTGTCTTTTGTTCGCAGATTCTGAAAATAAATATCGTGAAAAGATAGAAGAACTTGAAGCTGAAAAGGAGGAACTCGCAAAGAATATTTCTTCTCGCAATGACAAGTATTCTAGATTGAAGAATCAAATCAAGATCACCGTTGCGAATTTTAAGAATGACGCTATGCATTTTTGCAACCAAACCATCCAAATGGTTTGTGATGATCATAATATCCCACATTCTGATTATCCTTGTCTTTTAGAAGAAATCCCACAGAATACTCCCAGTTTGATTATCTCTGATAGCGAAGCTGACGATGAAGAATCTGATAGTGATGGAAGTTCTGATGGTGATGAAGATTCTGACGCAGATGAAGAAGGAAACAAGTCTGATGAAGATAATGAAGGATTAACCAAGAAATAGTCTTTACTTCTTTCTTTGATTCTTTGTAATACTTGTACATTATTTCTTTCTTATTTGTGTTTTGTTTCTTTCATTTTGACCTGCGTAAATGAAAACAATTCTTCTTTGCAATACAGTTAATCAATATAATCATTAATTCTTGAATTTTTGAGTAAATCTCTCATATGGAGACAAATAACATTTTCTAATTTCATACATTCCCATACTTGCCTCTGTTATTTGAATCCAAATGAGAGATTTCATAAAAAATTCTTATTGTATAATTTCGCAACTTTTGCGAAGTGAATTTTGTTTCTTTTCAAAATCTCATTCCTGTGTGGTCTTATTTTGCCTTCCTAATTAAAGGTCTTATTATGCCACCTCTTGTCATTGCGACAAAATCGCAGGACGTCCTTGCATTTCATGCAAAAACCCATTGATCTTGCCTTAACTTTTTCTTTTGTATTATGGCCTCTTCAGGAATGTTGCGACAATATGACAGGCCTAAATATTCTTGCGAAAATAAAGCCCCATGACATTGCCGTCTTGCGACGAAATCGCAGGACGTCTTCGCACTTTCATGCGAAAACCCATTGATCTCGTCTTATCTTTTCTTTTGTATTATTGCCTCTTCAGGATTGTTGCACAAATATGACAAGCCTTAATATCCTTGCGAATAAAAAGCCTCATGACATTTGCGTCTTAAGACACTTATCATCCCTAATGGAGGGTGCCGCCCTTATCTCCCCCTGGTTGCCCCTTCAAGGAGGCGTACTTCTACCATACAAGGTTAGCTCCTCCCATCCAGTCTTAACAACAACCAGTTGTTTTCGCAGCCTCTTATCCCTTTTACCTATAGGGCTTATGGTTACGAGACTGCACCCTAAGTGGGGTTTTCTTCAGGCCGAGTGCAGTATAAGCCAAGACTTGTCAAGAATGGCAAGGACGCTTCAAACGCCCCGGCACTCTTGACTCAACCGTGTACCTCGGCGCCTTGATCAGATTCTGCACTCCTTGGGAGAGTCCTTATTACCTTAGTCGCCCAACCTAAGTCATATGCTTAAGTTGAGAATCCAAGGTGCCTCTCCCGGATGGGCTTTTGACCCCAAATCTCCATGACTCAGGTTCCGGTGGCGGTGTAGCCTTTCCCTGATCATGCAATAGGTACCCCCTTATATGACGTACTTTAGGTCTTACATTTGCCTCTTGCGAAATTGTATTCGCGAACTAGGGTGTACGCCATAAAGGTTCGCCTCTTTCTCTTTTGTCATTCTTCTCTGATTATTTTCTGTAAAATTCATTATCTCTGCGAGAGTCTCGCAATCATATGTATCTGAATTTCGCAATCTCAATTTTTTGTTCAATCAAATGTATTTTTGAGAATTTTACTTATTGCGAGATTATCGCAACAACTTAATCATTCATACATTTCTTGTTTTTATTACCTTTGCCATCCTCTGCTTCTTTATTTTTTGCTACTGCTTCCTTGGTAATGGTATGTTCATCCTTTTTATTCTGAGCTAGCATTAATTTCGCAACATCTCTTCTCCTTTCTTTCGATTGTATCCACCATCAACCTCTCACTTCTTTGTACATCTTTGATTTTGTGTCGCCAGTTTTCCTTCTTGTTTGCTCTTCCTTCGCAAGATTCTATCTCAGTTTCGTAACATCTCTTTCCTTCAACCCAATCTCCCTTTATGATTCCTACACCATTGGGGTGAGGGAATTTGATGCATTGGTGGAAAGTTGAAGCTACACCTAGAATCCCATGTAGCCAAGGTCGACCAATTAATGCATTGTAGGGTGATTCTACATCAACGACACAGAATGAGATTTCAGAAGATATTCCCTTCAATGGAATTTGCATAGTAACCTCCCCTTTAGGCTTGTTAGCAGTACCATTAAAACCATATATCTTATATGTTGATGGTATAAGATCATCATCTCTTCCACCCATGGTTTTATAAGTATGATAAAATAAGATGTTCACAGAGCTTCCAGTATCGACTAGATTCTATTGATTGCCCATGAATCTTCAGCTTCATCATCCTCATCTTCTTTCGGTTTTGGATTAATTTCTAATTTTATTACCAATGGATTGTCATGCACCTCTTCTCCTTCGGGAATTTCTTCTGCGTAAAAGAAATGATCTGTTTCTGCCATTCCTCTAGTCCGAATTTTCGCAATATTCATAATTTCTCTTCCATTATTATCTCTTGCGAACACTCTACTCAAAACATTATCATGAAAATCTTCAATTGTCTTATATGAATGTACGATAGAGTGACAAATAGATTTTTTTCTTTTGCACCAACTTCTATGAAGAATGTTTCTTTCTTTTTCATCGTATTCACTTTGATGTTCTGGCGGTGGTGGTAATGGTTGAGATTGCGGATGCCCTACCAGAAAGTCGTTTAGTTTTCCTTGATCTATCATTCTCAAAATAATTCTCTTTACATTTCTGCAATCGTTTGTGGTATGTCCATGAAAATGATGATAAGAACAAAATTCATGACTTCTGTGGTTTGGGGGTGGTTCCGTTCCCATGTTCCATGGTGTTGGTATATTCTCCATCAAATTATAGCTTCCCATATCTTCTCCACACTTGCATTTAGAGGTGGCATCTTGATTTCTTCCCATATTACCTTGTGACCTCCTTGTCCTCTATTAAAGTTTGGTCTTTGACCTCCATAAGTTTCTTGCGGTTGATCGAGTCTTTGAATCTTGTTATTTCCTCCACGATTGTAGAAATTTCTTTCTCTTTCATACTCTTCTTGATCTCGGCTCCCCATAGCTACCAATTCTGCTGATTGTTACTGTCACCTTTTCTTGTTGTACTTGCGAAGTATTCGCCACTGTGTTTATTAGCTTGGGTAATAAGCTTGCATTCGCTGTTTGTGAGCTGGTGTTCGCAACTGGATATGATTCCATTTCATTTTGCTTTCCTCTAAAGCAATGTATTCTTCTTGAAGTTCTCGCAATTCAGTCATTGTAATCGTATTCTTGACTCTGAAAATTTGGACATACAACAGGTTTGTTGCAAACATAGCATTGATAAATGATAATATGAGATATCTCTCATCTACACGGCCAGCCATTTCGCTACACATAGTTCTCCATCTTTTAGTCAAGTGTTTCAAACTTTCGCCAATCCTTTGTTTTAATCCAAACACATCTTCTATACCAGGTCGTGAGGAATTATTACTTATATATGCTCCCAAGAATGTGGTCTGCAAATGATTGAAGGAGGTTATTGTATTCTTTGGTAAACCTTCAAACCATTTTAACGCTTCTCCTGTTAAGCTGGATGCGAAATATTTGCACAATACCGCATCATGATTTTCCCATTGTAACATGCACCTCACATAAGCTTTAATGTGCTGAATTGCACAAGTTGTTCCGTCGAAAATGCTGGTTAATGCGGGCAAATTGCATTTCGGTGGTATTCCTCCTAATTGTACTTCCCTTGTAAATGGAGTTTTCGCAGCTTCTTCTATTGCTTCATCCAATTGCCTTCTACCTACTTCTCCTCTGTTATTTAGCATTTCTCTCATTTCTTCTAATTCTTTCAAGATTTGTTTATTTACACCTGAATCTTGACCCATTGGTCTCTTCAATTTTTCTTCTCTTCTTCTGTGTTCACGTCTATCTTCTCTTGCGAAATTTTGTATCTCTTATTCATTATCCTCATCTCGTCTTCTTCTGCGATTCTCTTCCTCATCTCTATCTTGAAATCGCAAATGATGATGTCGTCCATTTCCCCTCCATAATTTTGTTCATTTCTTATCAATTGAATTCGCTGTCTTTCAACCATTCTCTTTACTCTATCATACTCTTCATTGAGATTATCGTTATTCCAGTTTTGTATATGCCTTCTTTCTCGATTGTCATGATTGTTCTGGCGAATTGTATCCTGAAGCTCTTGTTCTTCCATTTCCTCTCTCAATCTTTCATGTTCGCAGATTAAACGTGCTTGTTCAGCATTTTGTCTTTCAATTTCTTCTTCAATTGTCTGTTGATTTCTTTGAGTTTCCCTCACATGTAAAATTCTTCTTCCTTCCTCTTGATTTCCTTCGCCATCTTGGTTATTTTGTCTCTGATTTTTCCCGTTTTCTTGATTTCCTCCAATTTGCCCATCATCAAAAGTTTCATTTTGTGGAATGTAACGAGTATCAATTCTTTCTCTATTTTCACGATATTCTTCATTAGGATTTGATGTTTCTTCTTGAATATTATTTCCAGCATTGATTGTGGGTGAATTTCGCCTCATTTCTCTTCTAGTCGATCTTGAATATGATTTTGTGATACTTCTCGATCTTCTATTCTGCAGTCTTATATTCTCCATCCTTAATTCGTGATTTTGTCTTGTTAAATTCGCACGTTCTTCTGCCTCAGCTCTTCTTTCTTTATGTATTCTTCGCCTCAATGTTTCTAACGCTCCAATTTCCTCATCTCCATGAATTATTCCTTCATGTACTTATTGATTTCTCTCTTCCTGTCTATAATTTCTATTTTGTTGCTCTTCTTCTATTTCTTCTGCTGAATTTGATCGCCAACTATGTACGCTCACTCTGTCATAATTTGTATTCCTCTCTTGAACTAGTGTTTGTTAAATTGGCGATTGAATTATATTTTCTCTATTATTTCTCATTCTAGTAGATTCTCCCATTTCACTTCTTTCTCTTCCAGCAATTCTTTTGCTTCTTCTAATAGTAATCGGTTGTTCGGATGTATTTCTTCTTCTAGCCATTTCTTCAATGCTAACAGTATTGCAAGAAATTATGAAAAATTCTTAATCAATCACTTTAAATTTTCACAAATCTCAATATCAATCTTTAACTTTTTCCAAAATAATCTTCAACTCCTCCCTGTTTCTAGCGCCATTATGTAGTTGCAGGAAATCCTACACTACACCCCTCATATGATTTCATTATTGATCAACTCATTTTTAGGTTTACACTCTTAATTTTATTGATTAAATTTTGAATGTTCTTACAAGAAAGATAAAGAAGTCAAGAATGATCTCTGCTATGAACTTTCTCTCTCCTATTTACTTGTTTCTTACTCAAAAAGATCCCCCACCCTTTACAACTCGAATGACTATTTATAAGGAAATACATAGTGGATGACAGCTAATCTGTCCTTTATTTTCGGATATGGTTTGTGACATTCTCGCAACCTTACAAATGTTAATTTCGCAAACTCTCATATTTTCGCAGGACTATCACATCTTTCTCATAATCCTTGCTGACGTTGTTTCTGAAATTGTTCTGCGACGCTATTGTGTTGTACCATTAATAATTTCGCTGAGACATAATTGTTGCGAGATTCTGATCCTACGCACATTAAGAATCAACATGTGTACAACTATGTGCACATTAACAATTCAATATAAAAATAGTTGAAAGTCAAATTTTACGTGAGACCTTCACTCAACACACATATTTGGACACATCAAACTTGTATTTTATAATTGCATATATAACAGTATCATATAAGAGCATGCATACAATGTGATTCTTACAAGTATCTTAACACCAGACACCTTCTTCAGGCATAAATGCAACCACAAAAATTAAAAGCAAGCAATAGAAGTAAACAAACCTATCCACATCAGAGTTGTGCTTAGAACAAAATGAAGTTGTTGATTGAATCGATTGATCCTATCTTGGTCTTCTTTCTTTCCTCCCCGGAATTCATCTTTAATCCAACGATTCCAACCAATAACGATACCTTTTGTTTCAGGCTGAACCGTTATCGATTGATCAAAGGGAACAACCTCTGGTGGGAAATCAATGGAAGGAAGAACCCTATCACATTGATACAAATATACATCAAGGTATTAAAAAAATGCAAAATGAGAAAACAATCAACTCGAAATCATGCAAAGTTATTACTGAAGACAAACAAAAACAGGAATTAAACTTTAGTTGGCATCAATGATGATATCTTCAAGTTAATTAGACTTTAAAAGTATTACATTGTATTTTCAAGTATTAAAACAATGAGGTTAACCTTTCAAGGAAACTCATTATCAACATTTTCTTCCACTTTCTACGTTTTTTTCCTATTACTTTCTAGATTAGGCAGGCAGTTGCACGTGAAACTGTGAATTGCATATTTACGCTGCATACACCGTTGAATTTCAAATAACTAACTTTCAAAAGCTTCTATCAATATTTAGATATTAAAGTGAAATTCAAATACACTGAAAGCACTATACAATGCAAAAGCTCAAAAAGACAGAAGGAGACATCAAACAAACCTGCAACTGGGGTTTGAAAGTACAACTCGACAAGTTACGTATCCATTTGGAAGGTTAGCTACTCTTTGTACAAGTATCACCCAAGAATTTGAACTTGCCTTTTAGCCTCCACCACCTTAAAACCGAACAATCATAGAAACAACACAAGTACACAACAAACAGATCCGCTTAAATATCAATGGCACATTTAGAACCTTCAATCCATGTATTTTGACACAAATTTCCTAATTCAGGCATTGTATAGAACACTTGCAGGATTTGGATGCTTTTCTACTTTTCAAAAACAGCAAAACAATTTCTTTAGCTTACTGACAACACCATGTCACCTTGGCTTATTTATCACCACCAACACTATTAAATTAAAATCAAATAAACATGTGTACAAGTATGTACACATTGAGAATAAACAAGTGTATAAATATGTACACGCTAATAATATTCAGAACGTGTACAACTATGTACACATAAAAAAAGAATACATCACTGTTTCACTCGTAAGACGAACTGCAATAAGAGCCTCTAAATCTGTATACCCAGACATTATAACCCATGCAACCTGAATGTGTGAGTGTGAACGAGTGAGTAAGTAAGTTACTTATGGATCATGCAAAGGTTACAAGTCTATGAAAAGTTAGATGACAAAGAAAGGTTAACAGCTAAGTCAAATAAAACTTGCTGGCGTAGTATGAACAAAAATAAAAAAAACATCAGACTGACATTAGACTGTCAGATTCACTTCATGACAAGAGCCGGACACAAAAATGTTGGAACTTAGAAGAGACATAAAATTATCAAACAAGCAAGACGTTAACAAATATGAAAATCCAAGACCAACTCTGAATCAACAATAAAATTCATGGTGCACACATTATATAACTACGCCACCTAAATGCCTTTACAAACTTGTTGTTTACTTAAGATACAAGAGATTTTTTATTATAAGATAGGTAATGCTTAGTTACACATGGTACATTGCAATAATTATTAATAGCTCGAAAGTAAGTTTTCTGAATGTTCCCAGCTCACATCTAAGTACTTGATTTTTTTCAAATGCACTTTTTTCTTGGTTGGCCACTTGAGGACCCAAATGGTCTTTCCTTGTCCCTTTATATAATCACTATTTTCAAATCCGTACTTTACCAAACATCACTAACAAAATCCATCAATTTAGAGTTCAGTTGTAGCTAACATAGTATTAATTGAAATCATTAATATTTACTTAACAGCTGTTAAGGCATACAATACGTGTGTGTTGCCTAACACACGTATATCTTGTTAAGGAAGTTTTTTGTATTTTTAGGAAACTATTCTAGGTTTGGAAGTCTTTTGTATTTTAGGAAATTGTTCTAGTTTTGGAATTCATCCTATCTTGGAGTTCAAGGAAGAGTTAGTATATATATATGTATCTTGTAAAGATCAATTGTACACACAAGTTATATCAATAGAACGTCTTCTTTTCAAGTTTGGGTTCTCCTCTTATAGTTGTGTTCTCTCCCAAACAATACGTGTTCTAGCTTGGTATCAGCTTATTGATCCTATGTCTTCCGCTGCATCTACTTCTTCCTCTGTCCTTTCAACCATACTCAACTCCTCTCAATCAATGATGGCTTCCTCTATCTTTTCTCAACCTCATCACATCATCACTGTCAAACTTGATGACACCAATTACTCCCTCTGGCTTGCTCAGTTTCTCCCATATCTTCAAGGTTATGAACTCGATAGTTTTGTCACAGGTGACAATCCTTGTCCGTCTCCAACTCTTCCCAACAGTGATACACCCAATCCGGCATATGCTACTTGGCTAAAGCAAGACCGTATTCTTCTTGGATGGATTTTTTCCTCGCTAACTCCTGCTGTTCTTCGACAAGTTCATCCTCTCCAAAGTTCTCATGTTGTTTGGTCCTCTCTTGAATCTCTCTTTTCTTCAAAATCAGATGCTCATATCCATCACTTGCAATGTGAACTTCGGGCTTTACGTAAAAGATCTCTTTCTATGCGAGATTATATTTATCGAGCTCGCAATATCGTTGACAACCTTGCAGCTGCCGATACTGTTGTCACTGAGTCTGAATTACGTCACTGCAATCTTGTCGGCCTAGATACTGCATATGATGCCATTGTTACCTCTCTTAAAACTTCCATGGGAGCCATAAAACTAGAGTATTTTATCACCTATCTTCTCACGTATGAACTTCGTATTGAGAACCAAGCAAAGTCACTGCATTCTCAGCGTGTAGTTAACGTTGCAGCATCCGGACCAACTCGTTCAGCTGCTTCCAGCTTCTCTCGTCCAGCTGCTTCCAATTTTTCACGTCCTCCTACTCGGTCCAGTCTATCTTTGGACCAACAATTCTCCTCCCTGTCAAGCCCAGCTCGTCCAGCTGCTTCCAACACTTCGAATCATTCCTCTCTTCTCGGCCCAGCACAGCCTTACAACTCACGCACAGATGTGCGTCTTCCCTGTCAACTATGTAGTCGCAAGAATCATGAAGCTAATGACTGTTGGAATCGTTTCGATCGCTCGTTTCGTCCTCCTCGACGTCAGCCACCTACCTCTGCTCCTCGTGCTTATGTTGCTCAAACTGGTTTGTTATCTACACCTCCGTGGACTCCTGATAGTGGTGCTACAGATCATATAACCAATGATCTTTCTCGTCTCCAATTTTCTAATGAATATACTGGTCCGGATCAAATTCAAATGGGTAATGGCTCTTCTATTCCAATCTCTAATGTTGGATCCTCTGTTTTGGGAACTCCCAACCGTAAGTTGTGTCTTCGTAATGTTCTTCATGCACCAAAAGTTTCTCATAATCTTCTGTCTATTTCTCGGTTTACTACTGACAATAATGTCTTATTTGAATTTCATCCAACTTTTTGTCTTGTGAAGGATCGATGTACCGGGAAGGTTCTTCTTCGTGGCAGTAGGAGGGGTGGTCTCTATCAACTTGATAATTCGTCTCAATCTTCTAAAGCCTACATAAGAGAGCATGCTACCTTACAAGATTGGCACTCTAGATTAGGACATCCAATGATACGCACAGTGCGTAAGGTTGTTTCCCAGTTTTCTCTTCCGGTTTCTAGTCAGACTTTTAAGTTTTGTTCCTCTTGCCATGAACATCGGAGTCATAAACTCCCTTTTCCTTCTAGTAAAACTACTTATTTGCATCCATTAGATTTAATTGTCTCTGATGTTTGGGGACCTTCTCATATTCTATCTAATGAAGGATATAAATACTATGTCATCTTTATTGATGCCTTTAGTCGCTTTACTTGGATGTTTCCTATGTCTCAGAAATCTGATGTCTTTTCAATATTCTTTTTGTTTCAAAAGCATGTTGAAAATCTCTTAAATCGAAAAATCAAAATCTTCCAATCTGACAACGCACTGGAGTATCGAAAACTTACTCCACATCTTCAACAACTGGGTATTTTTCATCGATTTTGATGTCCACATACTTCTGAACAAAATGGTTTTGTCGAACGACGTCATCGTCATATTCGTGAAACTGGTCTTACAATCCTAAACATGGCTTCTGTACCATCCTCATATTGGTACGACTCTTTTTACACCGCTTGTTTTCTAATGAATCGTGTTCCTTCTACTTCTATTCATAACTCCTCTCCGTATGAACTTCTTTTTGGTCTTTCACCAGATTACACTTTACTTCGGGTGTTTGGTTGCTTGTGCTATCCATACTTACGTCCATATAGATCTCATAAAATGGATCCTCTTTCTTCTCCTTGTGTTTTTATTGGTTATAGTCCTTCTCATAAAGGCTATAAGTGTCTTCATATTCCTACATGTCGGATTTATGTTAGTCGTCATGTTGTTTTTGATGAGACCACTTTTCCTTTTGCCGCCACAGCACAGCCTTCTCCGGCGTTGACGCCTTCACATGTACCTTTTTCTACTCCCTTTTCTTCTCCCGTAAATCTTTCTCTGCCTTCTCTTCTATCTACTGCTTCCGTGCCATCTTCTTCCCAAGACCAATCATTAGCCACCAGTCATCATCAGCCGTCAGTAATCATTAGCCGCCAGCAATCATCAACTATCAGTAATCATCAACCGTCAGCAATCATTAATCGCCATCAGTTCTCCGCCGTCAGCAATCATCAGCCACCTCCAACAATCATTAGCCAACATCGTCAATCATTATCCGATAGCAATGATGATCCTCAGCCGCAACAGCCGCCAGCACCAATGATTATCCAACAAAACCAATCATCAGCTGTCAGCCATAATGTTTCTGAGCCGTCACAGCCGCCGACAGTTCCCATTATTATGTCCGATTCAGCCTCCACAGCCGCCACTGATTTTTCTTCCCCAGTTCTTCGTCTGCAGTCTCCATCTTCTGTCTCTGACACTCATCCAATGGTGACAAGGTCTAAAGCTGGTGTTTTTAAACCAAATTCCAAATATGCATTGGTATGTGATTCTGTTCTCGAACCTACTTGTATTTCACAGGCTCATAAAGATCCCCAGTGGCGTATGTCTTCCGATGATGAGATTAATGCGCTACTTCGGAATGTTACGTGGTCGTTAGTACCATATAATTCTTCTATGAACGTTATTGGATGTAAATGGGTGTTTCGTATTAAACGAAATCCAGATGGTAAGATTGCACGTCGAAAATCACGATTAGTTGCAAAAGGCTATAATCACCAAGAGGGTATTGACTATTCTGAAACATTTAGTCCGGTTGTTAATCCATGTACTATTCGTCTTATTCTTACATTGGATTTGTCTTCCAATTGGCCAATTCATCAACTTGATGTGCAAAATGCCTTTTTACATGGAGAACTTCAAGAAGAGGTGTATATGAAACAGCCACCGGGCTACGTAGATTCTCGTTTTCCTACGCATGTCTGCAAGTTGCATCGTTCTCTTTATGGTCTCAAACAAGCTCCCCGTGCGTGGTATCACAGGCTTAGTACCTTTTTGTTGCAAATTGGTTTTGTCACTTCGAAGTGTGACTCGTCCTTATTTCTCTATAACGGCTCTCTTGGTACTATCTATTTACTAGTCTATGTGGATGATATTATTGTTACAGGTTCTAACTCTACAAGTATTAAGTCTATCATTGATCGTATACAACAAGAATTCGCAATCAAAGATCTTGGCTTCTTGTCTTACTTTCTTGGCATTGAAGTAGTTCGTACATCCTCTGGTTTGTTTCTCTCTCAACAAAGGTATGCTCATGATATCCTTATTCGTGCTAAAATGAATGATGTTAAGCCTATTCACACTCCACTTAGTACTTCTGGGGACATGTCTTCTGATCACAATACCTTGTTGACTGATGCTACTGAATATCGTAGTATTGTTGGAGCTTTACAATATTTGACTTTTACTCGTCCGGATCTAGCATATGCTGTTAATAAGGTTTGTCAATTTATGCATGCACCCATTGAGTTTCACTGGGTATTAGTAAAGCGTATACTTCGTTATCTTAAAGAAACATCTACGTTTGGTATTCTTCTTCGGACGTCTTCTTCTCTACAGTTATCCTTTAGCGCATATACTGATTACGATTGGGCTGGTTCTCTTGAAGATCGACGTTCAACCAGTGGTTATTGTGTATTCTTGGGTGGTAATATTATATGTTGGAGTGCTCGTAAGCATAAAACCGTGTCATGTTCTAGTACTGAAGCAGAATATAGAGGTCTTGCTATTTCTACTGCTGAAATTATGTGGATTCAATCACTTCTATCCGAACTTCATGTTTCTACTCAATCACCTCCAGTTCTATGGTGTGATAATCTTGGTGCCACATATCTTACTGTTAATCCTATATTTCATGCAAGGACGAAACACATTGAGATTGATTATCATTTTGTGCCTGATCAGGTTGCTTTGAAACTTCTTGATGTTCGGTTTATATCTTTTAAGGATCAAATTGCCGACATTTTTACAAAAGCTTTGTCTAAAGATCGGTTTTCTCTATTAAGGTTCAAGCTAACGGTTCAAGATCACCCGTTACGCTTGCGGGAGGGTGTTAAGGCATACAATACGTGTGTGTTGCCTAACACACGTATATCTTGTTAAGGAAGTCTTTTGTATTTTTAGGAAACTATTCTAGGTTTGGAAGTCTTTTGTATTTTAGGAAATTGTTCTAGTTTTGGAATTCATCCTATCTTGGAGTTCAAGGAAGAGTTAGTATATATATATGTATCTTGTAAAGATCAATTGTACACACAAGTTATATTAATAGAACGTCTTCTATTCAAGTTCGTGATCAATTCACGTCGTCAAAATGAAAATCATTAACGATAATTCAACTAAAATGAAATGAAATGTTCTTGATTAGTATCCATTAACCAAGGAACCAAAATATTTCTCAAAATCTATCAAACGTATGGAATATAAGACAAATGTTACGATAGAATCTCCCTACAAATCAAATAAAAAATCCCTAAAAATCAAGCAAAAACAAAAATAAACAGAGAAATTTATACGTATCATAAAGTTATTCCAAGGCCAAACAGTATCATCTCTACTCTAGTAACTTTAGGTCTAGAAATTCCCCAATAACTAGAAACAACTAACAGTTTCTTCTTCTCTCCTTCAACAGAATCATTCTTCATCTCTTTTTCTTCTTTCATTACTAAAGAAAGAAATTGAAACCGAAACCTAATTAATTAGGTTTTTGAAATGTGAAAAATACTAGAACCCCCCTACTATATGGGTTCAATATATACAAGCCCCACTAAATGGATCCTACACTATCAACTCCATTCTTTCACATTTTCATATTTCTAGGCCCAGAACTTTTATTTTCAGGGCTTGATAATAAAGTGACATTTTCGTAATGACAGTATTACTCTTTTCTATATATACAAGAATAAAATCACTAGATACACTTTCATTTCTCAATTTTCTTTCTCTCTCTTGCCTCTCTCTCTCGTCTATAGAGAAAACCATTTCTAGGGTTTTCTCAGATTCATTTTTCACTTTTCGAATCAAGTTGATGCAATAGAAATTTCGTAAAATCATTCATCATTGAAGATTTGGAGATTCTGCTGATGATGTTTATGGATTTGTTAAACTTAGTTCTAACACCTCTGTTTTAAGAAGAAGAAGAAGAAGATGATGTTTATGAATATTTGCTGATGATGTTTAATCGATTTAACAGCTCAATCAAATAATCGATTGAACTTAATAGATTTGATCTACGTCTGGATTTTTCAGTTGATTCGAAGATTTCTCATGTATTGATTCAAATTTATAGATCTGAATGATTTAAGATTTTTCAGTTGATTTGAAAAATTAATCAATTTATAAATCTGAATGATTCGACTCCAATTTATTTAACAACTGATCATCAATCTACGAACTCTCAATTGATTCTAGTTTGTTGTTTCAAATCTACTCCATGTAAGGTTTTCTGATTTGAAGTTGTTGTTTCTTTTAATTTCGGAGATCAAGAAGAATCATTACTGTTTCGGAAGAATAGCAACAGAATCAAGGTACTTTTTGATTTTTAGTTGTTGTTATTGTTTGTAATTTCTCGATTCAATTTTAATTTCATTCTTTATTTCAATTTTGATTTAGTTTTATCACAAATAAAAAGTACTGTTGGTTTTCATTGAAATTATAAATCAGGTGTGTATAGATTTATTTAGGAGTATGATGTTTTCCTATGAGGTCAAAGTACTGTTGGTTTTCATTTATGGTTGAAATTACTACAAAAATGCTACTTACTGTCATTTTCGCATCATGTGATTCATGGTTTGATCATGTAACTGAGTTTTTGAGTTAATGATTTGAAGTTGATTAAATGGAAGCTTGAACCTGAAATCATACATGAAGTATTGCAACCGAGCTTTTTCTCCTCATACTTTAGGTTTAGGTTTGATATGTGTAACTCTTAGTTACATTAGGAGAATACATGTGTAACTCTTAGTTACAGCATAGAAATGCATATGTAACTGGTGATGTTGTTGTATTGTTGAGTGTTGAATCTACTTTGTTGAGTCTGTAACTCTGTAGCCTCTCCTGAGGTGAGGATATGCCGTTGTTATATACTTTTTGCAGTTAAATTTTGATGGATATTATGCCGCCAAGGGTTTTGATGCGCATTGTATGTTGCATACATGTTTTGATTTCCATTTGCGAGATTGATGAATATGTTTTATTCTGTTTACAGGTTAGAGATAGTATGTGGTTTTGTTGTAGTGGCCTTGTTGGAGCCAGATAAACAAGTTATGGTGCTAGGAGGCAATAAGGTATGTAACTCCAGATGTGTAACTTCTAGTTACACAAGCTAAATAGATGTGTAATTTCTAGTTACACATGCTAATTAGATGTGTAACTTTTACTTACACATACTGATTGAATATGTAACTTCTGGTTTTAGTGATTGAATTGAAATGATTTGTGGTCTGTTTTGTACGTTGTTTTGTGTTTTCCTTGGATTGTTGAGATTAGTTTTTGAAGAAGAGATTGGAAAATTTTGATTATTGAATTGTGAATTTTCAATTATAACTTGTAATGGTGTATGAGTACTTGCACTTGAAGGTGGTTTAGAATTGTCAATAGTTAGTGATTTCTGCTAAGCTTCATTTTTATGTTGCAACTTCTAGTGTACTTGTCACTATGATAGTTAGAGTGACTTGTCATCATGTTGGTTGATTGTAGCAGGGATGTCATTAAAAGTTCAGCTTGGCGTGAAGCATAATATAAGGAACGTGTTTTCTTTATCTTTTACAACAATCGCTCAAGGAATCAACGCTAGAGACATTAATAAGCTTCGAGATGCAGGAATCTACACCTGCAATGGATTGATGATGCGTACCAAGAAGGAAAACCTCACTTTCTGATTTTGAATCTTGAGTTTTTGAGAATGTCGTGGTATTATCAAAATTTTAATTCATCTAATTGCAACTTTGATGGTTAGTATGACAATAAATGCTAAATACCCACATGTGTAACTGTTGGTTGCACATCCATATTGCATGTGTAACTTCCAATCACACATTTCATATGCATGTGTAACTCCAAATTACACATGCTTTTTTATGTGTACTAGCTGATTATACATGCTTGTTTTTGTTTTAGGAGTGTTTAGTTAGTGAATTTCCTTTAGATTGGTAGATGTAATAGCAGTCTAATTATACTGTTTCATATTCATAGTTCGTATTTGTGTATTGTTTCATGTTCATAGTTCATGTATTTATGTATTGTTAAATTATACTATTTCACTCTTTGTGCAATATTCTTCTTAATAATTTGATGTAATTGATTGAAATCTAGTTTTGATTGACTATATGATTTTGTATAGAGGTTGTGGTCAGTCCATTAGCATATTATGTTTCTCTAACTAATGACTGAAACTGCATTTCTACCAGATTGTTGATTCCATTAGCTCTTTTTGGAGTTGATTTCACTGGTTAGAGGGGAAATTGATGAGCGCCAGGTAAATTCATTTTTGTGTGTGTTATCTTCCTATAAATACATCAGTTTTGTGGAACGTTTATTATGAATACACGACACACTTGGCCAAATTAACTTTATCCATGTTTTTCATACTCAATTACCCTTTCTTAGTGTATTTTGCTTTTGATTGATCCAAAATACACTAAAGCTTGCAAGTTCATAATAAATGGCATATTCCATATGCAGGTGTAACTCCTAGTTACACTAGTCATATGCATGTGTAACTTTCAGTTACACAGGCCAGATGCATGTGTATCTCCTACTTACACATGCTATATGCATTGTAACTCTCAGTTACACAAGTCAGCCGGTGTGTAACTGCTGAGTACACGTCATATTTTATTTAGAAGATGCATGTGTAACTCCCAGTTACATGATAAGTGCATAATTCATACTCCCTCCGTCCTAGTTTAGATGCCTAAATAGTATTTTGCACAAAGATTAAGAAACACAAAGAGAATAGTTTTTTTTCCATAATTACCCTAGGTTAGTATTTAATGTTCCCAGTTTTTAGATGTCTAGGTTTTTGTTGTTTAGTTGGAAAAATTCAAATTAGAGGAAACATATAGAGAAAAGTATTTAAAAGTGTCTTGAAAATTGAAATACATAATTCTCCATGTTATGCTTTGATTCTAAGTTAGGGGAAAATCAGGATAAAAAGTGGAAAAATATGAAGTATAGCAAGTATTCTAGGACAAAAAAATCCCCAATTTTGGCATCTAAACTAGGACGGAGGGAGTATGATTTTATTGTCCATTCCATACTTGTTTTAGCTATTATTCTTGCATGTATTCGTATTATTACCATTGTTTTCTCTTATTTGTCTCTATTAGGTGAATCATCCAAAAAAGGAGCTACAAAGTGCTGAAAATAGCTAAGAAGAGAAGTATCCCAAGTATCCAAGCGCCCAAGTCCAAGAGAAGTGGAAGAAGTGCGACGAAAAGGAGAAAAATGCTCATAATCAATACACAGACCAAAGACCGATCTTAACTCATTCAAATTAAGGATTTCTCATCATCATCTTGAATAGAATTGAAAGATAAAAAGAATTCAAAAAGAATGAGGACATTCCGAGTTCGGATGAAGAAGTTGTGGACAAAACAGTTTTCATTGAATACCGAAGATAGTGAAGTCCGCGAATTGGGTTTGCGAACCGAGTTCGCAGACTTATTTCCGAAAATATCTGCTGGAATTTGAAGTTTTCAGACTGGATACACGAACTTATCAAATGGGAAACGTGTATTCACACCTTGGAAGGCCTGAGGGCATATTTGGAGTCGTTGTGTCATATTTTCGGGTCGGGTTCCTAAACCTAACTAAATACTTGGAGACCAAGCAACGTAAACCTATAAAAAGGTATTAGGTTAAAAATATCATCGAATCTCATATCACAAGTTCTATATCAAAACCTAGGGTTTACCCCTTTAGGGGGAAACCACCATTATTCATCTTCTTTGTAATATGAGTAGCTAAATACTTTGTTGATTAAGGATGAATTCAATGTTCTAAGCGTGAAGCTTTATTAATAATAAAAATCTATTGAGAGTTTTTATCATCATCGTTTGTCTTTACTATATCTAGGGTTTATGAGTGATTCTTAGATTTATTTGGAGTGCACGCTAGATTAGTCTATTGATTGTTCTATTACTAGTAGAAGTTATGAGATAAGTAATCGTCGATTAACTCTCTACACAAGTAGAAATCACGAGACCTTACAGAGGGATTCTGTGGAGCAATCGTGTGTGAAGACAACACCATCAAGTAAACCTTGATCTAAGAGTTTAACTACTGGAATCAACCTAAATTCATAAATCTTAAGGCGTTCAATTGGATTACACCTTGAGTGATCTACTACTTGGTGGTTCGTTGGACAGAATCTGGTAGTCGAGAACTTCTGTATCCAGTGATTGAAGGAGTTTTGGGGATAACACTGATCTAGCTTTTATTCTACGGTTGGTGATGAATGGTTTTTATGAAAGATAGATAAGTATATTAATCCAGTTATCGCTTGGTAACTGAGAAGGATTCCTTGGTCATCCCTTTCATCTTATTGTCTTTATATTTATTTTAAAGCCAAAACCCCCCTTTGTTATTTACTTTATTTTGCTGATCAAATAACATATCAATTACACAGCTCTCTGTGGGAGCGATCTCTTACTACCGCTATATTACCAGTTAATTAGTGGGAAATATATATATTAATTTGTTGCATTAACGACACACATCAAATTTTGGCGCCGCTGCCGGGGAGCAGTTGTTAATTGATTTGCTATTTGTTTAGCTTGTTTTTTAATTTTGTTTTTATATTTTTGTTTTATTTTGCTCTTGTGAGTCGTCATGTTTCCTTACAAAAATAACATGTACGGAGCACAAGATCAATCATATAATATTGGTAATCAATATGGTTTACAATCTCATTCATATTACAACTACGAACCATCCTATGGGTATAATCAAAACCAATCTTTTGGTTGTGATCAATATCCCACAGAGCCTTATGGATATTCACATGCATATCAACAACCTTATAACGGGTATGTAAGTGAGCAACCACAAGGATGGGAGGATAGTTGTGCTTCTAATGATAATTCTTCTAGTCTGGCAGATTTAATGCACCAATTTATGGATAAGCTGGACCAACATATTCAAATAATGCACGATCTCAATAAAAAGACTGAAGAATCACACCAAGAAATTCAAAGGAGCACGGAGAATTCTCAAATACAAATGTCTCAACTTAGTGAGATAAGGAACGAAAAAGAAGTTTGGTCTAAAAACCAAATTAATTATGAAGTTCCAAGGGACAACAACGAATATTTTGGAGATGAGCAACCTTTTGAAATTCCTTACAACAATGATGAAGTTATTCCAACTCCGGATCTTAATAATGATCACTCGCCTATTCAAAAGGAGGAGCCTTGGCCGGTTGATTTGCAAGAAGTAGATCCGATTTTCTCTTTGTCGGAGACTCATACAGAAGACCCTAGTATTTTCACCAATGAACTAGACTTCCTAGGAGAGGATTCTGATTCTGATGACGAGGTTGAAGAAGAGATTGAGATTGAGAATGAAACCAAATTGATTAAAGTCGTGGAAGACCCAATTGAGCTAGATGATAATAGTTCGACAGAGGACCACGATATACTTGAGGTAAATAATTCACTGTTAATTACGAATGAGGATCCGATATAAGGTTTTTATAATCCTTGGCATAATTCTATATCTATTGATCCTTTTCCTCTAATTGAAGTAGCTTCTCAAAGAGTTGTTAACCTAACTTTTAAGAAAATACCTCACTTAGGATTGGAGTTGTGTGCTTATAAAGTTTTAACGGATTATTTTTCTTCTAAGTATCCACCACTTGATATGTTTGATACGAGTATTGGGCAGGTTCATCAAGCTGAGGAACCTTTTGAAGTTCCCGAATTCTATGTTCTTTATCCACTTTCGAGTGTAGAAAGGACTAAGTGTGGGGGAAACTTCAATAAAATGATAGATTCAATATTTATATTTTGTGCTAATGTTTTTGTGAAGCTATTATTTGAATCGCAGATTGTTATTTGGAAGGATTATCAAATTTTCATATTATTGGTGTACGGACAATAACAATAACGTCAGGCTGACGACGTTAAACCAAGCGCTGCGCGGGAGGCAACCCATCAGTTTTGTATCTCTATCCCTTTTGTTTTTAATTTTTTTAGTTTTTAATATCATATATTGCATTCCCATCTTAGATTTTACAAAGTCCTATATCTATAATGAAAGTTTTGACGAATTCTCGTCAGAAAATTCTGACTGCGCACTTGTTACAAAAATAGCTCTCGAGACTTCATACGGAGTCCGATTTGAGTGGTTGAGCCAACCTTTTAAAGAGGACAGACTCATCTTCCTTTTCAAAAAATAAAATATGAATTATAAGTTTGTTAAGTTGGAGCGATTGGTCTGGACATTTGAGTTTCGGTATTTTTCCAGAACTTTTTCAGATTGCATGTCTGTCAGTCCGGAGGACATACAAGTCAGAATGTTTATCGAAACACTGTGACCTTTTGAAACCTTATAGAAAATACATAGGCGAACAACTCTCGCTTAGGATGTTTTTCCTAGTTCCCTACCCATTTGTACAGTTTTTGAGTTTTTCAGGGCTGTTGTGTCGGAAATCAGAATTTTCGGTTTTGAACATTGAGGACAACGTTGAGTTTAAGTGTGAGGGAATAGTTAAGCATGTTTGGTTTTCATATAATATAAAAATAATACTCTTTGATTTCTTGCATTCTTGAGACTTCATCTTTTGGAGTTAATTATGAGTTATTTAGGATGACACTTTAAACCTTTTTAGGTTGAAACAGTTCTTACGGCTATAGATTAAGTTCCATTTATTTCAATCCTTAAATATATATATGTTCATCATTGCATGCGAAACTAAGCTATGGTAGTCATTTGAAAGATTCATCCTCGCAATTAATCATTACTTAATCACTTTCTTTTTATTTTTGCAGTTTTATGTTTCTCTAAAGTGATTTGGTGGGATCCTGATACTGTCGTGGATGTTGTAGAAAGGTAATCATTGGTTGAGTTTATATAATAGCCCCATAAGACAATTTTTTTACACTCATAAATAGTGATCCGGAAAAAAAAAATAAAATAAAATAAAATAAGGCTCCTCTTCATTTATCGACATTAATAAATGATAGGTCTGGAATTGCGGATTAATCATAGTCGATGAAAACAAAAACCATATCATCACTATATAGCAAGTCAAAAAGACTATTGATGAGGTTCTTGACACTTTGACAGCAGTATGTTTGAAACGTTGTCCATGTCTCCGTCGCCTAAGCAAGCGTGGAGTGAAGGATCCAAGGCAACTATCACATACTTGCTGAAAAGGAACATTCGCTTAGAGTATCTAATCATGTGGTCGAGTTAAATGGGTGCTTCTCTCAACTATTGCGCTATAAATTTATATCCTTTGACGACATCCATACAAGTATTATGGGTAACATCTTTCACTTTAGTCAACATTTTCACACTTCACTTTTCTATTTCCATTTTCTTATCTATCTATGTGATTTCAATATGCGAGTGTTGTGGCAAACGTTGCAACAAGTACGATGACTATCTTAGTAGAGTTTTGCAATCAGGTTGAATGTCACGTGTAAGTAATTGCTTATGTGTGATGATTGGAATGTATGAAGGATGTTTGTAGCTAAAGAACATATGCAAGCTAATTATTTAGATATTACTTTGTGTCTATCCTTAGTGGTTCTTCCAAGGCGAGAAATTGGAGTAGGTTTTGTGGATATACCTATTGTAAACCCTCACGAGACTATAACTCGTCCACTAGGGACATGTAGTTGCAGGAAATCCTACATTATACCCCTCATAAGATTTCATGAACATTCAACTCATTTTAGATTAAGAATCTTAATTTTATTGATGAATCTTTGAACAATCTTACAAGAAAAGATAAAGGAATCAAGAATAACCACTGCTCTAGATTTTCTCTCTCCTATTTACTTGCTTCTCCCTCAGAAAAGATCTCTCTCTTTTCCTTTATAACTGAATGGCTATTTATAGGGAATTACACAGTGGATGACAGCTAATCTGTCCTTTATTTTCGGATATAGCTTGCGACATTCTCGCAATCTTACAAATGTTAATCTCGAAAACTCTCTAATTTTCGCAAGACCATCACATTTTTCTCATGATTTAGCTGACGTCGCTTATTTTTTCGTTTCTGAAGTTGTTTTGCGACGCTGCTGTGTTGTGTTGTTAATAATTTTGCTGAGGCATTACTGTTGCGAGATTATGATCCTACATCTTGCCTCTTCTCATATCTTCTCTGCGAAGTAGAGAATGATGTGCGAAATGCCGCAGCTGTCCATCTCTTCATATTCTGCATTTATCACACGTATCCTTTCTTCCATTTATTTTTTGACACGTCTTCTGTAACCGCTGCTTTTCAACCGCTCACGTCTTTTCGCATTAATGGTGTTTATTTCTTTGAGTAAAAAAAATCTTCTTTATATATTCTTCTTACTCTTCTTTCCATTTTCTTTTTACTTTCTCTTCTCTTTTTACTCTCTCATCTCTGCAACTCTATTGTTCTTCCATAAGTTCTGCTACTGTAATTCTTCCTTCTTCAATCTTCTTACTTCTCATTCATTCCCATACTCTATATTCAGATATGCCTCCAAGCGGTCAAAAGCATGAGAAAACTTTTAAGGAAACCCAAAAAGATCTTGCCGAGAAAGGTTTCATACTTTCTACCATTCCTAGTGAAAGTGCCAAATCAATTATTTCTATCAAATTTTTCTCTGATCAACATTGTGATGATCAATCAATCATAGTTTTGCTAGGTCAAATTCTCGCAGGTCTCCCCATTCCTCTTTATGACCCAGATATTCCTCTGTTCTATGAAATTCTCGCTCACTCGAGATTTTCGCGAGCTATCTTCGAATTGAGTGGGGATTGCATCCGTCTGATGATGGAGTTCGCTAACGGTGGTGCTGGTAAAGGATCTCTTTATTCCAAAGAACTTAGGGATCCTAAATTCGCAGACTTGGAGATAATCGCTGAAAAATATACAGTAGTGTGTTTCTTTGAGAATTATGAATTGATCTCTATGAAGAAAGAGAATACTCGTTGGGGTATTCGTTTGAAAAGGAAAGATACTATTGATGAAGATAAAATACTCATGCAAGATATTGATTGGCACTCCGGTAAGAATACAACTCCTCGCCAATCCAAAGATGATAAATGGTGTGTTTTTCCCTTGATGCTGAAAGGACCTTACATTGCTGGGTCAAATGTTCTTCCTGAGAATCTTGCTTCTTATCAACCTTGGGTATTCTCTTGGACCGAGAAGGAGAAAGAGGTATGTCTCTTCCAATTTCACCCACTTTATATTTCTTTATTTGTCTTTATTCTTTTGTTCGCTGATTCTTGCGATATTCTACAGATCCAGAGACTAAAAGATAGCTATCACAGGACTGGGAAGGCTAGTACCTTGTTAGCTCTTCGCTCATACACAAATGAGGTAAGAAATATTCTCTTATGATTTTAAACAGTATATTGTTGCCTCTATTTCCTATTTCTATCTGTGTGTGAAGATTTTTGCTGAAATAGAAGAGCCTGCCAATGTTGTGAAGACTGGTGATAAAGGCAAAGGTGCTCTTCGCAGGGAAAAACCAACTGCTCCTCCTTCAAAGAAGAGAAAAATCCGTTATTCCTCTCCTTCAAATATTCCTTCTCACGAAAATTCCGAGAGTGATGAGGATGATGAGGATAACGATGACCTTGCTGCAAATGAAGATTCTCCATCTGAATCTTCTATGGCTAAGCTTTCTGGCCTATTTTCTGATTCTTGGAAAGGAATGGGAGATAATCAATTCGCTAATACCTGCAAATCTCTCACTACGATTTGCGATGTTCCTTTATTGGATGGTAATAATTCTCTTCGCGGAGTTTCTTGATCGGTGACTCCCAACTTCCTGCATTCTCTTAATAGTCTGGTATGCTTTCGTCTTTTTACTTCTTCATTATTGTAATTCAAAATCTCTTTCTATTTTAATACTTTTTACATTTTCTCGCAGGCTGGAAAAGCTTTTTCACTGTTGCCTCAGATTTGGAGAGGAGACGCGAAATTCTTGTAAAGAAGAATCTTCAATTTCGTACAAAGAATGAGGAACTGAAAGCTGAAGTCAAATGTCTTCGCGAGAAGAATAAACAACAAGAAATTGATTCTTCTTCGCACAAGAATAAAATCTCTAGTCTTCAGCAAGCTAATAATCAACTCTATGGTATGTTACTTTTCTCCTTTCCCTTCATTCATTCATCCTGTTATTTTATCTTATTTGATTGATCCTTTTTGCAGACATTTATGGTTTTTCTGATGAAGCTACCATTCTTCGTTCATTTCCTAATGCCTTGGATAATGATACCCTTCTTGAGCGTCTTAATAAATCTTTAAATAGTTTCTCAAATGATAAAATTTCATCTCTTTCTCTGAATGAACTGAGATCCAAATTTCGCCTCTTAGAGATTGACCATTGATATAGTTTAAGCTTAGCCAACCGATTTAAGCGTTTCTTTCTTAATTCTAAAGAGAAAGTCAATGAGCTAAGAACCAAAATTAGCGGTCTCATAGATGATAAGGATCGCATCTCTGATCAAGGTGCTAAGGCTTTGGCGAAATTCCAAGAGACCCTTCTTGAAGTTCAACTTGAACGAGATGAAGCTAACCTCAAGAATACCGAGCTCTGTGAAAGGGAAAACCAAATTCGTTCTCGTCTCCTTATAAATAATGAGGATGAATTCGCTTGGGCTGCAAAAATCTTAGACGATGCCAGAAAAGATTTAGGTGTAAATGTTAGTCTCCAAGTTGAGCATACAGACTTGATTAGAGATATGATTTCTGACAGAGAAGGTTATTAACTGTTCTTCTTCACTAATCTTTTGTTTCTTATGAATTTTCACCAAGTTATTAATTGATTGTCTTTTGCTCGCAGATTTTGAAAGTAGATATCGTGAAAGAATTGAGGAACTTGAAGCTGAAAAAGAAGAACTCGCAAAGACTCTTTCTTCTCGCAATGATAAGTATTCTAGATTAAAGAATCAAATCAAGATCACTGTTGCGAACTTTAAGAACGATGCTCTGCATTTTCGTAATCAAACTATTCAAATGGTTTGTGATGACCATAGCATTCCTCACTCTGA
The DNA here is from genome assembly GCF_003573695.1 of Papaver somniferum. Classification (NCBI taxonomy): domain Eukaryota; kingdom Viridiplantae; phylum Streptophyta; class Magnoliopsida; order Ranunculales; family Papaveraceae; genus Papaver; species Papaver somniferum. The sequence goes on from NC_039359.1 coordinate 130,189,269, forward strand.
TTATCCTTGTCTCTTGGAGGAGATCCCAAAGAACATTCCTAGTCTGACCATCTCTGATAGCAAAGATGATGATGAAGAATCTGATGGTGATGAAGGTTCTGATGGTGATAAAAGTGCTGATGCAGACGAAGAAGGGAACCGGTCTGATGAAGATGATAAAGGATCAACTAAGAAGTAGTCTTTGTTTCTTTCTTTGATCTTCTGTAATACTCGTACATTTATTCCTTCTTTCTGTATATTTGTGAATTCTTTTTGTTCCTCATATTCTTTAATATATGAGTTTCTTTCATTTTGACCTGCATTCATTAAAACAATTCTTCCTTGCAATACGGTTAATCAACATAATCATTAATTTTTGAATTTTTGCGTAAATCTATCGTATGGAGACAAATAACATTTTCTAATTTCATTCATTCCCATACTTGCCTCTGTTATTTGTATCCAAATGAGAGATTTGGCAGATTTTTCTTATTTTGTGCCTCAACTTCGCAATTGTTTGTGTATAATTTCGCAATCATATGCGAAGTGAATTTTGATTCTTTTCAAAATCTCATTCTTGTGTGGTATTATTTTGCCTTCCTAGTTAAAGGTCTTATTATGACACCTCTTGTCATTGCGACTAAATCGCAGGACGTCTTTGCATTTTCATGCAAAAACCCATTGATCTTTCCTTAACTTTTTCTTTTGTATTATGGCCTCTTCAGGAATGTTGCGACAATATGACATGCCTAAATATTCTTGCGAAAATAAATCCCCATGACATTGCCGTCTTGCGACGAAATCGCAGGACGTCTTCGCACTTTCATGCGAAAACCCATTGGTCTCGTCTTATCTTTTTCTTTTGTATTATTGCCTCTTCAGGATTGTCGCACAAATATGACAAGACTTAATACCCTTGCGAGTAAAAAGCCTCATGACGTTTGCGTCTTAAGACACTTATCAACTCCCTAATGGAGGGTGTCGCCCTTATCTTCCCCCTGTTTGCCCCTTCAAGGAGGCGTACCTCTACCATACAAGGTTGGCTCCTCCCATCCGGTCTTAACAACAACCAGTTGTTTTCGCAGCGTCTTATCCCTTTTACCTATATGGCCTATGGTTAAGAGACTGCACCCTAAGTGGGGTTTTCTTCGGGCCGAGTGCAGTATAAGCCAAGACTTTTCAAGAATGGCAAGGTACGCTCCAGACGCCCCTGGCACTGTTGACTCAACTGTGTACCTTGGCGCCTTGGTCAGATTCTGCACTCCTTGGGAGAGTCCTTATTACCTTAGTCGCCCAACCTAAGTCATATGCTTAAGCTGAGAATTCAAGGTGCCTCTCCCGGATGGGCTTTATTGACCCCAAATCTCCATGACTCAGGTTCCGGTGGCGGTGTAGCCTTTCCCTGAGCCATGAAACAAGTACCCCCTTATATGACGTACTTTAGGTCTTACATTTGCCTCTTGCGAAATTGTATTCGCGAACTAGGGTGTACGCCATAAAGGTTCGCCTCTTTCTCTTTTGTCATTGTTCTCTGATTGTCTTTTGTAGAATTCTTGCACATCATCATATCGTATTTGCATTTCACAATCTCAATTTTGTCATTCAATAAAATGTATTTTTGAGAATTTCATTTATTGCGAGAGTGTCGCAACAAATCAATCATTCATACATTTCTTATTTTTATTACCTTTGCCATTCTCTGCTTCTTTGTTATTTTCTGTTACTGCTTCCTCGTTAGTGGTAGCTTCATCATTTTTTATTCTGAGCTCGCATTAGTTTCGAAACATCTCTTCTTCCTTTCGTTCGATTGCATCCACCATCAACCTCTCACTTCTTTGTGTTTATTTGATTTTGTGTCGCCAACTTTCCTTCTTGTTTGCTCTTCCTTCGCAGGATTCTACCTCAGTTTCGTAACACCTCTTTCCTTCAACCCAATCTCCCTTTATGACTCCTACACCGCTGGGGTGAGGGAATTTGATTCACTGATGAAAAGTTGAAGCTACACCTAGAATCCCATGTAGCCAAGGTCGACCAATTAATGCATTGTATGGTGATTCTATGTCAACGACACAGAACAGGATTTCAGAAGATATTCCCTTCAATGGAATTCGCATAGTAATCTCCCCTTTAAGCTTGTTGGCAGTACCATTAAAACCATATATCTTATATGTTGATGGTATAAGATCATCATTCTTCCTCCCGTAGTTTTATAAGTATGATAAAATAAGATGTTCACAGAGCTTCCGGTATCGATTAGAATCCTATTAATTGCCCATGAATCTTCAGCTTCAGCTTCATCATCATCATCTTCTTTCGGTTTTGGATTAATTTCTAATTTTACTACCAATGGATTATCATGTACCTCTTCACCTTCGGGGATTTCTTCTGCGGTAAAAGAAATAATATGTTTAATACCATTCCTCTAGTAGCGAGATTTTTGCAGTATTCATAATTTCTCTTCCATCATTATCTCTTGCGAACACTCTACTCAAAACATTGTCATGGAAATCTTCAATTGTCTTGTATGAATGTACGATAGAGTGACAGAATAGATTCTTTGCTTTTGCACCAACTTCTATGAAGAATGTTTCCTTCTTTTTCATCGTGTTTATTTTGTGATGCTCTGGTGGTGGTGGAAATGGTTGAGATATTGGGTGCCCTACCAAAAAGTAGTTTAGTTTTCCTTGATCTATCATTCTCAGAATAATTCTTTTTACATTTCTGCAATCATTTGTAGTATGTCCATGAAAGTGATGATAAGAAAAAAAACTCATGACTTCTGTGGTTTGGAGGTGGTTCCGTTCCCATGTTCCATGGTGTTGGTATATTCTCCATCAAAATTATAGCTTCCCATATTTTCTCCACACTTGCATTTAGAGGTGGCATCTTGATTTCTTCTCATACTACCTTGTGACCTCCTTGTCCTTTATTATAGTTTTGTCTTTGACCTCCATAAGTTTCTTGCGGCTGATCGAGTCTTTTGAATCTTGTTATTTCCACCACGATTGTAGAAATTTCTTTCTCTTTCATACTCCTCTTGATCTCGGCTTCCCATAGCCACCAGTTTCTGTTGATTGTCGCCCGTCACCTTCTCTTGTTGTACTTGCGAAGTGCTCGCCACTGTGTTTATTAGTTTGGGTAATAAGCTTGCATTCGTTGTTTGTGAACTGGTATTTGCAACTGGGTATGATTCCATTTCATTTTGCCTTTCCTCTAGAGAAATATATTCTTCCTGAAGTTCTCGCAATTCAGTCATTGTAATCGTATTCTTGACTCTGAAAATTTGGATATACAATAGGTTGGTTGCAAACATAACATTGATAAATTATAAGATAAGATATATCTCATCCACCCGTCCAGCCATTTCGCTACACATAGTCCTCCACCTTTTAGCTAGGTGCTTCAAACTTTCGCCAATCCTTTGTTTTAATCCAAACACGTCTTCAATACCAGGTCGCGAAGAATTATTACTTATATATGCCCCCAGGAATGTAGTCTGCAAATGATTGAAGGATGTTATTGTATTCTTTGGTAGACCTTCGAACCATTTTAACGCCTCCCCTGTTAAGCTGGATGAAATACTTGCATAATACATCATGATTTTCCCATTGCAACATGCACCTCACGTAGGCTTTAATGTGTTGAATTGCACAAGTTGTTCCATCAAAAATGCTGGTTAATGCGGGCAAATTGCATTTCGAGGTATTCCTCCTAGTTGTACTTCCCTTGTAAATGGAGTTTTCGCAGCTTCTTCTATAGCTTCATCTAATTGTCTTCTGCCTACTTCTCCTCTATTATTTAGCATTCCTCTCATTTCTTCTAATTCTTTTAAGATTTGTTTATTTACACCTGAATTTTGATCCATTGGTCTTTTTAATTTCGCCTCCCTTCTTCTGCGTTCATATCTTTCTTCTCTCGCGAAATTTTGCATTTCTTCTTCATCATCTCATCTCGTCTTCTTCTGCGATTCTCTTCCTCATCTCTATCTTGAATTCGCATATGATGATGTCTCTCATTTTCCCTCCATGATTTTGTTCATTTCTTATCAATTCCATTCGCTGTCTTTCAGCCATCCTCTGTACTCTATCATACTCTTCATTGATATTACCGTTATTCCGGTTTTGTGTACGCCTTCTTTCTCGATTGTCGTGATTGTTCTGGCGAATTGTCTCCTGAAGCTCTTGTTCTTCCATTTCCGCTCTCAATCTTTCACGTTCGCAAATTAAACGTGCTTGTTCAGCATAATGTCTTTCAATTTCTTCTTCAATCGTTTGTTGATTTCTTTGAGCTTCTCTCTCATGTAAAATTCTCCTTCCTTCCTCTCGATTCCCTTCGCCATCTTGATTATTTCGTCCCTGACGTTGTCCATTCTCTTGATTTCTATCATTTTGCCTATCATCAAAAGTTTCATTTTGTGGAACGTAACGATCATCAGTCCTTTCTCTATTTTCGCGATGTTCTTCATTAGGATTTGATATTTCTTCTTGAATATTATTTCCAGCATTAATTGTGGGTGAATTTCGCCTCATCTCTCTTCTAGTCGATCTTGAATATGATTTTGTAGCACTTCTCGATCTTCTACTCTGTAGTCTCATATTTTCCATCCTCAATTCGTGATTTTTCCTTGTTAGATTTGCACGTTCTTCTGCCTCTGCTCTTATTTCTTCATGTATTCTTCGTCTCAACATTTCTAACGCTCCAATTTCCTCATCTCCATGAATTATTCCTTCATCTGCTTCTTGATTTCTCTCTACCTGTCTATGGTTTCTGGTTTGCTGCTCTTCTTCTACTTCTTCTGCTGAATTTGATTGCCAAGTGTGTATACTCACCCTATCATAATCTGTATTCCTTCCTTGTACTAGTGTTTGTTGAACTAGTGGTTGAATTTGATTTTCTCCATTATTTCTCATTCTAGTAGATTCTCCTAATTCACTTCTTTCCCTTTCAGCAATTCTCTTGCTTCTTCTAACAGTAGTTGGTTGTTCTGATGTATTTCTTTTTCTAGCCATTTCTTTAATGTTAACAAATTGCAAGAGATTATGTAAAATTCTTAACCAATTACTCCAAATCTTCACAAATCTCAATATTAATCTTCAATTTTTTCTAGAATAATTTTCAATCTCCCCTCCTTCTAGCGCCATTATGTAGTTGCGGAAATCCTACACTACACCCCTCATAAGATTTCATGAACATTCAACTCATTTTAGATTAACAATCTTAATTTTATTGATGAATCTTTGAACAATCTTACAAGAAAAGATAAAAGAATCAAGAATAACCACTGCTCTAGATTTCCTCTCTCATATTTACTTGCTTCTCCCTCAGAAAAGATCTCTCTCTTTTCCTTTACAATTGAACGGCTATTTATAGGGAATTACATAGTGGATATAGCTTGCGACATTCTCGCAACCTTACAAATGTTAATCTCGCAGACTCTGTAATTTTCGCAAGACCATCACATTTTTCTCATGGTTTAGCTGACGTCGTTTATTATTTCGTTTCTGAAGTTGTTTTGCGACGCTGCTGTGTTGTGTTGTTAATAATTTCGCTGAGGCATTACTGTTGCGAGATTCTGATCCTACAGGACACCTAGGGGTATAAAGGCCTATAATTCATGCTAAGAGTAACCGTATCCTCACGACATGGAGTTGTTGTGTTTAGGATTAGTTTTATTTAGTTTGCTCTAGGACTAGCAAAAGCTAAGTGTGGGGGAATTTGATAAATGCATAATTCATATGATTTTAGTGTCCATTCCATACTTGTTTTAGCTATTATTCTTGCATGTATTCGTATTATTACCGTTGTTTTCTCTTATTTGTCTCTATTAGGTGAATCATCCAAAAAGAAGCTGCAAAGTGCTGAAAAGCTCTAAGAAGAGAAGTATCCCAAGTATCCAAGCGCCCAAGTCCAAGAGAAGTGGAAGAAGTGCGACAAAAAGGAGAAAAACGCTCATAATCAAGACACAGGACAAAGACCATCTTAACTCATTCAAACTAAGGATTTCTCATCATCATCTTGAAGATAATTGAAAGATAAAAATAATGCAAAAAGAATGAGGACATTCCGAATTCCGATGAAGAAGTTGTGGCCAAAACAGTTTTCATTGAATACCGAAGACAGTGAAGTACGCAAACTGGGTTTGTGAACCGAGTTCGCAGACTTATTTCCGAAACTATCTGCTGGAATTTGAAGTTTGCGGACTGGATACGCGAACTTATCAAAGGGGAAACGTGTATTCACACCTTGGAAGGCCTAAGGGCATGTTTGGAGTCGTTATGTCATATTTTGAGGTCGGGTTCCTAAACCTAACTAAATACTTGGAGACCAAGCAATGTAAACCTATAAAAAGGTATTAGGTTAAAAATATCATCGAATCTCATATCACAAGTTCTATATCAAAACCTAGGGTTTACCCCTTTAGGGGGAAACCACCATTATTCATCTTCTTTGTAATATGAGTAGCTAAATCCTTTGTTGATTAAGGATGAATTCAATGTTCTAAGCGTGAATCTTTATTAAGAATAAAAATCTATTGAGAGTTTTATCATCATCGTTTGTCTTTACTATATCTAGGGCTTATGAGTGATTCTTAGATTGATTTGGAGTGCACGCTAGATTAGTCTATTGATTGTTCTATTGCTAGTAGAAGTTATGAGATAAGTAATCGTCGATTAACTCTCTACACAATTAGAAATCACGAGACCTTACAGAGGGATTCTGTGGAGCAATCGTGTGTGAAGACAACACCAGAAAGTAAACCTTGATCTAAGAGTTTAACTACTGGGATCAACCTAAATTCACAAAGCTTAAGGCGTTCAATTGGATTACACCTTGAGTGATCTACTACTTGGTGGTTCGTTGGACAGAATCTGGTAGTCGAGGACTTCCGTATCCAGTGATTGAAGGAGTTTTGGGGATAACACTGATCTAGCTGTTATTCTACGGTTAGTGATGAATGGTTCTTATGAAAGATAGATAAGTATATTAATCCATTTATCGCTTGGTAACGGAGAAGGATTCCTTGGTCATCCCTTTCATCTTAGTGTCTTTATATTTATCTTAAAACCAAAACCCCCCTTTGTTATTTACTTTATTTTGCTGATCAAATAACCTATCAATTACACAGCTCTCTGTGGGAGCGATCCTTTACTACCGCTATATTACCAGTTCATTAGTGGGAAATATATATATTAATTTGTTGCATTAACGACACGCATCATTACAATACACAGAGTATTTGCAACTCCTAACTACACTTGCTCAGATAAGTCATTAAGTGTCTTTCTATGATCTTTGTTGTTCACCTTGTAATTGTTTTATAGTTTTGCTTCTATGGATTTTTTTTCATCCAACCTAACTCGTGGATGTTTATTTTGTTGCAGATACGTAAGCATTTTGGAATCGAGGAAGATAAGAAGGGAAGATAACATTTTTATTATAAGATCTCGTAGCTTATTTCTAGGATTTCGTTTTACGTATTTCTTGTTTTAGCTTTTTTATTGTGTTCAATAACAATTGATAAATAGAGAAGTTTTTGTAAATGGAATTATTGTTTCAATTACTGAATATAGGTGTGCAACTTCTAGATACACATTTATTATGGATGTGTAACTTCAAAATACACATGCCATATGCCCATGTTAACTGTTTCATGACGTATGAATGTGTAACTTTTGCGTACACATGCCATACAGATGTGTAACTTCTAGTTACACATGCCATACGGATGTGTAACTTCTAGTTACACATTCCATATGGATGTGTTGGGAGATGGTGGTGGCGGGAGGAGGTGGGCGGCGGCGGCGGTTGGTGGTTGGAGGTGGTGGTCGGAGGTGGTTTGACGGTGGTGGTCGGAGGTGGCTGGCGGTGGTGGTCGGAGGTTGCTGGCGGCGGTGGTGGTCGGAGGTGGTTGGCGGTGGTCGAGGTGGTTGGAACATCATCACATAATATTTTAATAATTTGGGGTCTAGATTTAAATTTTACTTAATTATGGGCCTGGCAATATATAAAAGGGTATGGATGTCTTTTAATAACTCCGGGACTAGATTTAAACTTCTTTTAATTAAGGGTCTCGTATTATCGGTTACCCATGAGTGGGGCCTGAGCCTAATTTTCCCTTTTGAAATCGTATATTTTTTCATGAAATCGATTATGAAATCAATAAGTTAACAGTTTCGATCAAATTAAATGATCATAATAGATTACACTTATCTTTCCAATCGCTTTCAACGATGAACTCTTCAATATTGAAATTAATCTCATCAAGCTTTCCCCGGGATTGATTAATCTTTAAAAAAGGATATTGATGATAACGATTTAGGTTTTCAAGTTGAATCAAATTAAATCGATTGCTTGTTTGGTTCCCAGATTTATGTTTGGATTCAACTTTGATTGAGAAGGGATTAGGTTTAGGATTGTGCTTCACGAGAGAGTTGTTTCAAACATTGAAATGAAAAACTGAAACTGAATTACGAAGAAGTGAAATTCGTGATGGGTATTTTAGACATTGAAAAATATAAGATTTGGACTAAATTGTTTAGAAAAGGATTAACTCGTTCAGGATTTGGTAAATTTGGATCTCCTAGTACTAGGCTTGAGGGGACAGGACTAGAGTGTCTAAAGCCCAACTAATATGGGATTAAACGTTAATTTCTACTGTGCACTTTAGCGTAAATTTGCGGCATACCTAGCCTTGGCCATAGTATTGCTAAAAGTTCACATCCAAACCAAATCAAATTAAGTAAGTAATCATTTTTTTGATTCTCACTGGCTGGGCTTAATGGATAAAGAAGAGAAATTTGTTTTGAGATGTACATAAAACTTTTGAGACATGTAAAATAAAGATAGAATTGGTTTAATAACTAGTAGTTCTAAAAGCCTCTTACCGATATACTCCCTCTTATCAATACGGCTGTCATATTCGTGTTTAATTATGAGCCGACCTGTTCATCAACACCTTCAGAATAAAAAAAAAAGAGTAGTTCGGCTAAGAAGTTCCTTTCAATTATCAATCGAACTTCGCTCTGCAACTCCCGAAAAATATCAGTTTTTTTTAATTTAATCATAATCTATCAATTAAATACAAGAAAATAAGATATGGATTTTCGAGAAATACTTTTTATTGTACATTTCCTTGTAATGAGGATTTGGTTCTTGCTCTACAACTTATCTCAATCTGATTTATGCTTGAACTCCTTCTTCTACTTTACTAATTCACGTATTAGGAGAATGATAGAACCACTACATTCAGTCGACGACGATATAAATGAAAGTCGAGTTAGCGATTGGCTGGTATAAGGAAGAGAGGAGGTAAGAAAAAAAATTAAAAATTAAAAAATCAAAATAATATAAGAAAAAGGATAAAAAAATTAAATATAAAAATTAAATTAGTAAGTAAATTAATAAATTAATCAAGATAACTAAATAATTTATTTATCCTAGGATACCTCTTAGAAACGCACCCTAGCTAAGCAAATCATTTTGTATGCCTCGAATGTATGCCTCCAAACGGGCTTCAAAGAAGAACCTCCCGCAACTATACACAAGTTGTTATTGTGGCAGAACTAGGAATCCTAGATGAGACGCACTTGACTATTTATTTATACTTGGGTTACGCCTAAAGAGGTATAGTTTCTCGCAAAACTTTATCACCTATAAACACAAAAAACTTTATAATAAGTATAAAATTGAGCACTAAAAATTGCAGAAAATTGAGATAAATCAGACACAAAAATACGCTTGTAAAATACTCAAATTTATTATTTGCTAGTCCTCGAGCAGATCTAATCTAGAAAAATAAAAATCTTTATCTCAATGTCATAGACAACGGGATTGCACTTAGGTTTCCCTTTGAACCCCTAGGTGGCCCTAGTGGCCGATTTTTAGTCTCGGGAGGGTTTAAAAGAAGTGTGCCCAAAAAACTTTACTCCAAACCCCGGTTATCTGTGAAGAATATAGGAACAACACTAAACAATCTCCTTACTCGACATACTCTCATTGACTACCGGAGGAAGTACCCTGATGAGAATCCAATTTGTGTACACGATTTTCCATTTAAGCATACTAAGAAATTCATATTTAAGTGACAGATCTCTACTCAGATAGTTGCATTATGGACATCAATATCAACAAATCACATGAATAGATTAAGAAGATGGAAATAGAGATAGATGGTTTGCGATGTTCACTAAGGTGAACGGTGTTTCCCATGATATATGTTTGATCGTCAACGCCAAGATAAATCATAATGGATTGAGATATGGTCTGAATCCTAACTCTAGTATCAACACAACTTGTATATACAATGGTCCCGGCATTCGATAATCCTAATTCTATATCAACTCAGCTAGTATAAACAAGGGTCCCAGTGGTCGATTTTATTGAACAATAACTCCGATTGGTCTGTTTTTTTTCTTTCACAAATTTATCTCATCACTCTACTTCATCCTAGCGGAAATCAAGGAAATACTAGTGTCCCACCAAATCTCTTAGAGGTATAAAAGGTTTGCAAAAATAAAAATAGAAAGTGACATGACGTGACGTGCCGACTCCGAGATACGGTGAAACTACCATGATATTTCTAACAACTGAGCACTGTCCTTCTGTGAATAGACTTTTTAATTGGGGTCCCTTGACTCCTACAACCAAGATGTTTCCATCCACTTAGATTGGTTAGTGTTATCCTGAATTGCACAAGTTTCTACTCTCTGGAGTTTATTTATTGCAACTAAAAACTAGCTAAAAGTTACTCTCTCACCCCCCAAACTTAAATCTAACATTATCCTCAATGTTTCTAATAAAAGAGCAATACCAAAAGTATAAGTAACACGAGGAATCAGTAAAGAGAGAAGTCATAAAGATAGTACCTGGGTGAAATGTAGCAATCCTTCGATTGGGACAAGAAAGAAAAATAAAAATTACTGATATAGAACATACAACCTCCACGATGGTCAACCAAGGTACAGGGTCCTCCAGAGGTACCTCCTCAACATCATCTATTGGAAAAGGCTCTAAAAAGGGTTTATATCTCTGTCTGCTAACCTTCGAAGAACTACTATCATCCGGTGTCTCAAACTCAACAACTCCATGAGAAAAAACGGTGTGAACTATAAAAAAAAGGACACGTCCACCGAGAACGTAACTTCCCGGGAAGAGATGTAAGTGCGTATCATGCAGAAGAAATTTTTGACCTGAAGAAAATGACTCTCTTAAGATATTTCTCTCATGTACAAGTTTTATTTTGTTCTTGTACTCCTTAGAACTATCGTAAGCATCTCTATGAATCTCTTCCAACTCATTGAGCTGGAGTTTCTTGTGGGTTCCTACCTTGTCAAGTGAAAAGTTTAGCTGCTTAACAGCCCAATAAGCTCAATATTCTAATTCAACAGGTAAGTGACATGCCTTGCAATACACAATTCGGTAATGCGACATTCCAATGGGAGGTCTTAAACGTAGTATGGTAAGCCCATAAGGCATCAGTAAGCCTCGAAGACCAGTATTTCCGATTAGGATTAACTATTTTCTGTAATATATGTTTTATCTCCTTATTGGTAAACTATACCTGACCACTAGTATGCGGATGAGATGGGGTAGCTACTTTATGTGTAATACCATATTTCTTCATTAAAAGCCTAAAAAGTCCATTATAAAAGTGCGATCCTCCATCACTAATTACACCTCGCGGTGTACCAAAACTTTAAGGATGTATCTTTCAAAAAATCGACCACAACCTTGTGGCCGTTGGTTTTACATGGAACTGCCTCAATCCACTTAGACACATAGTCTACAACGACAAGGATGCATAGGTTACCAAAATAATTACGGAACTGACCCATAAAGTCAATACCCCTCACATCAAAGACCTCAACAACTAAAATAGGTTTCAAGGGCATCATGTTCCTACAGGAAATGGTTCATAACTGGAAACTCTCACAAGTAATAAGGTAACTATGGGAGTCTTTAAACAACGAAGACCAGTAGAATCCACACTGCAGTATCTTAACATGAGTCTTATTAGCACTAAAGTGACCCCCACAAATATGATCATAACAGAAGCAAATAATATTAGACAGGTCACTCTCAGGTATACATCACCTAATAATCTGGTCTGGAAAATACTTAACAAATAAGGATCATCCCTAAAAAGTGTTTAACCTCGGATAAAAACCTAAAACGATCTTGTTTACCCCAATGTTGGGCATTCGACGAGTAACGAGATATTTCATTATATTTTCATATCAAGGTAATCGGGAAACAAAGAACATATTTTCATCAGGAAAATTATCCCTCACAAGAGGGGAATCCACAACAAGCCTAGACAAATGGTTTGCTACTATGTTTTCTGCACCATTTTTATCTCTAATATTTAAGGAAAATTCATGTAAGAAAAAGATCCATCTAACCAATCTAGGTTTAGTATCCTTGTTGGAAAGAAGATACTTCAATGAAGCATGATCAGTAAAGATTATGACCTTATAACCTAGGAGATTGAGTCTAAACTTGTCTAAGGCAAAGATAATGGCTAACAGTTCTTTCTCTGTGGTGTATGGTTCAATTGGGCATCATTCAGAGTTTTTTAGCATAGTAAATCACATGAAGTAGTTTATTTTCTTGCTAACCTATCACTATACCAATAAAATAATCTGAAGCATATTCACACATGATCTCAAAGGATAGGTTCCAGTTGGGTGCCTGGACTATGAGGATGGTAGTGAGTAAAGCTTTAAGCTTATCAAAAGCCTACAAACAAGCATTATTAAAGAGAAACTTAACATCTTTTCCAAACAAATTGCAAAGAGGTCTATAAATCAAGATTAAATCCTTAATGAATTGACGATTAAAACTGCATGCCCTAAGAATGACCTAATATCTCTTACGGTTCTGGGGACTTGTAAAGTCTACATAAGGTAAACTTTGGCTAGGTCAACCTCTATATCCTTAGTAGGTACAATATTCCCTAAAACAGTTCTTGATCGAACCATGAAATGTCATTTTTCCCAACTAAGCACTAAATTATTTTCCTTACACCTAGTCAACACTTATCATCAAAAAATGAACCAAACACTGAAAAGTTATTCATAAAGACCTCTAAAAAAATACTACCATATTAGAAAATATGCTCATCATGCTCACAGGGGCATTACATAGCACGAAAGGTATACCTCTATACGCAAAGGTAACAAAGGGACAGGTAAAAGTGGTTCTTCTTGGTCTTTTGGGGAAATAACAATTTGATTATAACCCAAATAACCATCTAAAAATCAATAGTGATTATGTCCTGATAATCGCTCTGGCATTTGGTCAATAAAGGAAAGGGGAAAGTGATCCTTCCTTGTGACCTTGTTCAGTTTCCTATAGTCAATATAGATACGTCATCCAGTAGTCACTCGGGTTGAAATTAACTCATTGTTATCATTCTGGACTACATTGATACCTTCTTGGGAACAAACTGAACGGGGTTGGCCTGCTTACTGTCTGAAATGGGGTACATAATACCTGCATCTAACAACTTAAGAACTTCGGTTCGAACTACTTCTTTCATATTAAGGTTCAGTCTACGTTGCATCTCCCTGGAGGTTTAGTGTCACTCTCTAAATAGATCTGATGCATATAAACAATAGTACTTATACCCTCATTGTTTTGAAGTACGGTCACTAACCTACTTTCCTGATCACTATCCAAATCAGATGCTACAATCACAACTAAAGTCTCAGATGGGCCTAAAAACACATACTTCAGGGTATCTAGTAGTTGTTTGAGGTCCAACTTAGGAGGCTCTTCTAAAGAAGGAATTAAGGTAAACTCATAAACTGGTAGTTTGAATTCAGGTTTCCATCCATTAATAGTGTATATCAAAGGGGGCGGAATCTAACAAAGCATTCACCTCATTAATCACACTATCATCATCAATATCAAACCCAAAGTGGGATAGGCATTTCTTTAATGGATCTTCTAACAGAGTGTTTGGTAATGACTCCTGAACTAATGTTCCAATGATGTTCACCTTTTCTATGTTTGAGTCATATAGTTCAGGGGGGAGCTTACTAACATTGAAAATATTCAGCTCAATAGTCATATTACAAAAAAATATATTCATCTCGACAGTTAATGATCGCATTTGATGTAGCTAAAAACAGGCGACCTAAAATCACAGGTATCTGGTTTTCTGGGTCAGGAACAGGTTGGGTATCTATAATAACAAAATCCACTGGATAAATAAACTTGTCTACCTCAATAAGAACATCCTCGATAACACCACGAGGAAATTTCACAGACCTATCAGCTAACTGGATTGTTATCTGGTTAGGTTTCATCTCACCAAGTCCTAGCTTAAGGTACACATGGTCAAAAGAAAGTTCACACTAGCTCTTAAGTCAAGTACGTTTTCTCAACACGGTAGTTACCTATTGTGCAAGAAATGGTAGGGGAACCTGGGTCTTAGTACTTAGGAGTTGTGGTACTCTGGAAAATCGAACTTACATGACTAGCTAGAAAGGCTTTCCTCTGTACACTAAGCTTTAGCTTTCGCGTACACATATCCGTAAGGAACTTGGCTAAGGAAGAATCTGCCTAATAGCATCTAATAAAGGAAGATTGATAGTGACCTACTTAAAAACCGCCAATATATCATTAAAAGTGGACTCCTTCTTAGTTGGTATTAGTATCTATGGGAATGGGGCTCTGGGCACAAAGTCGGGCTTATCAGGAACCACATCGAAATAGTTAGAGACTTTATGAGTCTCTTCAGTTACTGGCTCAGAAGGGTGAACGACCGTATATTCATTATCAGGCATGCTAACCTTATTATCAACTTTCTTTCTGATCCTAAGGTTTGTAACTACATTCACATGACTTGATGGTTTTTCACAAACTGCATGAACCCTTCTAGGGTTGGGTTGATTTTGACTAGGAAACTTACCTCTTTCTCTCAAAGATTCATTTATCTGACTAACCTAGATCCTGAACTCGGAAATAGCATGAGAAGCTCTTCTGCATGGCTTATTTTTTTATTTTCTTCTCAACCTTGAGCAACCGAATGCTGAAAATTTTCAGTGGTTCGAACAAACTAGGTGAGAGACTACTCTAATCTCATGATCTTCTTATCTTAAATTTTTTGAAATTACGCCGGGGGGTAAAGAATTCTTAGTATAATAAAAATCTTGGGGATCTTGGGAGCTATTACTAGACTGTTCTTGATTCTGGCCCTTAGACCAAGAAAGGTTTCCTTGGTTCCTCCAACCAGGGTTATAGGTTTCTGAAATATGGGTCAAACTTCTGACGGTTATAAAATATAGTGTTATTATAAAGAGCATGGGTTTTCTGTTCAACAGTCTGTCCTTCCCAGAAAGGCTCTATTCTACCACTAGTTTGATTCAGTTCTAAAGCTTCTAACCTTTTAGCTATGACTGTTATCTTGGCATATGATTCAGAAGACCCTTCTACCCTATTGACATTTACTTAGAATAATTGTTTTCTGAGCTCCATACTATTTTCTCGTTGCTGGTTATTTTCGGCGATTTCATTCAAAAATGTAATCGTCTGATCAACAGTTTATTTTCAAACCCACCTAACACAAAGATTCATCATGGTTGTAATACAAACCCTCATAAAGGATCTGAACTAGCCTAACCTACTATAAACCATGATGAGGAAATTGTGCTAATAATTCATTGAACCTTTCCAAATACCTACATAAAAGATTCTCCCTCTTGTTGAGAAAATGTGCAAATCTGCTGCCTAATACATGATGTTTTGTGCCCAGGAAAAAACTTCAGTAAAAAGGTAGATGTAAGTTTTTATATGTTTCAATTGACTCAGAAGGAAAACTATATAACCAAGATTTGGCTTTATCTCTTAGGGGAAAAGGGAATAACCTAAGCTTCAATGCTTCGTCATCCAGATTTTTAATTCTTAGGGTACTAAAAATTTCCTCAAAGCCCCTAATATGGAAATAGGGGTTTTCATTTTATTTCCGTAAAAAGACTAGGAGCATCTTATAGTCCCAGGTTTTAGTTCATAGTTTGCTTCAGTTTCAGCTAACTTGATACATGAGGGACGAGCAGTCCTAATTGGATTTACCCAAGCCTTTAAGGTTGCCATTTATGGAACTATCAAAGGACTAGGTGTACTTTCCACACTGAGTGTCAAGTTCTCAAAACTGAAATTTCCGAAAACAGATACTCAAAAGAAGAGTCTTTGAGCTCCTCGTTTCCACAAAAACAGCTACTAGGTTTTTCGCTAATTAAACGACCTAGGGTATCTCTTCTCAAAGATATCTATCTAATGACCTTGGTCCTACACTAAAAAAAATAAATTAAAAACCAAAGAAGGATTAGAGCACAACTTGTTGCTCGGTTCCTGGCCAATTTCTTGTTAAAACTTGATAATGTGTAATTCCTCCTCTAAATAAAAAATAAAGAAACACAAAAGAAGAAAAAAAGAAAAATCCTAAAAGGAAGGGAAGTCTAAGCAATCACAAACAAGGCTGACTCCACCAAAAAAAAACATATGGATTTCTAGCAAACAACAAACATGATGGCTCCACTTTGATTCTTTCTGAACCAGCTTCTAATCTTCCGAAAGGCAACTAGTTATAATTTGAGTGAAACTCTTGGAACGATCTGAATTAAAGTAAGTCCAATAGAAGAAGGAGAATCTCAAATGAGCTTGAACACTCCCGCCTCTGCGGAAATGTTTTCCCCGGGTTACAAGGCGCCTCGTTCAACTTATACCAATTATCCTAAACCTCGAGTTGGGCTAACAAAGTAACCAATACTTAAAATCCTTTGAAAAACTTTCCTATAAGCTCGTGACCCAATCAGTATCGCTCTAGTCAGTATTTTAAGGCTTAGGTTCGCGTTGGGAACGCTTTTCTAAGGCGGACAAGAAGGAAACGATGATGAAATCCGAGTCTTTATCGTATTTTAGCCAGTCCGTGCCCTTTACTATAAATTAAAAATGTTTACATACCTCACATATATGCATTTCAAAGGCCTTTAGTAAACTCGCTGAAAGAGGATACACTGATGGTTCGAATCTTACCTCCCGTTCCAGACGGGGATGAATCGTTGAAGTCGACTCAGCCACCGACTCCTATGTCAGTGTGCGAACCCGAGGGCCGAGAAAGTATCGTAACTGTCGTCCATCCCTGTGTAGTTTATATTTAAATTTTATCCTTTCTTAGGTTTAAAAATAATAAAGCCCAATAAAATTTGTAAAACGAAAAAGAAAATTCACAAAAATAAAAGTTTTCCTAAAAAAAATTTTAAAATGAAAATCTAAAAAAATAAAAAAGAAATGGAATCTAAATAAAGCGAATTTGTTTTTGTCTTTTCTCCATTCCTTTATCTTTCACTTCGGCTCTAAGTCTTTAGTCACCAAAATATGTGGCTCAATCTTTTTTGGATCAAAAATCCACACTTGTAGCAAAAACATAAACACCCAAATAAACGTAAAATATAACAAAGTAAAAATAATAAAAACTTAAAAAAACTAAAAATAAATATAATAACTCGAAACCTAAAGACAAGCCCGAGTCGGCGTCCAAAATTGATGTGTTATAAAAAATGATTAGTGAAAAAGCGGGGGTCTAACAACCACACCCAATATTTCGTTTAGGAAATCTATATGGACTAACTCCAATATAATTCCAAGAGAATCAACTAGAAAGTCAGACTCAATCAAGGAAAATATATCCAAGAGTTATATCTCAATTTCTCAAACCAACCTGCAATCAAATAGATATAAATCTGTGAGCTGGATTAATAAGATAAATAACTTGGATGGTACCAAAGACCAATATCCAAGCTTCAAACAATTTCAATCAACAACAAAAGGTTGGATTCACCAATTGATTGAACTACGCACAACCTGTGATATTTCAATTATATAAAAATATAATGCGGAAAAGAAATAACAGACACCAGAAATTTTGTTAACGAGGAAATCGAAAATGCAGAAAAACCCGAGGACCTAGTCTAGATTTGAACACCAGACTGTATTAATCCGCTACAGACTCTATCCTACTATAAGTTAACTTCAGACTGGAATGTAGTTGAGCCCTAACCAATCTCTCACTGATTAAGGTACAGTCGTGTTCCTTACGCCTCTGAATCTCAGCATGACTCTACACACTTGATTCCCTTAGCTGATCTCACCCACGACGAAGAGTTGCTATGAACCAAAATCGAAGACTTGATAAACAAATCTGTCTCTCACAGAAAAGTCTATTGAATAGATAAATTTGTCTCCCACAGAAATACCTACGAGTTTTTGTTCCGTCTTTTGATAAATCAAGGTGAACATGAACCAATTGATACACCAGACTTTTATTCCCGAAGAACATCCTAGTAATACCAATAACCTCACAATAATCTTAATCGTATGGTAACGAAACAAGATATTGTGGAATCACAAAGAATGAGACGAAGAGCTTTGTGACTACTTTTTATCTTACCTATCGGAGATTAAATCTCGAGCATATCTTAGAGAAGAGAATACTCAATACGATAGAACAAAGTAAGATCAGAACACACAACTACAAAGAAAATAGTTGGGCCTGGCTTCAGAAGCCCAACGAAGTCTTTAAGTCATTAACCTATAATGGTTTTAGGAAAAACCTAGGTTAAAGGAGAATCGACTCTGGTCGTAACTTTTATCACACAAGAGGTGTGGGGATTAGATTTCCCAGTTGCTAGAGTTCTCACTTATATAGTCTCCAAATCAGGGTTTGCAATCAATGCTACCTTGGTAACAAAGCATTCAATATTCACCGTTAAATGAAAACCTGATTAGAGTTAAGCTAATATCTTTCAACCGTTAGATTGACTTAGATTGTTACACACAAATGAAATGTGCCTTTATTTAGATATGGGTAACCGTACCTAACGTCTACACCTTGTTGACTCAACAATAGTTAACCGAAGTTAGCCATATGAACACTTTCATATCAACCTTGTTCATCTTTATCACAACTGGTTCAAATGACTTAAATGAAACTAGTTATAGAGTTGTTCAATTATTTATATTCTCATAGAAGTATGGAAGACAAAATTGAATCAAAATCGGTTTTGATTCACTCGAATCGATTCATGAACATCATAGCCATAGTTTGCAAAGGTTGCATTCCTTACTATATAAATGTATTTGTTCATGAGTATGTAAAAATACATAACCGATTTTAGAACTTAACCCGCTCAGGTATGCAAACGGGTACGCATACCTAAGTTCCCAGAATTGGTCTTGTTCGTCAGTATGCAAACGGGTACACATATTGTCGTTCATGACCAAACTCGGTTGAATCAGTATGCATACGGGTATGCATAATAAATTCCCGGACTTGGAATACACATGCAACAGTTAGCATACAATTACGCATACTGTGTTATATCCAACCAAAGGTTAATTATTCTAAACTCCCATTTCAATCATTGAAACATTCTTGGAAGATGAGAATATCTGTCTCACACAAACTATTAGCTTCAAAGAAATTTTCAAGTGATCGAATATTCAATACGAAACATTTCGAGTCTACATCAAATGACTGTCTCACACAAATCATGTAAGATGTTACCAGGCGATTTTCACATGATCATCTTTTGACTTTCGTTAAGAATAAAAGATGAACTTGGATAAAGTAAAAGCTTACCAACATATATTTCGATAAATATGTAAGCGAGTTAAACTCAACTCGAAATATCAAATGTGTATAATGTAAAGTCTGTATAGCCATGCGACTTTTGTCTCAATGGTAGATAGAATAGAAATAGACTTCTGAGTGATAGGTGAATTCAAGTCTCCACATACCTTTTGTTGATGAAGTTCCAGAAGCTCCCCTTAGTAGTTCTTCGTCTTCAATCAATGAACACCGTGAAGTCTAAAGCTCAACTACACATTCTATCTTAATCCGAGACATAGCTATAAGTAGACTAGAAATAAAGACTTACAGTTTTGACAACAAAACTTGACAAACAAGCTTGAGATAACAACGTTTGCGAGTTCGACCGAGCAGTGCTCTAACAATCTCCATCTTTGTCAATTTTAGTGACAAAACTATCAATACACATGGATTACAAAATAAATAAACTTTGTAGCTTCTCATCCAAATGCTTGATTTCCTTGGTTCTTCAACATTACTCGAAATCTTCAACACTTCCAAGTACTCCATTGATTCTGAACGTGCTCAACTCAGCATCATAGTTGTTGAAAATCTGTAGCCATAACAATATATAAAAACAAGATGTTTTCGTATTGTTATACAATGTCATAGTATTATTACACAGTATCAAAGCTCAATTTTATCACAACTTTGACAATAATAATACGGTGATATGTATCAATCCCCCTTAGTCAATACTTCAACTTACAATGAAAACCACTCCCCTTTACATAATGATTCGTAAACCATATGTATTTGTAGTGTGAACTACACAATAATTCTCCCCCTTTTTGTCAATATAAATTGGCAAAGGTACGAAAACTAGAGGGACCATAACGAAATTCTCAAAGAGATACTTCATGACTAAAAGAGAACATATCAACTTTGTTTCGATGATTTCACATAGTCAAAACTTAGTGTATTCATCAAGGAGTATATAAAGATACAAGAAAACTCCTAGAATATTCCATAGCCACACTCCCCACAAAGATTTGGTAATTAAGTACAAGTTCAATTAAGAACTTTCCCTCATAAAATGTCATTCCCGAAAGAACAACAAGAGCGACCTTACTTTTACAAGAAAAGAAGGATTCATTTGTACATTAACAAATCACATGAAACATGAATTTGTATCCAGAAACTCAATTATATTAACCACAAAGGAACCTCAATGATTAATGGTTAAATTATGTTTGGAAGGCACATCCGGAGGTATATTTATGCTCAATAACACGGCTTCCAAATACTTATATAAACTACCACGAGATTTCCAATATACCGGAGCCGGGTATTATCTAATTAACTAATTCCAAATATGTCCCAAAGAATCTGTCGCACCTAGGTCGCGGTTCAATGGCCCATATAAATCAGGAAAGTACTGCATTTTACCATACCTTTTCTCTCTCTTCAAATATTGGGTGAGTATCTCCCAATAGATCCTTCAAACCCTGGTTCTTTTGGTGCAAATTATACCTCGACATAGGTGCTTTCACCCATCAAGTTCATTAAACGTAAGCTAAATTCCATCCCTACCGCGACTGCAACTCTAATTTCAATGAAATCGTTGACAATAGCAATGTGTAATCATAATATATGCTATTCCAAACCCTACTTATCCTTCTTAAAACACACGAATAAATTCTTATAAGAAGCTTCCTACACATTAAGACCTCTGAAAAATTCTTTATCGACCCCGAAATCGTTGTCGTCAACAGCCATTGGAATTTAAGGTTCATGAAGAAATGAGTCAATTCCAACAAACCTTCTTGACTGATGCCGAACCAGGGCCTTCAAAAGTTCTTAGAACAATAGCCTTTATTTGTTGAATCTCATTCCTTGTTTTCTTCAACTCTTCAAGAACACCAGAAAACTTTTGAAGATTAGAGGGGGTAACCCTTGGTTTCTTCATATTCTTCTTTTTTCTCTTTAAAGTTGTAGAGGAATGAGATTTATCTTTTTCCTTTGTGATTGGTGGCTTAACAATTATATTAACATCTTTTCCATCAGCAGATATGATGCTTCGAATATCCATTGCAAATATGGGATTGTGAGAATACACAAAACACTCTACAAGCAGTCTTGTGATAAAAACAGTTTTGAAGGAAGGAAAAAGGAATGTAGGGTTACAGAATCTTTATACAAGTAAAAGGAATCACGTACGACCAACTCACATCCCTAAGAAAGGCTGAATTATCGAATTAACCCTCTTTTAATACTCAAAAAGGGAAATCCTTTTCAATACCAATTTATGATATGAAAGGATTAACAGAATTCCAGAAAACCAAAAGAAAATAAAACAAAAAAAAATCTTTTCTTAAAGCCTGGATTGTGCTCAACTCTTGTCTCTTTGACCAGACACATGAGACAATATGCACATTTAACACAATCAAGTTGTTCTTGTACGGAATTCTTAATACCCTTTTTCATGGAATGTTTAGACCTAGTTTTTCTCAGGAGAGATCTAATGACTTCTGAACAAGTTTGAGCTTGTTTGCTAATCGATTTGCTCTCCATTTAAGTTTATTGACATATCTTATCTTATGTTTGTACATGTAACATTTAGAGGGTTCATGATCCTTAAAAGTACAATAAGAACATGTCAATGTGGAGGAAAATTCAGACACCAAAGCTGAGCATGCTGCTAAACAAATTGAGGTACCCAAAATATATGAAATAGAATTTTCAGTAGACAAGGAAAAATCCATTTTATCCTCCATAGTGGTTGACAAAGTTTCTCCATAAAGAATATCAAGATTGATGTACGTATTGCTATAATTATCAAAATAAATATTTTCACCAAGGAGTGCAACACTTGACTTTTTATCATTATTTGAATCATAGTGATCAGACATTTCATCAAGAGTTGCAGCAAAACCTTTGTTCCCAGTGTATTTTCTACGATTTGGACACTCATTAGAAAAGTGACAAAAACCTTTACACTTGAAGCACTGTGGCATATCCTCATCATCAGTATCAACAGTGTTCCTGTTTTTCGGAGGGGCACAGTCATGGGGTTTCTCTGACTCAGGATCAATCAAGAGAATTTCCTTCAACGATGGCATGTTTCTTAGAATCGTATTTGGCTGGCAACGATCTGAAAATTTTCATCACAATGTCCTTTTCAGGAATAGTCTTACCCAATGCAAAAGATGCATTAACAATTTCAGACACTTTGTGATTAAACTCATCAAATGAATCTTCATCATCCATACAAAGGTTTTCCTAATCAGAATTTAGGTTTTGAAGCCTAGCTTCTTTCTCAGAGGAATTTCCTTCGAATATAGTTTCTAAGATATCCCAGGCTTCTTTAGACTTAGTGCACGTAGTCACACGGTGCTAAAGATATTGGGTAATGGCATGGATGATAACATTTAATCTGTCAGAATTTTGCTTTGCATTGAGAATCTTGGCAGGATCATATGCACCAATATCCTTTGGAACAGTTACATCACCATTTGTAACAACCGAAGGATCATAGCCATTAACTACACGAATCCATGATTGAAAATCACGTGCTTGAAGAAACGAACGCATAGAAAGTTTCCACCATAAGTAATTCGAGCCATCGAGGACTCGTGGTACATTTATAGAGATAACATTTCTGTCCATAGAGTCAGATTGCTACAAACACAGACTTATGAGGTCTTAAACGTGTTTGCCTGCTCTGATACCAATTGAAAAAACGGGGGGGGGGGGGGTCTAAAAACCACACCCAATGTTTTATTTAGCAAATCTGTATGAACTAGCTTCAATATAATTCCAAGATAATCAACTAGACAGTCATACTCAATCAAGAAAAATATATACAAGTGTTATATCTCAATTTCTCAAATCAATCTGCAATCGAACAGATAGAAATCTGTGAGCCGGATTAATAAGAGAAATAACTTGGATGGTACCAAAAACCAATATCCAAGCGTCAATCAATTTCAATCAACAACTAAAGGTTGGATTCACCAATTGATTGAACTACACACAAACTGTGATGTTTCAATTATACAAAAATATAATACGGAAAAGAAATAACAAAGACACCAGAAATTTTGTTAACGAGGAAACCGCAAATGCAGAAAAACCTCGGGACATAGTCTAGATTTGAACACCACACTGTATTAATCCGCTACATACTCTAGCCTAATACAAGTTAACTTCGGACTGAAAAGTATTTGAGCCCTAACCAATCTCCCACTGATTAAGGTACAATCACGTTTCTTACGCCTCTGAATCCCAGTAGGACTCTATACACTTGATTCCCTTAGCTTATCTCACCCACAACTAAGAGTTGCACGACCCAAGGTCGAAGACTTGATAAAAAAATATGTCTCACACAGAAAAGTCTATTGAATAGATAAATCTGTCTCCCACAGAAATACCTACGAGTTTTTGTTCCGTCTTTTGATAAATCAAGGTGAACGGAAACCAATTGATATACAGGACTTATATTCCCGAAGAACAACCTAGTAATATCAATCACCTCATAATAATCTTAATTGTATGGTAGTGAAACAAGATATTTTGGAATCACAAAGAATAAGACGAAGAGCTTTGTGACTACCTTTATCATACCTATCGGAGATTAAATCTCGAGCAAATCTTAGAGATGATAGTACTCAATACAATATGACAAAGTAAGATCAGAACACACAACTACAAAGAAAATAGTTGGGTGTGGCGTCAAAATCCCAATGAAGTCTTTACGTCGTTAACCTATAATGGTTTTAGGAATAACCTACGTTTAAAGGAAAATCGAATCTAGTCGCAAGTAATATCACGCATGAGATGTGGGGATTAGGTTTCCCAGTAGCTAGAGTTCTCCCTTATATAGCCTTCAAATCAGGGTTTGCAATCAATGCTACCTTGGTAACAAAGCATTCAATATTCACCGTTAGATGAAAACCTGATTAGAGTCAAGATAATATCTTTCAACCGTTAGATTGACTTAGCTTGTTACACACAAATGAAATGTGCCTTCATTTAGATATGGGTAACCGTACCTAAACGTGTACACTTGGTTGGCTCAAAAATAATTAATCGAAGTTAATCATATGAACATTTTCATATCAACCTTGTTCATCTTTATCACAACTAGTTCAAATGACTCAAATGAAACTAGTTATAGAGTTGTTCAATTGTTTATATTCTCATAGAAGTATACAAGACACAATTGAAGAAAAATCAGCTTTGATTCCCTCAAATCGATTCATGAACATTATAGTCACTGTTTGCAAAGATTGTATTCCTTATTATATAAATGTATTTGTTCATGAGTATGTAAACATACATAACCGATTTTAGAACATAACCCACACAGGTATGCAAACGGGTACGCATACCTAAGTTCCCGAACTTTGTCTTGTTCGCCAGTATGCAGACGGGTACGCATACTGTCGTTCATGACCGAACTCAGTTGAATCAGTACGCATACGGGTATGCATACTATAGTTCCCGGACTTCAACTGTTGAATCAGTATGCATATGGGTATGCATACTAAATTCTAGGACTTGGAATACACATGCAACAGTTAGCATACAAGTACGCATACTGTGTTATATCCAATCAAAAGTTAATTGTTGTAAACTCCCATTTCAATCATTGAAACATTCTTGGAAGACGAGAATAGTTGTCTCATACAAACTATTAGCTTCAAAGCAATTTTCAAGTGATCGAATGATCAATACAAAATATTCTGAGTCTACATCAAATGACTGTCTCACACAAATCATGTAAGATGTTACTAGGATATTTTCACATGATCATCTTTTGACTTTCGTCAAGAATAAAAGATGAACTTGGATAAAGCGAAAGCTTACCAACACATATTTCGAGAAATATGTAAGCGAGTTAAACTCAACTCGAAATATCAAATGTGTATAATGTAAAGTCTATATAGCTATACGACTTTTGTCTCAATAGGATATAGAATAGAAATAGACTTTTGAGTGATAGATGAGTTCAAGTCTCCACATACATTTTGTTGATGAAGTTCCACAAGCTCCCCTTCGTAGTTCTTCGTATTCAATCGATGAACGCCGTGAAGTCTAAAGCTCAACTACACATTCTATCCTTATCCGAGACATAGCTATAAGTAGACTAGAAATCAAAACTTATAGTTTTGACAACTAAACTTAACAATAAAGCTTGAGATAGAAACGTTTGCGAGTTCGACCGAGCAGTGCTCTAACAATAAGAAAAGTGTTTGATTCTCATACTTGTAAAGATTTGATTTTTTAAAAATAAATTTCTAAATCTACTTGAATACTAATTGAATATAATATCAAGGTAATTGAGAGTCTCGAGGCTAAGATTCCACCATTGACTAATATTAGTGATTCATTAATAACAATATAATTATGCAACACAAACATTCAATTTTATTTTAAAAATATTGCCTAGAAAAGTAGATTATCAAAAGTATAGTTGTTAATCGCAAATATGGAAAATCAAAAACCCTAGGCTAAGCATGCTCTATCAAAAGAAAAAACAACTAATTAATAGCTTCCTCAGTCGCCCCAGAGATTTGGTTCAGCTCCTCATGTTGGAAACACGCTCAAAATTCATATTCATTGATCAAAAGTGTTTCCAAGAGGTGAAAA
This sequence comes from Papaver somniferum, assembly GCF_003573695.1. NCBI lineage: Eukaryota > Viridiplantae > Streptophyta > Magnoliopsida > Ranunculales > Papaveraceae > Papaver > Papaver somniferum. The sequence goes on from NC_039359.1 coordinate 130,215,496, forward strand.
TAAAATAAAATAAAGAATATCAACGGAAATAATCATTGCAAACCCACTGTTACAGAAAATGAAACAAGATAAGTGTTGTTGTAACTGTTGAATTGTCGTTGAACATTAGTTTTTTAACAACTGTCTTGAACAGATTTTGTTCTTCGTGTTCTTCCTCTTGCAGCAGCAGCAACAACAGGAGAAAAATTCTAAAACTCGATTTTTCTTGCTCTGTGTTATCTCCCAACTCTTTGTAATCGTTCTAATATCTCCCAGCACCCTTTATATATCCAACAACAATGAGAATACTCCTCCATAAATCCGAATATCTTCCATTAATTTCGTTATTCTTTTCTGCTAGTTACAGGGATAATTTCCCTTTTAAAGGTTCTTCACGCGTCTACCGCTATCTAACACACTACAAACAGATTCATACACGTCCTAGAAGAATCTGGATATGCTCTGAATTCATGCAAACCCTCAAAAAATAGAAAAATCCAGAGAATATCTCATGGGAAAAGATCATCTCAGATTTCATCAATCAGGGATTATCCAGAAAAATTTGATTGAATCCAACACCCATATCTCCCTAAAGCACGTCCAAAATTCGAATCCTAATTCTTCCAGTTAAATATCCATTTTTCCAGCCAATTTTTCTGTTTTAAAATGAAGAAGAAAGGTGCCTTTTATCCAATCCGAGGGTCCCTTTAGCACTTTTCTAGGGGTGCCTTTATCAAATTTTCGGGCGCCTTTAACACTTTTTTGAGCAAATTTTTCCGCAAAATTTTATCACCTATAAACACAAAAAAACATCCATCATCTATAAGTACAAAGTTGAGCACTAACAATTAAAAATAATTGAGATAAATCAGACATAAAAATGTGTCTACCAATGGGTAGAGCTAAACTTATCCAAAAAAATTTTGTCCTACAAGATATTAAAAGTTTCTATAATAGAAGTTCTAAAGTAATATGTTTTTCTTGATATCATGCTTCACTTGTCCAACAAATTAATCCTAAGCATTTCCTAAGCTTTATAACAATCAGTGGACTATATATCACCTCACCCGCAAGGCTGCAACATAAATCACCAAAAACCTTACAAAATTCCAAGTGGTTAGATCCATAAAATTAATAGAAAAAACTTCAGCAACCAAAATTCTATTCACTTTGTAGGAAGAAGTTATATCCCGTTAAGATTGCATAGCATAATTAAATATAAAATATTTCATTTTATAAGTAGGTAAATACATGCATAAGTATAAAGTTTAAACCACAAATATGAAGAATTTCCGGTCCTTCGATATAGAATGTAGAGTTTTTCCTACTTAGCTATAGACGAAGATGGTCGAATGACATAATAGCATGCGTAGAATCAGTAAATACACACCATTAAATTTAAACCCTTAAGGCCAAACTCAGTATACATCAAATTGATTTGTAATACCAGAAGGAAAAAATTGATTTAGCAAATTATTTCACTAAACTGCTTTAGTACTGAATATCAATGTAGTACTTCTCAATCTCACTATTTCCGCACTCCTCACATTAGGAGTATTGTATGTATATATATATATATATAGTATTTCTCAATCTCATAGATGCATAATACAATCCTAAATTCATAAGCACATTATTACAATGCTCTGTGAAGAGCATAAACAATGGTCCAATTCACAATCAATAACAAACCATATCTAACTATATACGATTGAGGGGTGGGTTCTAAGAAAATGAAACACTGACCTTTTCAAAACTTGGAATTCTTTTCAAAATTTAAGGAAACAACTTAATCTAATAATAATCCCCTTGCCAAAACTTTAATTCCTCACTAATTATGCCTTCCTATAGTCACAATTCAATCCAAACACTGATTAGGAAAATTTTCGCAACAAAATTATAACACCAAAATGCCAAAATCATACTACAACAAAAAATTAATCCATATATTGGTCCACTAAACTGTGATCTACATTTTAATTAAGAAAAAGAGTTCATTGAGAAAATTATCCATCAACAATAACATTCAAATGAACCCATCACTTAAAGAGGTGAATCCATCATCTATCTCTCAAATAGAAACATTAAACTCTATATAATGTTATTACATACATAAACCCTTTTTATTTTTAGTCTTTAAGATACAAAATTCAAACCCACAAATCTCTAGATCAGCAAACAGTGGCGGAGCCAGGTTTTTAAATTCAGGGGTCTAAAAAAAGTATTATCGCGCCCAAATCAACACAGGAAAATACGTACTACTTCACTTGAAAGCACAAATGAAATAAGACCATATTACTCTTGCAAGAGACAAATGTACGTAAATGTGATGTCTAGTCTCCCTCCTCTGCCACACTCTCACTGACCTTACCAAACTTCATAGAGAATGTATTCTTGTTTGTATCGAAATCTCCTCAATCCTTATTAGTACTAGCAAGGAATTTAAGGAATCAATTATTTGATCTAGATTCTAAACCATTTATATCATTGGCATCAACCTGTCATGAATACAAATGCAAAACCAAATCTACACAAATTACTATAGTTACTCATAATGATTTCAACATTATTAAGACCGCAATTATTGATTTATTTTTATGTGATTATATTCTTATTATGACAACCATATATCAAGCCGACTTGCACCTCCAAGTCTTCAATATAAAAAACTTGGCATTACCTACGTTGTTAAAGACTGAAAAGTTATAAAATTCAGATCAAACTAGGCTAATACATATAACTATGCTGAACACCCTAACCACTTATGAAGCATGAGAGTGTTTACAAGGTATGTAAACTTTGCATCCATATGCATAATTTCTCTTATGAAACGTTTAGTTGTGAATCTAATGCATACACATTTATAAAACATAATCATAATTTGTCAGTAGTAGTCGAACAATAAGCTTAAGCTCCTAATAATATCATACTGGACTGCACCCGGTAAACATCTGATGGAGATCGAAATTGGGCATCACTTGTTGCATCTTCTATTTGATATAGTTGAGGTTTGAAATATGTTTCCACAATAATTCTTCATGTTTATTTAGGTCCTTGGCGACAAGTCGATATCGTAAGCAAGAACTTATACAACAATTAACAACAATGAACAATCTTTCAAAATATTTACAACCTAATTACATAGCAGGAAAGCAAATTTTTTAGGTATTCCCTTATTTTCTCTTTCTCTGCAACTGCCGAAAGGATTTAAGATAGAAAATTTCGTCTTAGTGGACTAAATTTGTTGTACTGGTGGACTAAATCAATGGATCCGGTGGACTAACTAATAATTTATATTTGGCCAATGGGTAGAATTACTCACATGTTGATTTTTTTAATAAAAAGGGGGTGGGGGGGGTGGGGGTGGGGGGTGGGTGCTATATCCAGGTTTATCCCACCTTTGGTTCCGCCCATCCATGCAAAAGCCCTATTTTAAAAAAATACTTTTAAAAAAATCCTAAATAGACAAGCTAAACTAAAAATCAATTAATTGAAACACAAGACCTTTAGTTCTGATTAGAGAATCAATTAGGTGAATCACCTAGAACTTTTGATAAGTTTTGGTCAAAATAAAAGGGTCTGAGATGTGTCCAAATACCTATCAAACTATCTAGCTCTTCGTTAACGGCGGTAAGAAACTAAGAGTTATTTTCATTTTTCAATCGATTAGATACAATCAATAAGTCAAATGGAGTTGTTAGTGGGCTAATATTAGTTTTCATAGGGATACACATTAAATTCCTCACAAATACGTATAGTAAAAAAAATGGAAAAAATACGGTTTAGTCCAAAAATCAATCCAAAAATACGGTTTAATCCATCCCGAGTCAACTAGGTGCAGATTAGTCCAAATATATGGAAATTACACTAATAACCTTTATTATTTACAATTTAGTCCAAATATTTAAAGTTTAGTCCAATATGACTCATGATGATGTCAGCAGCTTTAAATAATATAAAAATAACTTTAAAACGATTTATTTTTTGAACCGCTCGTCCAAAATTCACAAACTTTATATATTCGAAAAGCTCTTTTCGATATCTACAAAAAGAGTAACGATATGACTATATAACTTTCATTTTTTTAGAATTTTAATTTACACTGTTGTGCACAACTATGTACACCGCTGCGAAAATCAAGAAAAACGAACATCTAGACCCACATAATAGGCACTATATCCATGAGGGGTTCCAAACAAATGTGCCAAAACGTCATTAACATTATCCATCTTCAGCGCGACTCGATCTGACAAAGGGGAAAATGGAAAAATAATGAGCGGTTCCGAACAAATGGGATACAAATGGATAAGAAAATAAGTAAAGCAATAAAGGAGAATCCATAATGCCGAATGATAAATGTTATATGTATATTTTTACTAATCAGTATGAATCTAATAAAAAAGCTCGTCGCAAACCTAAGTTATTTCAGATCTCCCATATATTTATTACATAGGAGCAACAATTTTTAAAATAGTGGTTTATGTGGTCATGACAAGAAATACAAAATGAGAAATTCTGCTTTAAAAGTTGAGGAGGAATGTATTTCGTAGGAAACTAAGCTCACATGACAAAGACTCAGATTTTTTTCTTTCAATTTTTAAATTAACAGGTGTACTACTATGTACATATTAAGAACCAACAGATGTACAACTATACACACATTAACAATCAACAGGTGTACAACTATGTACACATTAACAATTAACATGTATCTAAGTATATATACATTATGAATCAGCATGTGTATAACTACGTGACCTAGGTTACTCTCAGCAATAAGTCAACAACAAACCAATATGAGTGAGAACACTATCAGGAATCTCCATAACCATGTGTCATTTATTCACATGTGCACAACCTAGTTACGATTAAAAAAAGAAAGATAAACTCACCTAAATCAATGATTTTCCATGTCTTTCTTTACACATCTTGAGAATGCCTGCAACTTTCTCTTTACTAATCCATAGTTGTAATAATCATGTCACCTAGATTAAAATCTTCAACATCACACTTGGAAACAAAATCATGTAAGAACTATTTAAATTCTTAAAAAAGTAAAAAGAACATCGATTGTTACAACATATGGTTTCATTCCTATATTAGGCTTAAAACAAGATAAAAAAGTGAACCACGAGCATACCAATAAAATCAACAGAACTGTGGATCTTGTAAATAGGGAATTCACAACAATGAATTCAACATGAATCAAATAACTTCCCAGATTGCATCCCTTTTCCAGCTATTGGAGACAAAACAAAGAACGATATCTGATACTAATAGGTTAACTGAAATGCAGACAACATTATAAACATATGGTCAACAATTATATTCAAATGGAATTGAAAACTAAAATTCAAATGCATGTAATGAGTCTGAAATATTATATATACGCAATTGTAATGCATCTTACCACAAACATTAATGCCTCTAATCATTAACTAATAATATTTGGTGTCGCAAATCCTATATGTTCAGCTAAATTTAGTAATACAAACAAGTACAACAAATTTTACCTCCAAAAGATGTTGTGAAGCCTCCATTCACTTCCATGTAAATTTCTAGCAAATTAATTCTTGTGTAAGAGGTTGTCGGCACATCGCTTCACCAAAATTCAAAAAAAAATGGAATCAGATGCCTTTCCATACATAATCAATAGGTGTACAATTATGTAAACATTAACAATCAAAAGGTGTACAACTATGTAGACATTAACAATCAACATGTGTACAACTATGTGCACCTTAAATGAAAGAGTACTTTAGGTATTACAGTTGATGTTAGCGAAAATTTGAGTATGACTAAGTTGACCTAAGACAAAATTCATTAAACCAGATATCAATTAAATACCTACTAAAATTAAGAATTTATGTTGTTACAGTTGGTAACACCGTTTATAATGCTAGTGCGCACTTTACGTCTCTTGAGAATGAATTATAATGCCAACACTAGAATTCAGTAATGTTACTGCTCATGCCTAAATTACAATTCATACCCTAAGGTTAATGCTCATACCCATTCTTCCATCCATTGTGGCCCTTCGACAGCATCCAGTGCACAACCAACGATAGCGCCATCAATCAAAAGTTTTTTCAGAGCATAATGGTCCAGCAACCAAATTCGATAAGGAGACCACAACATATAACTGGTGTACAAGCATAAACACCTCGTACAGAAAGCACAAAAAAAGGTGCACTTTTATATATACCCATATAACTGGTGTACAAGAAAATACACCGGTTAAGTAGTTATCATACATCAACAAACAAAATACACAGTAGGATCGAGTGTTCACATAACCAACTAAGAATTGCAGAGTTGGTAAGTTAAAACATGACAAAAACTAGTTAGAATTACTTCTTAGTAACCTAATTTTGTCAACACATCAACTTTGATATCAACAAAGAATTGGTTAGTGTATGAAATTCTGTGTGTACCTTACTTGATTAGTTTTGGAGTTGCAGATGTCAACCAGGAATTCAGAGAGGACTGAGATCCAAGTTGTTAAAATGCAAGTTGTATTATACACATAGAGATCTCTGGAGCTTCACCGTTGTCACCAACACTGGCTTCCCCCTGAGTTAACATCACATATCACATTAGAGATGCAAACAAAAAATAAAAAATAAATCTAATATAGAAGATTCTTGTATAGTGAGAAGCATGTGTACTACTATGTACACATTAACGATTATCATGTGTACAATTATGTACACATTGACAATCAACAGGTTTACAACATTATATACATTCACAATCAACAAGTATATAATTATGTACACATTAAGAATCAATATGAACTTACCACGGTATTACTAAATACCTCATGCAAAAGGTCCTTCAGTAAACTATGAACTTGTAATAATAACACAATGCGTGAAATGGAAGCTGAATTTCCAAGGTACGATCTTGTGAGATTGTCGACTAGAGTTACCCCTTGAGCACCAAAATTATACAATGAATTGCTAAACAAAATATATTTCATAGTGGCTACATGGATTGCATTTTACTGATTATTTTTCTTGCATACAATAGATGATGAAATTAAAAAAAATTCCTAGTTAATCTTGAAAGGACCTTAGTACCTGGAACTAAGTAGGTGACCAGCTGCATTTTTGCGAGTGTAAAGAGCATCAAATCATGTTGCATTAAGCAATGACCACAAAACTACAAACTTCTTTGTGCCCGAAATAAAGTTACTGGTCATTACACATTCGCAGGAATTGATAAATTTTATTCAAAGAAATAATGTTGATAAGGAAGTTAACAAGAAACCATCAAATTGCGGCAAAGATATTATATTTTTAGCACTGTGCTAAACAAAATTATAAATAAATGATACATTGAAGCCTAGAATGTCAATACAATTAGACTTCTTTTTGTTTGAAAAATTGTAAGACAAACACCCGCCCACATTTTCACTTGAACGGTTTGTGTTTTATGAACAACTTGGGATGAAACAAGCACATTACCAACAATTAGACTTCTTACTTTTTTTTTTTTAATTTTCTTTGGTCTTTCTTTTTCCCTTAATTTCATTAGAAGCTCATATCTTCTACGGAGAGTGACGGTGTCGACTAACAACGATGATTGAATGAACTCTTTAAGAGAAACCAAAGAATCTTGAACATCTCTGATTAGTTGTTTAGGTACTCATAATCTAGAACATCATTTATGACAATCTTACAAACTGATGCTATTAGTTCACCTGTTGATTGAAGCATTCAACTTTTCTTTCGTCTTTATTTATAAACTATGAATTTTGAGCTCATTAAACTTTGATCATATGTTGCAATTATTTAATTTTGAAATCAACGTACGTATTATGCTCAAAGGTCGTAGAACTCATCCATAAAAGTTTCTTGCATGAGCTGCAATTACTACATTTCTAACTCTCATTACCATCAAATACAATAAATTATGTTCCACATATACCATAAATTTCTAAGCTACTGTCGATGCATTCACAATTAAACAACACCAACCCAATTGCAAAAAACTTAACCTACTAATAAAATTCAATGATGACCATAACAAATTTCGAATTGGATGCACAAAAATGAAAACCAAAAATCAAATTAGGGTGAGATCTGACATAAAAATTAGGTTATTATTACTACTACTTACATCCTTGAATTGTAAGAGTCCAATATCTCATAGATAAGAAACGGCTCTATGACAAATGACATCTTCTCCGAACGCATAAGATCCATGCTCGATAATCTGTCTATGACCTCCATTTTCCATCAACCAAAACAAAAATTATTTCTCTAGATCTTCAAATCTGATGAAAAAAGAAAGTTTAAAGAGTTTCTCTCTCTGCTTTTCTATGGGAGGGAGGGAGATAAACACAAATTAAATCATAAAAACATGTTTTCATCTTTCAAATCGCTTCCAAATGATGAAATCTTCAATTGATTTGATAAAATTTATCGATCTTGAGTTAATCTTCAATAAAAGGAATTGATGACGACGATTTAGGTTTTTCAAAGATGAACCCATTGTTGTTCGATAATCATTGAAATGACGAGATTGAAATTTCATTGAAACGAATAGATTCAGTTTTATGATTTTTTTTTCTTCGCTCAGAAGAGTTGTTTCCATGAAATGAAATGAAAACATGAAAATTGAATCACGAATAAGTGATACTACATTTAACTGAGGGGTATTTTTTCCCACGGAAAAGATAGATTCTAAAAGGACAGTCGTCTTCATTTCTTAAATACATCAATTTACATCACTTATATTAGGATTATTTTGTAAAAGGGTCGTATGTTTTTGGTTATATTAGGGTATGGGTCTTAGAACATGCCGTTGATGCAAAAGGGTCGTAAACTCACCCTTGACTTGTTTGACATCCTGATTTTTGACAAAAATACCCTTACCAAATAAAGTTTTGATCTTTATATCCTAGCTTGCTAGAAATAGTTAACGAAGGCGTTAATGGGTTCTGATGCATAGTAACTTCCACTCCGTTCAACGTCTTCATCTTTTCGTACAGGTTTTCTGCGAACCAGTAACTTAGATATAGAGATGATATTACAAAGGTTCAAATTGAAAATCAACGGATTCCTCCAATTCAATAATTTACTTGAAAATCCTCTTCTAGATTCTTTTCAATCACAGATATATCCCCAAACTAATTGGGTTCAGCAAAGCAAACGCAGGTTAGTTTTCATATAAGAGATTACTTTGATGTTAATCCAATATTAATCCCTACCTTTGGATTTTCTACAGTCAACTTGATTACACATTAATTAGTTCTTTTGGTTTTGACCAAAGATCAAAAACTACTAAACTTCTTCAGAAAGTTCTGGATTTGTCTAGTTTGTCTGTTGGTTATATATATGTATGCTTAGTTTGGATCGTTGTCATGTAAGAAAGTGGAGTAAGATAAAAAAAGGTCCAAGAGATACAAACATGATAAAAAGCCGGCCTAATTTGAGGAGATTATGAACGCTTTTGAGTTCGTCATGAATTATGGTAGATGGGATGTGTAGGAATTGAATTTGCAGGAACTAAACAATTAGAGAAGGGGACTACCTAAGGCACAACGACACCATCAGGTTGTGCTCATAAGATGTCCGCAAAAATGCCTAAACCAGAAAAACAAAAGTGGAAGAAATAGATTTTTCTAGGAGATGGAAAAGGACCAGAGGGTTAAATATTTTGACTATGCTTTAACCGTCAACGTTTATCAGCTATTGGTCCAGGTGTTTGGCAAAATATAAAAGTCAAGTAACGATTTTTTAACGGTCTTCCGTTAGTCTACGACCCAAATACATCAACGACATGTTCTACGACCCAGACCCTAATATGACCAAAAACATTCGACCTTTTTACTAAATAACTCCTTATACTACAAGATCATTGTTTCCCAGAATCCAGATTTACTTGGTTTCTCTGAGTTTCTTTAGAGCAATATAGGCAATAACTCTATAACCTACAAGCATTAAATCCAAACAACAACTGAGATAACTTCATTTCATAGTCCAACTTTCTTAATAGTAGGATATATTACTTCCAACTCTATAACTAACATTTGGTCCACATTGATACAAATCATCCTTCTTATACAGGGATCCTAACAAAAGTTTGTAAACATAATAATTGTGAGATATATACTTTATCCAGGCTACAAAACTTGGGATATTTATGATGTAAAATCCAAAGGCTAACAAGAATGATTGACCTATACTATCGCACCAAATACTGATCCAATCATGGGATTCATGATTGCAGAATCAATCGCAAGACCAAGTCCTTGAGAAAACAACACATTGTATAGTACAACAAATAGGGTCACTAAAAATCTTCCTACTGTAGGTTTTAATCCTATCATCCAGTAAGTTATTATGACAAATATGCTTGATAGCGCAAACCCCATGGGAAGGTTTGCAACATTTCTTGCAATAAAATAAGATGAAATCCTGTACATTCTTGATAACTGCTTCTTAATTATCATCATTCGCTCTTGAGGAAAAGTTAAAATTGCCGTGAACATTGGATAAAGATTCCAGTGCATGTTGGCGGCGAATGTTAACCCAATCTACATAAACACATACAAATTTTGAGATTGATAAATTACTGCAATTCTCTAACAGTTGACTTGGTTAGATATAAGATACATATGTGTAGTTTATAGAGTAACATTAAAGAGACTGTATTTTATTCACATAACTGACTATTGCACCATTGTTAAGTATTGCTCGGTCGAACTCTCATGCGTTGCTATCTCAAGCATGTTTGTCAAGTTTAGTTGTCAAAACTATATATCTTGATTTCTATATTACTTATAGTTAAGTCTCGGTTTAGGACAGTTTAATGTAGTTGAGCTCCAGACTCCATGGCGTTCATCTTACGAAGACGAAGAACTACTCAAGGAACCAGTGAAACTTCATCCGAATAAAAGGTATGTGGAGACTTGAACTTATCTATCACTCAAAAGTCTACTCTATCTCCTACTCTTGAGACAAAGTCGTATAAGTATGATAGTTTTCATGCATACACATTTACTATTTCGAGCCGAGTTTAATCGCCTATCTTTTCTAGAAATATGTGTTGGTAAGCTTTCTCTTTAACCACTTTTCATCTTAACCCGTGACGAAAGTCATGATGAAGTTTCAATCTTGAAAATAGCTTTGATGACGATAGTTGTGAATAACGACTGTTATAACATTATAGAAGAATGTTTCGATGATTGAAATGTAGAGTTGAGATTACGTAACCAACTATGGAAACAAACATATATAGTGTGTTCGCACATTAGTGTATAAATCCATGTGCCGGAAACCAAGTGTGTGCATATGTGTGCATACGGTATTGGTGAAGGAGACAGGTTGGGTACGCGTACCAGTGGAAGTTTTCGAACCGAAAATTTCTGCTGAGTTTGTAAGTTTGCAAACTGTTAAACCATTCATCTTAGGTACGCATACCCGTACGCGTACCCACGGAATTTTTCGACCGAAAATTTCTGCTGAGTTTCTAAACTCAAATCCGATAGCTATGGTACACGTACTCGTACGCGTACCCAGGCTGGTTATATTTCTCAAATCGGAAGTTCATGAATTTAAACAATAAATAAATAAGGAATGCAATCTTTGCAAACCGTGGCTATATTTTTCATGGATCGATTCAAGTGAATCAAACCGATTTTGTTTCAATTGTGTCTATTCGTAAAGACCTAAGCAATTAAACAACTCTTCAACTAGTTCTTATGAGTCATTTGAACTAGTTATGTGAAGAAGATGAATATGGTTAATATGGAAGTGCTCATATGGCTAACCATTGGTTAACTATTTGTGAACCAACTAAGTGTACACGTTTAGGTACGGTTACTCAAACCTAAATGAAATACTTTTTATTTGTATTTGACAAGCTAAGTTTCGATCTAACGGTTGAAAAATATTAGCTTGGTTAAATCAAGTTTTTCATCTAACGGTGAATATTGAATGCTTTTTAATCAAGGAAACTTGGATTGCAAACCCTGATTTCAAAACTATATAAAGGAGACATCTAGCAACTGGAAAAACTAATCCCCACACCTCCTTTGATACTAGTTGGTTTTTCTAGAGTCGATTCTCCTTTAACCTTAGGTTTTTTCTCGAGACCCTATAGGTTAACGACTGAAAGACTTCATTGGGATTGTGAAGCCAGACGAAACTACTTCTCTTGTAGTTGAGCGATCTGATCTTGCCATTTTCTATCGTACGAGTTCAATTGAATAATTGACTTGAGATTATATATCCGATAGGGCAAGATAAAAAGAAATCACAAACATCTTCGTCTCATCGTTTGTGATTCCACAATATCTAGTTTCGCTACCATACGATTTAGATTATTATGAGGTGATTGATAATTCTAGGTTGTTCTTCGGGAAATATAAATTCAGTTATCAATTGGTTTCTGTTCACCTTGATTTTATCAAAAGACAGAACAAAACTCTTAGGTTTATCCGTGGGAGACAGATTTATCTATCATCGTAAACTTTTCTGTGTGATCCAGATTTGTTTATTAAAGTCTTCCACTTTGGGTCGTAGCAACTCTTGGTTGTGGGTGAGATCAGCTAAGGGAATCAAGTGCGTAGTATCCTGCTGGATCAGAGACGTAAGGAGCGCAACTGTACCTTGAATTAGTGTGATATTGATTAGGTTCAACTACAGTCCAGACCGAAGTTAGTTTGTGGTAGGCTAGTATCTATAGCGGCTTAATACAGGGTTTTTCTGCATTTGCGGTTTCCTCGTTAACAAAATTTCTGGTGTCTGTGTTATTTCTATTCCGCATTATATTTTGTTATATAATTGAAATATCAAAGGTTGTGTGTTAAGATCAATAAATTAGAATATCCAACCTTTGGTTGTTGATTTAAATTGATTGACACTTGAATATTGGTCTTTGATACCATCCAAGTTTATCTCTTTAGTATTTGATAAAGACTCGCAGATTTCCATTTTCTTGAGTAAAGATCAAATCTAGAGATTGAGATATTAACTCTTTGATATACTTTTATCTAGATTGAGTCTGACTGTCTAGTTGATTCTCTAGAAAGTATATTGGAGTTAGTCCATACAGATTGCTAATCGAAATATTGGGTGAGGTTGTTAGACCCCCGTTTTGCAACCATTATAATCAGGGATCCGATGATCTTGTTTCTTTATTCTATTCCTATGCAACACATGGCTAATCCATTTGGTCCTATAATAACTGTGAATGAAGAAATCCATAGTTGTTTATACCATGCGTTTCATACCACTAGCGAACATAAGAACGTGATAATTGACATAATGCTGAAGATAACGAACAAAAAAATTTCGACATGCTATACATAAATGAGTTGTGAAACCCCTAGTCATTTTAACATCAACTTTTACACCAAATAGTTTCCTAACGTTATAAAAATTAAAAGAGCAACAAATACCTGATTGTCTAGGTGATTGACACTAGATTTCCACCATAAAATCCCACTGAGGAAAGACATTACCTACAGCTGACCAACTTGCATGATAGAGAATGATTAATGTTTCCTTTCTAAAAGAACCCTTTTAAGTCAGAAAGAAAATTCTTGACCCCAATTTATAGGCCATTGGACAATATCTTTGTTGTTCGATCATGTCAATTTGAACCATTATTATGGTCAACTTCCAATTTCTCCTCTTCCTTCATTCTACTAAGAATATTTCTCTTGTAATCCAGGACAAGTCTTTGTTTAACATCGTTTATTCTTTCACCATCTATATCACCCAAATAAACACCTACAACAGAAAATCATGCAGTATCATGTTAGTTAAATTAAATATCAACTAATTAACACATGATGCCCTATATATGGCTATATACTAGGCCACTTTCTTAACACCGTAATGGATTAAGAAATTTTTATTTTAATAGATCATGATTATAAGTGTTATAGAACAAAAAGATGAACTCAAAAATATAATAGATTTAGTAATTAGGTGTGAAAATTCCTCTTTGGATAAATTGTGTTTCAGCTTTTTGGATCAAAAACATCAGTATTTTCTTTCTTTTATGTTATCTTCATTCGTGACATTTGCATCCCTCACAATTATTTTTAAATTTTGAACTATATATCTACTAGGTATAATCAAATATTTATTCCAGCAAAATATTTTACTAACTCATCTTTTTTTTCTCTTTTTTTTTTCTATTTTGGTATCCTAGTGGTTGCTTTCTTTTTAGATTTGGAGAAATATATAATTTATCAAAATCTAATCATAACAACACGTACCAAAAACAAAATAAAAAATAAATAAATTAATAAGATAAATTCGTTAGAGAATTAGTAATAATTGATTAAATAAAACTAATAAATTACCTTGAACTATTACTTTAAGGGAATAATAATTCCCTAATTTATTTTGCTAGAAAAAAACTAAAAAGCGCATGTGTTGAAAAAAGAGTGAACGAGAAACATGTTTATTTAACACTAACTTAAAGGGTTTATAATAATATTATCCAATTTAGAGCATAAATTGATCCATTAAATTTACAACATATTATCCAACATCATATTACCAAAATCACTAACAAAAGCTAATTATTGGGTTTTGTGTTTGGCTTTTAACTTTCTTATTCAATTGGAACAGTCGTTTCAATAATATAACGTCTAACAAAAGAAACATACAAAAAAAAAGGAATTTGATGCCCCCAAAAATCTGCTGAACTTTGGGCACTTCGTCTCAAGGCCGCCCTGCACGGAAAGCATGTAATAACTTACTATTTTCTAGATAAATAAGGAAATCACAAAGATTTACAACAACATGTGAAGAAAATCCGATGATAGAGAAATACTCAATGGTTTTATTTCCACTGCCGAAGTATAAAGGATTGCAATCTGACAACAAAAAAATCTTATAAAACATGTAAAACAGTTTGCTAGAAGGTTGATAAATTGATAGTTACACCGTCTGATGACCTTCGCTTGTTAACACCATTAACATAGATACAACTTACTGAGCTGATGTCGAATCAAGATCAATCGAGCAACAATAAACTTGGATTTGTCAAGATTTCCTGACCAATTCAAACTCTTTTCCCTATCCATCCGAAATACCCTGAATAAGAGGTCCTATGATTATACTGTTCTTGCATCATGTTAGTCCTAGTTGCATTACCATTTCTTCTGTTCGGATAATCTTTTCTTCTTTGATAATTGTATTGGGTAACCATAAAAGGGCTTGATGCCTCTTTTAGTGTCAGGTGAGCATAAAACCTATCATCCAGAGTAGCATAGCCCGTATTCCGGTTCATAACATTCGATAAGTAAGGATTACGACTGTATGTAATGGTTCCAAAAAGTTTTCCGCCAACTAGTCAACCTCCCAAAACATTCAGTAGAGAAATTTATCACAACCTGAAGGTTCTAATATGGCTAGCATCTCACCAAGTTGTACCGTACCAGTGATTCCTTTTAATATAACTTTCGAGTTAATATAATCATAAGGTTTTTATTTTGAGTACATTCTTTATCCAAACCGAAATCCAATTTTCTTGGTATTGATCTTGTAAGTCACATTACCAAACTACAATATGTAAATACTCGACAAATTATAGTGATCGATGTTGTAAATCCCGAAACACAAATATGATACTTGATGAACAAATTAAATTACCTTTAATATAACGGGATGACTATTGACTTCCTTGATGTTGGCCTCTTGTTCTTCAGTTTCTGCCATCTCTTTAAAGCCTTGCTACCTACAGAATACGATGATCGGTTTTGCAAGCTCTGGTGCTTCTACATATGTAACTTTGAAGCTTCAATCGTGGCTTATTATTGCTACACTAAATTTGATCCGCGTTATTTATTATACTCGGAATAGGAACAATAATGTGCACATTAAGATTATAATTACCAACTTCTCTATACTCTCTCTCTATTCCCTCTGTAACTCTAGAAAAACCCAAGCCACCATCCCCCTTCCCGCTCAGATCCATCTCCATTCGAGTTGGATCTGAGCATGTTTCTCTCAACTTCTTGCTGTCAAGTAGGTTAGCAAGATTAGGATTAGTTTTATTGCTTTTTTAATGTTTTAATGTTTTATTGTCGTTTCGGCTTTCTCCTTCGCTTTCGTAGCGATGTTATATGCGTTCTTGTAACGTTTTTTCTTGGTCTTCATCGCCTTCTTGATGTTGGGTATGTTATGGTGAAGAGATTCTTCGAATCTTACTGGAAAAAAATTAATCCCGTTTTCAACAAAAGAGATCTAAGAATTCTGTTGGTTTTAGAAGTTGTCAAGATAAATATGAGCATCGCACTCTCTACATGTATTTGAAACTTATTTTGATATTCCAACTCTCTTTTCAAAGGAATATTTGAATGTACTTTTTATTATTTGTAATCTTGTTCTTGATGTTCTTAACCATTACAACTGATTTGAAGCTATGAAAATGAAAAAACTATTATCTAAAGAAAAAAAAATTATAATTTTCGGACATTATTGTTTGTATAATTGTGTACTTATCAATATTATAAACTTGAATCTAGAGTTGCATATATAACCGCAATGCATTAAATATACAACTATCTTTTGTACCATGTGTTTTCTTTGTGTGATAATAAAAAGGAATCATTATACATAAACATAATAAGGAGTAAAACATCAAGGTGAGCGAAGTGCCGTCCTTTACCAAGAATAAAAAAAGGCTTAAATGAACCCAACACAAGAAGGAAGTTGAAAGATATATAGTTTACTAGCAGCTCCAAGAAAGAGGAATGGAGAGGCTCAATGGGGTTCAAAACAACATATCTCCAACTATTAATCATTTGTACCAGTACCACTACCATGTACCACAACCATGTACAAAGCACGATAATAATTTTATTACGCTATTACATGACTATGTACTGTTAACGGAAAAACTATTTGTAACAGTTACCTTTGAAAAAATGTTTTGCAAGGATTTTTTAAATTTGGGGGTCGTTGAATGGTATTATATGAGATAACCCAATATTAACGGAAAAACTAAGTCACCAGTATTATTCATTTATCCCCCGCTTCTAAAGAAAACTTAGAGGGTGGTTTTTTTCCCCTGACTCGGCATGTGGATTTGACTCGACCTGCCTCGATCGGAGATAGATGTTAGACTGTTTGTTCTTTAGTTTAAGTCAGATTTTTTTTCTAATAAGAAGTTTAATATATTAATTAACCAATGTAATACAGAAGATCTACAATTTCATTTTTATCAAAGATATTGGATATAATTAATGCTCTCTTTTTGCACTCGTTGGTGCAAGCGCTTTGACATGTGTTGAAGTCTTCTGATCTTTACTTATTTTTCCATTGAGTCCGCTGATGCATTGTGATACCTTCTTATAAATTTTACCTAAGCTTGTGATAGTTTTTCTAAAATGGAAATAGATTCTTTTATAGTATTCTATGCTACCCATGAAGCATTTGTTCCTTTATTTGTTGATAGAATCCGCCAAAAGTTTACAGTCTGTAATAATAAAGACACTTGAAAGTATATTGTCTTCTAACCATTTTAAAGCCTTTAATAACGCTTTTGCTTCTGTGTGCAACACCGAAGAGGCCAATCTGAACTTTCTGAAATATGCATGAAAGCTTCTTGGTGTTAGAGCACTGCTCGGTTGAACCCACAAGTTTTGCTATCTCAAGCTTGTTGTCAAATTTAGCTGATCAAAACCATGTCTTGATTTCTAGTATACTAAGTCAAGTCTCGGACTAGGTTAGAATTGTAGTTAAGTATCAGACATCAACATTGAAGACTGAAGATCGACGAAGACATTTGTAGAACTTCTGTATCCAGGTATGTGATGACTGAACCATTCTATTTTACTAACTATACCATCGTTCTATCTGTTGACATGTGTCGTATGACTTATACTATATTTACAAAGAAGTAGATTTCGAGTCAAGCTTGTCTTATGATGAGATTTTAAATTGTTGTAGAAAGTAATAATAAGATTCGTTCAATTGAGAAATGGAAAAATCTATATTTCTGGCGTGACAACTGGTTGGGTCAAGGACCTTTAAAAAAATTATTCCCCTTTATGTACAAAACATCAGGAAACAAATGGTGTAGCATAGATGAATGTATAGATTTGAGAACTTAAATAGAGTGTTTCAACTAATGCAGATATAAGGAATGAGTGTTTTGGGCTAATGAGAAGTATCAGATCTCCACCTGCACTATTGATTGAAGAAGATTCAGTTAGCTTCTTTGGAGATTCAGATGGAAAAATTCCCCAATAAGAAATGCTATGATTTATCATGTGGATAACATGATGCACATGTTGCAGATTTCTACAAGTTCATATGACTTAATGATATACCACCAAAGGTTTCTATTATACTATAGTCAGCTTTTCACAATTCCTTGCCCACATTAACAAATCTGCAGCATAGAAATATTACAATTCCTGGCAGAACTTCCAAGTTATGCGATATAGAAGATGAAGATACTGATCACATTTGGTTTCATTGCTCTTACACTAGAGAAGTCTGGTATTATTTCCTAGAGGCTTTTAATATATCCTGGTGTATGCAGTATAACCCACTACACAATTTTTGAAGCTTAGGATTTGAATGTGCTTTCTGGCAGGTGAAATGCATTATGGAAATGACTTCCTTATGCAATCATGTGGGCCACTTGGAAGGAAAGGAACGCAAGGGTCTTTAAAAGAAAGAAGAAGCAAAGTAATGCTACAATTATGGAGGTGAAGGCATTGCTAGTGTTGTGGCTTCGACAATTGAGCTATTCAATTGCATCCTTTAAGCAGTATTCTCTTTAATTGGGATGCGTTCTGTATTAATTTGAAGGCTATTATTGGGGCGTAACCATCCAGTAGAGGGGCTTCACTTGGATATTTAATGACCAAAAATCTGGTTATGGGGTACTTTTGATTCAATAGCAACTGTCCAAACTACCCTTAAGTTAAAATTAAAACTTAAAAACATAAACAAAACCTAATTTATATTCTTCATTCTTCACATTTCAATTGCTCTTCTTCTTCCTCTCATTTTTCTCTTCATCCTCTTCAACGATAATTCCATTTGAATTCATATCATCGAACAAACCCATGGTGTATGTAAGGTAATAATCGAACAAACCCGTCTTTGTTTACTCGTTTTTGTGCTTAAAATATGTTAGATTGAATGAAATTGAAGTAAAATTAGGGTTACAGTAACGTTTCTGCTAGTTCTACGTCTAGGTTCAATGCTTCTTTTCTAGACGTAATTTTAGTTTATGAAGAAATCACGACCAGGTTTGGATTAATTCCAACCGTAGAATTTTATTTGCATGTAGTTTTACGTCCAGCTTCCTTTTGATTCCAACCGTAGAAATTGAATTTACGTCCAGGTTTGGATTGATTCCAACCATACAAATTGGTTTTACGTCCAGGTTTGGATTGATTCCAACCGTAGAAATTGATTTTACGCCCAAGTTTGGATTAAACCGTAGAATTTTATTTGCATGTAGTTTTACGTCCAGGTTCCTTTTAATTCCAACCGTAGAAATTGATTTTACGTCCAGGTTTGGATTGATTCCAACCGTATAAATTGGTTTTACGTCCAAGTTTGGATTGATTCCAACCGTAGAAATTGATTTTACGCCCAGGTTTGGATTAAACCGTAGAATTTTATTTGCATGTAGTTTTACGTCCAGGTTCCTTTTAATTCCAACTGTAGAAGTTGATTTTACGTCCAGGTTTGGATTGATTCCAACCGTAGAAATTGGTTTTACGTCCAGGTTTACATTGATTCCAACCTTAGAAATTAATTAAATTAAAATTAACTAAAGAGTTGTTCGGTCATTACAAAATTATTTGAGATAAAGGATTTTTGATATTACTTTTGGATGACCCTTTTTTATCATATTAGGTGAAACCCCCTCTAATAAAATGTGACGCCCCAATAATAACCTTCATTAATTTTTCCTATCTACCGTCTATAAGTGATTTTTTTTTGTATCTTTCTACCTTAAAAAAGAAAAAAAGATAGCAGGACGGAGGACTCACATTCCCAAGTTGGCGAGTCTGGTTCCAAGAAGGAACCAACAAGTTTACAACGGTCGGATTACTCCTCTCCTACCCCTGTATATAGAAACTCCCAAACGTCTCTACAGAAACCGTACTTGATCAAGAAAAAAGAGAGAAAACCAATAGTAATTTTTTCTTAATTAAAAAAAAAATGGCGAAGAAAATAAATGGGATCGAGGTTATAGATATTTGTTCTTCATCTGATGAAGAAGATGAAAGTCCTTTTATACCTTACAGGTCGATAAATTCTGCTATGAAAGACGAAAACAAGAGAAAACAAAGAGTAATCGATGATGATTGTTTGATTTTGGACTTCAATCCTTTTGAATCTATAGATAAACTCTCTATCAACGACGCTAAGGAATCTGAGGATGAAGATCTTACTGTTGTAGCTGAAATTGGCCAGGTAAGGTTATGGAGTAGGACAAAACCCTAATTTTTGTTTATTTGTTTTGATTTTAGTGAAATTTTAGGTTTTTAGGGCAAATTGGAAAACCCCCTTTTTGTTTATTCATGAATCTGATTCACTGAAGAAAACCCTTTCATATATACAAGAAAGAATCTAAGTGTCTTGTCGAAGAATCGGTTTTCAGGGTTTAATTTAGGGTTTATGTGCTGTATAAGTTTTCTTGGTGTAACCAAAAATGTGGTAATTTGAACTGGAAAATTGATTTACTTTGAGTAGTTAGAGGCGTTGAATCCCTAATTTCGCTAATATGATTTATTTTCCTGTTGAAGGTTGCTTGCAGAGATTATCCGCATTCTAGACATCTTTGTGTGAAGTTTCCATTCAACAAGACACCACACAGTAGCTACTGTAAGCAGGTATTAAGTTTGATATACTGTTCTAAGTACATGACTTCAATGTATCTATGAGGCTGTTATGTTTACTTGTTTAACTGCAAAGTGAATTTGCTTTAATCTCTTTTCATGTTCGTATTACTAATCAATACTTTACTGTCTGATGTCCTTTTGAGTATCAGATGTGTTTTACACTTGAATTGTTTATTTTGCAATATGTGTAGTGCTAACGAACTAGGAATCCTTCATCAGCATGGTTGTCACATACTGTCAGTAATGATGAAGTAGATTACAAATTACTAGCACCGGTAATGCTTTAGGTATTTGCATAAAATCCCAAGAGTGTGGTTAAACCACTAGCAGTATCAATTTTGTATGCTAGATAGTAAAAAGGAAAAAAAAATAGTTAACAAATTGAAATAGGGTATCGTTTACGATGTTAGTAGTAGGAAATGTGGACAAATGTGTGTCCCTACTCTCCTAGAATTGTTTGATCTTGTTAAGCATTTTTGTGAAAGAGAGTTTAACTTGAGTGGCAACTGGCTAGGATCCTCTAGTCTGTAGATGGTCTGATGTTTCGGCTGTGCTCTGTTGAAGAATTAGCTGCAGAACAGCAGAAGTAGTGTAACTAGATGAAAATGTTTAATGCTAGGTTTATTAAAGCTGATCTTGAGTAATTCATTATTATGGATCAAAGAGTGGAACTAGATGGAAATGTTTAATGCTAGTTTTGTTAAAGCTGATCTTGAGTTAACCATTATTAGGGCTCAAAGAGTGGAAGTAAATACCAAGGCAATGGCCCATGATACCACTTCATATCATGAAATTTTAATAGTGTAAAAATCAAAATTGTCTAGAGGGACCATTTTCAAGAGTTCTGGGGGTGCACATTGAACCCAGCCATTAGCAACTTGTCATATTGTTATCTGTTGACTGTTGTTAGGTTTACCGGAATCACTAGATGAATAACGAGATCTTTCTTGTACTAGAGCTTGTGCTCTTGGAAGATTTCACCTGCTTGAGTAAAATGTAACAATGTTTGTTTGCATATGGCTGGATGTTTCTAAGTTATCAGTCGTGATTCTTCATGGGTACTTGGAATATAATCGCTATCCATATATACATTCATGTTAGTGTAGTCAGTTCTAGATCCAGCAATACTTCTTCGATTTAACCAACACCCAAAATCCTTTTATTAAAAGATAGTTCTACTTTCTGTAGTGCACTTTCTCAATTTTGGAGAGAGAGAAGATTCATCTAACCAGGCGTACTTTTATATTTGTTGCAGTGCTACTGTTACGTTTGCGATTCAATTGCTCCTTGTAAATATTGGTATACCCCAGTGGAACACTGTCATGCAACAGCAAACGATTCAAAGTGGAAGATTCTGAGAGAAAATCGGAGACTCGATTTCTGCAAGGACCCAACACTTTTTTGATTATCCTGGGGAGTTTGACGTATCCAATACTCGTCATTGTACAAATACTTCTGCAAGATCAGTTTACAGCTTTTGGTGATACTCGTCAACTGTTTACTGGAACAGTAGTAGTGCACTGATGGAATTTATCTTTTCCACAAAGCTAATATGTGTATAAATTGTTCAGATTCAGACTTCAGAGCTAGTGAAAAATGAAAAGTTTGCTGTATTTTTCAGAAAAATGATCCACATGTTATACCACTGCATTTTCTTTTTGATCGCTGATTGTAGTTCATTGGATTGAGCTCACTGAAAATTTAATGGCGTTGCCAGATGGCCAGGAGTAAGCTCACTGATCTTGAGGTATATCTGAACCAAATTTTCAATTCAACATCCAGAATGTCTTGATCTATTTTTCTGAATTAACAATCAGAAGGTCAGGGATTTGATTTCTGTTGGAAAGCAGATATAATTGATATACAATGGACTCATGCAAAGGTCTGCTACAGCCTAACATTCAAATACCATGATCTTCTTCAAACCTGCATGACCTGGACTTAAGAAAGAGTTTTTAGTGCACAAACCATACCCCTTTACAGCCTAACATTCAAATACCATTATTGGCAACTGGCTGAACTTCAATGAAAATAACCAGGCTCTGTCAGATTTCCACATTCTCGACAATAGAAGTTTGGAGGATAATTAGCAAATCATTAGAAAGACAAAGATCAATGTTGGCGCTGCTATTAAGAACAAGGAAGCCTCTGCAAACTCTCTCTTAAAAACATGCCATGAACCCACGTTAGCCATTAAGAACAAGGAAGCCTGACAGATTCTGGGTGAACTCTTTTACAGTAAACAAAAAAGAAGAAGGTAAACTCTTTCACTCTTAAACACTTAAATCCTTGCATATTAATCCATTAAGAACAAGGAGAAAAAAGAAAACATAAAACGCTTCCATCTTAAAATAGCACTTCTTTAAATAAGAATCACACTAATGGATCCATCCAGAGAAGTATAATCTGTAAAATTAAAGAAATTGCTACATAGAGCTATTTATTATTGAACTATTGCTGGTTTGAACTGTCGGGAGGAGGGAGATCTCGAAGAGACTGACGAGATGGAAGAACCATTTTACTCATGGAATGTGTCTGGTAAGCCTTAGTGAAGCCTAATCTCTTAGTAGAACCTCCTCGAGATGTAGCCAGTTGCCTCGAATGTGAACTCATTCCAGAAAGTAGAAATCCCCTTCCTGTTGATTCATATACTTTCTTGTTTTTCATCCTTGATCTTACCTCTTGAAGCTCCAAATCTAAATCAACAGAAAATTTGTCACCAGCATGTGCAGAGGCGGTGTCTGATATCTGCATCCTACAACCATCAATAATAGACCACGCGGTGGGCAGATCACCTCTCTCAGCAGCAGCACGCGAATTACTCATTTGCCTCAGCAGTCTGCAATCGATTCTTCTGCCTGTCAACCTCTATAGAAACAACCATAGCTTCATTAACCATTTCGGGTCTCTCAAGTTTCACTTCTATAACTTCAGTGGTAACAGATTCTTTAGTAAAAGGATCTTTGTAAACACACCACACTCTAACCAACTTCATCTGATCGTTGGAATTTCCATTTGCTAAAACTGGAATGTTAACCAAAACGAGAAAATCCCTCTCTTCATCTGCATACAAATCCCCGATGTCAACTGATCCTGTTTGCTTATCATTTGTCAGATTGGGGGAATAACTCCCTGCTTTTAGTTGACTAAGACAAAGATGAGGGTCAAGCGACTGGATGTGTACTTGCAACTCCTGCACAACTACACTCAGGAGACCACCAATGCATTGAGCAAATGCATCTTGTATTAATCCCTCAGCTTCAATAAAAGAAAAGGTTCCCTTAGAACCCTCCGCAATCGAGTGCAACATGTCGGGGTCATGGTCTGCACCAAATCCAAATGTATGAACTCTAATTTGCAAACTTGAAATTTCTTTAAGGTTGATTCTCTTTGAGAAAGAGTCTTTCCCATCGGATAATAGCATGATACTACAAACAAGATTTTTGTGTTTCCGGTCTTCAAGTACCTTTGTGCCTATCTTGAGTCCTTCTCCGATGTTTGTCACACCGTCAGCAACCAAAGAATTTACAGCTTGTAGTGCATGTTGCTTACCGGAACCAGTCATGAGGAGAAGGGGGAAGAGGCGACGGGCTTTAGATGAGAAGCTAATTACAGATAATCTGTCAGAAGGGCCAAGGTTCCCTATCACAAACCCCATGGCTTGCTTTAACAACTGAATTTTTGTGCCTTTCATGCTACCACTTATATCAAGAACCGTGACGAGGTCAATTGGTGCACGACAAGTTAAATCACTATTAACTTGATCAATGTCAGTGACATTAGATTTGAGGTTGACGAGTATATGGAAGTTTTCTTGTGAAACTGACCGCGGAACTGCTGGGGTTTCAGTGTGTTTTGATATCTATGGACCTGATAATAGAAATGTTATTAGAGGATAAACTGGATTGGAAATCTAAGGGATCATCGTCATTGAAGACAAGTCAGAAGATGGGATGTGATGTAATGACCCGATTGTGTAAATCGTTCGTGAAGGAATACGTGGCCGTAATCTGGCTGGTGTGATTCCTGGATTTGAAGCAGGGCCAAAGGCAGGAATATCCTTCCATTGAGCGTCACAAGTTGGGCAAATCTGGTTCCCAAGCTTCACAGATGTTTTGATGCAATTGAAATGAAAGGAATGTGAGCATTCTGCAGAGAAAATGGCATTACCAGCTCCAACTTTCAAGGTACCATCACATAAAGTACAAATCATCTGCCAAATACAAAATAAATAAAAATACCCATAAATAAATTTCAGTTAACCTTTAAAAACTTAAATGAAGAACAAACAATAAGTTAGCTAAAGACTTACAACCTCATAAACACAATTAGTAGATCTTCCAATTTTACGTAATTGAACGATTTTGGTAGATCTATCAGAGCACAGTGACACTAGCATATGCAGGTAATAATTCCCGGACAACCATCAAAACCAAATGTCATATTCAGCTGATTTTAAAAATGAGTCAAGGACCAACAGGCTTACACAGAGATTTTTCATCCATGGCCAAATTAGCAGTTTTTCACCAAAAAAGGTAACGAACAAAATGATTAGAGAACAGTCAAAAACAAAAAAAACACTGAGAGATGAGTCAATCATCACATCATTCACAATCCATAATCTCATAACACCATGTAATTAAGAGAAGATACACACTCACCACCATGATTATGTTTATGTAGTCTGAAATAAATCCAAACACTAATGAAAATAAGAAGTTAACACCAATGTCTTGTATCTGGTCTGTAATGGGATCACCACACACTTCTACAAACAAAGTTGTATGGAATGAAAAAATGCGCCAAGTCTCTTTCCTCTGATCTCTCTAATGAAGTGGTCTTATATAAGTAAGGTTTCATGTGACGAAATCTCTTTGATGTGAGATAACTTCTTGAGTTGTGTTTTCTCATTAAAATGCAAATATAAAAGTGAAAAATACTAGAACCCTACTATATGGGTTCAATATATAGAAGCCCCACTAAATGGATCCTCTCCTGTCAACTCCATACTTTCACTTTTTAATATTTCTAGGCCCAGAACTTTAGATTTCAGGACTTGATAATAAAGTTTAGGGTTTGGGAAAAATTCGTAATACCAAAAATTCCCTTTACTATATATACCTAATGAAATAGGCTATAGGTTTCATTTCCAGTTTCATTTTCATTTTCACTTTCTCTCACTTCTCTCTCGTCTCTGCTCTGAAACAAATTAGGGTTCTTCATCAAAAGGAAGAAAACAATTGCAGAGAGCAAGAAAACGATTCTCGCTCCATTGATCTTTGCTGATGACGTTTACGTATTACAGAAGAACGAAATCAATCAATCATTTTTGGTTTTAGATTGAATCTAATTTTAATTTTACGGCTGTGGATGTAAGTGTTTTGAGATCGAATTTTTAAGCTTATAAGTTCTAGATCTGGCTTGATTTGTTTGGATTTGAAATAATTGTTAATTTAATTTCAGATTCCTAACACGATTTTAATCTCTATTTCTGATTTCATATTTGTAAACAACTTTGTTGATTAGAAAGCTTTCTACAACGAATCATGGTTTGCGATGAACTCATAGTTCAAATCTCGCGATGAACTCGTGATCAGAGTTCAAATCTGTTATAGTTTGCTCTTTGCAATGCTTTTAAGATGAAAATATGAAAAAAAAAATATTAGAAAACTTTTTTTAGGTTTCTTTATTGAGAATCACTCAGTCTTTTTTATCTTAAATCTCGATTGAAAGTTTGTTTTCAGATTCGTTATCAACGAATCATCATCTTTATTACCTATCTATTTGTTACGAATTTCATATACTTTCACTGAATTGCTTAATTTTGTGTACTTTACTTCTGATTCTATGTAGTTTGATACATCTCTGTCAATGAAATCGAATTTAACTGTTACATAGTATTTTTTTTGTTGGAAATGAGAGGTGGTGATATGGTTGGTTGTGGAACTGAAATTGCAGGTTGATTTTTGAACTAAATTGTTGGAACTAAAACAAGGAGATGTGATGTTGTTGACGGAATTTGCAGAAGAAAGGAGTAGAGATGTGGTGGTGACTGAGATAAAAATGCAGAAAAATATCCTACTGCGGAAGCACTCATGAGATCCATTATCTTTCAAACATTGCAGGTATTACGAAACTCTCTCTCCCTGAACTAGAACCATGAACTTAATTGTTGCTGTAAGCTTCCTTCACCAGCAAATAGGCATTAAGTTCCACTAGAAACAAGTCTACTCGAGGCCTCTTAAAATATTAGTATTATTTTCTTGTTGAAATATTCTTGGTCATTATCACTCTAAACTCGAGGGGAAAAAATGGCACTATGAAAATAAATGTGATTCGCGATGTCAACTGGTCGGTATGGCTTAGTAGTCAGCTCCTGGAACCATGTGTATGTGCATAGTTTATGCCACTGAATACCTCCAAATTCTTCCTTATCACTATTCATGACCCATCTAATACGTCACCCACCTATTTTTTTCTTTGCAAAATTAAATAAGGTAGCTTTCCCACATATGATTCTCGTAAACTTAATGTGAAGGGTATATTTTTAAATGAAGTGCCAAGCTGCTTATATGTAATAGAAGAGCAAAGGTCTTTGGCGGTGGAGGGGAACATTTGGTGTATCTGGACATGTATATGGTCCATATTTGTTATAATATCTTGAATCCAAGATCTTCCTGGTTTAGAATAGCCTTTGAGTCATGTGTCTATTATTTCATGTTACCTGATATTTTGTAGTTTTGGTTCTCCATAACCGGTATGTTAGATTCGTAGGCATCTATTGACAATTCTTCTCTTGAAGGATTCTCTGTATTTGCTACTTATGTACAGTTATGAACATCCCTTTGTTATTGTGCAGATGACACTAGTGGACATGGCACTGGAGAATCGAGGATTGGTTCCAATCTCTGTTTTTTTCCTCGACCGTCTGTTTTTTTGGTTTTGAGGTAAAATCCTTTGCAATGACACTGTAAGTTAAATATTTAGTGTTTTTACTTTATACGTACAAAGAGATTTTAGGTTTACATGCCACTATATATGTGTAACTACTATATTTAGTGGCATGTGTAACTCTCAGTTACACTACCCATATCCATGTGTAAGTCTTAGTTACACATGCTAAAAATGAATAACAAAATTATTTTTTGCATCAATTGATTTTGCATTTCTGGATCTAAGTACATTTAACCTTACATAGATTGAATGATAATTAATTCAAATGATTTTACACGTATTGGTTGGACTGTCTTATGACAGATTGTTGATTCAATCATATCTTTATTTCGAGTTGATTTCGCCTGTTAGAGGGGAACCTACTGAGCGCCAGGTAACTTCATCTTTTCTTTGTTATCTTGCTATGAATACGTCAGTTTTTTGGCATGTTTACTTGAGTTAATTCTTTGCCTCGATGGCCCTAACAATACTTGCACAGATGTAAGTGAAAGTTACACTAGTAAGATTCGTGTGCGACTTCTAATTTTGATTCTAATCAGTTATCTTGATTTAGTTTTTCCTCCCTCGTATGTATGTATAAATGAATCAGCCATTATGCTTCAGCTTTAGATGCCTTCAATTTCATTAACTTGTTATGCCTTTAATTTCACTAGATGTATAATTTCTAGTTACACAAGCTAAATAGATGTGTAATTTCTAGTTACACATGCTAATTAGATGTGTAACTTTTACTTACGCATACTGATTGAATATGTAAATTCTGGTTTTGGTGATTGAATTACTGTTACACTAGTCGGATGCAAGTGTAACTTACTGTTACACAAGTTATATGCATGTGTAACTAATACTTACACATGCCATATGCATGTGTAATTTCTGATTACACATCTCTCTTCATAGTTTTTTTTTTCCTGATTACTTTAAGTTGGTTACATGGCATATGCTCTACAAATTCTGTTTTTTTTTTCTTCATCCCAACCTAATTCCATGGGTGTTTATTCTCTTTCAGATATCCAAGCATTTTGGAATCAAGTAAGACAAGAAGGGAAGAGAACATTTCTATTATAGGATATCATGGCTTATTTCTAAGATATAGCGGCTTATTTCGAGGATTTCGTTTTACATATCTAGTTTTTTGATTCGTTTGTTGTGAATAACAAGCAATTACTATTATTGATAAACAAACAAATTATTGTAAATGAATATTAAAGTAATACATGTATTTTCTATGTGTAGTTTTGTTGTATAACTAGTAGTACACATATATGCGTGTGTAACTTGTAGTTACACATGCCATACGCATGTGTAACTTCTGCGTACACATGTGTAACTACTGAGCACACATCTATATACAAGTGTAACTTTGCGTTACACATGTCATATGCATGTGTAACTTCTGGATACACATGCCATATGTTGGTGATGGTTGGCGGTGGTGGCAGGAGGTGGTTGGCGGCGGTGGTTGTCAGTGGAGGTGTTGGTCGGAGGTGGCTGGTGGCGGTGGCTGGCGGCGGCGGCGGTGGTCGGAGGTGGTGGGTGGCGGTTGTCGGAGGTGGATGACGGTGGTGGTCAGAGGTGGTTTGACGGAGGTGGTTGGCGGTGGCTGGCGGCAGTAGTGGTGGTCAGAGGTGGCTGGCGTTGTTGGTCTGAGGTGGTTGGTGGCGGTGGTGGTCGGAGGTGGCGATGATGGTCGGAGGTGGTTGGAACATCATCACATAATATTTTAATAATTTTGGGTTTAAATTTAAATTTTATGTAATTATGGGCTTGATAATATGCATAAAGATATCAACGATTGAGGCCTAGATTTAAACTTCTTTTAATTAAGGGCCTCATATTATGGATTATCCATGAGTTGGGTCTTAACCTAATTTTCCCAAATCAATATAAAAAGATTCATTATTTGACGACCTCGTACTCTCCCGTATAACAACCAACCAGTTGTGTTAAATAAATAGCCTTATTGTTTTTTCTACTAAATATAAGATGATCAACAATGCATAAGTAACTGGGTGATTTGATTAAAAACGCCTAGAGATGTATTTTTGGATTTTTATTCCTCTAATCAGCAGTTTACATTCAGCTCAGCAAAACACTTTTTTTGACGAGCACTTTATTTTCGAAGGATCTGCGTCCGGTTATTCGGTATTGCATGCTCCAGTACGTAGGATTCTATGTGTGTTCTATTTCGGTATCATATCATCTGTCTATAGGTTGTTGTTTAGAAAACTCGAAATACTGTGGGATACTGGAATGGGTAATAAGTCCATAGCGGTTTGGTGGTTTTAGTCTGTCGAAATTAAATTAAATTTTCTACAAGTATGTCTATTTTGAATGCATTTTAGAGTATCCCACTGCCACCCACTTCACACCTTTTGAATTTTGGAAATATGCCCTGATCGTTGGCTTCTCCATTTAAGAGTTGTTAAGTGATCAAGCACGCAAACAAGTGGACTTACATGTGGAAGAAAAGTGACAGATTCGCACTTGCTAATACCTAACAACTAAGAACACATATTTTGATTTACAATTTAGACAATAAACAAAGTTGAATTAGTAAATGGACAAGAGGGTATGAAGTCTTTTGTGCTTTTCCTGTTAAAATGTACGTAGTATTCTTCACTTGTTTAACTGCAAAGAAAATTTGTTTTAATCTCATTTCGTGTTCGGTATTACCAATCAATGGTCGTGTTTAGTGTCTGATGCCCATGATCTAGTATTAGATGTGGTCTGCACTTGAGTTCTATATTTTGCAACATGTGTAGTGCTAATGAACTAGGAATCCTTCATCAGCATAGTATGTCAGTACTGATGAAGTAGATTACAAATTACTAGCGCCAGTAATGCCTTATATATTTGCATAAAAACCCAAGGTATGGCAGCTGCCAAACTCTTTCTCTTAAACACATGCCATGAACCCACGTTAGCCATTAAGCACAAGGAAGCCTGACAGAATGTGGGTGAACTCTTTCACAGTAAACAAAAAAGAAGGTAAACTCTTTTACTCTAAAACACTTTAATCCTTGCATATTAATCAATTTTCAGAACTTAAAAAAAAAGAAAGAAACGGTTACATCTTGAAATAGCGCTCCATAAAATAAGAATCCCACTAATGGATCCATCCAGAGAAGTTAAATCTATAAAACTAAAGAAATTGCAACATAGAGCAATTTATTGTTTAACTATTGTTGGTGTGAACTGTCTGGAGGAGGGAGATCTCGAAGAGACTGACGAGATAGATTAACCATGTTGCTCATGAAAGTTGTCTGGTAAGCCTGACTGAAGCTTGATGAACTCTCAATAGAATCTCCTCGAGCTGTAGCCAGTTGCCTCGAATGTGAAATCATTCCGGAAAGTAGAAATCCCCTTCCTGTTGACTCATAAATTTTCCTGTTTTCCATCCTCGATCTCACCTCTTGGAGCTCTAAATCTAATTCATGAGAAAATCTGTCACCAGCATGCATAGAGGCAGTATCTGACATCTGCATCCTACAACTATCAATTATTGACATCGCGGTGGCCAGATCACCTCTCTCAGCAGCAGCACGTGAATTACTCAATGCCTCGGCGACCTGCAACCTGTTCTTCTGCCTATCAACCTCTACAGAAACAACCATATCTTCATTAACCATTTCGGGTCTCTGAAGTTTCACTTCTACAGCTTCAGTTGTAACAGATTCTTTAGTAAAAGGATCTTTGTAATCACACCACACACTAACCAACTTCATCTGATCGTTGAAAATTCCACCTGCTACAACTGGAATGTTAACCAGAACGAGAAAATCCCTCTCTTCATCAGCATACAAATCCCCGATGTCGACAGATCCTATTTGGTTATCACCTGTCAGATAGGTGGAATAACTCCCTGCTTTTAGTTGACTAAGACAAACATAAGGGTCAAGCGAGTGGACACGTACTTGCAAATCTTGCACAATTACACTGAGGAGACCACCGATACACTGAGCAAATGCATCTTGTATTAATCCCTCAGCTTCAATAAAAGAAAAAGTTCCCTTTGAACCCTCCACAATCGAGTGCAACATGTTGGGGTCATGGTCTGCACCAAATCCAAATGTATGAACTGGAATTTGCAACCTTGAAATATTTTTAAGGTTGATTCTCTTCGAGAACGAATCTTGCCCATCTGATAATAACATGATACTACAAACAGGATTTTTGTGTTTCCGGTCTTCAATGACTTTCGCTCCCTTCTTTAGTCCTCCTACAATGTCTGTCTCACCATCAGCAACCAAAGAATTCACAGCTTGTAGTGCATGTTGCTTACCAGAACCAGTCATGAGGAGAAGGGGGAAGAGGCGGCGGGCATTAGATGAGAAGCTAATTACAGATAATCTGTCAGAAGGACCAAGGTTGTCTATCACAAACCCCATGGCTCGCTTTAACAACTGAATTTTTGTACCTTTCATGCTACCACTTATGTCAAGAACCGTGACGAGGTCAATTGGTGCACGACAAGTTTGGGATATATGACTATGAACTTGATTTATATCGGTAACATGGGCTTTGAGATTGATCAGTATATGGAAATTTTCTTGCGAAATTGATCGCTGAACAGCTGGGAATTCAGTGTGTGTATTGATTTCAACGGACCTGACAATAGAAATGTCATTAGAGGAAAAACGAGATTGGATGTCTAAGGGATCATCGTCATTGAAGACAGATGGCTCAGAAGATGGGAATTTTGATGTAGTGAATCTAACGATCCGATTAGAATTTGTCCGCGAAAGAGTACTTGGCAGTGGTGTGGAATTCAGTTGAGATGGCTGTTGTGGATTTGGAGGGCTAGTGAAAGGAATATCCTTCCATTTAGCATCACAAGTTGGGCAAATGCGGTTTCCATACTTCACATAAGAAGCAATGCAATTAAAATGAAAGGAATGTGAGCACTCTGCAGAGAAAATGGCATTACCAGCTCCAACTTTCAAGGCACCATCACATAAAGTACAAACCATCTGTCGAAAAAAGAAAATGAATTCAGATCAACCATAAAAAACTTAAATGAAGAACAATCAATAAGTTAGCTAAAGACTAACAAACTCAGAAACACAATTAGTCCAATTTTACGTAATTGGACGATTTTGTTAGATTTGTCAGAGCACAATGACACTAGGCATATGCAGGAATCATCCCCGGACAACCCTCAAGACGAAATTTCATACTCATCTAATTTTAGAGAAATGAGTCAAGGACCAACAGGCTTACATAAAGATTTTTCATCAATGGCCAAATTCGCAGTTTTTAAACAAAACAAATTTTCAAAATTTGAATGAACAAAATGATAACAGGGTCAAGAACAAATATCACTGAGATGAGTTGATGATCATGTCATTCACAATCCATAATTTCATAAAACTGATACCAGCATGCAATTAAAAGAGACTTTGAAAAGATATCAGAGAGAAAGTTGAGAGAAAAATAAGATAAGGCAAATGATCATATATCATTCACAATCCATAAGGTAGACTTGAATCAAGTTCATATAAAAGTGATAACAGCATGTAATTAAAAGAGATCACTTTGAGAAGTTATATACTACTCACCACCATGATTATGTGTAGTCTGAAACAAACTCAAGAACACTCAAAAGAAGAAGTAGATCAACACCAATTAGCAAACTTCTGCAAACAAACTTGTGGAATGAAAAAAATACCAAGGATTTCTTTTGATCTTCTGAATTTTGGAGAGTCCAATGAAGTGGTCTTATATAACTAAGGTTTCATGTGACGAAATCTCACTGATGTAAGATAACTCTTGAGTTGTATTTTCTCATTAAAATGTAAGTATAAAAAGAGCCTTCATCTTTGACGACCTCAAAATCTCCCGTGTAACAACCAACCAATTGTGTTAAATAGTGTTTTTTTTCCTCCAAAAAAGGATAATCGACAATGTACATTGATCCAAGTTACCGAGTGAGTATACTGACATGTTCATTTATAATTACGGGTAGAAATGTATGTTTAAATTTTTTATTTTCTTTTAATTTCGGTAATTTTTTTTGATAAAAAAAATTTATTAGCTTTTTAGCTTAAGTTGTTTTGCATGTCTTTTTGCTTCGGTAATTTACATCGAGCTCAACAAAACACTCTGAAATATTTTACTTGTCCATAATTTACTTGTCATGTTAGTGAGCAAACTCGTCTAGCTGTTGCCACTCCGATTAGAGGCATCCTCTGGATGGTGTATTTTATTTGCTTGTACGTGGTCATGGTCCTGTTATTCTGTATCGTATTCGTCTAGGTTGTTGATTAGAAAACTCTAGGTCATCAAATAACAACCACTGTTTTTGTGGAATTATGACTTTTCGTATCAACTGCCACATGGCCTCGGAATACTGTGGGATACTGGGATGGGTAATAAGTCTCACAGTGGTTTAGTGGTTTCGGTCTTTCTCTTTTGTCCTTTAGTTATTAACTTCGTTTTTCCTTTTTAAAAAATTAGATTGGATTTATTAATGAGGGAAATTAGAGATATGTCTATTCTCATTGCCGTTTTAGAGTATGCCATTATTTATATTTTGCAATTTTGGAAATATGCCCTGATGGGTAGCATTTCCATTTTAGTGTTGTTAATCGGTCCAACACGCAAACATGTGGACTTACCTGTGTAAAAAAAATGAACTTATATTTACCTGTGTTGGAAATATGCCCTTACTTATATTTTAATCTTTCTGCAAAATTTACTTGAGAAAGTAAGTTACAAGTATTTTTTTTCGGTCTAAATTACTGAGTAATTGGAATTGCAAAATAGTTTCGAGTTTTATTTATCTGGTTAGTGATTTGTATTTGTGTTATGATGTCTACGCACAAGCGTGTACAAAAATGTCACCCTTTAGCTTTAGGGATTGATTACTTCGGGGTGTCCCGAGTTGTGCTTTCAGTTATACTGGTTTGCTCAATAGGGTTTGTAACCTGTACATGTTCTACGGGCTAAGTTTTATGGGCTAAATTGAGCTGCTAAATTAGCCAAAAGTGTTGCAGTTCAAAATAAAAGCGTTGTCTATTTATTTTTATTTTTTTTTTTGAAGGGGAAAAACCAACAAAACCAACAAAACAACAAAGCTAAGTAGCAGGAGAAGACTCACACAAGATGTGAGGGATACACGAAGGAGAGGAGGGTAACCACTGCATAGAGTGGTTATGTTCTACAACATAAGCTGCTAAGGAGTGAGCCATACTATTGGCATCCTTTTTGATAAAATTAAATTCGCAAGAGGTGAAAAAACTTAGCTTTTCCTTAACTCTGGATATAGTATTATTGATCCGCCAGGGAGTAGGTGAGTGCTGATATCGCAAAGAGTTTATCACGGTGAGAGAGTCTCCTTCGACAATGATTTGACGTAACCCCATACTGATGGCCAGTTCAATACTCAACAAAGCACCATTAGCTTATGCTTCTACAGGAGAGTTGAATTCTAGAACTCTTGTTTGACACCCTTCAACTTTAGACTGAAAGTTTCTGGCAACAGCAGCACAAGCATGGCCTTTAGAGCCAGTTGCACCATCAAAGTTAATCTTCGTTGTAAATTGAGATGGAGGCACCCACGTACATGCAGCAGAGTTTAACAGGTCTTGTTCAGTTGGCAAGGTCAGGGTATTCAGTTCACAGGAGTTCAGGTTATACCAGTAAGCAGCATCCCGTAACATCTTCTCCATATGAATTTTGCTTTTATTAAAGATGACATCATTCCTAGTTTTCCAGGTAACCCACATCAGGCATGCTCCCCATTTAAGCTTATCTAAATCTCCTCCTTCAAGTAACCACTTTTTAACATAGTGAAGCACAGAGATGTTTAGAGTCTCATCTGTTATGAGGTTTAAAGGTGATGCAAAAAGGAAGTTTTGGGTAACTGGGCGGTATAGGAATAGGTGTTCGATGGACTCAATAGCCCCATTGCATAGCCTGCATTCAGCATTTGCATCCTTCCAGTGATGCATGAATTTGCTTCCCACTGCTAAACAATTGTTCAGAAGTCTCTACATGAAGATATGAATTTTAGGTGGTAGAACTTTTACCTGCCAGAATTTTTTCCAAGGGAATTCTTCAATATTACCAGTATTTGACGAATAAGGCAATCCGTTTTGCAGCGATTTCATAAAGGACTTGGCAGAGAAACTCCCATTTGGGTGATGTAGCCATAATAACCTGTCTTCAACTTCCTCACCATTTGTCTCTGAGATACATATATCTAATATCTTGTTGACATCATGCTGATTAAACAGTTGGTGGAGTTTGTCGACATCCCATCTGACAGGGTTCTGCAGAATCAGCTCAGTTACAAATGTAGGGCAATTGGTGGCGTTTGAGTTAAGCGCAGGACTCATGTTGTAGATGGTGGGAACCCAAGGATCTTCTTTGATATTTATCTTCTCCCCTTTCTTAATAGCCCAGCAACATCCATCTTTTAGATCATTCCTGCAGATTAGCATAGCAGACCAAGTTGAAGAGCTTTTCTTGGGTTTTTTTACCTCCAAGAAGTTTTCCTTGTGGAGATACTTAGATCTCATCAGTTGAAACCATAGGCATGTATCATTCTCTAGGAGCTTTCATATGAGCTTGGCAATCATTGCTTTGTTGATGTGCTGCAGAGTTCTAATTCCTAGACCTCCATCTTCTTTTGGTTGTTCAAACCTTTTCCAATTGATAAAATGGAGTTTTTGAATATCTTTCGAGTGACCCCACCAGAAATTCCGCATCGTTCTAGTGAGTTTCTGCAGAACGTTTTTCGAAAGGAGCGAAGTGGCCATGTAATATGGTGGAATAAGACCTAGCACATGATTGATCATAATGATTCTGCCAGCATGCGAGAAGTGACTTTTTTTCCAACCAGCTAACTTGGAATCAAATTTACCAGACAAGAAGTCATACGAATCAATGTTATAAGCAGATTTGAGGAGTTGGTGTCCAAGATACTTATCATCAATTTGCATCTGTTTTACCCCCAACACAGTTGCAACTTCTGTTCTTCGCTCAGGCCTTACTCCTTTACTGAAGTGGATTGCTGACTTCTGCATATTAGCATGTTGCCCAGACCATGCCGCATAAGTACCTAGAACTTGTTGGAGAGTGTTCAAAGTTGTCTCGTCTAGAGTACCGAAGAGGATTATATCGTCAACAAACATTAAATGTGACACAGATGGAGCATTGCGACAGATTTTATAACCATTATACAGAGCATTGTTTTCCATCGTGTGCATGAGCCATGAGAGACCTTGGGTGCATAATATAAATATGTATGGGGATAAAGCGCAACCCTGACGAAGGCCTCTTTCACTAGTAAAAAATCCTTCAGCCTGACTTTTTATGATTAAAGAGAAAGAAGTTGTAGAGACACATTTCATGATCAGTTCATTTGTTTTACCTATAATTCCATAGGCTCTAAGGCAATGGCTTAAAAATCTCCAACTGACCTTGTCATAGGCTTTGCTAATATCAATTTTAAGTGCATAAGCACCTATTATAGAAGAAGAAGTGGACATGGTGTGGAAGATTTCTTTGGAAACAACAATGTTATCAATGATCATTCTACCAGGTAGGAAGGATGATTGGGCATGATCCACTAGGTTGTTTAGGTGATTCTTTAGTCTCTGAGCTAGTATTTTTGTGATCACCTTGTACATGATGTTACTCAGAGCTATAGGTCTGAACTCAGATGGCAAAGTTGGATGTTTCACCTTAGGAATTAAGCATATATTTGTATGGTTCATACCTGAAGGTAGAGTTGCTGAGGCAAAGAAATGTTTGATGATTTGAGTGACTCCTTCACCAATGTACTCCCATCATTGTTTGAAAAAGATGGCAGGCATCCCATATGGACCTGGTGCTTTAAGATTCTTCATATGTTTGATCACACTCCAAATCTCCTAAGAAGAAGGAATGCTGGCAATGACTTCATTATCAGTAGCATCTATAGAAACTGGAGCTTGGATTTGAATGACATTGTTGTGCTCTTGTGGGTCTCTTTTGAACAGAGAGGAAAAATGATTTACTAAGTGAGCTACCACTTCATCAGCTTGTGTAATCCGGTTGCCATCAGTGCATTGCAGGGCTGTTATTTGATTCTTCCTCTTCCTTTGATTAGCAGCTAGATGAAAAATATGAGTATTTTTGTCCACATTGGGTATCCATTGGACTTTGCTTCTTTGCTCATAATACTTGTACTACAATTGGTTCAGTGAGTCAATCTTATCACATAGAATTTTCTCTTCAGTTCTAGTATCTCTTAAATGGGCTTCTTTTTGTAAATTGAGTAGCTCAGTCTTAGCATCTTCTACAGCCTGAAAAATGTTGCTGAATGATATTTTACTCCACTTGTGAAGCGCCTTGCCAACCCCTTCCAGTTTTCTCATAGTGTCACCATCTTGAGAAGACCAAGTATTAGCCACTATATCCTGAAATTCAGGATGTTCCATCCAGTAGTACTCAATCTTGTTTTAAGGATTTCTTTTCCTTTTGTTTGTCATATGGGTATTGATGAGAATAGGGGCATGATCACTCCTTATTCTGGGGAGATGAAGAACCCCATTCTCCTTGAACATCATTAGACATTCAGTGGTGCATAATGCTCTATCGAGCCTCTCAAAGATAGGTCATTCATAGTAGCACAGTTGGACCAAGTGAAAGCTGGACCTATGTATCCCATATCAATTAAGCTTTTGTCTTGAATGAAATCCTTGAAACCTTGGTTAACTGGATTCAAACTTTGCCATCCACCATGTTTATCAGAAATGGAACTTATAGTGTTAAGATCTCCCACCATAAACCAAGGGTTCTGAACCTGAGAAGTATATTGAGGGAAATTCTGCCAGAAGGTATTCCTCTTTTGATGGTTGGGTGGTCCATAAACACCAAATAGATCCCACTCTTGCTCCAAGAAATTATTGATACGACAATGGATGACATTCTTATCAGGACATACGATTTCCATTCTTATAGAATCATTCCACAAAATAGCTAGACCTCCACTTCTTCCGATGGCAGGAACACAATAGTAATTGTCAAAATTTAACGAAGAAAATAGTTTAACTGATTTTACCTCATTCAATAAAGTTTCAGAAAGAAAAGCAATTTGAGGGTTGCAAGCCCTGAGAAACGCCTTAAGATTACGGACTGTCGAGATGTTTCCCAATCCTTGACAGTTCCAGGAGAAGATTAACATTGTTGTTGTGGATGATTAAGGGCAGCCACCATACCCATTTGAGTACTGTGATTTGAGGGGCTATTCTTAGTTGGAATATCAATATCCATAGGACTAGTAGATCTCTTTGAACCGACTGAAGTAACAACACTGTAGTTGCAGGAAATCCTACACTACACCCCTCACAAGATTTTATTAACATTCAACTCATTTTAGATCAACCATCATAATTTTATTGATGAATCTTTAAACAATCTTACAAGAAAAGATAAAGGAATCAAGAATAACCACCGCTCTAGATTTTCTCTCTCCTCTTTACTTGCTTCTGATTCAGAAAAAGATCTCTCTCGTTTCCTTTACAACTGAACGACTATTTATAGGGAAATACATAATGGATGACAGCTAATCTGTCCTTTATTTTCGGATATGGCTTGCGACATTCTCGCAACCTTACGAATGTTAAACTCGCAAACTCTCTTATTTTCGCAGAATCATCACATTTTTCTCATGATTTTAGCTGACGTCATTTATTATGTCATTTATGGAATTGTTCTGCGACGTTGTCATGTCGTGTTGTTGATAATTTCGCTGAGGCATTATTGCTGCGAGATTCTGACGCTACATCTTGCATCTTCTCATATCTTCTCTGCAAAGTAGAGAATGATGTGAGAAATGCCGCAGCTGTTCATCTCTTAATATTCTGCATTTATCACACGTATTCTTTCTTCCATCCGTTTCTTGACACGTCTTCTGTAACCGCTGCTTTTCAACCGCTCATGTCTTTTCGTCTTAATGGTGTTTATTTCTTCGAGTAAAAAATATTCTTTATATACTCTTCTTACTCTTCTTTCCACTTTCTTTTTACCTTCTCTTCTCTTTTTATTCTCTCATCTCTGCAACTCTGTTGTTCTTCTGCAAGTTCTGCTACTGTAATCCTTCCTTCTTTAATCTTCTTACATTTTACTCATTCCCATACTCTATATTCAAATATGCCTCCAAGTGGCCATAGACATGAGAAAACCTTAAAAGACGTCCAAAAAGATCTTGCTGAGAAAGGTTTCACACTTTCTACCATTCCTGGTGAAAGTGCCAAGTCAATTCTTTCTATCAAACTTTTCTCTGATCAATATTGTGATGATCAATCAATCATAATTTCTCTAGGTCAAATTCTCGCAGGTCTCCTTATTCCTCTTTATGACCCAGATATTCCTCTATTCTATGAAATTCTCGCTCACTCGGGATTTTCGCGAGCTATCTTCCAATTGAGTGGGGATTGCATCCGTCTGATGCTAGAGTTCGCTAACCGTGGTGCTGGTAAATGATCTCTGTACTCCAAATAACTTAGGGATCCTAAATTCGCAGATTTGGAGATAATTGCTGAGAAATACACAGTAGCGAGTTTCTTTGAAAATTATGAATTGATCTCCATGTTGAAAGAGAATACTCGCTGGGGTATTCGTTTGAATAGGAAAGATAACACTGATGAAGCTAAAATATTCATGCAAGATATTGATTGGTATTCTGGTAAGAACACAACTCTTCGCCAATCCAAAGATGATAAATGTTGTGTTTTTCCCTTGATGTTAAAAGGACCTTACATTGCTGGGTCAAATGTTCTTCCTGAGAATCTCGCTACCTATCAACCTTGGGTATTTTCTTGGCCCGAGAAGGAGAAAGAGGTATGTTTATTCCAGCTTCGCTCACTTTATATTTCTTTATTTGCCTTTATTCTTTTGTTCACTGACTCTTGCGACATTCT
The DNA here is from genome assembly GCF_003573695.1 of Papaver somniferum. Lineage (NCBI taxonomy): Eukaryota > Viridiplantae > Streptophyta > Magnoliopsida > Ranunculales > Papaveraceae > Papaver > Papaver somniferum. The sequence continues at coordinate 130,256,194 of NC_039359.1, forward strand.
ACAGATCCAAAAACTGAAAGATAGTTATAACAGGACTGGGAAAGCTAGTACCTTGTTAGCTCTTCGCTCATACACAGATGAGGTAAGAAATATTCTCTTATGATTTTGAACAATATACTGTTGCTTCTATTTCTTATTTCTATCTGTTGTGTGAAGATTATTGCTGAAATAGAAGAGTCTGCCAATGTTGCGAAGATTGGTGATAAAGGTAAAGGTACTCTTAGCAGGGAAAGACCAACTGCTCCTCCTTCAAAGAAAAGAAAAGTCCGTTCTTCCTCTCCTTCAAATATTCCTTCTCATGAAAATTCCAAGAATGATGAGGATGATGAAGATAATGATGACCCTGCCGCAAATGAAGATTCCCCATCTGAATCTTCTATGGCTAAGCTCTCTGGCCTCTTTTATGATTCTTTGCAAGGAATAGAAGATAGTCAATTTGCTAACACCTGTAAAGCTCTCGCTACAATTTGCGATGTTCCTTTGCTGGATGGTGATAATTTTCTTCGCGGAGTTTCTAGATCAGTGACTCCCAATTTCCTGCATTCTTTTAATAGCCTGGTATGCTTTCATCCTTTTATTTCTTCATTGTTGTAATTCAAAATCTCTTTATATTTTAATACTTTTTATATTTTCGCAGGATGGAAAAGCTTCTTTCGCTGTTGCCTCAGATCTTGAGAGGAGATGCGAAAATCTTAAAAAGAAGAATCTTCAATCTCGCACAAAGAATGAGGAACTGGAAGCTGAAGTCAAATGTCTTCGCGAGAAAAATGGATAACTAGAAATTGATTCTTCTTCGTATAAGAAAAAAATATCTAGTCTTCAGCAAGCTAATAATCATCTCTATGGTATGTTTCTTTTCTCCTTTCCTTTCATTCATTCATCCTGTTGTTTTATCTTATTTAATTGATCCTTTTTGCAGACATTTATGGTCTTTCTGATGAAGCTACCCTTCTTCATTCATTTCCTAATGCCTTGGATAATGATACCCTTCTTGAGCGTCTTAATAAATCTTTAAATAGTTTCTCAAATGATAAAATTTCATCTCTTTCCTTGAATGAACTAAGATCCAAATTTCGCCTCTTAGAAATTGACCATAGATCTAGTTTAGGCTTAGCCAACCGATTTAAGCGTCTCTTTCTTAATTCTAAAGAGAAAATTAATGAGTTGAGAACCAAAATTAGCAGTCTCATAGATGATAAGGATCGCATCTCTGATCAATGTGCTAAGGCTTTGGCGAAATTCCAAGAGTCCCTTCTTGAAGTTCAACTTGAACGAGATGAAGCTAACCGCAGGAATACCGAGTTCTGTGAAAGAGAAACCCAAATTCGTTCTCGTCTTATTATAAGTAATGAGGATGAATTTTCTTGGGCTGCGAAAATCTTAGACGATGCAAGAAAAGATTTAGGTGTAAATGTTAGTCTCCAAGTTGAGCATACAGCCTTGATTAGAGATATGATTTCTGACAGAGAAGGTTATTAACTGTTCTCCAACACTAATCTTTTGTTTCTTATGAATTTTCATCAAGTTATAATTGATTATCTTTTGTTCGCAGATTTTGAAAGTAGATATCACAAAAGGATTGAGGAACTTGAAGCTGAAAAAATAGAACTCGCAAAGAATCTTTCTTCTCGCAACGACAAGTTTCTAGATTAAAGAATCAAATCAAGATCACTGTTGCGAACTTCAAGAATGATGTTATGCATTTTCGCAATCAAACTATTCAAATGGTTTGTGATGACCATAGTATTCCTCATTCTGATTATCCTTGTCTCTTGGAGGAGATCCCAAAGAACATTCCCAGTATGATTATTTCTGATAGCGAAGCTGGGGATGAAGAATCTGATGGTGATGAAGGTTCTGATGGAGATGAAAGTTCTGATGCAGACGAAGAAGGAAACAAGTCTGATGAATATGATGAAGGATCAACTAAGAAGTAGTCTTTGTTTCTTTCTTTAATCTTCTGTAATACTTGTACATTTATTCCTCCTTTCTGTATATTTGCGAATTCTTTTGGTTTTCCATATTCCTTAATATATGAGTTTCTTTCATTTTGACCTGCATTCATTAAAACAATTCTTCCTTGCAATATGGTTAATCAATATAATCATTAATTTTTTAATTTTTGCGTAAATCTATTATGTGGAGACAAATAACATTCTCTAATTTCATTCCCATACTTGCCTCTGTTATTTGTATCCAAATGAGAGATTTTGCCGATTTTTCTTACTGTGTGCCTCAACTTCGCAGTTGTTTATGTATAATTTCGCAATCAAATGCAAAGTGAATTTTGATTCTTTTCAAAATCTCATCCATGTGTGGTCTTATTTTGCCTTCCTAGTTAAAGGTCTTATTATGCCACCTCTTGTCATTGAGACAAAATCGCAGGACATCCTTGCACTTTCATGCAAAAACCCATTGATCTTGCTTTAAATTTTTTCTTTTGTATTATGGCCTCTTCAGGAATGTTGCGAAAATATGATAGGCCTAAATATTCTTGCGAAAATAAAGCCCCGTGACATTGCCGTCTTGCGACGAAATCGCAGGACGTCTTCGCACTTTCATGCGAAAACCCATTGATCTCGTCTTATCTTTTTCTTTTGTATTATTGCCTTTTCAGGATTGTTGCACAAATATGACAAGCCTTAATACCCTTGCGAGTAAAAATCCTAATGACATTTGCGTCTTAAGACACTTATCATCTCCCTAATGGAGGGTGCCGCCATTATCTTCCCCCTGGTTTCCCCTTGAAGGAGGCGTACTTCTACCATACAAGGTTAGATTCTCCCATCCAGTCTTAACAACAACCAGTTGTTTTCGCATCCTCTTATCCCTTTTACCTATAGGGCTTATGGTTACGAGACTGCACCCTAAGTGGGGTTTTCTTCGGGCCGAGTGCAGTATAAGCCAAGACTTGTCAAGAATGGCAAGGTACGCTTCAAACGCCCCTGGCACTCTTGACTCAACCGTGTACCTCGGCGCCTTGATCAGATTCTGCACTCTTGAGTCACCCAAACTAAATCATATGCTTAAGCTGAGAATACAAGGTGGCTCTCCCGGATGGGCTTTATTGACCCCAAATCTCCATGACTCAGGTTCCGGTAGCGGTGTAGACTTTCCCTGAGCCATGCAACAGGTACCCCCTTATATGACATACTTTAGGTCTTACATTTGCCTCTTGCGAAATCGTATTCGCGAACTAGGGTGTACGCCATAAAGGTTCTCCCATTTCTCTTTTGTCATTGTTCTCTGATTGTCTTTTGTAGAGTTCATTATCTCTGCGAGATTCTTGCACATCATCATATTGTATTTGCATTTCGCAATCTCAATTTTGTCATTCAATAAAATGTATTTTTGAGAATTTTATTTATTGCGAGAGTTTCGCAACAAATCAATCATTCATATATTACCTTTGCTATCCTCTACTTCTTTGTTATTTTCTGCTACTGTTTCCTTGGTAGAGGTATGTTTACCATTTTTTATTCTGAGCTAGCATTAGTTTCGCAACATATCTTATTCTTTTCTTTCGATTGCATCCACCATCAACCGCTCACTTCTTTGGGTCTCTTTGATTTTGTGTCGCCAATTTTCCTTCTTGTTTCCTCTTCCTTCGCAAGATTCTATCTCAGTTTCGTAACACCTCTTTCCTTCAACCCAATCTCCCTTTATGATTCACATACCGCTGGGGTGAGGGAATTTGATGCACTGGTGGAAAGTTGAAGCTACATATAGAATCCCATGTAGCCAAGGTCGACCAATTAATGCATTGTAGGGTGAGGGAATTTGATGCACTGGTGGAAAGTTGAAGCTACACCTAGAATCCCATGTAGCCAAGGTCGACCAATTAATGCATTGTAGGGTGATTCTACATCAACGACACAAAATAGGATTTCAGAAGGTATTCCCTTCAATGGAATTCGCATAGTAATCTCCCCTTTAGGCTTGTTGGCAGTACCATTAAAACCATATATCTTATATGTTGATGGTATAAGATCATCATCTCTTCCTCCCATAGTTTTATAAGTATGATAAAATAAGATGTTCACAGAGCTTCCAGTATCGATCAGAATCCTATTATTTGCCCATGAATCTTCAGCTTCATCATCCTCATCTTCTTTCGGTTTTGGATTAATTTCTAATTTTACTACCAATGGGTTATCATGTACCTCTTCACCTTCAGGGATTTCTTCTGCGGTAAAAGAAATAATCTGTTTCTGTCATTCCTCTAGTGGCGAGATTTTCGCAATATTCATAATTTCTCTTCCATCGTTATCTCTTGCGAACACTCTACTCAAAACATTGTCATGAAAATCTTCAATTGTCTTGTATGAATGTACGATAGAGTGACAGAATAGATTATTTTCTTTTGCACCCACTTCTATGAAGAATGTTTCCTTCTTTTTCATCGTGTTTACTTTGTGATGTTCTGGTGGTGGTGGCAATGGTTGAGATTGTGGGTGCCCTACCAAAAAGTGGTTAAGTTTTCCTTGATATATCATTCTCAGAATAAAATTCTTTTTACATTTCTGCAATCATTTGTAGTATGTCCATGAAAATGATGATAAGAACAAAACTCATGACTTCTGTGGTTTGGAGGTGGTTCCGTTCCCATGTTCCATGGTATTGGTATATTCTCCATCAAAATTATAGCTTCCCATATTTTTTTCACACTTGCATTTAGAGGTGGCATCTTGATTTCTTCCCATACTACCTTGTGACCTCCTTGTCCTCTATTATAGTTTTGTCTTTGACCTCCATAAGTTTCTTGTGGCTGATCGAGTCTTTGAATCTTGTTATTTCCACCACGATTGTAGAAATTTATTTCTCCTTCATACTCCTCTTGATCTCTGCTTCCCATAGCCACCAGTTTCTGTTGATTGTTACTTGTCACCTTCTCTTGTTGTACTTGCGAAGTGTTCGCCACTGTGTTTATTAGCTTGGGTAATAAGCTTGCATTCGCTGTTTGTGAATTGTTGTTCGCAACTGGGTATGATTCCATTTCATTTTGCCTTTCCTCTAGAGCAATATATTCTTCTTGAAGTTCTCGCAATTCAGTCATTGTGATCGTATTCTTGACTCTGAAAATTTGGACATACAATAGGTTGGTTGCAAACATAGCATTGATAAATGATAATATAAGATATCTCTCATCTACACAGCCAACCATTTCGCTGCACATAGTCCTCCATCTTTTAGTTAGATGCTTCAAACTTTCGCCAATCATTTGTTTTAATACAAACACGTCTTCAATACCAGGTCGCGAAGAATTATTATTTATATATGCCCCCAGGAATGTAGTCTGCAAATGATTGAAGGATGTTATTGTATTCTTTGGTAGACCTTCGAACCATTTTAACGCTTCCCCTGTTAAGCTGGATGCGAAATACTTGCATAATACGACATCATGATTTTCCCATTGCAGCATACACCTCACATAGGCTTTAATGTGTTGAATTGCACAAGTTCTTCCATCAAAAATGATGGTTAATGCGGGCAAATTGCATTTCGGAGGTATTCCTCCTAGTTGTACTTCCCTTGTAAATGGAGTTTTCACAGCTTCTTCTATAGCTTCATCCAATTGTCTTCTGCCTACTTCTCCTCTATTATTTAGCATTCCTCTCATTTCTTCTAACTCTTTCAATATTTGTTTATTCACACCTGAATTTTGATCCATTGGTCTTTTTAATTTCGCCTTCCTTCTTCTGCGTTCATGTCTTTCTTCTCTCGCGAAATTTTGCATTTCTTCTTCGTTATCCTCATATCGTCTTCTTCTGCGAGTCTCTTCTTCATCTCTATCTTGAATTCGCATATAATGATGTCTCTCATTTTCCCCTTCATGATTTTTTTCATTTCTTATTAATTCTATTCGCTGTCTTTCAGCCATCCTCTGTATTCTATCATACTCTTCATTGATATTACCGTTATTCCGATTTTGTGTACGCCTTCTTTCTCGATTGTCGTGATTGTTCTGGCGAATTGTCTCCTGAAGCTCTTGTTCTTCCATTTTCGCTCTCAATCTTTCACGTTCGCAAATTAAACGTGCTTGTTCAGCATAATGTCTTTCAATTTCTTCTTCGATCGTCTGTTGATTTCTTTGAGTTTCTCTTTCATGTAAAATTCTCCTTCCTTCTTCTCGATTTCCTTCGCCATCTTGGTCATTTCGTCCCTGACGTTGTCCGTTCTCTTGATTTCTACCATTTTGCCTATCATCAAAAGTTTCATTTTGTGGAACGTAACGATCATCAGTTCTTTCTCTATTTTCGCGATATTCTTCATTAGGATTTGATATTTCTTCTTGAATATTGTTTCCAGCATTAATTGTGGGTGAGTTTCGCCTCATTTCTCTTCTAGTCGATCTTGAATATGATTTTGTAATACTTCTCGATCTTCTACTCTGTAGTCTCATATTTTCCATCCTCAATTCGTGATTTTGTCTTGTTAAATTCGCACGTTCTTCTGCCTCAGCTCTTCTTTCTTCGTGTATTCTTCGTCTCAACGTTTCTAACGCTCCAATTTCCTCATCTCCACGAATTATTCCTTTATCTGCTTCTTGATTTCTCTCTACCTGTCTATGGTTTTTGGTTTGTTGCTCTTCTTCTACTTCTTCTGCTGAATTTGATTGCCAAGTGTGTATACTCACCCTATCATAATCTGTATTCCTCCCTGGTACTAGTGTTTGTTGAACTGGTGGTTGAATTTGATTTTCTCTATTACTTCTCATTCTAGTAGATTCTCCCATTTCACTTCTTTCCCTTCCAGCAATTCTCTTGCTTCTTCTAACATTAGTTGGTTGTTCTGATGTATTTCTTCTTCTAGCCATTTCTTCAATGTTTAACGAATTGCAAGAAATTATGTAAAATTCTTAATCAATCACTCTAAATCTTCACAAATCTCAATATTAATCTTCAATTTTTTCTAGAATAATCTTCAATGTTCCCCATTTCTAGCGCCATTATGTAGTTACAGGAAATCCTACACTACACCCCTCACAAGATTTTATTAACATTCAACTCATTTTAGATCAACCATCTTAATTTTATTGATGAATCTTTGAACAATATTACAAGAAAAGATAAAGGAATCAAGAATAACCACTGCTCTAGATTTTCTCTCTCCTCTTTACTTGCTTCTCATTCAGAAAAATATCTCTCTCCTTTCTTTTACAACTGAACGACTATTTATAGGGAAATTCATAATGGATGACAGCTAATCTGTCCTTTATTTTCGGATATGGCTTGCGACATTCTCACAACCTTACGAATGTTAACCTCGCAAACTCTCTTATTTTCGCAGAATCATCACATTTTTCTCATGATTTTAGCTGACGTCATTTATTATGTCATTTCTGGAATTGTTCTGTGACGCTGTCGTGTTGTGTTGTTGATAATTTCGCTGAGGCATTATTGCTGCGAGATTCTGATCCTACAATTACACACTGTTGATTGCTTTCATTCTTTGTCTTTATTCTTGCAGATCGTTTCCACCCTTTAATCTTTTTCTTTGTGTTGTCAATTGATGAGGCAGTGGAAGTAGATAGTTCTTCTTCTTCGTTTAGGTTAAACTTTTCCTCTTTCTGTGCAAAATTGAAATTAGGGTATGCATTGAGGGTTGGGGACTGGGGTGTCGATAGCACTGTTGATGGTAAGGTTGATTGGTTTGAGTTTGGGTTTTCTGGGATAGTCTTTTCTAGCTCGTTTATGGGATGGGTTAACAAGTGACTAACATGACCCGATGGATCAACAGTAATACCCGAAATAACAATACCTTTAGTAATAGTTTTTTCTTTTTTACTCTCAACCCTACCGCATGCACAACCTCGGTGATAGCATCTTTTTGAACGGATATTTTCCTTGGATCACGTGAAGGATTTGTTACCTCATTTGTCTTCTTATTAACGTTGTTGGCAAACAACTCAGTGCCTGCACCTGCACCCGTTTCGTCTTCATGCAGAGTAGTGTCAGCTTGTCTGGTAAAAATAGTGCACTTTCCTGTATTTTCTGTGCTTGTAGCTCCTGCAACATTTTTGTCTGCCATCTTAAGTGCTGCCAGTGTTGTCTGTAGATGACATGTGTTACCATCCCCGCCCTTGGTTTGATCTTTGAAAATCAATGGCCCCTGTACAGTGTTATTGAACCTTGTAATCTGATGAACATCTTTCACAACATGTATGATACCTGGATTACTTGATTTAAAAAACGCTCTAATTTCTTCAGAGTATCTCGCAAAGGTTTTATCATTCATCTTGAGAGCGAATTCTTCAGGACTTAGATTAGGAATTTCTTCTAGTGCTTTAGATAGATGAGGGCATTGTTTCATAACATGACCAAAAAAAACACAGTAGAAGCACATTTTTGGGAGTTTTTCATACCTGAAACGGGCCGCGAGTTATAACCCCATAGGTGTCACTATCTATGTACAAAAACTCCAACAAAACAAATTGTTCATAAAAACCCCATTTAACATAAACTGTCAATATTACACTTCTAATTTAAATCACCCAAAAAAAATAAAAATCAACCCCACCTTTAATTTTTATTATATTCTCACAACAACACACCACAGCAGCACCACCATCGTGCCACTACCACTGACCACCACCGCCGCAACCACCACCACCGCCGCCACCGACCACCACACATCGTCGCCGCCACCGACCAGGCGACCACCACACATCGCCGCCACCGACCAAAACCACCACCACCGCCAACACATGTCGCACCGCCACCAGCACCATGACCGCCCACCGTCACTACCACCGTCGCCGCCACCGACCACCTCCGCAGCCAACCACCACCTCCGCCATCGACCACCGGCCACCACCGCCGCCGCTGACCACTGCCGGCGACGACTATCATCGCGCCACCATCGCCGACCACCACCACATCGCCACCACCACCACCGCCACTACGCCATTGCACCACCACTATCAGCCACCGCCGACGACCACCACTGTCGACCACCGCCGACCACCACCGCCCAAAACCAGCACCACCGCCACCAGCACCACGACCGCCCACCACCACCGACCAAAAATTAGATGGAACCAAATTTAGTTTCATCATAAATACGATGAAACCAGTTTTGGTTTCATCATAAACCGATTTTGGTTTCATCATAAATACGATGAAACTGGTTTTAGTTTCATCATAAATAAGATGAAACCATAATTGGTGCGAACCGAGTGTCAGCCTGCAACAAAGTGAACTAATGTCAGCAAGCAGTGATACAACTTAAATACTCAAGAATGAACAAAAAGTAAATTCTCAATAGACAATCCAAAATCAAGTTGATCACCAATCGAAAATCAAGTTGATCACCTAAAAAAAGTTTCATTGTCTACTAGAAAGTTTATTATTTAATTGTACAGTATGAATAACAAAAGATACCCATATGAACATCTAGAAAGCTTGACGTGATTGGTGAATAGTTAAGCAAACATGACCACTATATATCAAGAGATTTGACATTGCAGGTGCAAAGTTTATTGCTAAAAACAGGTATCCTATTTTAGTCGTCAAGAACCTCAACAAACTATTATCTATTAGCAACAGCAGGCAACAGAAGATACATGCTAGGCTGTCGAATAATAATATAAATGTTGTAACTGTAGCATGCACTTACGGAGTTGCTAAATTAAACTTTTGTGGTCTATGTATCTAATAGAATTAAAAATCTCTTCACAAGCCAACCAGACAACACTAAGCATATAATTCTAGCATGATTTTATAAACCCCATCTAGGAGCTGGACAAAAAGTTTCAAAATAAGGCACCAAAATGGGATACGATATACAAAGTAATATGTATGATTTCTACCTCCATTACGGTTCTGATGGCAACCACCATAGGAATCTATTGGAATATTTGACTTCTCAAGCATCTCAAGGGCCTGCAAAAGGAAGTTTCAGGCACCACAGTCTGAAGGCAACCGCAAGGGCCTTTTCTGTCTGTGGTTGTAAGGGTGCCATAATGTCATACTCATCCCACGAAAAATAACCAACAGGAACATCTGATGAGAGACTAGTTGTTATTACAACTTTAAACCCTTTCCTAATACAAAAGAAATTATAGCAAACATTAGTCTTTAGCAACTCTTGATAGTTCTGGAGTGGTAACAACAATAAGACATAACTGATGTCAAAGATGGTTACTCGCCAGTAGTTTCATTCTGATGTGCTAAGGTTAACTTTTGTAGCCTAAAATTCAGACTTGCAGGGATGTCTGTGAACGCTAAATAGATATTTCTAATTAGCAGTGTTCATTTAATGCTTACTGGAACGGTTATCAAGTCACAAAGGGGATTACTTCTAATTCAGCGCCTCATATATAGCCACAATCTTGCAAATTCATCGTCTAAAGTCTGAACTATCAAACTAACAAGACTATCTAGTGCATCAATCTTATTTCTAAAAAGACATTTTGGATTGTGCTTACCCACTCTCGTGCCGGAGCAACGTTATTCTCTGAATAATAATGCGATGACTCCATTATCCGAAGAATCCCAGGCACTCCATTACTAGGTTGACCAAACGAAGCATCCGGCGTCTTATCATATCCACTTTTATGTCCAAAATGACATCCAACAGAGCAAGTATCCCACTCCTGAGCCTATATGCACATACAAAAACTAACCATTTTCGGGCCTTTTCTTCAATTTCATGTAACAAATCCTAGCATACATCTAATCCATTATCAAGCACAACAACAATTCAAACTCATAAACAAAATTCAATTTAATTAAGGATAAGATTAGATGGAACCAATTATGGTTTCATCATAAATACGATGGAACCAATTTTCGGTTTCATCATAAATAAGATGAAACCGTAATTGGTTTCGTCAGAATTCAACTGCAAGAAAAATTTCAAACCATGATTCATTCTGTTTGACCACACCAATACCAATAACCTGTGTTGGTTTATAAAAAAAATAACTTGAAACTCGGACAAATAATTTAAGGCATGGACACACACAGAGGTCTCAACTATTGAAACAAACAAATCATTTCACAAGTATCTATTAATGAATCACTCAACTTGGTAAACACATAACTAACAAGCATCCACACGTTGAGGACTGCAACTAAGCATATGCTGCACCAAAAACAAACACTAATCAGGAAGAAAAAAACTGCGCAAAAACCAATTTTGGATTTCCACGATGAGAATAAAAAGTTTCTACACATTTGAACCTGCTAGAAAACACTCATAGTTACTAGGCTCCAGCCCGTCCCACATCCTATTCACTATTTTACAATACCATTCACCTCAACAATAACACGTATCCAGTGGATTGGTGCATCCATGTTCTCCCTACCTATGGTTACTAGTTGCTAGAAACATTAGGTGGAAGTCTGTTCCACATTCTATATACCGTTGTATAAGTTTGGAGCAAATATAAAGAAAATAGAATTTAACTACATCATAAATCTAAACAGCAGAAGAGTTAGATACAAAAATCCCATTCTAAACAGTCAAATAGGAAAAATACATCTCCATATGACTATAAAGTCTACCCATACATGACTAAATCTTCACTTCACTTCGCTTGTAAACCTCATCAGACCACACTAGTGATGCAGTTGTTGGTTCATATGATCTCAACACATATCCAACCACATTTACAACAAAACATTTCTTCTCGTATAAATAGATAAAATTCATTTTTATTTACCTTAATTGTTGTAAAAACCCAACTCAAAATTCATTCAATTTTTAACCTAAAAAATCAAAAGAAAACTGATTACCTTCCATACAAAAGACCGAATTCCAGCACCATCAGGTATTCATACCGATGTTAATCTTTTGAAAGCTGATATTCATAAAATTAAAACCAAATTCTTTAGAAATCAGATTCTGATTGGAAATTAGATACAAAAAAACCCTAAAATGAAATACGCACCTCTTGTAATAGTTGAGGTTGAGGTGAAATTTCTTCAAATCAAACAATAGATGATGATGATAATGATATATCATCATTGTGATTCAACTTTTTGTTTAGTGATTCTCGGAGATGGTCAGAAATTGAAGGTTGGATCGGAAGAGGAGGAGTAGGAGGTTCGGTAAAATTATATGATTTGGAGTACCACCACCGTCATCATCATTGATATAAATCGATTTAACTTAAAAAATTAATACCCAATCTTCGTTGAATCGAGATCTGTATTTCGAATTTGCTTGTAGATAAGGACATGGAAATGGGTTTGATTGAGGTGTAATGGTAGGAAGAGGAGTTGTGGAGGTGATTTTGGTGGAGGATCAGGATATTGCAGTGGGTTTAGTGGTGGTGCAAGAGTAGGAGGTTGAGGTGTTGCTGCTGGTGAAGGAGGCGGCGATGGTGTTAATGAAAGATATAGACACGGTACTGGTTTCAGTGGTGGTTTGAGAGTTTAAGAGAGCTTGGGGAATTAATATCTCGTACAAAGAAAAGCATAAAAAGGGTAAGCCTGGTATTTCTGAAATAGGAAAAGATCTAATTTAGATTATTATTTTGGATTTGGAGTTTTTGTATCACTTTTGGGGGAAATGGAGTTCTTATAAATCTCAACATATGGTTGGAGTTTTTGCATCACTAATTTGGTCACCTTGGTGTTTTATGAATAATTTTGTACCCGAAATGGATGGTAAACTTCTTCTTTGATTTGAGAGTAATGATCATATCTTTTGGTAGCGGCTTAGTTATATCCAGTTGAACACGGACTCTAGCGTATTTCCCCCATTTTGCTGCCAGAGAAGTATCAATAGGATCTGGTTTTCCAATGTTCTGGATAATGTTGAAGACTTTTCCTGGTTTCATCATGCTGAAAGGTAACCCATATACATGAATCCAAAAGTATACATATCTAAAATCATAATCTGCAAGAAGTAGATCTTCTTTACACCGTTCTGCCAGCATGAGATCTTCTTTAATGGACCATGGCATTACTTATAACATAGCTTCTAAATCACAGAGAAATTGGAACTCAGTTCTGTAAAACCCATCCCCTAGATCTGAGATGACTACCGTACCAGAAGGTCTCCAATCTTTTGCTAAGACCTCATTCAAAGTACTTAGATTGTATTCTCTACCTAAGTTAAACTTGAAGATAATATTTCTATTTAGTTCTACTGGGTCTTCTGTATCATCTTCATTATCATCATAACAGTGAGTAACCGGTTCTACCATGATGTTGCTCAGCTGATGTAGAATCGCATCAAAATCTCGATCTTGAGCATCTCTTGATGTTGAGGCTATAACACAGCAAAAACCAACAAATACACAGAGAGAAAAAAAGAAAAAATCAAAGAATAGATAAAGACCACACAAGTGATCACAAAGAAACCCTAAAGGGACATATAATCATCAAAAGAGATGAAGATAAATCATCACAGAAGATGCATAAAGAACCTTGACTGAAGTCAAGAGAACGACGACCAGAATTGACCGTAGAGCGCAGTTCCAAACTGGTTGGTTCTGCTTTCCATGTTTGTCTTGGCATGAAAAAGAAAGCTTTGTCTATTCGTTAACACTAGTTCTCTCTCCTATCATTTTCTCACATTTGAACTAACAACGAGATAGTTGTGCTGAATGGTTCAACGCGTCTAGATTTATTTTTTGATTTGACGGCTAAAATTGGTTGGGCGCTGATGTGAAATGCTAATTAGCACTGTCATAGGGCATTGGAGGTTGTCCTAGCTGACGTGAACTGCTAATCTAACTACTAGATTAGCACACCATAGAACTTACTATCATAACCAGTTCTGTACATGTAACCTGTAAAGACACCAGCTGATAACTAATTGAAGTGGAATCGCGACTTTTGGCGTCAACATTCAATTAAAGTGGTGTGTGCAGCTGACGCTAGAAATCTTACATCACCCTTATGGATAAGTCTAAAGACTTTCACATCAATGTGACCCAACACCAGCCCACTTGTTTCAGTCTATTATCCGAAGGGAATTCTTGTAGTAGAAATTGACATTTAGTCCCAAAGTTATTGGGCTTGAAAAGTTTTAGTCCACTCATCTCAGGCCTAGTACTATCTAGTCCAAAAAATCCCCGCCTCCAACAGTTTAGTCCAAATATGGACGAGTCAGTCCAAATTCTCACCGATCCTATATTTCTTACGTTATTTTATTACCCAAAATATCCTTCAGTATTTCAATCTACATTTCAATACTTTTATTCTAGATCTGAGATTTTTCGTCTGTAGGAGAAACCGTTAGAGAGAGGCGATTTTTGATTGAGAAAGTTTTTCAGGTTTAAATTTGATTTTGGTTACTGTTTTCGCTTATTATGATCGTAAACACCAATCGGTCTGATCTTTGTTCCTGAAGAAGAAATTACTTATAGTTGAAGATGATATTTGTAATCATCTTCCCTATTCCTGAAGATGAAATCCAATGACTCACTGAAAATTGGTGAGAGAGTATGTTTTTCTTCTTAAATTTTTATTTCCTTCCAACCTAAGATTATCTCATCGTTATTTCATTTTGACCTATAATTTACGGGAAACAATTCATTAAATTTTCTTAGGGTTCATGTATAAGATTTGATTGATCTCTCAATCTTTTTTCTCGATCTTAAAATATGATTTCATATTCATAATCAGCGAATCTGAATCTTCATTACCCATCAACTAATTTTGAAAATGAAATACTTTCAAACACGGGATAATTTAGAAGTTTTCCCCGAGGACTTGAAAACACACATATGGGCTTAATTTAAGGTTTTTCATATGCATTTCATGTATGCGTTTCCATATTTGATATTTTTGATATGCCTCCACATGTATCGCGTTAAATTTGTAGATGTCGCACATTGGTGGATATTTTGATACAAAACTATCTCTTAATTGGCCAAGTGTTTTAAAATCTATTAACTTTGATATGTTTCTTACTATTCCATCCTAGAATGAAAAATAGAACTAAGGGGAATGACGGTAGCGGCTTGAAATACTTTTCTTGCAATAGGAACAACATATGCTTGATAAGAAATGAAAATTTCTTTAACTTATTCGTTAATTTGTTGGAATGCTTTAATAGTTCCAATTAAATTCCCTGTGTGTTGTTAACTAACAAGTGATTTAGTTGACTTTGCTGATTATGAAACTTTTGTTTATTGTTAATTAATGCAAGTTTTTTATTCTTTAAATTATATATTTAGTTGTCAGTAATAAAAACTCTGATTGGTGTTATCATGGTATGGATTATCCATTCTATGTTAAGCTATGGGCTTTGTGATTTTATATTTATTTTCTCTTTTTTTTCTGTTAGAAGCTCATTTTTTTTGGACCATTTTTTGGTACATAAATTCCCGATGGTTGTGAGTTCCTTTAGTAGCATAGATTCACTACAACTTTTGCCTATTGAGGATTACAGCGATTTCGATTCGTTTACATAGAACAACCACTTGTTATACTTGCATCCCCTTTGTATTTATATATGTTTGAAAATTATTTTTAAGTCCTGTGATTTAAGTCCTGAATTCATGTGATGACGGCTTGACATTCTGTGTTTCATGAAACTCTTTTGGATTTGTTTTCTAGAATTAAATCGAAAGTACTATATGTCTTTTCCATTTCCTTACCACCATCAATCAATTGTTTTTTGATAATTTGTTCGCATACAAGCATATTTAATTTAAGTTCGTTGTTTTAGTTATGCCACAATGAATAGTATTTTTGCACTCACAATTCTGTGTCGTGAATATATGAAAATGGTGCATGTTTTGAGGTAAATAATTAGGGTGTACATAGTTATACACATGTGAACAAAGACTCATTATGCTTACGCTTGCCTAAATAACTAGGGTGTACAAACTAGTACATATGTGGTAAAATGACTCATTAAGATAATATATACGTAAATAACTAGGGTGTATAAACTAGTATACACATGATGATTGTTAATACAAGTGTACATATTGGTGCACCTGTAAAACAAGTGTACAAATTGGTGCACCTGTAATACAAGTGTACATATTGGTGTACCCTTAGCTCGGAATTGGGTTTGAAATGGAATGATCGAGTTGTCCATGATTTAATTTAATTTTTTTGAGTCTATCTTGCAGATGGTCATTGTTGTTGATGACGACGATAGATAAAATGAAGGAGATTTAATAATGGCATCAGATTAACAAATCCTAAAGCTATGACGGTTATTATAAAGAATGGAACTGGAATTGTGTGTGTCAGCATGCAAAGAGAAGACCTGGATAGGTTACAACTTCTTTTAATGGTTCAGAATAAGGAGAAAGAGGAGAAACTTCGTACAACATTCACAATAATAGAGGTACATAGCTAATGTGTATATAGTTATAAACTTGTTGATTGTTAATATGAATGATAGGTGTTGTGCATGTTTTACAGGGGTGTACATATTGGTGCACCTGTGTAAATCTTATGAAAAAATGTGTTTCCCTTGTTTTACAACGGTGTACATATTGGTGCACCTGTGGGAAGTAACTCCCATGAAAAATAGGTTTGTGTGCGGTTGTGAATGATTAGCTTTATGCATGTTTTTAAGTGGTGTACGTATTGGTGCACCTCTGTAATTCCCATGTAAAAGTAGATGTGTGTGTGTGTGGTTATGAATGGTCGTTTTTCTGCATGTTTTGCAGGGGTGTACACATTGGTGTACCTGTATAATTCCCATAAAAAAGTGTTGCCCGAGTGTGAATATGAATGATCGATTTTGTGCATGTTTTGCAGGGGTGTACATATTGGTGCACCAGTGTATTTTCAATGAAAAAGTAGGTTTTTTTGTGGCTATGAAGGATCGGTTTTAGGAATGTTTCACAGGGATGAATATATTGATGCGCCAATATACTTCTCATGAAAAAGTAGGTCTGGGTATGAGTATGATTGATCTGTTATGTATGTTAGTAATCTCCTTTTTGGTAAAGTGCAAAGAATCACTGTACTGGGATGTTTCGAATGCATATTAAGTTTGTGTAGTAATGCCCACATGGATTGTGTCTCTGACCATAAACTAAGTAACTTTTTATTTTGATCGTTTTCTTGTTTTGTTTTCTTATGTGGATGTTGGTGAAAGGATAATCACTTTCTTTCCAAGTTTCGATTTCTCATGTTCATTGGTTTGTCCTCGATGCAGGTTATCTGCTAAACTTACCTCTGCAAATATGGATGTTATCCAACTGGAGATTGGCTTGGTATTTTTCTCAGTCTGTGCGATTAGGGTGGCAGTTTGGCTATCATGGAATTTTTGGATCTTTGCAGTGGTGTACATTATTGTACACACCAATGTAAATTAAAAATTTTAAAAAATGAAAATTATATAGTCATATGGGTACTCCTTTTGTAACTCTCGAAAAATGCTTTCCAAATATATAAAGTTTGTCGATTTTGGACGAGCGGTTCAAAAGATAAATTGTTTTTAATTATTTTTTATATTATTTAAAATTGCTGACATCGTCATGAGTCAGTGCGACTAAATTGCAAATATTTAGACTAAATGGTAAATAATGAGGGTTATTAGTGTACTTTCCATGTTTTTGGACTAATCTGTACCTAGTTGACTCGGACTGGACTAAACTGTACATTTAGAATGATTTTTGGACTGAACCATATTTTTCCCATTCTTGTACATACATGGACCCTCAGCTTCTAGTACTATAGGCAAGGCACCCACAGGCCACAAGCTGAGTTTAAGAACTCAAACCAACAACACCCTCGAAATCAAATGCTAGATGTACTTCGGGCTTATCCCGAAAAACACACCGTGCAAAAAACTATCTGAACCCACCTAACTTTTACCCATCCCAATGTTTAGAGGTTTACAGGGACCACACGATTCCTCGATGACTTCCTCGGTGTGTCTAGCACCTCTTCCCCGAAATACAATCTTGTGTATTTTTCTTTCGGCTTTGTCAGACACGCCATCGAAAAATACACCAACCGAGAGAAAGCTCCTGGGCCTACCAGGAGAACAATAAGGGTGTTGTTTCTGTTCACCGTAGGACCCACCACAACTGTGTCATCCGGTGTGATTCACTGAATTTCAGTCCCAATGGATCTATAATTTTCCGTTTTCTTTCATCGTTTACATGGACCGTCAAAAAATATTTAAAAATTGTACGCCCAAAAGAGAAGTAAATTCTTTTTAGAGAGTGGTGGGTTACAACTGAATGCCAGAAGCTTAGGAGAAAAATAATTTGCGTGAGAGAGACGTTTTTAGGTAGCTTTTTAGAGGGTCCATTTAGACTTTTGTTCCCATGGCAATAATACTTTCTTTTCCTCTTTTCATTTTCTATTTAGAGTTGGAAGCTTGATTTTATCTGATCAAGCAACATTCCAGTTTGATCTTAACACCTATCACTACAAAAAAAAAATTATTTTTTATTTTTATAAACAATGAGCCTAAAATTCCAGTTTGATCTTAACACCTATCACTACAAAAAAAATTTTTTCTGATAAACAATGAACCTTTTCATTAATGGGATTTCAAGATTATAATGAGTTTAAGATCGAAAATAAAAGAATACAAAGTAACAAAAACTTACGGTAAGAGTATAATACCGAAAAATCCGACAAGAAAAAAAGAACGATTACCGGAGTAAGACAAATACAAGTATGAATAACCTATCACTACAACTGAGAAGTAAAAGTTATTGCCAAGAAAGGTGAAAGTTTGAATATTGTCTATGATGTTAATTTGTTATAGTTCAATGTCTCTGGACTCTCTACTTTTCACTCCTTGGTCAGTCATTCATCCATATAGACTCCTATAAATAAACAAGACTACTAAAGTTTGCTTGCCGTCCAAAAAGAAATTGTGCACTTTCTTTCCGCACGGATGTCGCATTAATATTTTATTCCACCACCCCTGCCTGCCCCCATCTTATCCATATTTATGAATGTTGTTTCAACAAATTTAATCTGTTATCCTGCAACACTATTTCTTATCCAGCAATGCATTTTGGCATCTATGTGTTATCTGCGCCATTAATTGGGGTAGGTTAATCTTTGGAGTTGAAGAGGTGGATTAGTGGTTGTTTTGGTGTTCATTACATTGGAATTCATAACATCTTTGAACAAAATTGCTGATGCTTTTGGCATACATTTTGCATGTCGATGTAGTTGACATAATACGGCGTACCTAGATGGAATGACCATAACAGAAGGCCCTGGACATCAATGAGCTCCATGGCTTAATCAAAACAAGAATAAGTGAGAGAAAATTTAGATTCCTTTATAAATCATTATTATCATTTCATAAGATTTATAACATCATTTCATAAGATTTATAAGGCCGGTTCCTATGGGTGTGGCAAACTCTCAAGTTTGCCATTTTTGCACCCATTATGGAGCTGGGAAACTGGCCTTGCTAAGTGGAAAATTTTCCATTTAGCCAGGCAGGTCAAATTTCCACCGTCTCGACCGCTCGGCCAAGACTACACCGCTAGCGGTTCTTATAAGACCAGTCGGTCTAGTTTACACCGCTAAGTAGAATCTGACCCAACGGTCATAAATCTTTCCCCCTATAAATACCAGATTCCTCTATCATTTTAACTCACACCTTCTTCCTGTTTTGTTAGATTTTCCAATGGCTCAAAACATGTCTATGGCTCAATTTATAGAAGACCAACATGCGGCCGAAAATCAAAGAGTTGCACTTGGAACTAGTGTGCAAAATGAAATAAGAAGAGCACAACATCGCAATTTTAGCACGTTAGAAGATGAATGCATCTGCAGGAATTATGTTTTCTTCACTAATCATCCAATCGTTGATGGCGCATTACGACTTATTCCGTTTTGGGGGCACGTTTTAATGAAATTTGAAGAAGAAACAACGAACCTCAACAATCGCAATTCGATGGTGTTGAATGCTCGGTTCTCCATAATTTCCAAGAATGTTAACAAGTATATTGATATGATAAGGGAAGAGGCTCGAAACATGAGAAGTGGTGAAACTCTGTTGCAGATTGATCAAAGATGTTGTGCAAAGTGGCTCCGTGACAACGGAGAGAAGTTCCGATATGCAAGTTGTTATGAAATCTTAAAAGTGTTGCCCCAATTTAATCTAGCTTATCAATTCTAAGTTCCCAATTTTAACTTATGTAGAAAACTTTAAATGAAGATTATTATCTATCAAACAAAATTGCAATTACATTAACGATTTAAACAAACCACGATTCATATTAACGATTATCAATCTATCAAACTGACGATTAACACCAAATACATAACCCCTAAGCCTGTTTGATCTTGTGAAAACTCATTATTTGAACTCTGAGATGGTGGTTGAGTAGCATCAGGTGATTCATAACCTTGGGATGGAAGATCTGTAAGTAGGAAATTGCCAATTGCTGGAAAGTCAACACTACCTAAGTTTTGTGGATGAACAACAATATTTAGCTTGAATACCTTTTGGAACCAACTGTAGTAATCATAGTCATTTTCTGGTACTTGGTTCAAATCATCAGCTTCTTCCCAAGGTTGTCCATTATTTATCAACTTTATCCAATCATCATGTGAAATAATTGAAATTGGAAAAGGGTTGATCGCTTTTACCTTTCTTCCTTGTAGCTGAAACAGATGTCTTTCTCCGTAGTACCAAATACCCTGACCACTAACTAGACTGTAAAACACAAGTATCTTAAGGCTTAACTGAAGCATGGCTTGTGCCACTGGATCATGGAACTCATCAATTACTGTATACAACGCTGGCGTAATGTTGATACTAGTTCTGTACACTTGTTGCATCCTTTGCATAGCAACAACATTTTGACCATCATTAATATGGCCAATCCAATTATCAGCTTTGTACTTGTACACGACTGGAAAAATTAATCGTTTATTTTGAAGATCAGGTTTGCCGACCGTAAAGTAAGTATACCACCAATACTGTAAAATAACATTGACGAAAATTGATGTGTTAGTACATTCACCACTAGTTTGACAACTCGATAATAAATCTAATAAATAGTTCTTACCTCCAATACGACCCAAAATGCATTTAAGCTATCTTTCTTCTTAGTTGAGCAATCACCGAGACATATGTATAGCTCAGCTAAAATTGCAGAACCCCAATCATAATTTGGCGCTTTATTTAAATCTTCCAGAAAACCAATTAATGAAACTGTGTTAGCATTGGGGGAAAAAACTTGGCCTAGCATCTATAATACAAAAATACGTTCAAGCTCGGGATAATCTTCAGTTCTGTTTATCCCTTTGGCATTGTAACGACTCAAAAAAGCCTTCAGCCCAGACATTCATAATCCATATGAGTGTAACTGTCTGGAATCTGGATTTCCTTCAGTATCATTTGAGTACAAGGGGAGTAATTATTTCCATCTTCCTTCTGATATCCACTTTAACCGGTTAAATTGTACTATTTCACCCTCACTTTTTATTCCAGTCAACATATACAAATCTAACGGTGTAAACCCTAAAAACAACATGGTCATAAAATTAAAATTTGTATCAATAAAAAATTGAATCTCTAAAAATTAAAATTTGTTTCTGAACTAAAAATTAAACTATTAAATGGAAAAAATAGAACTTACCACACTCGAAATCCTTGAAAAAGAATGTATTTGCAGTGTTCCACCAACGTTCACAAATAACTCACACAATTTGAGTCCTGTGGTTTTTGCCTTTCATGAAATATAAACGCTGCCAAGGATATCTTCGCAAGGATTCTTGAACAGGTTCGGGGAGTAACCCAAACACTTCAGTTAGCTCAGACCACCCACCTCTTAATTTAGGTAACAAAACTCGCTCGGGATGGTTACATAAATGCGTAGATATCACACCAGATCCAACTAGTTGCCTAACACTAGTGAACTCGTGCTCTTTATCCTGAACCCAAACGATATCACTATCTGCAACAGATTTTCCTTTATCTTTCCTGTTTCTTTTCCTTTGTCTATTTGTTTTGGAACTACTCATTTTTAAAAAATCACTCTGGCCTGCTCTCTAGAGAAGGGAAGACATTTTTTTTGTGAATGAAAAACTGAAGGGAATAGGGGTATCTATAAGCGGTAGAGCACCGACCGTGGACAGTCGAGACTAAACCGCTGGCGGTGTTAACTAGACCGGGCGATCGCTACGAGACCACTAGGTGGAGACTCGATCACTTAATGTTTTTACCATAGTGACGTGGCCAGTTTGCCAGGCCAGCTGGCATGGAAAATGGGTGGGTTAGCCACCCACCATAGAAACCGGCCTAAGTATGTCTATTCGAGGAAATCAGAAATGTGTCTATTATGAATGCAGTTTAGACTTTAGAGTATGTCACAAACTTTAACTCTTTTTACATTTTGGAAATATTCCCTGATCGTTGGTTTTCTATTTTAGTGTTGTTAAGTTGGTCTAGCACGTAAACATATGGACTCAGAGCGTGTGAGAAAATAACAAATTTAAATGTTATAGTTTCTATAATGGTGGGTTTGGATGTAGAATTTTAAAGATGGAATTTGTAGGTCTAGATAATTTGGTGGAATTACGTTACCCTCAGTACGTTTGGTTTCCCAAATCCCTAAAATTACGTTTCCGACAGGAATCACTTTTCCAGCAAATCCTTCGTATGGAGTCCGACCCTCCCTAAGAATTGCTGAGAAACTTATCAAGGGATTTATGGACCCACTTTTTATAATTTCAAATCTTATAAATATACAATTTTAAGATTCTTAGGGCAATGCCAAACTGTACATGGACTTTAACACAAGAGAATTCTATGAATCCTAAGAATTTCAACTGAATTACCAAACATACTAGGGATTTACATGAATCCCAAAACTAGGAATTACTGATTAATCCATTTCTAGGAGACCCGTTTAGTGCCTAGTCCACCCATAAAAGTAATTTAACCGCTAGTCCAAATTCATGATTTTGGACTAAAAATATTATTCGGTGGTCCAATGTCATAATCCTACCGCACGTGTATATTTTCGAAACGACCAAATTAGCCCGCACTCAAAGTACTTTGTCTTTTCATATTATTTTTTTCTCAGTCGATCTCTGCGCCGACGAAAATTTGTTGAAGTAGATCTTTTGTGATTCATTCCCGAAATCAAACTCGTTTCTTCCATTTTTAAGCGAAGTTATTCTTGATCTTGGTTATAGGGTTTCTCCTTAATTTCTTATTCTTATGCTTATTTTTTAGGTTTTTTCTTTATGGAATTGATCAATTTTAAATTCATGTATGTTGATGATACATTTCTTACTTATTTTCCCTGTTAGATCTGATTCTATCGATTTTGTGAAAATCCTAGATTATGTCTTTTATCAAATTTCGTAGCTTCATATCCATCCAATCTAGGTATGTTCCGTAATAGGCGATGATGGTAAAGAAGTGAAACAAGTGAAGAAGAATATCAAGAAGATTCACGAAAAAATCCACGAAGAAGAAGAACGAGAAGATTGTACACTTTTACCTTCAGTACATATCGATATGTATTGCTGGATCAGTATGTACCATGAGATTGTACACTTTTAATTTCATAGCTTCATATCCATCCAATCCAGGTATGTTCCGTAATACGCGGTGGTAAAGAAGTGAAACAAGTGAAGAAGAATATCAAGAAGATTCACGAAAAAAATCCAAGAAGAAGAAGAACGAGGAGATTATACACTTTTTACCTTCAGTGCATATCGATATGTATTTGCTGGATCAATATGTACCATGGGATTATACATTTTTTTCCTTCGGTACATATTTTCCTTCAGTACATATCGATATGTATTGCTGGATCAATATGTACCATGAGATTATACACTTTTACCTTCAGTACATATTTTCCTCCAGTACATATCAATATGTATTGTGGGATTACACTTTTACTTTCAGTACGTATTTTCCTCCAGTGCATATCGATATGTATTGAAGGTAAAGGTGTATATATGATCATACATAACTATATGTACTGCCTTTGGTGATTAGGAGAGATCTTCTTCTTCTATTCTTCTTTCTTTTTTCTTTCTCTGGATCTTGGTGATTAGCAGAGATCTTCTTCTAAAATCGAATTAGGGTTTGCTGATGAAGATTGATTGGAGATTTTGGTTTTTGCTTAAGAAAATTGATTGATTTTTAGAGATGATTAAGCATGATTTTTAGGTTGATTTTGTTATTGGTGTTGTTGATTGAGAGGAACGAGGAAGGAGTTTCCTCTGCAGATGAATACAATGAGAAGAAAAAATAAAGAAGAAGAACGAGATATGCATCCACATGTGAGTGGTGAGGATAGACAAGTAATTTTGACTATTCAATAGCTTTTTGGACCTCTGATTAATTACTTTTTGGCACTGGACTACCGGTTAAACGTAGTCGGATATTCTGGATGAAATAGCAAATTCCTCATCCCAAAATTTATAATCCTACAAATGAATTAGTTTTTTATAGGTTCCATCAAGGTTTCTTCAATTTCGACTGCATTCCTCGAAATAAGATTCTATTCCACTGCTCTCCTGCTGTCATTGAAAATGAGATTTTAAGCGGTAATCTAATTTTCTAAGAGTCGGGTTCTGAACCAATTAGAACCGCTTGGTTCGGAGAATTGAGATGATTCCCTTGTGACTCGATTACTAAGACACCAACCACTTGAACCAGAAAAAGCAATTACTAGGGTCCTCCAAAAACTAAAAATATGATGAATAATTGTGGACTCAAACATTATTTTAAGAAATATTAGGTTTTAAGAATTGAGAGATTTGGTGCCCACAGTAATTGCTTTTAGGTAAAATGTGGCTAAAGAAAATAAAAATAATGTACCATTGTGTCTGTGTGCCAGTAAAAAAAAGACAAAATTAGTAAAGTTTGTTGCCAGTCAATAAGATATTTTCATTTCCACACAAGCTTCTCATTAAGATAACAGAAATGACTGTATCCTTAAAATAACACCTCACAAAGCAAGAATCATACTAAATTAAAGCATCCATCCATAGAAGTACAACCAAAGAAATCGCTACATAAAGCTTTTTATTTTTAAACTGTTTTCGGTGTATATTGTTCATAAGAAGAATTTTAGAGAGATGCACCAGACCGATTAACCATATGACTCATAGAAGGCATCTGGTAGCTTAAACTCATAGTAGAATCTCCTCGAGTTGTAATCTTTTGCCTCGAATGTGAACTCAGTCCTGAAAGTAGATATCCTCTTCATGTTGACTCATATGTTTTCCTGTTTCCCATCCTTGATCGTACCTGTTGAAGCTCTAAATCTAAATCAACAGAAAATTTGTCACCAGCATGCATAGATGCAGTTTCTAATATCTGCATCCTACAATCATCAATTATAGACCACGCAGTGAACATATCACCTCTCTCAGCAGCAGCACGTGAATTACTCAATGCCCGAGCAACCCGAAACCGATTCTTCTGCCTATCAACCTCTATAGAAACAACCATATCTTCATTAACCATTTTGGGTCTCTCAAGTTTTACTTCTATAGCTTCAGTAGTAATAGATGCTTTAGTGATTGGATCTTTGTAATCACACCACACACTAACAAACTCCATCTGATCATCGTAATTTCCACCTGGTACAACTGGAATGTTAACTACAACGAGAAAATTCCTCTCTTCATCCGCATACAAATCTCCGATGACAACAGATCCTGTTTGGTTATCATCAGTCAAATAAGTGGAATAACTCCCAGCTTTTAGTTGAGTAAGACAAAGAAAAGGGTCAAGCGAATGGACATGTACTTGCAAATCTTGCACAACTACACTGAGAAGACCACCGATACATTGAGCAAATGCATCTTGTATTAATCCTTCAGATTCAATAAAAGAAAAAATTCCCCTCGAACCCTCCGCAATCGAGTGCAACATGCTGGGGTCATGGTCTGCACCAAATCCAAATGTATGAACTGGAATTCGCAACCTTGAAATTTCTTTAAGGTTGATTCTCTTCATGAACGCGTCTTTCCCATCGGATAATAACATGATACTGCAAATAGGATTTTTGTGTTTTCGATCTTCAATTACCTTTGCACCCTTCTCTAGTCCTTCTAGGATGTTTGACTCTCCACCAGCAACCAAAGAATTCACAACTTGTAGTGCATGTTGTTTACCAGAATCCGTCATGGGAATAAGCGGGAAGACGCAATGGGCATTAGAAGAGAAGCTAATAACAGATAATCTGTCAGAAGGGCCAAGGTTGTCTATCAAAAATCCCATAGCTCGCCTTAACAACTGAAATTTTGTACCACTTACATCAAGAACGGTGACAAGGTCATTTGGTGCACGGCAGGTTTGGTGCATATCACGATGAACTTGATTTAGATCAGTAACATGAGCTTTGATATTGATCAATATATGGAAGTTTTCTTGGGAAATTGATCGCTGAACAGCTGGGAATTCAGTATGTGTATTGATATCAATGGACCTGACGATAGAATTGTCGTTTGAGGAAAAACGAGATTGATTTATTAAGGGATCATCGTCACTGAAGACAGATGGCTTAGAAGATGAGAATTTTGATGTAGATTTTCTTTGCAAGCGAATACAAGGCCATGGTGTTGCTGGTGTGGAATTGAGCTGAGATGTCCTAGTAATCGGAAGAATTGTTGACTGGCCACTGGTTGGATTTGGAGGGCCAAATGCAGGAATATCCTTCCATTGAGCATCACAAGTTGGGCAAATCTGGTTTCCATACTTCACGTATGAAGCAATGCAATTGAAATGAAAGGAATGTGAACACTCTGCGGAGAAAATGGCATTACCATCTCCAACTTTCAAGGCACCATCACATAGAGTACAAACCATCTGTCGAAAAAAAAAAAAGAATACCCATAGTTAAATTTCAGATAAACCATTAAAAACATTGATGAAGAACAAACAATAAGCTAAAGACCAACAAACTCGAAACAATTAGTAATTGAACGAGTTTATTAGATTTTTCATTAGCACAGTGTGTTGAGATTATTAGTCCCACATTGTCTGGGCATCTAAGATCCTGCTGTTTATAATCCTATGGGCCACTCCACTCATTGCCAATTGGTTTTGAGTTGGATGCCCGTATTCTAACATGGTATCAGAGCAGGTTATTTGCGACGAATCATTGACCGCGCCTTTACTCAGCATCACCCGATTTATTGTCCACCTGTTAGACCCAAAAAAACTACACGTGAGGGGGCGTGTTGAGATTATTAGTCCCACATTATCTGGGCATGTAGAGTAAAGTCATAAAAGTACCTGGAATCGGGAAATGAACCAAATACTTATCTTCATCGGAGTACATTTCAACAATGAAAGTTTTGTACGAAGCTTAGATACTAAAATATTAATATATTAGGCGGGCCGCTTCAAATTTTCGATATTTTGTCTATTTTTTAAAGCTCAATGACACTATCACATTTGAAAATAAAAACGTATAATATGTCCAACACTATCTTTATATGATAGTTAAGCAGACTGACATGTCGGGATTATTTCAATAATTATCAAAATAATAGTAAGACAATTTAAAAATAATCCAAAACTGAATTTGTGGTTTCGAAAAAGTAACATGTCATTTCAAAAGTAACGAGTATTGGTTTCCACGCCAAAAATGAACAAGCAAACAAATCTACATTGTACACAATCAGTATGGAAGAGTAGAGAACTTGCCACAACCTATAAATCCTTGATCTTTCTTTGTGTTGATACCAAACGGTTCTAGCTATTAATACCAAACGGTTCTAGCTATTAAAATAAAGAAACATATAAAAAAAAACGTAGATCGTTAACATACGCAAGTTCATTGAAAGGGTTTTTTGTTAAACATAATTTAAATTCATGATCAAATATAATGATGAATATAAACATGAGGGCTAATCTAAATTTATAGGTGGGTTAAATATATTTTTATAGAACTTACAAGGGCCAAAAATTGACTTCTGAAATTTTGGGGTAGGCTAAAGCCCACCATAGCCTCCCCACCTCCAGCGACGGAAGCATGATTGAAAATTTAGATGGGCTAAATCATATATATTAGGTTAAAAATGAATTTTTAGGGTGGGCTAAAAATTTTTCCCACAAAATTTGCCTTTGAAAAAAATGAAAATTGGGTTGTATTTAGAATTTTGGGGGTGGCTGGAGTAGACCCAAGCCACCCCAAAATCCGTCACTGCCCACCTCGGTCGCTGCCCGCTAGAGTCAAGGACCAACACATAGAGGTTTTCACCAACGACGAAATTAAAAGTTTTATACTCCTTCCGTTCATTTTTAATAGGCTGGTTTCTGTAAATAAATGTTTCAGAAAAATAAGCTGGTTTCCTAATTGGGAAAATCAAATGTTACTTCAATTTTCTGGGACCACTTTTCTCTTAACTTCTTTTGATAACAAATGTCATGTAGACCATTTTATTTTACTTTTTTTTGCTGACAAGTGTCATGGGGACCATTTCACTTCACTTCTTTTATTAACAAGTGTCATGAGGACAACTTTCAATGATTAGTTCTCTTAATTTCTTTAAATTTCTTTAAAAACAAAACCAGCCTATTAAAAAGGAACGGCGGGTACAAACAAAAGAAAGTAACAAAACTGAATGAATAAAATTATCAGAGAACAGTAAAAAAAAAAAAAGAAAAAAAACACTGAGATGAATCTGAAACAAAAATTGATCATATCATCCGCAATCTATAATTTCATAACAGCATGCAGTTAAATGAGAGTTTGGGAAGTTTTATTACACTCACCACCATGATTGTTATGAACTCTGCAACAAGCCCAGACACCGAAAAGAAGAAGTTAACACCAATATCTTGTATTTGGTCTGTAATGAGATCACCACCAGCAACACCAATTATCACACTCAGATGAAGTGGTCTTATATAAGTAAGGTTTCATGTGACAAAATCCATCTAAATGTAAGAAACAAGAAAACTTCTTGAGTTGTATTTTCTCACTAAAATGTAATATACAAAGATTCTTAATGTTTGACGACCTCAAAGTCTCCTTACAACAGCCAACAAATTGTTTTAAATAAAAAGCCTTATTGTTTTTCTTCAGAAAAAGATGATCAACAATGTACGTCGGTCTAAGTTACTCACCGACTTATACCAAAAATGTTATATTGGAAAAAACATCACTTGCTGCGTACGTAGGGATGCAGTTTTGGATTTGTGTTTTGCTAGTCAGTACATTATATTCAGCTTAACAAAGCACACTGAAGTAATTTGCTTGTCCAATGAGCGAACGAACGCCTGTACCTCCACTCTGATCAGTTTTGTAACTGCATGTGTATGGTCACGGTCCGGTTCGTCGGCACTTTATGTAATATTCTATGTCCAGGTTGTTGTTTAGAAGCCTCAAAGTCATCAAATAACAACCATTTACCAACCGCCACATTACATCGGAAAACTGTGGGATACTGGGATGGGTAATAAGTCTCACAATGGTTTAGTTGTCTAGTCGCTTCAGCTTCGTTTTTTTTGGTTATTAACTTTTCTTTTTTTTTAAAAAAAAAAAAAATTTAATCTCCTAAAAGGGGAAATTAGAAATATGTCCATCCTAAATGCATTTTAGAGTATGCCATTGCCACCCACTTCACATTTTCTGAATTTTGGAAATATGCCCCGACTGTTAGCATTTCCATTTTAATCAAGCACGGGAATGCGTGGGCTTACTGCGTGTGAGAAAATGACAGATTCATTCACCCTTGTATTAAAAAGTAATCCACATTTATGTAAGTTTGTATCTGTTCACCTTTTCTCTTCTTTATTTTTCGATCTCATTCACGAAGGAAGTAAAACAAGTTAATAATTTCACAAGAGTGGAGGGTGGTGCGGGGGAAGAAACATAATAGCGTTATTATTTCTTCCGAAGGATGGACGATCCATTTCAATAATGTTGGTCTAAGTTACCTAGTCATCGGACCAAATTAATTACAAAAATAAGTCACTTGCTCGCTAGTACTGACAAGTTATATCTGTAGTTTCGCCTTTTATTTTGGAATTCTATTATTGAAGGTTTTGAAAGTCAATGGTCTTTTGGGTTTTTTTTAGGGTCATGAAATAATAAATGATGTTATCCTTTATCACATCATATTCCTAATGTTTATTATATTCTTACCTAAATTTCACTATTCATTAAAAAAAAATCCTAAATCTATAATCTTCTCCTTCTCATTTACAGATGATGATCATGATTTTATCATGATGAAGATCATAAAAAAATAAATTTATTATCTTCTACCCATCCTTCTCTTCTCATTCATAAATTGTGAAAAGATGATGAGCATAATTTCATCATGATGAGGATGATGATCATTAAGAAAACCCAAAACTATTTTCTTCTCCTTCCCCTTCCTTCTCATTCAAAGATCATGATAAAGATGATGATCATCATAGAAAGAAAAAACTAAGAAAACCCACTATTTATTTTTGTTTTAAATGGTTAAAAAAATCCAATTCGATGAATTTCGGGTAAAAAAAAAAACAGTTTCTGAAAGTATTTACGGCTGGGATTTCTTAGATTCCCAACCGTGAATCAAGATTACGGCTGAGATAGTTTGTCGACCCAATCGAGAGTCTATGTTTCGGCTTGGTTTTTCCAACCGAAAGTTTTTTCGATTTTTTTTTTTTTGGTTTTCAGAACCAGTTACGGCTAGGTTTTCCCAGCCTTAACTGCACCTCGACTTGGTTTTCGGCTGGGATAATTTTTCGACCCAACCATAGAACGAAAAAGCGTAACAGCAGGGGAAATAAAGAACTCCTAGCCGAAATCATTTTTCTGATTATTTTTGTTTTTAGAACCAGTTAAGGCTGGGTTTTCCCAACCGTAACAGCAGTTTCAGCTAGGTTTTCCTAGTCGTAACAACAGTTTCGACTGGGTTTTCCCAGCCGTAACTGGTTCTGAAAACCAAAAACATCAGAAAACTGAATTCGGTTGGGAATAACAACAGTTTCGGCTAGGTTTTCCTAGCAGTAACAACAGTTTCGACTGCGTTTTCCCAGCCGTAACTGGTTCTGAAAACCAAAAACATCATATAACTGATTTCGGTTGGGAAAACCAAGCCGAAACATGTACTTTCGACTGGGAATCTAAGAACTCCCAGCCGTAAATACTTTCAGAAACTTTTTTATTTAACCCGAAATTTATGGAATCATATTTTAAACCATTTAAAAGCAAAAATAAATGGTGCATTTTCTATTTTTTTTTCTTTTTATGATGATCACCATCTTTATTATGATCTATGAATGAAAAGGAGAAAGAGAAGATTATAATTTTGGGTTTTCTTTATGAACATCGTTCTCATCATGATTAAACTATGATCATCATCATTATCACAATTTATGAATGAGAAGAGAAGGATGGGGAGAAGATAATATATTTAGTTTTTTTTTTTTTTTTAATCATGATTTGTAAATGAGAAGGAGAAGGAGAAGGAGAAGATTATAGATTTAGGTTTTTTTTTTTTTAAATGAATAGTGAAATTTAGGCAAGGGTATTTTTGACTTTTTCATATACTTTGAGTCCCCCTATCCATTTTTTGGCTACATATAGCATTTTAGCTCCCAAAAACTCCCCCTACAAACCCAATAATAGGATTCTTATTTTGTACCTAGTGTGTTTCTACCTAGTGATTCGCATTTGCAGATGTCCACTTAGAAGCTTCGATTCTTTTCACTTTACTTCTTTTCACTTTTATTTTAGAAATGTAAAGTTTTGATTTATATGTTTTTTTTTGGGGTCAATCAACAATTTCAATTTATTCAAATCAAAATGTGATTACACGATCGCTTGCAATAATAACAAAAACATCAAAATACAAGATAATAAGAACCTTAATACAAATGAAGATATCAATCACGGGTAAATCGCGAAGAAAAAGAGCCATATACCGTAAAGATACCCAATTATTGTAAATATAGCAGGGAAGGATGATGGTGTAATCCGGAATCGATTCCGACCATTTAATCTGATTTTCTTCTTCTTCAATAAGAGATACTCCAATAAGAAAGGAGTTATTTTCCCAAAATCTTGTAAATCCAAACGAACCCGGATGTCCTAAATCCTTTGGATTGAATACGAATTTAAGCAATACCGTATTGGATTGTCGATGTTCTTGAATAGAGAATAGAAAGTCACGAACCAGCGATCAAGGTTTGAATAAATCACTCTCAAAGCGAAGAGAAACTCGCCCCAAATGGCGAAGAAAAATCGCTCCAAATAGCGAAGAAATATGTCAAATGACATCAAAAATAAAAGAAAACTACTTTTATTCGATTAAAACCTAAAAAAGAAAAGAAATATTGCTCAGATCGGGTCCAAAAAGGACCAAATCTGAGCAAGAGATTAATGGAGGCTAAGGTTTTTTTTTCTTTTTGAGAGAAGAGGAAAGGATAAGAGAGAGAAAGAAATAAGAGGAAGATAGTCGATTTATATGTTTTTTCATTAAGTAATATTCTTGCTCGAAATCTCAAAAGCTACCATCACTAGTGACTAGACTGACTGAGAAGTAAAAGGTACTGCCAAAAAAAGGTAACGATGTTGATTATTAACGCCACAACCTGTACGAAGATTATTACCGCATCTATGATGTTAACTTGTTATAGTTCAATGTCTCAACACTTTTTTTTTTGACGGCAAAGGGCAAATTTTATAAAACGTTCTAAGTCACTAAATTAGTGACAAAAAAACTAAAAAAGATTACATGGATGTATGAACCAATTACAAATAAGAGTAGATGGACAAAAACCAGAAAACACATCCTTTTTTATAGTCCACTTGAACGATAAACATTTTACATCAACAATAATTTACTTAGCACTTCGAGCCTTGTTGTTGTAAAATCTATTGTTTCTTTCTCTTCACAAACTCCACCATATAGCAAACAACAAATAACCCCATAGTCTCTTTAATCTCTTCTTACTTTTCTTGTTTCTCCATTCCCACAAAGTTCTTCTGACATCACAAGAATGTACCCATCTAATGCCAAAACTACTTAATAAATAAGACCATAACTCATAAGCCGCAATGTAGAAAGAGGTGAGCATTAGTCTCAATATGATTATCACAAAATAAGCAATTTGCATCCTGAATTGAACCAACATTATGAAGATAATCTAATGTTGGAGCACCATTGTAACACAAGGTCCAAATTAGAAAAGCAACTTTCATCAGAATTTTTGGATTCCAAAGTTGTTTGTCAGGAAAAACAAGGAGACCATCATTTTGTAATGCAGAGTAATCATTTTCCATTGAGAAAACTTTCCCCATACCATAGATCCAGTATCTATCATCATCTATTGTACCTTCCAAGACAAGAGAAACACTAGGATCACCAATTACCTGTAATAAGTTCACCATATCTGCAACCTCATTTTCTTTTAGACTTCTAGGAAACTGTAGATTACAAGCTCCCTCAACAGACACCATATCCTTTAAAACTGCACCTTTGTTTTTAGAAAGTTTATACAAATCAGGAAAAAGCAATTTAAGAGATTTCCCTCCCATCTAAATATCTTCTCAAAAGTAGATGTTATTTCCATTACCCAGAATAAAAGAGGTTCCCTTTCTAACAAAATCTCTTGTTTTAAAATGCCATCTCATAAACTAAAACAAATAGATTTATTAGAATGATTAGGAAAAAGAGCATCAGTGATACCTCTAAACTTCTGATTAATTATTCACCTTCACAGAGCTTGTTTCTCGCTACCATATCTCCATATCCATTTAGCATGCAAAGCTTTGTTTACCAGCTTCAGCTTTTTTATCCAAACACCCCCTTACATTTAGGAAGGTTAACATTAGACCACTTAACCCACATTCTCTTCTTGGTTGTTGCACTGGAACACCGCAAAATTTTCTCATAATTCTCTCCAAATCTTTCACCACACTTACTGGCGTCTGGAACATGGATAAGTAATAAACTGGTAAATTAACCAGTAAACTTTGGATCATGATTAGTCTATGTCCCTTAGATAAATACGATCTCTTATATCTAGCTAGCTTCAGTTGAAATATCTGGATAATGTCATTCCATACAACTTTGCTTTTAGATATGTTACCAAGTGGAACACCTAACTAATTTATAGGAAGTTTTGTCATAACACAACCGAAAATTTCTGAACAAAGCTCAGCATTGTGTATCTGATCAAGCCCAGCAATGGTACTTTTTCTGAATTCTCTCAAGCCGGAAGCAACTTCAAAAGATAACAAAATATTCTTCAAATTATGCACCAGAGTTTCATCATCTTTAAGAAAAACAATTAGGTCATCTGCAAATTGAAGTTGAGTTATGACAATACCTTGAGGATTGACAATGAAACCATAGAGTAAATCTTGAGTTGTAGCTTTTTTAAACATCAAAGATAACACTTCGGCCACAAGAATGAAAAGAAAGGGAAATGGGATTCCCCTATCTTATACCTTTTTGACTTCTAAACAAATTATGAAAAGAAAATGAGAGATGGGATTCCCCTGTCAATAAGCTCAGAAGCAATCAAATCCCATCATGTATTTGTCTACCATGTACAAAAATACCCTGAAATTCTGAAATTATAGAAGGCATCACCACTTTCAATCTTTCTGCAAGTAACTTAGAAATAATATTATACACACTGCCAATTAGGTTTATGGGTCTAAATTTATGCAAAGAAACTGCACCATTACACTTGGGAATCAATATAATATTGGTTCAATTGATTCTCCAATCAAGCTTGTATTCTCAAACTCCTGCACTACCAACATCAAATCATCTTTAATGACTTCCCAAGCATGTTTGTAGAATTTCATTGTGAAACCATCTGGTCCTGGACTTTTGTTAGTACGAAAAGTATCTGCCACCTTCTTTACCTCTTCTTCAGAGAAAGGCTTCTCTAGATTCATACTTTCCAAAATAGAAATAGAAGGCATATAAAGATGTTCAAAACCAGACCTATTTTTATGATTCTCAGCAAACAAAGAAGAATAAAATGCTTTATTTTCTTCTGCTATCTTTGACTTATCATTACACAAATCTCCTTCAATTCTCAAACAGTTGATACTATTGTGCTTATACTTGAAAGAAGCAATCTGATGCAAATAACTAGAATTTCTTTCGCCATCTTTGGCCCACCTTTCGTTATCTCTTTGTGCTATTATTCTAGCTAAATTCATAGACACTTCAGTATGTTTTATCTTAGCCTGTTCTCTAGCCACCACATCTTCATCAGACAAAACATCAATCTCTTTCAAGCTATCAAGCACATCAATTGTAAGTTCCAAATTATCAAGTTGAGATCGTAGATTACCAAAAGTTTATTTTTGACATTTTTTAATAATAAATTTAAGAGGTTGCAATTTTATATGCTTTCATGCAAAAGAAATATTATCCCACCAAACTCTAAGATTTCTTAAGAAATCTGGATGATGCTTGATGAAATTATCTAATCTGAAAGGACATTTGAACTTCTCACCATAGTTGCAGAGCATGGTCATAAAATGGCCTGTTTAATCTTAGTTTCATAGGAGCATGGCAATGAGATTGGAAATCAACTGTAAGAAGAAATATATCCAACCTTATTAGTAATGGAGGATGTTGAGAATTAGTCCATGTGTATCTTCCACCGGACATTGGTAAATCAATGAGATCAAATTTATTGATAAACACTTTAAAAGATTTCATGTTGGTAGTTCCTCCACCGGCCAAATTTCCATCATCAGTAGAAAGGGTAGAATTAAAGTCTCCTCCAAGTATCCATGGTTCATCAAACAACAACCTGATATCTTTTAATTCCTGCCAAAATTGATTATAGTACCTTGTGTCAGATGCTCCATACACTAAAGTAAAAAGCCAAACAAAATCATCCACTTCATTCCTAAATTTTATTGTCACTGAAAAAGCACCAAGCAAGTAATCCTCTATAATCAAAACACCCTTTTTCCACATCACAATTATACCACCAGATGTACATTCAGAGACCAGAAAAACGTAATCGCAACCATTGTTGCCCCAAAGAGACCTAATAAGATTATTGTCCACCATTTTCAATTTTGACTCCTGAATTGTGACGATATCTGGGTTATTTTTCGAAATTGCACTTCTAATAGCATTAATCTTTGGTTGTTGTCCTAAACCCCTAATGTTCCAGCTTAATATTTTGTGCTCCATTAATTAAAAGTGCAAGCCCTAGAAAAAATTGGATTGAAACCTTAGTCTTCATCAAAATTTTCCGAGTCAGATGAGCACCTAACAACTTCAATTTGTTCTTCAATTTCACTGCTACGCAGAACCCCATGAACCTCCTCATCGTAATAATAATCACCCAAACCATCAACATCTTCTATCAACGGAATCTCCAGATTTTCATTGACCCTCGTTGATTCCCTCTCTAGTTGATCCTTGCAGATAGCTATCATAGTTGGATGTTCCGTAGAATCACCCAATTGCTTATTGAAAGACAATTTGTAATCAATCTGTTGTTTCAATCGCAATCTTAATAAAAGTATATCAAAGAGTTCTCTCTTTCTCGATTTAATACTTACTCAAGCAAATAGAAATCTTCGAGTCTAATTGAATACAAGAGAAATCACTTGAACGGTACCAAAGACCAATGTTCAAGGATCAATCAATTTCAATCAACAACCAAAGGTTGGATTTCCCAATTGATTGATCCAACGCACAACCTGTGATATTTCAATTATATAACAAAATATAATGCGGAAAAGAAATAACATAGACACCAGAGGTTTTGTTAACGAGGAAACCGCAAATGCAGAAAACCCCGGGACCTAGTCCATATTGAGCACACACTGTATTAAGCCGCTACAGACACTAGCCTACTTAAACTAACTTCAGTTTGTACTGTAGTTGAACCCCAATCAAATTCACACTGATCCAAGGTACAGTTGCGCTCCTTACGTCTCTGATCCCAGCAGGATACTACGCACTTGATTCCCTTAGCTGATCTCACCCACAACTAAGAGTTGCTACGACCCAAAGTCGAAGACTTTAATAAACAAATCTGTATCACACAGAAAAGTCTACGGTAATAGATAAATCTGTCTCCCACAGAAATACCTACGAGTGTTTATTCCGTCTTTTGATAAATCAAGGTGAACAAGAACCAATTGATAAACCAGACTTATATTCCCGAAGAACAACCTAGTATTATCAATCACCTCACAATAATCTTAATCGACTAGCGAAAGAAGATATTGCGGAATCACAAACGATGAGACGAAGATGTTTGTGACTTCTTTTATATCTTGCATATCGGAGAAATCAATCTCAAGCCAATCCTTACGATTGTACTTAGTAAGATAGAAACAACAAGATCAGATCACACAACTACGAAAAAGTAATATCGGTCTGGCTTCACAATTCCAATGAAGCCTTCAAGTCGTTAACCTACAGGGTCCCGGTAGAAACCTAAAGTTAAAGGAGAATCGACTCTAGTATGCGTATTGATATCAATGGCCCTCACGATAGCAACGTTACCCAAGGTAAAAGTGGATTTGGTATCTAAGGGATCATCGTCATTGAAAACAAATGGCTCAGAAGATGGGAATTTTGATGTAATGATCCGATTAAAATCTGTCCGGAAAGGAAAACGTTGACGTGGTGTGGCTGATATGGGATTAAGTTGAGATGGCCAAGCAATCGGGACGATCTTTTTCGGTCCACCGGTTGTATTTGGAGGGCTAGTGAAATGAATTTCCTCCCATTTACCATCACAAGTTGGGCAAATGAAATTACCATCTCCAACTTTTAAGGCACCATCACATATAGGACAAATCCTCTGTTAAATAAAAATACCCATAATTATTTTCAACCCGATCATTACAAAATTGAATGATCACAATATATGCATTTTATCTTTCATCACACAAGATGCATAATTAATCTTATTATTATTATTCCTTTCTAAACCAAACTATTACTAATTATTTTTTTTTTGTATAACAAAACTAGTCACAAAACAAAATATAAACCAAAATATTCATTTCTAATTCTTCATTCGTAACACAAAATAATTAATATTCATTATTCAGAACTAGTCGTAAAAATCCAAGGTGACCAAACTTGTGCTACAAAAACCATGTTCAAATATTGGGATCCATTAAAATTCCGACTTAAACAAAATTGATACAAAAACCCCAAATTTTTAAAAATTGATACAAAAACCCCAAATTTCAAAATTGGTTTCATCAAATTCTATGATGTTTCATCAAATTTTTGATGAAACCAAAATTGTTTTTATCAGATTCTTTGGGATTTTTGTGTTACTTTTGTTTTTTTTGAATTTTTGTGTTACTTTTGTTTTGATGGGTTTTTTGTGGATGGATAGTGACATCTTTGGGGTTATAACTCGCGGACCGTTGATTATTTTTTAATAAACTTAAGACGATCATGACATAGTTTGTAATAGACTTAGAAAAATAAGATAGTTTAGGAAAAGAAATCAAGGTCTTAATTTCTTTAATAAGGAGTTTTTTCTTTTATATATAAAAATGATGGAATGAATCAAGTTTTTGCTTGATTTTAGGTTGTGTTTGATAGGAGTTAATTCCATGGAATTAGCCATCTTTCCATGAAAATAGCGTGTTTTCCGCCGTTTGGTCAAAAATCTGTTTCCATGGAATTGCAATAAAAGCGTGGCCTAAAATGTGTTTTAAACTCAATTCTGTGGAATTTCATGGAAAGTCTTTCCTTGCCTCCCCAGGAAACTGATTCCATGGAACACTTTTCATGGAATTGTTTCCTTTCTCTGTTATCAAACACAACCTTGGGGAAAAAAAAATAATCTCATGACGAATTAAGACTAGTTTGATTGATTAACTAGTAGTACAAATTTTCGCAACGAATAATAAGTGGATTGCACTAGGAATAACTTTTTTTTTCTCTATGTTTCAAAAAAAAAGAAAAAAAAGGTGGATCGGATTGGACTATTCATATGAAGAGCCATTTCAAGAACAAACAAGTTAGCTAAAGGACTAAAAACTAAGCAACCAAATTAACAAGTTGTGAAAGGACAATAGTCCCACATCGTTATAATCCGCTTAACTAACTAAAAATATAATATGGAAGGGCCGCTCCACTGATAGCCAATTGGTTTTGAGTTGGATGCCCATATTCTAACACAATTCTTCCAATTTTGTTGGGTTTGTCTTGGAACACAGACATAAAAGTCAACTGGTTTTAAGAAAAGTGTCAAGGACCAACATGCTTATATAGAGATCTTTTTCATTAATGGCCAAGTTTACACTTCTTAAGAAAATATCAGTAAACTTAAATACTGATGATCTTACACAGTAAAGAAAGAAAGTGCCAATAATCAAACAAAGAGAATGAATGCTTAAAATGACAAGAGAGTATGAAAGTTTTAAAGAGAAAAAAAAAGTCAAAGACAAGTAAGACAATCCAATGAAATGAATCAGTGATCATATATAATTAAAACACATACTTAAAGAAGTTATTTACTCACCATGGATTCTTGTAGTCTGTAGATCTGAATATCCGATCAGACTTTAACACCAACACATAAACCGAATTCGGCCTGTAATGGGTACCGAGCACCAGCAGCACCAACCAGTCTCTAGAAATGAAGTTATGGAATGAGAAATACTAAGAATATCGTCTGATCTTCTGAGTTTTAGAGAGTGGCAACGGACTGGTCTTATATAAGGTTATTAAGTTTCACTTCCGTGTGATGTTATCTAGAAATTCAAAATATTATTAAGATAAGATAACTTCTTAGTAGGCTGTATAGCCTTATTATTGTTCTTCTGTTACAACTTACAAGATAATTAATCACAACATGTTGATAATGTCGGTCTAAGTTACCGAGTACCTAGGAACAAAAATGTTAGAAAATATGGTTTTTTATCTCGTGCATCCGTACATACGATAAAACTCAATCATTTTATTGGAAAAGTGTAAAACTCATTGAAAAAATAAGGATGATATAACTTGCATTGAAGAATATAAAACCCACTCTCGATAAATACATGTTTGCCGTCCATTGTACGTTCACATGAAAATGTGCACGCATTGCGTGGACCCTATTACCGCTCTAATTGGAATATGCCCTGTGCCTAGGTTTGTTGGTTGGAAAATTCAAAGCTCTTTTCCAAACTTCTTTGCATCAACCGGCGTTTAAAAACTGTATATGCCTTCTGAAATAGTCTATGCTGACGCAAGAGATCTTACATCATCATTCATCCTAGAATACTGTGGGAGCAAACACTGGTTTAGTGGTTTTAGCCATATCATCCGCAAGACATCGTCACGTCGTTCTGGAAGCCCTACCCAAAACAAATCGCGTTATTCGTCGTCTAGTCTTTTGACTGACACGTCCTTGCTTACGTAAACCAGCGAGTACTTCATTCCTTGTGAGTTGGGAGAAATGACGACGAGTCCTTTCGCATTACTACCGCCCGTCTATAAGACCGAGTAATAAGATGCTTGACTAGGCAAGATAAAGACAAAGGAATGTCCAAGTCTTTCTCTTTTGTCTTTAGATTTTTGTCTTTTTTGGTCATTTGTTTTCTTTCTAAATTAAATTTTGTTGGAAACGGTCAACAAATAATGAAATGTAATCTCA
This sequence comes from Papaver somniferum, assembly GCF_003573695.1. Classification (NCBI taxonomy): domain Eukaryota; kingdom Viridiplantae; phylum Streptophyta; class Magnoliopsida; order Ranunculales; family Papaveraceae; genus Papaver; species Papaver somniferum. Next base: position 130,296,649 of record NC_039359.1, read on the forward strand.
AACAACTGAGTCGCGGACTAGGTCGTTATCTTTAAAGTATTTCGCGACTCTGCCTCTTTGATTGTGCTAGCAGTTAAAAATTGTCGAAAATCTATGGGATAAAACAGTTGATACTCTCTTTGTTCGATTTTCTCTGCACCTTGAGAAATCGAACCAACTCTTACTCTTTCTAACACTTGCTCAGAATACAAAATAGATGAAAAACTAATGTTATTCATCTTCTCCAGAAACTGTTCTTTTATAACTAATAGGAAATCAATACGCTTTTAATCAAAATAAATTTTGCAATAACTACCCACTGAAATTCCTCCAAAACAGTCATAAAACGGTAACAATATAATTACCAAAAATAATAGAATTAATTAGGGAATATTAATCTCAAAAAACGTTTTAGAAATCAAGAGTCAAACCTGCAAAAAATCAGTTTCTGAATCACCAGACCTCCCAAGACCCCGAAGGTACCAAGGCCCCGCTCTCCCAGATTTTTTAAATAATACTACCTCCGTCCCTAATTAGATGACCTATACCATAAATAAGTGGTGTAATAGATTATTATTATTATAAGAAATATGTAAAATTTGATAGCCATATTTATATTCATAGGTAGGTATTTTAAAATGCTTTCCAATGATACAAAGTTTACGAAAATCCGTTGTATAGTTTGAGAGATAAATCATTTATAAATTTACTAGTAAATTTTAACTAGGTCATCTAATTAGGGACGGAGGGAGTAATATAGATATATAATATACCTAGTCAAATGCATGGGATGATACTTGAACCCAAATCTATAGTGTGGGAGCCCAAAACAATGCCACCACACTATATCTCTAAGTTTGGTTTAATATTACAAAAATATATTTTTAAATATACATACCTCAACAAATTTCCAAAGTTTTCTTTCTAAATTAAATTTCCTCGAAGAGAAAATGAAAAATATGTCTATTTTAAACTCGAGTAATTTGGTTTAATTTTTTTTTTTGAAAGCAAACTTTATATTTCACGAAACAATGGGTTACAGACTCGAAAACAAGTCAAGACTAAGCCAATTCAAACAGATAACAACCCATAAGTCTTACAACAAACTACAAGTACTTTAACAAACACAGCAGAACTGCAAGAATCAACTTGAGCTTGGTCTGGGTCTAAAATCTTTCGCTAAAACAGCCTCCTACTGAATTACTTTCAAAACGCCTTCTGGTGGATTCCTTACCGAACTGCTGTTACACTTATTTAAACGAGCAAACTTAGCCAACACATCAGCTGCGTTGTTACAGACTCTATGAACAAACCTAAATTCAACCTCCACTAAAACCTTATAACGGCTAAAGCTTTCATACATTAGTACTTGGTCTTCCCATCTGATACTGTCACTACATTGTCTTTGGATAGCCTCTATCACTGTTTTATTGTCACCCTCTACCTGTATTTTACAAAGACCCTTGAACTTAATCCACTGCAACACTTTTAGAACAACTAACACTTCTGCTTGATCAACATCTCTTACATTGCTTGTCCAGGCCACGACTTCCACGCAAGCTCCTAAAGAGTTTCGTAATATAATAGAGAAACCATAAAAATCATTATTTGGGAGAATAGAAACATCAATGTTAAGTTTCAACCAATCATATGCAGGAGGAATCCAAGTGTTCCTAATTGTAATTGCTAAACTAAGATCATGCATGCTATATGAGCTACCCCTATTATGTATGTGAATACCCTGGGAGATACAGAACTGAGAAATTTGTTGAGCAACATTTGTAGGAGATTTCGCTTTTCCTTCAAATAACTTCAAACATCTGCTTTTCCATAAAAACCACATCGTGAGAACTGCCAGATTTCTAAGATATCCTCTTTTCAACGCAAGCAATGAATTTCCATCCAACCAAGATTGGAACCATTGTGTGATATCATCAAATCTGTGAGCATCCTGAAGAATTTCACTTGGAGTAGCATGCCAAACTTGTAAAGAGAAAGGACATTGGAAAAACCAGATATTGAGTCGTTTCAATTCCTTGAGAGCACTGAACACATATAGAATTCCTTTGAAATCTTTCCGCCGGTGGAAGAATATTCTTTGCCAATTTCCATAAAAATATTTGACATTTGTAAGGAACTTCTATATGCCAAATCATCAACCACATTCTCTGTTGTTGAGGAGTGATCATTAAATTATTTTGTTGCAGGAGAATGGCCTTATAAGCTGAGTTAACCGTAAACTTTCCATTTTTTGTAGACCACCGCAGTTGATCTGAAGCTGGTTGAGAAGGAATAATAATATGATGGATCTGATGAATTTGATGAGGGAGAAAATATTTTGTAGCTTGTCAAATCTCCAGGTTCTGGTTGCATGATCAATATAGTTAGCTACTGTACTGTGAGTGCTTGAAGTTTGGATAGGCTGATGTTAATAATGCTGATCTGAAAATCTTCCAAACCATTGTCCGTGTATATTAATTTGGGTCCCATCTCCTACCTTCCAAATATGATATCTTCTAATCCATCTCAGTCCTCTTAAAATTCCCTGCCAAATCCAAGTCCCTGTTTTCTTCATGTCTCCATATAGTGGATCAGTATAATAAAAATGTCTAGCATGTAGAAGTTGCACCCACTTAGCTTCTTTTTCTGTCAATAGCCGCCAAGCCAACTTTGTAAGAAGAGCCTCATTGAAGCATCTTAAATTTTTGAAACCTAAGCCTCCAAATATTTTAGGTGTACTCATTCCATTCCACCCGATGAAGTATCCACCTTGCTTAGAATGTTTATTCCACCAGTAATTATGTTGTAAAGATTCCATCTTTTTAAGAGATTTGTCTGGGATGTACAAACAACTCATCTGGTATTGAGTCATTGTTCTTGTGATAGCTTGAATCTGGGTGCTTCTACCTGCTTGATTAACCAACTTACACTGCCAAGCTTGAAGTCTGTTATCCATCTTATGCACAGTTTCTGCAAAACATGCATTTTTTTGTGACCAATAAACAAAGGAATACCCAAATATTTCTCTGTTAATGGCATTTTGGACATCTGCACCAAATATGTAATATAATCTTTGTCTGAAGCACTCATATATTTACTAAAGTGAATACTAGATTTGGTAATACTCACCATCTTCCCTGACACCTGAAAAAATTGAGAAACAATCTTCATCATGTTGAGAATTGAGTTGGTTGTTGCTGTTGAGAATAGAATACAGTCGTTAGCGAAAGAAAGATGAGAAATACTTGGACCCTTTGGAGCTGGTTTCAGGGGCTGAATTAACCCTTTTATTTCAGCTGCTTGCAACAACCTTCTAAATGCTTCCATACACATGATAAAAATATACGGAGAAAGAGCATCACCTTGACGAATTCCTCTAGATGGTTTAAAAGGAGGTGTAGGAGACTCATTGAGAAGAATTGAAATTGATGCAGTGCTAAGACACTAATAAATTAATGAACACCATTTTTCATTAAATCTCAAACACTGCATAATTCTGATGATAAAATTTCACTCCATGCGATCGAAAGCCTTCGCCATATCCATTTTTATTGCTACTGCTCCGGCATTAATTTTTGTTTTCTTCATATAATCTATAACTTCGTGGGAAATGATAGTATTATCAAGAATGTTTCTTCCTGGCACATATCCATCTTTCCATGGAGAAATCATCTTCGGAAGCAGCTTCTTTAATCTGTTTGCCAAAATCTTCGAAATAATTTCATAAGATATGTTGCAGAGACTAATTGGCCGAAGATCTGACGGGGGGTTTCTACACACAGTTTTTTGGGAATTAAAACTTGATATGTAAAATTTATCTGTGGAAGCATTTTACCAGATTGGAAGAACTTTTGTATCATTGATACTAATCCATCCGCAACTTCATTCCAGCATATTTTGTAAAATCCCGCTTGGAAGCCATCCGGACCCGGAGCTGCCCAAACATTAATCTGATGGACGACTTGTCTGATTTCTTCTTTAGAAGGAATTTGTGTGAGATATTCATTTTCTTGGCGGGATATACATGGACTAAGAAGATGAAAAATATTTGCATGCATATTGTGGTGGATGACATGCAGTAGTAATAGTGATGAAATGTTGCAGGAGAAGCCGTTGAATATCGTTCCTTGAAGTATACCAGTTGCCTTGCTCATCCTTGATCGAATCAATTTGGTTCCTTATCCTTCTACAATTAGCCTGAGCATGAAAATCTTTTGTATTTCTGTCCTGACCACGCAGTAATTTGTCTCTTGACTGTTGGTAGTTGATTTCTTCCTTGACATTATGCCAATGTTGAAGAGCTTGTTGCAAGTCTGTAATGTCGATGTTGGAGGAGCTTGTATGATCCTGAACTTCTTTAATCTTCTGCTGAACTGCCTGAATTTGTTCATCAATGTTCCCAAAATGAATTTTCTTCCATTGACTTATGCCTCTTCTAATTTGTTGCAGTTTCTTAATGAATTGCATTGATGATGAGCCAAATTGATATTTCCCCCATTCATGCTTAATAAGGTCTCTAAACGTCTCATGTTTAGTCCATGTCTCATACAATCTAAATGGTTTGAAAGTTCTAATTGACTGAGGCCTAGTTAATAACAGAATGGGTGTATGATCCGAGCCTAGTGGAATGAGATGATTTATGATTGCATCAGGAAATAATGAAAACCATATATTAGATGCAAGTGCTCTATCAAGTCTTGTTTGTACTAATTGAATAGTCTTACTTCTGTTAGACCTAGTAAATGGATGTCCCTGAAAAGGAACTTCCATAAGGCCACATTACTGAATAGTGTCCTGAATAATTTCTGGTGTGTAATAAATATGAGTAGAAAATGAATTGCGATCATGGCATGATAACGTGACATTCAAATCTTCTATTATAATCCAAGGCAAATACATATGTCTACCCATGTCATCTATAGTTTGCCATTGTTTTTTCCGCTCGACTGGATAACAAGAACTATACATACAAGTTAACACCCATTGTTGATTTTCTGGACCATTATGAAGAATAAAATTGATCATATACTCTGTGTAATGCATGAATTCAATTTTGAAACCATCCTTCCAGGGAAATTCTAGTCATCCTTAATCTTAGTGTTATGACACCAAATGTTAGGATAACGCATGCTTTGGAGAAGAAAGAATGAATTTTTTTCTGGCTGTTTGGTTTCAGAGAGAAAGATGATATCAGGGCTATATTGATGAATACAATCTTGTAAATGAAGTCTAGTTTTATTATTTCCTAACCCCTGGACATTCCAAGATAAGATACGCATTTTGACAAAACTTAAAGAAGAATTTGCAAAAAGAAAATGAAAAAGCCAGAAAGCTAGGGAAAAACTACCAAAGGAAATAACAAGATAAAAGTGGATTGGAGATACCTGATTTTCCTGCTCCGCTGCGAGATTCCCATAATATTGTCCCATGAAATTGTCCCATTCTCCTTGCTGAGGAATTGGTCGGTACATATTTGGATGCATTTGATGTTCAGGTGCATAGTACTCCGAGTGCATAGTTTCCTCCGACTGTGCTTCATGAGAACATTGCTATTGTGTTGGTCTTGCAGAAATTGGAGCACTAGCATAGCTACTGGCAGCTTATTCTCTAGACCGCTTGACTCTTCTAGCTGTGGAAGACTCAACCCTTTGATTTGAAGCCATATTAATTGTAGAAACATGAAATCCATCCTGTGGTATTTGAAATGGCGTATTTTCCAATCTTTTTTTACTTCTAGTCTTTTTAGGAGAAATATAGATCTGTTCACCTTGCTTATACTTAGGATTCTTAGCTCTAGGATCAATAACCTCACCAAAGTCTTCTCAAAATTTGAAAATAAAACTAGCAATGGTCTGCATATTGTTTGCTTTATCTAAACATTCATTTTCATCATGAGCTAAAATTAAACATGCATGACAAAGTTTTTTTGGTTGTCTTTGGAAGTAGATAGGAATCCATTGAGTTACCTTTGCCGCATTCTCAGTCACTATGCCTCTCAACATAGGGTTGTAAATATTAAACTCAATAAGAACACTTACAACATTGGTATCAGTAGGATTACCATCTTCAGGGAGAAGCTTGAGAGGAGTACCAAGGATACTTGAAATTTGATTTTCAACTTCAAAATTTAGAAACTCTGGAGGCAAATTTTTGATATCAATCCAAAATTGTTGAGTTGAGAAATCCAAATTTTCTGGAAGAATAGAAGTATTCCATTCCCTGAAAATAACTAAATACCCATCAACAATCCAAGGGCCCTCTTCCAACACATAGTTGTAGCTATCCCAATTATAAAACCTGAAAATAAACATATTAGTATCATGCCTTCTCATCTGGAAATGACCATGACCCCATGCCATAGTAAACTCCTGTTCAACCTTATCAGCTCCCATTGGAAATTCACATATGATTTTTCCCATAAGAGAAACACTTCATTTATGAATAGTTGGTTGCAACTTAATATGAGGGTAACGAATAACTCTAGTTGTATGTTCCTCATCATCCAAGTTAGTGTTTTTGATTCTTTCGATAAGATCAGATACTTCTCCTATGGTTTTTCTAGTAGACATTGTGGCATGCAAGAAAAGTATGAAGAAAAGCAGGTAACTAAACCTGAACTGATGAAACTTAGATGGGATAACTCCACTATTATTATACAACTTACATAACTTAAGTCGAGTACGTGTTGCGCAAAGAGGAGTATTAGTGCCACCTCTCATGTAAAAATTTAGGTGATTCACCTTGAATTGAATTCGATTTCTGGAAACAAACCGATTAAAGCTACTATGGAAATCGAACCATAAACCCTTTTTTCGTAGCAATTTGTCTTTGTCTTTAACTTTTGTCATGTCAGACAACATCAAATGCATCCTTATCACCTTGAACAAACCAACCTTTAACCAGACCAACCTTTGGAAGGAACAAACCTTTGAAGGGGAATCTTAACAGAGAGAAAAATCAGTGAAAAGTTAGCAATACCTGCTGAACATCTCCAAGCGACACCTTAAACAGAGAAAAAGCAAAAGAGTGAAAAACAGTTGAAATTAAAATAAAAAACAACAAATTAAAACAACATCACTTTAAATTGCAACAAGAACCAGAAAAAGAATCAATCACTGACACTTCTAAACATTACAGATGAAAGACAAGAGATCAAAGAGAAGTCGGGAATCAAAGAGAGTGAAAACTCAGTAGACCGATTCGATCGCGGAGTTGATCGCCGATTCAGTCGCTAGAGTACTCTAGAAGGATCGTTCTAGTCATTAAAAAAATCCTTGGTTTAATCTTCTAACGTGGGAGATTTATTTACCAAGAGAAACTCCAATAGACCAAAAAAAAAAATTGCACATTATACAGCTACGGTGAGGCTGACAAATTATTAAAACAGATGAACAAACCATAAAATCACAGGTTTTGTTCATGGCGTCTCAGATTGAGTCGATCGTCCGGCTCAATATGAGATTGAGTCGATCGTCCGGCACATTATACATAATCTGAACCGTCCGACTCGTACTGAGTCGAGTCTTGGTTCCAGTTGAATCGACCATTGTCCCACATTAAGCCGACTGGCTCATACTGAACCGACAATGTCTAGTACATCCAATGACTATCAATCCCCGTCCTATAAATTGAACCGAATTTAACTCCAAAACCATATATTCCTTCTCCACCAACAAATTTTCTAAGTAATGGCTCAATCATATATTAAATCATCAAAATTTACGATCGATGGAGATTTGTCATTTTGTCGAAACTACGTAGCTCTATATCCGGTTAGGAGTGTAGAACGACGTCAAAATGGGTTAATGAGTATGAGTTACATCCACAGAATCTATGAAAACTTATGCAATGATACTGGTAACCCCAATAACCGCAATGCGGCTGGGTAGTTTTGTCGAATTGGTGATACAAAAAAAGAAGTTGGAGAATTCATACCTTTGGTCCGGCTTGTTAATCATTATCAACTTAGGGGTGAATCTAATGCTGATTTTGTATTGCAAGCTAGAGAGGAATGACGAAGATGTAAAAGAATAATTTTACTTATAAATCTCATTACGCAATCTTAAAGGATTTTTTGATATCTCGTTTTGGGTATTGAAAAGTACACATACTACTCGAGCAGATATTGATGTAGTTGTTTTAAATCTTTATCTTTGTCGATCGTCTCAAATTAAATTCCAATTTACTTTCTAGATACTAGTATAGCACGCATGCGCGATGCGCCTGTCATTCCGTTTGTTTCGTAATTTTGTTGTTTATGTATAGTAGTCAAGGTCAAAATTAACACTCTGTCCATGATCAAAATCAACGATCAACGCCAAGCGGTGAAAACTCATTTCAAGCTAATCTAAAAAAAAAAATTAATTACAACTAAACTCGAAATTTTCATTTAATAATTTTTCAATCATAAATATCCTTTTACATCAGGAATGTGTATACATAACTTGTAGTTTAATAAGACAGAAAGACTTCTTTATGCACAATATTTTTCGTATACGTTCCCTTATTCTTTCCAATGGTGCCTTTAATAACTAATACTTTCGTGTTGCTACTTGACAATCCTCTCGAGAAAGCAACGTACAGTTGACCATGGCTGAACACATGTTCAGAGAAAAAAATACTTGTGTTTTCGATCGTTTTCCCTTGCGCCTTGTTTACTATAAAGGAGAAACACAGGATCAGAAATTATTTACGTTTAAACTTTTATGGGAGCTTCAGATTCTCAGGTGGCTCCAGCGGCATCTTGTGAATGAAGACTTGTGTACCCATAGAATTCCCACTAATAATTACAACATCTAACTCTTAGATTATTAACCTAGTACCATTACATACCATTTTTTACATCAACATTCCGCAACAACATAATAGCTGCACAAATCTTCAATTTTAAAATGTGTGATGGTAAACCTCCTGGAGCAATGTTGTTCAAGTATTCTTGCTGGTAAAGACCGTTAGTATCGTCATCCACAGAATCAAATGAGTAGAATATCCGGGAAAGATGCCAAGTACTCTAGTCAAGATGCACGCGTGTTGCGCCTGCCGATCGGATCACTCAAAATCACCAAAATCTAGTATTTTGGCACGCAAGAAAAAAAAAGATATATAGAAACTGGAAATGAAGAACACCATAAGGGGGAAATAATGGAATGAAATATAAAATAAAAACAGATTTATGAGATCAGATCACTATATATTACTGTAAGCTCCGAATGAAACCCTAAACTAAAATAGTAAGATTACAATACAAACAAATGAATCAAAGAATGAAATGAGAGTTACTCAGATTCTTGATCACGAGTGAAATACATGATTTTTATTGAGGTATACAAATCGTATTTTTCTATAGAAAATGGGAGATTCTGATAAAAAAGAAAAAGGCTTCGCACTTACTTTTGCTTTTTTGTCTTAATAGCCAGGAAGGAGGAGTGGGTTTAGTAGTATGTCACTATGTCCTACTTTTCTACCATATTCCACCAAAAGGTTATATCCAAAATCACAGTTGTCCTTCTCAAACACCCAACTACTCAAATTTACCATCTTCAATTGATTCTACCGGAATTGAGATCAAGCCTTCAACATCCCCCCACCACCATCTTTGTAGCGCCAACCATAGCATACAACATCCATTGTTCAGTTTAGTTTAGAATTTTTCCAGCATTAGACCTCGTCCATCCAACATGATTTCTGCTTTTTTTTTTATCAATTTCAGATACTTGCAACACAGTTAAGCAAAAAATGGGTGTCATCTCATAATTAGGGAGTTTAACCTCTACCGGAACAAAAAATATTATTGGTGATATTAAGAGTAGCTTTTCTACTTGACATAACAAATGCGTAAGAAAGAACCAAAATTTTAAGATAGCCTGAAAATGGGTTGTGTTGACACAAGATAATAGATGTCCTGCAACATTTCAATAGTACGATACAGGCATTGCAGAAAACAGCACAGGAAAATTAAATTGCACCTAGCTAAAATAAAATTTTAGTTTTCTCCCTGATCAGCCAATCCTCCAACAAAATACATTTATTTGACAATAGATACACATGCAAAGCATAATAATAGGAAACTAGATATTGTGCCCGTGATACACGCCGGGCGAACCCCAAAACCCTCCATCATTTTTTCTTCCTCTTTTAATCATATTCTTGGTTTAGTGTGATGTGGCTTCGCCTCGCCCAGTCGTGCACTTTTTATTTGGTGTGGCTCGGTTTCTCCTCGCCCCTGATATGATTTGGTAAAGCTCGGCCTCGCCTCGCCCCGTCCTGATATGATTTGGGAAAGCTCGGCCTCGCCTCGCCCCATCCCAATATGATTTTGTAAAACTTGGCTCCGGATTCGGCTTCGCCTCACCCCGTCCAGGTATGATTGGGTAAAGCTTGGCTTCGGCTCACCCCGTCCCGATCTTATTTGGTAAAGCTCGGCTTCGACTTCGCATCACCCTGTTCCGTCCCGATTTGGTGAGTTTAGCTTCGGCCTCACCCGGCCGCGTTCCGAATCATATCCTTGGTTCATTGCACATAGCGCTTATTTGACAACTTAGATAAATACTACTTTTCAAAATATAGATTTACATTATCACCTTAATTACATTATAGTATTTGTTTAGTCAATTCATATAACATGGTTTTGAAGTTCAGCTACATGTTAGTCTTTGAAACATTACGATGTTTCCAGTAATGCATAAACCAAGTCTTTTCATTTGAGCACCTGAACAATTTTGATAGTTTAGTGAAACTAATTCAAGAAAATTTTCTTTAAACTGACTTCCACAAAGAGTAGTGTATCAAATAGAGATATTTTCTAAAACAAAGAGACCTAATTTTGGTCCTTTTACACACTAATATCTGAACAACCAAGAGCTAAGCTTTACTTTCCTTAGCAGCAACACCAGCTCGTCGAAGTCGTTCAGCTTTTTAAGTAGACGCACCACCAGCCTGTCTACAAAGATATTTAATTTTCTAGATAGGCGACGCTTCCAAACTTTTATCCAGGAGGAGTGCATCATGGTAAACACTACTTGCATGTCATATACCATGGTGGTTGCCTCTTCCACTAAATTAATACGTGAACTACCATATTTTCTAACAATGAGAACTACATGTTGAGATATAATAAAAATAGTGGTATTTCATCATCAACAAAAACTAATGACTTACATAAGTATCCATAAATTGATCAATGTTTTTCCACTCTTTCAACAAATTGGTCATGGAGCTTTTAGCACAAACTCAAAGCCAAGTACAACTTGAAGGAGGTTTTTAACTAATATGAAGTTGCGAAGCAATCAGCATTTATAGTCTAGGACCATAGAGTTTCATTGTTGTTTCTACCCACAGCAACACCTGAAGCAATTACCAAAGCTCAACAAATTAACCATCCAAGATTTTCGTCCTTCTTTCAGATTACAACTCTTTTTCTTCTCCCGGCACACAAATAAATCATCACCCAATTACTGAATGAAGTGAAACTAATTTATGCTGGATGTACTGCAGTATTTAGGGAACTGCAGTTTTTGTGGAGAAAAAGATAAGTTTTCCTGTCAATAATCTAAACAATCCATCAAAATCATTATACTACCTTCTAAGCAATAAAAAACAAGCGTTCGCAGGACGGACATGTAACAGAATAAGGCTACATATGATCTTTTTTTTTTTTACGGTGTCTATGATGCATAATTTATAACCATACATATAAATATTCAGAATAGAGCCAAACCAGGATAACACTTTATGTTAGCGGTATAGGTGGTGGCAGTCTAAGAGGCACATTATGCAGGCGGTATACCTATAAGCCCCATTAAAAGATAAAGGATGTATGGTAAATTAAGACAGAAAAACAGGTACAGTTAGTCATTACCTCGGTGCATTGTATCTCTCGGTAATCTCCATAGGAAGATTTTCAAAAACCGCAAGACAAAACTCATTCTGTCTTGTCTGAAAGGGCTTATCCGTCAACATGATTCGTGTCTAATCCACGAACTGCGATTGATAAAATTAAGAATTATGGCTTGGACACCACTTGGTATAGTTATATAAATGTGAATGTGGAAAATGGTTATTCTACTTAGATTTTTGGAATAGTTTGTAGGTTGGTCACAACTAAAGAGAAAAGGGCTGCAAAATTTTCCATGCCATAAAATGTTATGTGTTTAATTATTATATGGACCTCAAACTCTAAGGCCAACTTAAAATGGATGCATACCGTTGCATTGTCTGAATGAGAGATCCTTTGTTTTAATTCCTTCATTATATTCTTTCCAGTCTCCCGGACGCTCACCAAAACAATTGACAATCGGTAATTTTGCAATGATAATGCCTATAAGAAAATGGCTTGATCGGACTTAAAATTGAAGACGAAGTTACGCAGTTACTGGTACGTGCTTAAAAAAAGAATACTGGACATGGAAATACTATATCCAAAAAAATAAACCCGGTGATCGTAATTGCATCAACCGTCTTTTGCTCGTCATCACTTAGACTGCCAGGCTTGGTATCAGGACTCCTTGACACCTGTGACCACCACTGGTGTCCAATATAAGTCTTTGAATATTATTGCCATTGCTTAAAAAATACCAGGAGAGAAACTTTGTTCTTATGTTTTTCTCTAAGTCTAACCTTAAGGTATAAAGGAAACAGGTATTTGCATGCTCTGACCAACACAACTCCAGTGATGCCGAAATGATTCTTTATTGTACTTAAATGACCGAAAAAGAAAGACATGAAAGTAAAATCTTGAGGAAAGTCAAAAGTTACCGGTCACTGGCAATTATAACCAACACATGGTGCCGGTCACTCGTTTCACAGGCAACACAAATAGCCTCTGTTACAAATTGTTCATAGAAAACTCTTTCTTCCATAATAAATAAATATATATATATATATATTAGCCGGAAATGGAAATAATCAACCTCCAATACATTGGACTACCCAGTTAAGAAACAACCAGTGAGTCGTGCACGTTTTGCAATACATCTCTAAGGCAATGTTGCTTCTGTGTATCCAGGGCAATGCGACTCCTCGTTAAATAACCTAAAGATGCTATTAATAAGTGTTTGGTGCAGAAATTCATAATTACGCACATGAACCTAATAAATCATAATTAATCCAAAAAAATAAATAAAATGAAAATAAATCACCGAAGCATTAAGCAAACTGGAAATACAATACCATCCCTGAACCCAAAACAACGTATTGAATTATTCTCATTAAGAGCCTTAATAGTTTTTCCAATAATCCATATTACTCGCTCATGCTTGTTGGGGAAGATTGGGTACCGTACTTTGTTATCAGTATGCCTAATCAATTAAATCACAAAAATAATGCAAATCCTCAAATTATTCGTAAGTTAATATATCAATACAAATGGCGGGGAAGCAATAATGAAGCTCTGCCTTATCAACTTAAAAAACATTAAGACTGGGAGCAGAAAAATAATGAAAGCCAAGGATTCTGTTAGTGACAATTTTATTTAGCTACGTAAAATGAACCTTTGAGTCAAACTCCTGCATTCCATCTATCGAAAGAAGCTACAGGTTGCTAGCTGAAAGAAACAAAAGGAAAATCTGATTATACATAATAGAAAAAATAAAATGAGAGTATGGTGAAAAAAGGAAAAGCAGATTTTTCCACTTTTGGACTAAATAATATAGGAACCCCCTACATGCTTAAAAAAAAAATATAGGAACCCTCGTTTGGTCTAAATAATGATTAATGAGATTTGATACTTGAGTTGCCGATCATAAGAAAATAAATTAGAATTTACAAATAATAATCACTATCAATACCACACTGCAACCGGTCTGCCATATACATGCATTTTTTGTGATCGGGAAAGACTTAAACTCAGACACATTTGTTTTATAAGTCTAAAATTCCAGCCATAGTACAAGTGGTAAACACGTTTCTTTCTCTCTGTATAAGCCCATCACAAACCTGCACAAACAATACAAATTAACATTGGTTGAAGATGGGAGAAATGGTACAGATTGGAAAACAGGAAAAGTAACCAATACAGATTACTATAGTTATCTTCAACAGCAGACAACAATTTTGTGTAAAAGCACACCCCAAAAGAAATCTACTTAACATTATTCCTAAACAAACTAAAGTTAAATCCCATTGTGGTGTTTCAAAGGTTGATGGAGGATAGTCCACCAGAGTATGCATGTATTGAGCATCTCCTTCTTGAAATTCTGATATACAACTTGAGGGTGAACCACCTTCAAGGCTTCGATCTTAGTTTTTGTTGCATTAGGGAAAATCAGTAATCTTTTGTCAAAGTGATTGAAAATTTCCAAAATGATTTTCTTCATAAAAACATTAGTTATAAGGTTTGCTTATGGAAATTTAATAATGGTCATAAGCTTGTCTTACGTACTGTTTCGAGTATCCTATTCATTTGGTATCGCGACACCTGAGCATAGTTAAGAAATTTTAGCACAAAAATGAATGTTAATTTACCTAGATTCAAAATATCTCGCCAATACTGCATAGAGGTAAGCATATACTTTTGTATGCGGGATAGTTGGCCAAGGAATCACATATTGAAAAAGAGAAGTCTTCTTGTAGCAGAAGTAATATCAAAATCTGGAGCTACAATCTCAAAAGTACACACAGTAAAAAAAAGGAACATCAACAGATAACTGAATTCAAAGTTTCTAAACTTTAAAGGAAATGTAAATGCACCTGGTTAATGCAAGATATGGACAGTTCTGGTCCTTCTCTAACCCTGTTATTAAATTGCAAATCAAAATAAAAAGAAGAGTGGTATCCTTGATCAGAGATTCAAAATAGAGAACATGTATTAACCAAAAACTCTAAAACTCTAACCAAACGTAAACGTAGGAAAGAATAAGAGAAAAATAAATTGCCTGCCGTGGATCGGAGTTGAGATTAGATTCAATAACAAAGTAAGTAACATTTTGCAAAACCATAAATGTGCAAGGTATTGAGTGAAGCCTGTAACATCTGGCAAGCTTTTAAGTTTTGTTTCGAAGTATTGTTCTCTGGACTTGAAGCATATCATTGCTTGTTTGAAGCCTGCAACATCTCATCTGCACATAGACTCTCTTGTTTAGTAAAAGAGAAAATCTAAGACTCCTTGCATGTTTGCTTTTATATTTTTCATCAAGCATTATGGTTTGGTTTTAGAGCATCTCCAACAGAGGGTGAAATTTTTTTTTTGAGTGACACATAGGATTTTAGACCCCCATTTAGTATAAAAGCATCTCCAATGGTTAGGCCCTACAAATTAGGAGGGATCAAATACTAAATACGAAGGTGTTAAAGAAAGTCTAAACTACACCTTCGGGATGACCCTTAACTAATTCCATGTCATCAATTTTATTTTTAAAAAATAATTTTTAATATGGAATCAAGCTAAATATATTTTTTTGAATGTTTATCTAAATCTAAAATACATTGTATAACCTTAACTATTGGAGATGGGTTTTAGTATAAAGGGTCTTATTAAGATCCTGGGATAAAATCTAAATAAATGGGGGTCTAACAATGACATCCACGTAGGATTTTTTTGACCTACTGTTGGAGATGCTCTTAGGGTTACCATTGGTTCTCTTGTTTTACCTGTTTAACTGCAGCAAACCATCTAATCCTTTTTGCTATATAAAACTCTAGCACATCCATACCTGTGATACAAAAAAAAAAAGAAAAAAAAATATAACGAAGAAGAAACAACACCTGTTTAACTGCAGCAAAACATCTAATCCTTTTTGCTATATAAACCTCTAGCACATCCATACATGTGATACAAAAAAAAAAAGAAAAAAAAGAAAAATATAACGAAGAAGAAACAACACGTAAATAAGAAGAGAATCGAAAAAGGGAGATGAGAGGAGGCGGTAAAAATAAAAGGGAATATAGTAATTAGGGTTTCGGGATAAGGAGAGAAGATAGATCAAAATCAATTTAATCTTTTGTTAATCTGTGAATAGATATCAAAATCAACTTTAATCAAAATACATGATAAAAAGAAACATTTTCAGTAGGTAATAATACGAAGATTAACTTAAAATCATGCAAACCCATACTTAAGAATTCAAAAAAGAAGTTAACCCTAATATAATAAGTGCATTACCTGAGCTAAGCTTTTATGCATATGTGTCTTACTTCTTCGTTCCTGTTAATCTATAATAGTAACCTTAAAAAGAAAATTGAATCAAAAATTATGAAAAATAAGAAAACAGAGAGACTTATTACCTTCAACAGATAAAGAACCCTAGTTGATCAAAATAATCAAATCCATCACAGGCTTATATGAGACAGATATAATACCTGAAGGTAAATCAAGGTAAATCAACCAAGAAAAGAAGAGAGGTGAATATATTAGGATGATACATATGTGTAGATGGTGGAGAAAAAGGTTAACCCTAATATAATAAGTGCATTACCTGATCTAAGCTGTTACGCATATGTGCCTTACTTCTTCGTTCATGTTAATCAATAATAGTAACCTTAAAAAGAAAATTGAATAAAAAATTACGAAAATAATAAAACAGAGAGACTTATTACCTGCAACAGATAAAGAACCCTAGTTGATCAAAATAATCAAATCCATCACAGGCTTATATGAGACAGATATAATACCTGAAGGTAAATCAACCAAGAAAAGAAGAGAGGTGAAAATATTAGGATGATACAGATGTGTAGATGGTGGAGAAGAAGGTGAAGGCGGAGCTAGATCGAATAATGGAAGAGAGGTTTTCTTTTAGGTTTAGTCGAGTTTTTTTTTTCGTTTTTTTTTCCTGGGGTTATTAAAAAAATTCTATTATTTTGTTAGAAAAAGCCTTGTTTTT
This sequence comes from Papaver somniferum, assembly GCF_003573695.1. Taxonomy (NCBI): domain Eukaryota; kingdom Viridiplantae; phylum Streptophyta; class Magnoliopsida; order Ranunculales; family Papaveraceae; genus Papaver; species Papaver somniferum. Next base: position 130,313,442 of record NC_039359.1, read on the forward strand.
CTCTCCTTTCAGGAAAAGTGAAACGGAGCAATTTTATGAGTGGGTGAGGGTCACTGTTCAATGTGAAGCCTAATGAGCTTAAGATTTTAAAGGAGTTAGATAATTGGTACAATCTGTCAATCTAGTATGCATTAAAAAAAATGAATGCTAAACTTGACAATAGTAGAACCGCAAGTGCCGTGCCTGCTGTTCATACCTAAACCTAATGATTTACAATCCGAAACTTCCAAAAAGAAAGAGAATCTCAAAAATGGTACATATAAAATCTGGAACTTTAAGCCTAAGTATACAATCTAGTTGCTACTCACTGATGTTTCCGTGTACTGAGATTCTACTTCAGCCTCACAGTTCTCTATCTAACACCAACTTAGGTTCCAGAAATACTCAATTTTCTGGTAGCTTTGACGCATTGAACTAATATTACCCAAATTTTAGACAATTGAATCAAAGTTCATATCTGAAATTAGTGACTCAAACTAAAGAAAATCAATTGGACATAATACTGTTTGTAGAATTTAGGTTAATAACATACTTACGAAGAATAGAATTTAGGTTTCCCAAAATGCGAATGTCAGGGAAAACATATTCAAAAAAGAAAAAAAAAATCTCAAATCCAGTTTGAACATGTAGTATCTTAAATTGCGCGAATGAAGCTCTATAGGTCCAAGGGAACAAAAATGAGGTACATAAATTAATGATTAAACTTACCTATTTCCAGTTGTGACGAATTCGTTGGTGCTTAAAACCCCCAAAATTATCTGAATCTACCCAAAATCAAGTGAAGTAAGTTCTGTATAAGGAAATTGAAGCATAAACCCCTAATTTATGAACGGAATTGGGTGAAGTAACTTGTTGATGCTCCTTAAGAGAAGAAGTTAGAGTTTATACTCTTGGAAAAAGAAACTCAATTGGTTCCATAGTATATTTTCAGTCAATCAAATTTCTTTATGCAACACAAATGTAACCCTCACTATAAAAGATAGATGGTTCCTTGTTAGAAGTTGGAACTAATCTCAATCCTAACCGGTAAAACTCAAAGTCAGTACTATTTTGAGTTACTATTGAATTTAACTAAAATTCCCTATTGATTCCTTACCGGGATTCAACTTATTTGAGTTTCTTTATGCAACACCAATATTGATGTAGTTGTTTTAAATCTTAATCTTTGTCGATCGTCTCAAATTAAATTCCAATTTACTTTCTAGATATGTGAGCACTGATTACATCTAATGGTTACATAAGTAAATTAACTAAACATCAAAATCACAAATATTAAAATAAAGAATAATTTTAACTATTAGGCTCCACTCCAATGTCAGTTGTACGTTCCACCTTGAATTATACTTGCAAACCCTTGATTTGATCCTCCAGCTTGAGACCCTTCAGCATCATGTCCTCCACTCTGATTTCCAAACCATGGACATGTAATATCAGCTGGAGAGCCATCGAAGTTTAATGATCTCCTATAATCTTGATAACCTTGGGAAATTGTTCACTGTCCTGGCAATGCGGAGATTTTTGCACCGGAAGAATTGGAGAGCGTTGCACTAGATGATATGGAGACTGTTTCCCAAGAGGTACTTGTGTTTCTCGCACTACTTCCTGGGAATATGGAGTTGTTATACGTTGAGAAAAATTAGGACTGAAGTTCATCGTATCCCGAATGTGCGCAACTGTTGGGGGTATATACGCCTGGGTTCAATATCTCTTAACTCCATTTGATTCAATTGTTCAATCAATTGTTCTTGAGTTGCCGATGTGGCTATATAAGAATTAGGACGCTCGATTCAATTTTTCGATCAATAGATATGACATACCTATTTGAAGTCATGAAAATGAAACGTGTGTGTAGTATACACTCTACGAAATCAGGGAATCTGTAGCACCCGAATTTGACGGATATTTTTTAAGTAACGTCGTATCGACGTTGGAAACTTTGTAACGTCGGATAATCGTTGCAATAATTGGTATCTGTTACAGAGTTTCGGGAGGGTTGTGGGTAATTACCTTCATATCCTCAACTTAAAATGCCAAGTTACATTGTTACCCTCTATTACTACTATCAGCTCCCAATTTCATCTCACACTCAAGGGCTACCCAGCCTCCCAACTATTCTGGTTTTTTTCTCCAACATTTTTTCCCATTATAACTCTTCATTTTAATTACCAAAAATCATAAAAAAAAACTAAAATCAATGAAATTAGTTTTTCATTTTTTTTAATTGTGCGAAAATTAAAAGAGAATAAATATGTCGAGAACAACTGAGAGCCTGAGACATTTCTCCACCCATTTCCCTTTTCCTCTCCGTCCATTTTACTCCATCGATTTGAGCTTCGGAAACATCGAGATGCAGCTGCAAAGATCTTCATTAACAACACGAATCAGTCAATTTTTCTGTGAATCATCGATGTAGCCCTAAATTTAAGTTGAATCGATCTCTCATAGAAGTTTTGACACTGATTCACAATATTGGAAATGCAAATCTGGGTTATCATCATCTAAGGTATTTCATTTATTGGTTTTTCTCTGAATCATTGTTTTTCAGCATTTGGGGGTTTAATAATTTTACAAATTGGAGGTTAGAAACTGTTGGTTTTGAATTTGAATGATGCAATTTCTGATGGTGTTTATGAACATGTATATCTTTTAGATTTATATGTGATTTTAGATTTTAGGTTTATGGTTTTTGTGTTTGTTGAGTGTGATTAAGAATATTTGTATATGCAATTGTGAATGTTGCAGTACATTGTATTATGTTTTAAGAATATCTCACTGTACTTTGTAGGTTTAGTTGATAATTAGACTTATTCAGACATAGTATTTTACTTATTTTTAGGATGTCACAATTTGTTTATAGGATATATCCATTTGTTTGTAAATGAGTGGATCAATCAATTGTGTATTGAAGCAGTAGCTCTAATGAGAATCCCAACCAGTTTGAACAATTTAGATGAAAACCAAAGAGACTATTGTTCATAATTTGTTCCCTTTGCCTAGTCAGATTCTAGTTCTTTATGAATTCATTGCCAAAATAGTTTCTTGGATTAGTGGTCAGAATACATTGTAGATTAGAATTAGATGTGAATATGCCTCCACCAGCACCAAGTAATTTTGTGGGTCAGTGGAATCATGTAGGTTTCACGTGACTCAATCTTGAGTCAAGTTATTATGGCTTTGACAGATGATCTACAACTTTTTATACTTTTGTTGATAAACTTAGACTCAGTTATAGTGTTTGGGTGCATGATATTGTTACCATTAGTGAATCAAGATTGTAGTATGTTTTGAGAAGCAGTTTCTGCACTTTAGATGAAAAATGGAAAGAATTAGGATTCGTAATATGTTCCCTTACCTTGTACTAGAATTCTAGTTCTTGATAGAATTTAGATAATGCTTTAGTAAATTCATAGATCGTATAATACGTTTCAACATACCACAGTTTAACATACCATTGTTCCTTTCATTAGAAATCACAAAGACATCTCCAGCATATCAAATGTAACCCATTATAGTGAAATCAACACAAAAAGAAACCGAAATTGCAATTTCATTAACCAGATTTACAAATACCATCACTATTACTGATCAGACCCCTAATTACCAAGTAGTTCCATTACAATTAAACCCATTCACAAGATCAATATCAAAACATGACCCAAAAACAGATTAACTATTCATACCATGAAAAAACTAGACTGTTCGACCCCCCTGCAAACACCTTAATTACACACATACTAAAACTACCCTCCCCCCCACCTTAACACCTTAAAACTGTTAGTAGTTACCATCTCATAACAGTATCAAAACAAGCCCATCTGTTCAAAAAAAAAAGAAAAACATCCGAGATAGCAAAATAACCACAAGAAAACCAATACCTATTCTGTCAGCAGCTTCAGCAATATGAGCAAAATCAACAAAATGAGCAAAATGATCAGCAAACACCTACAAGATTTGTTTGAATTTTCACGAAGAAGCACTTAGTCCGATTTCACAAAATCGAAGCTTTCCCATCGAAAATCTTGTTGATGTTCCAGGGATGATTATTAATCATCATCACCGCTGTTCTCATTGCTATCCTGACTGCCATCGTCGTCGTCGTCGATGCCCATCTCATCATCGGTGTATTCATTGCTATACTGACTGCCTGTTTCTGTTGCACTTCCATAACCTCCATCACCTGCATCTTCACTTCCTTCATCATCTTCATTCTCTTCCTCCAAATATCCAACTTTAACTGGTTCACCATTCTCATCAAGACCATCAATTGTTTCTCCATCAGAATCAACATTCAGTGTCTCATTCATGGTTCTTGCAAAAATCCTAGGGATTGCTTTTTCTGCTAAGAATCTTTCTTACCATGCATCATCCAACTTCTTTTCTCTCTTCCTCCTTTGTTTCTCTGTCTCAGAATTTCTCTCATGATCATCACTTCTCTCAAAATCATTCTTTTTCTCTTCATAATCACTTGAGGTTGCACTGTGGGTCTTTCTCCAAACAAATCTTCTCCTTATCCCCTTATCTCTCTCATCTCTTTCTCTAGCTTTCCTCACATCTCTTGCAATTCTCTTCCTCTTCCATAGTTCATATTGTGGAGCATTTTCCTGACGAACTCTTTCGTACTCAATATGACGATTTCTCTTGACAATCTCTTGCTGCAGAAAATCCCTCAAATTCTCCAACTCTCTAGTACACAGAGTCTTGGAAACTTTCTTGGCGAAGTTAAAAGGTCCGGAAGGCTGATTATCTTCGTTAGCAATATTTCCTCCTTGATCACCCATTATCTCTAATCTATGTTTTTCTTAATTTCCTTGCCTGATCTTTTAGGAAGATTTTTGCATATTTTGGAAATTCTCTGTTTAGTTTCCCTCTGTAGAGAAGATGCCATAAATAGTCATTTAAGGTATTCGGTGGAACGTCTCGTCCCTTAGCTATTCACGCCTATTCAAAGGCATGCGCAACAAGTCCTAAACCCATCATAACTCCTCCTTAACTCCTGCACTCCAACATTGCTAATGGGAGTGTACCAAATTAGTGGGGGGTGTTCAAAATCATATAAGAGAAAACTGGTTTTCCCTTGGGGCTGGTACGCCCCCCACTAATTTGGTACACCCCCATTTGCCTAATTGTAGACTCTTCCAGTTCTCAATATCTAATAACTGCCATTAAGGGGTTGATAGACAGTTCAACCAAACACTAATTATCATATTTTATTTTTGGTAGATACTGAAGAGCCAACACTTGTTGAGAGGCATTATGTGGCGCTGGTGTACTGCATCTATAATGGCAGTGTTCATACCTGAAATGGATTAACATTCATGAGATAATTTGTTCGGTGTACAAAAAATGGTCAAACATAATAGGTCAACAAATGTCAAACAAATTAGGTCAAACCTGACAAGTCAAGCAAAATAAAATCAGTACACTTGTGTATATTTATTTAATTTTATTTAGTTAAAATATGGGCCATATCTTCACTTGAACTGCAACATAGTTTGGTATAGGCATCATGCCATATCTCAATACCCTGGTCACTGAGTCCTGAACAATAACTAATTAATCAACTAATTTCAAACAAATTAGGTCAAGAAAAATAAAATTAGCATTGTGCCACATAATGCCTAAATTTTAAAGAAAAATAAAAAGGTCTAGGGGGTTTCGAACCTCCGACCTCAAACTTACTTACACTAAAGTAAACCGCTGTGCCCCACTATTGTTTTTGACATTAGATGGACTTGTATTAAATTTAGACAATTACTATCTTCTTAAATATTAAATGAAGTTGTGTATAGATGGGCCATATCTTTAACTGCAGCATGGTTTGGCTCAGGAATCATGCCATATCTCAATACCCTGGTCCCTGAGTCCTGACCAACAACTAATTAATCAACTAATGTCAAACAAAACAGGTCAAACATAGGTCAAGCAAAATAAAATCAGCACACTTGTGTATAGATGTCCCATATCTTGAACTGCAGCATGGTTTGGCTCAGGCATCATGCCATATCTCAATACCCTGGTCCATGACCAACAACTGAAATGAGCCACAAAAATCTACCAACACTATGTCCGGAACAACGCCTGAGACATAACTCATTATCAATTCCATCTAATTCCATTGATTTGAGTTGCAGAAAACTTCAGCAACAACAATGAATGAATCAATCAATTCCTCTGTGAAACTTCGATGTAACCCTAGATTTAAGTTTAATCGATCTTTCATAGAAGTATTGACACTGATTCATAATCCAAGGTATTTATCATTCATTCATTTGGGGGTTTCTTGGAGATTTAGCTGCAGAAAACTTCATCAACAACAATGAATCAATCGATTCTTCTATGAAACATCGATTCAAGCCTAGATTTTAGTTTAATCGATATCTCATAGAAGTATTGATAGTGATTCATAATTTTGGAAATGCAAATCTTGGTCATATTCATCTAAGGTATTTCTCATTCATTCATTTGGGGGTTTATTATTTTACAAATTGGAGGTTACACACTCTTGATTTTGAATGGTACAATTTCTAATGGTGATTATGAAGTATGAACATCTCCATGTTTCATATTTTAGGTTTATTTTTATGTTGTTGTGAATTGTATCATGTTTTGAGAGTCTTTTGGTGATTATGAACATCTCAATTGCATGCTTTATGCCTCCACCAAGTGGTTTTATATGTCAGTTGACAGATGATCTTAGACTCAGACATAGTAATTGGTTGTAGGATGTCAGCATTGGTGAATAAAGCTTGTATTCTGTTTTGAGAATCGACATCTCAGGAATCTTTGTGATTTGTATTCATTGTCAGATTGTAGAATTAGGTTTGTGGGTTGTATATGGTAAGTAGGGTTTTTGTCAATTATGTGCAAGTCGAATATGATGCAATCAACACAAGACAATTTTTGTTAGTCATGTGTTGACAGAAGATATAAAGATATAAAGATCAAACATATAGATGTTCGTAATTTGACCCTTCGCCATATTGTAGATTAAGACTAGGTGTGTATATGCCTCTCCATCAAGTGAATTAGATTGGATAGAGAATATTTTTTTGAATTTCAAACATGCTGCAATTTCAAAGATGCAGGGCAACTATTAAGAAACACTAGAGAATCTTGTACATGTTCCAGTTCTTTGCATTATAGTTTTAGTTTCTAGATTACAACCTGCATCTCCAACATTATCGACATACAATCATCGGATAATATAAATAAACTGACTTCATCATATTGCATTTCATAAAGTTACAACCTTTCTGTTTATTCAGTGTTGAGCAACATTTGAAAACAACACTATCATGTTCATAATATCTAGTTACACACAAAAAATCCAAGTAGCAAAAAGAAAATGAAAAAAGCAAAATAAACACAACTTTCCCCTGTATCATCTCCTGCATTTTCAGACTCCATTGCCATGACCAAAAAAGAAATCACGATTCAGTGACTTACCATTTTCCCTTCGATAAGGCTTACTCGTTATACCCGATCACTCGGAATCAGACTCTTCCTCCTCATCATACTCTTCCTGTTGTACATATTCCGGGTCATCAGACCTCTCTTCCTCTTCATCTGACTCCGCTTCGGAATCGGTCTTTCGGGCCAAAATTTCATCATTAATCCCAAGAATCTCATCTTCGCGAAAAACCACAAGTGACTCATCTAGGTCAGATGCGTAACAATATGTATTGGAGATATTACTGACACTATGAACAACAACAACTGGCTCTTCATCTTCGGTAGTACTTGCATCACTATCGCACCGCCCATATTCTTTTGCCTCTTTCACCTTGATCTCCGCCATTTCCGCCAACCTAATCCTTTTCTCCCGCACTGCATAATACTTTTTCTTCTCTGCTTCATCTTTGAAGGGATCACGGAGACGCTTCTTTGGAAAAATCTCTACCGGTTTCTCTTGTATTTCATTTTCCGCAGGATGCATATCTTGCCAGAGAGGAGCGAGTTCAATATCACTCAACAAATCACTTACTCTCTTTTGTACTTTCTGGAGATAATCCTTGGCCATCTGCCTAATCATCTGCATAGTGGCGGATAACCTTTCTTGTCTTTGTGTTTGAGGGTAAAAAACCGGTTCTGCTGTTTTTGGTAAATTTGGGTGTGTTGATGAGAAACGAATTCAAACCCTAAACAATGCATTGCACGTGAGTATTTTTAGATTCGAGAGATCAATCTATAAGACTCTGGCCTAAACCAAGAAATGGCCGTTCTAGATTCAATTCGGTCACAAAGTGAAAGAGAAGGGGTTTATCTTAGGGAGGGAAGCGAAGAAGGTGTTTGAGATCAGAATGTTGAATTATGAAGGTGTGGTTGTTTATGACTTGTATCAGAATGTGGAAATGGCTTGCAGAATGTAAGCTATCAGTTCTTGGTGTTTTCTGGATACTGTGTTAATAACACTTGTCTTGTCTATTTGAATAGGTTGAAAACCTATTTATACAAGTCATTGAGCGCACCCTGATCTCTTAGGAAGTGGATAAAGTTAAGTAGTGGAGAAGTGGGTTTGTGCGGAAGGTTGTGATCATCGTGTTTCCGTTATGAGGGAAGATTAATCACACGTTCACCCACTATCTCATTGTCGTTAACCGTTCGTTCTTTCCTGACTCTTTCTCGTAATGTGAGCGTTCGCCGCACGATGTAAACCGCCAGACCAATACCCCAGTAAGCATCCCCCAGTTTGTGACATGTTTGATGTCTCGAGTAAGTGGTCGAGTCGTGGGACTCGTTGCTGAAAGCAGCACACAGTGCTTTTGGTCAAATAATAAATTATTTGTGAAACAAATATTTATAAAGCATTCCTTATAATCGATGTATGTAAAGCATCGCTTTCGAATAAGTATCTGAAAATAATCGATGTGTAAGAAGCATCGCTGTTTTTGAGCTCGATCGAATCAGTCACGGATTGAGCGTCTTAAAAGTAGCACGACCGACCATCTTTGGGTGATCGTTTGAGGGCCCTATGGGAGTGCTATGACTTGGTTGATCACTTACTGTGGAGGAAGAGTGGCCAGCGATCACAATGCTGCTTTGTTAGTTTTCTGAAAATAAATCTACACCGTCCGACTAGACTGACGAAGTTGGACGGTCGTGATTGATTTGCGGAAGTTGTATATTGCCGTTGATGTAATTTAGGGTTTAAGGGACGTGTGGTCCTCCCTATTTTGGCTAGTCGAATCAAAAAATTAGGCGTTGATTCGAACATGCCGCTTGGCCATGTGTGAAGATGAGCCGCTAGTGAGTGCGTTGACATCTCCTGGGTCATCTAAGATCGTATCTAAGCCACTCGATTCGGCTGGCGAAGATGAGTGGTCACGATCGATTTGCGATAGTAGCATATTGATGAAAACATGAATTAGGGTTTAGAATAGCCGCGACTACTCTAGTTCAATCGAGCGATTCGATGCGTTATTGACTTCTCACATGCAAGTCGATTGAATGGTAATGAAGTTGGACCGGCAATGAAATCATGTCCACCTTCTTGATCGTCTGAAACGCAATCTAAGCCGTCCAACTGGGCTGGCTAAGTTGGACGGAAACGACTGATTTACGATAGTAGTGTGTTGCCGCAAAGCAATTTTTAGGGTTTTCAAATGGCACGTTCTCCCTACTTTGGGCCAGCGATTTGATGTGCTCTGGTCTTGTTATGAGAAAGTCGATCGACCAAGTGTGGAGTTGGGTCGACGGTGAACACATTAGCACTTTTTTATTTATTCGAAGGAAAATCTAAGCCGTCCAACTATGCTAGATAAGTTGGGCGGTCGTGATGTTTTGAGACCGTTTTGGACGGTCTTAGCTCGCTTGAGCTATTTTTCAACAACGCGATCATCCTACTTTGGACAATCGTTTAGATGCGCCTACTGATTTTCGGGTGAGGTTCGATCGGCTAAAGATGAAGGTGTGATTCCGGTGAACACAACGGCGCCTCTTTGATCGCCCAAAACACGATCTATGCCGTCCAACTTGGATGGCTAAGTTGGACGGATGTGATTCTTCTAAAACCGTCATGGCCGGTCTAGCTCGTTTGAGCCTTCTTTTTAATAGCGTGAACGTCCATGTTCAGGCCATCGTTTGAGTGTGCTTCGGATGAGCTAGGAGTTTCAACCGGCAGGGATGCTAGTGGGCCCGCCAGTATTTATTGTGACGATCGCCTAGTCCTGTTAGGAGTAGGCTAGACCTATTAAATTGTGTGGCCAAATCATGTGGTCGTGATCGTTTCTTAAGACTGATATGGACGGTCTGTATTTCCCTTAAGGAATTTAAACGCGTTCGATCGCGCTAACTTTTAATTAAAAGGTGTACAAATACCAATCTCTTTATCAGAGGATGATGCAGCCTATGTGAGTGTTTTCATGCAGATCTCAATATTGACACTTTGGGAGACTCATGCTACTCTGCTGAGAGTGAACATTTAATCGTCATGTCATGTCAATATTGAGAGTTCGGCTGGGAGCATTGCATAGGAAAATACTAGGCAAGTCATACATTAGTGAATAATTCTGGTGAAAGATAAAATTCATAAAATATTTTGGGATTGTTGTTGCACGCACCATTCTGAGTAAATTTCATATATACAGATATATTGAATTGCTCAATACATATGTGAGCGAAGAGGCTTAAGCACTCATTGCTTTTAAATGAATTATGTTCCTTTGCAGAATGACAACGCATTAAATACATGGTTTACGATTTTAGCCCTTGAACTAAAAACCACCATCAACATTAAGTCCCCTGCTTAATACGTAACAGTGACATTGTTGCTGGGTAAGCACTAGATGGTGAAAAATAAAGGTAAAACTTATGAGACAAAGTTAGATGTTACTAGGAGAGATGGGTCGTCCTGTCCTTGGAACATGTCACATTCAAGAGGCGTTCAGGTAAGCGTTCCCATAGCATGATGTCGGTTGGCCCCAGGTAGATTAGGCATACTGTTGGTTGGGATATCAAACTGCATTCCAAGTCCCTTGTACATCTGAGTTTCGTTCGAGAGAGCGTCCTAGATTTCCTGGATTCGGTTATCATGGAGGAAAAGTGGAGGCGCGATGAAGCATCTCAGCTAACAAGTGCTAGGGATGAAAGGTTTGCTGCCCGGCTAAAGTTAAGGGGGGTGGAGCATAACATGAACTCTCCTGGATAAACATGAATACCTTTTTCATGACGACGTCATAATCCTCAACTCTGATGTGGACGATCCCTATCATGAGGAATATCCTTAAAAGGATGCTGAGGCAATTTCTAAAAAAGATGTTGAAGCAGCTCAAGAGGATGTTGAAACGGCTTCCGGAGAGGATATTGAAGCAGCTCCGGAGAGGACTCTAGTGAAGGTGCCATTGGACCTAGCGTTGATGACACTTCTTTGATAAATAGTATTTTTTGTTTCATGTGGCTGGAGCCAGGGCTTGATCGAATAATAATCCCTCATTCATGCTGCTTTTATGATTTTATGTTTCCAATTGGATGAATGAATTAAATCTCCCGACTAAGAAATCCAAATTCTTAGAAAGATCTCGCAATACCTTGAAACTTTAGACGTAGCGCTCCTCGGTAAGGTTGGAGTAGATCTTGTGTACATGATTTTGCAATCTGAGCTCTCCTATTCTTTTGTTTGATATTCCCCTTGCAGACTACACGCTTCTTGAATATTTGTGGCGTGCCGGCTAGGTAGGTAGAAGGATGGAAGTTGTGCCGCAAATATTTAAGGACTTCGTTCCAAGAGACATCTTTTGAACCGTCTTCTGAATCTTGTATGGTTGTATGGAATGAGATGCGATGAGCAGTCCCCTGTTACACTTCAGATTCGATGGCGTAGCTGGATACGTGAAAACATCTCCGATTTGTACTTTTGGAGTCTTTGATGCACATGTACGTCTTCATGTTGAGAATTTTTTGCAGCTCGTAAGGCTTCAACAATGATAATGCTAATATTAGAAATAAACCGGTTGAGGAACGTGAAGGCATCCTGTGCTGGCAGTCCCCAGGTGTAATTACCCCGAGCTTATTTTCTCTTGAAAGACGTACTTCCATTGCATTTGCTGGTAAGGTGTTGGAGCGTCTTTGGCCTCTGAAGAGAGCGCTGATGCGGCTTCGGGGAGAGTACAGAAGCGGATTCTTCTAGAGAGATCTTTGAAGAGGCTTCAGGAGAGAGCTTGTGTTGAAGCGGCTTCTGGAGCTTTCGTTGAAGCGGCTTCTTCTGTAGAGAGCGTTGAAGCGGCTTCAGGAGAGAGCGTGCGTTGAAGCGGCTTCTGGAGTGTGCGTTGAAGCGGCTTCTTCTGGAGAGAGCATTGAAGCGGCTTCAGAAGAGAGTGTGCGTTGAGGCGGCTTCTGGAGTGTGCGTTGAAGCGGCTTCTGGAGATAACTCTAGTGAGGGCGCCCTTAACCCTTGATTTCGAAAAATGAGTTCTTCCAATTCTTCTAAGGCGATACGATAAGGCAGATGGGAAGACGACACACAAAGTTATGGCCGACAAGTCGTGTTTTCCCCTCATGGGAAAGAATACCGTTTCTATTGTAACATCTCAATGCATGCAACTCTCTCTTTCGGTAATTCTAAATAGGGGAGATAACAATAATGATTAAGGATTCGACCGACCTTCAGTTTGATTTTGCTTTTCAAATTACATGCTTCTTGATTGATCGTCTCTCTTGTGTTGAAGAAGTCCTTGACAGTGAAGGGATTCTGTGTCGAGGCTCAGTCCTCAAGCGTGAGTTACATGGCTCTCTGTCCGTAGTGGTTGTTGTTATGGTGAATCTCTGGCGAGCAACAATGATTCTTGGCAGCAGCTGTGGTCAGAAGAGACCGTCAGGGAGAGGTGTGATAGCTACTTGTGCGAACTTGGGAGTCTTCATATAATGGATTTTGAGGGTGGACAGATCAAGTTGGGATCGGACTGAGCCGAGATCTGCGAATCGACGACTGACTCAGTTCAAAAAAAATTCTCGGTCTTCATCTTTCTTCATTAATTCCTTGTTAGTTTCAAGTGAATCTGGTGGGAAAATTTAGATCTTTAAAGTCAATAGTTATTAATGGAGCTTCACTAAAAGAAATCGTTGAAAATATAGCAGATAATCATTCAGCTAGTGGATCGAGGGTTGTCAACATTACAAAAATTTCAGAAAAATGCCCTTCAATTTCTTTGATAGATGATCAAGAAGACAACAGGTATGATTCATGGAAGCTTTCTCTGATAGGTAGATTGGATTTTCTTCGAATTAAGTTTGTAGATGCGATGAATATTTTAAAAGGTCAATGGAAATTAACTGGTAGTTGTCATTTAATTCCTAAGGGTAAAGGTTTTTTCACGATTAAGCTGTCTAATGAAGAAGATAAGAACTATATTTCAAATTATCGTTGGGATGTACAGGATCAGGTATTAAGAACTAGAAATTGGATTCCCAATTTTAGACCTGAGAATCAAAGAACCTCTCATGCCTTGATATGGGTGTCTCTACCAGGATTAAGCTTAGAATATTGGTATGAGAAAACGTTATTTACAATATGTGATGAAATTGGAAATCCGTTCAAGGTGGATGATGCTACTCTTAAATTTTCAAGTGGGTATGCTGCAAAAGTTTTGGTCGAGCTGGATCTTTCACAACCAATACCAAATAAGCTCTGGATAATCACTAAATATGGCAGTTTCTCACAGGGCATTGTTCTTAACAAATTACCAAAGTTTTGCTCTCATTGTAAAATTGTTGGTCATACTTTAACAGAATGTAGGTTCAAGAATAACACTAATAAGGAAAATCCCACAGTGGTTCCAGTGGGTAGTGTTGAGAAGTCAGTTGACAAAGGTCAGAATATGAGGCCACAAGAATCCTTTGATATTTTTCCACCTTTAATAATGCCAGAAGTAGGAACTCCTCTACCAAACTCTGAGATTCCTATTACTGAAGGAAGATTCAGTTCTCTGCAAGATTTAGCAGTAAATGAAGAAGAAGCTAGTACTGAAAGAGTTCCACAAGAAATTCTCACTCCAACAAAAATACTTCAAATGTTGGAAGACAATTCTGTGGAATCAAGTGTGATTAAGTTTGTTAATGGAAAATATGGCACAGTCTCTTCTGAAAGAGTCCCAGTAAATTCTTGGTCTAGAGTTGTTCAGAAACCTTCATCACAAAAAACAAAAACTGGAGAGGGTGAAACTACAATATGTCAGGTAAATGCTTCTTCTACTTCAACTAGTACACAATTTCCAGGTCAGGTAAATACTGCTCCTACTTCAACTGGTATACAATTGCCAAGTAAATACAACTTTAGAAAGAATCAAGGAAAGGGAGGCACTATATGCCTCCAATCCAAGAAATGAGAGTTCTTTTTTTGGAATTTAAGAGGCCTTAGAAGAGCCAGGTCTCAAAATAAATTAAGAGCTCTAATATATCAATTTAATCCTTATGTTGTTTGGGTTGCTGAACCTAAGTTTTTTTGTTCTTCTTCTTTTTGCAATAAGTTAAATTTACCAGGCATGCAATGTATGTTGATTCATAACTCAATTTCAAATAAAAAAGGTAGCATATGGTTGTTTTGGAATAAGAATTTACATACTCCTTCAGTGGTATCTATGTCAAGTCAGATGGTTACAGTGGATATTGGTGGTGTTCTTGTATCTGGTGTTCATGCTCATGTGGGAGTTGTTCAGAGAAGAATCTTATGGGCAGAGATGGAAGTTATTAGTGATCTAAATTTGCCATGGTTGGCAATTGGAGATTTTAATGAAATTACTTAAGTTGATGAAAAAATTGGTGGTAAAGCTCCAAAAAGAAGTGCAATGATGGAGTTCAATAATTGTCTTGATACCTGTGCACTTATGCATGCTCCTAAAACTGGTCTTATGCACTCTTGGTCTAATTGTCAACATGGAAGTAAAAGAATTTTGTGTAATTTAGACAGAGTTGTGTTTAACCAGTTATGGTTACAAAAATTTGAAGGTTGGGAGTACAAAGTTGGTTTAAGAGTAGCTTCATATCATGCTCCCCTACTAGGTGGTTGTGTCAATATTCCCAAACCAAAAAATGCTCCAATGAGATTTCAAAAAATGTGGTTATCACATCCAAACTTTATGGATGTTGTGCAGAATTGTTGGTCTGAAAAAATTGTTGGTGATCCAGCTTTTGTATTTCAACATAAGCTGAAAAAAATTAAAGAATATTCTAAGGGATTGGAATTGGAATGTATTTGGTAATATTAATGTTCAAGTCAAGGAGGCAAAAGAAAAAGTTCAGGAGGTTATGTTAAATTCAGATAATAACCCTTTCGATGAAGAAGCACTAGATAATTTGGTGGCAGCTCAGAATTTGCATAACTCTAAAGAAGCTCAGTTACATACTTTTCTGAAACAAAAATCAAGGAATAAATGGATTAAAGATGGAGCTGCTAATACAAGTTTCTTACATGCAAAACTCAAGATTAGGAAAGCAAGAAATAATATCGGTGAGCTTGAGGATCAGAATGGTAATATAATTTCAGACCAAAAGAAAATTTCAGAAGAACTAATTGAATATTTTGAACAGAAATTTTAGTATAAGGAATTTGAAGATGTTGAGCATATGTTGAATGACATTCCAGAAGTGATAACTAGTGATGATCAGGAAATGATTGAGAAAGTTCCAGATGAAGAAGAAATTAAAGCCACACTATTTGACATGGACCAAGATAGTGCACCCGGTCCTGATGGATTTTCCAGTTGTTTCTATAGGTCATGCTGGGATATCATACATCAAGATGTAGTGGAAGCAATTCAATTCTGCTGGAGAAGAAGGTTTATACCCAAAGGTCTCAACTCCAACTTTTTAGTACTTATTCCAAAAACTGAAGGTGCAAGGAAACCAAGTCAATACAGGCCAATTGGCCTGAGTAATGTAAGCTTCAAAATTTTCACAAAAATTCTGGCAACAAGAATTTGTAATCTAATGCATAAATTGGTCTCTCCTCAACAAGTGGCTTATGTTAAGGGTAGATGTATTCAAGACCATATAATGTTAGCTTCAGAATTAGTGAATGAAATGTCAAGAAAAAGAAGATGTGGCAATGTAGCTCTTAAGATTGACATTTCTCAAGCTTATGATTCAGTTAGTTGGGAGTTTCTATTATTGGTTTTGCAGAAATTTGGCTTCTCTAAAAAATGGTGTGAGTGGCTGCATATTTTATTTCAGTTAGCTAGAATATCAGTAATGGTGAATGGTGGGCCTTGTGGTTTCTTCTATGTTGGAAGAGGATTAAGGCAGGGTGATCCTTTATATCCAATCCTTTTTGTGTTAATGGAGGAAGCTTTAAGTAGAAGACTCACTCAACTGGTAAATGAAGGTTCAATTTGTCCGATGGTGGAAAGGAAAGGTATTCATACAACTCATTTATTCTTTGCAGATGATGTTTTCATCTTTATTAATGGAGCTAAAAAGAGTATTTTAAATCTAATGCAACTTCTTGAAGATTATCAAAAATGTTCTGGTCAAATTATAAACAAAACTAAAAGTAAGATGTTCATTGATGGTACTTATGAGTTGAGGAAAATGCAGATTAAAGAGATGATTCAAATGGAAAGAAGTTAATTCCCTGACAAGTATTTAGGTGTAGTGCTTATTCAAGGAAGAGTGAAAACCTCCACATTATGGTCAATGGTAGAAATGATGCAAAAGAAACTTGCTGCTTGGAAGGGTAAGTTATTGTCTTTTCAAGAGAGATTAGTGCTGATTAAGTCAGTGCTAAGCAATATTCCTGTGTATAGTATGGCTATCTAAAAATGGCCAACTTCAGTCATTAAAATTTGTGAAAAAATTATGAGAAATTTTCTTTGTTCAGGGAATGAAGATATAAGGAAATATCACAAATTCTCATGGAAGAGAGTATGTACACCACTTAGTGAAGGGGGTTTGGGGATTTCAAGACTTGAAGTTATAAACAAAGTATTTCTCTTGAACATGATGTGGAAGATTGATAATTCAGATGAAGATTAGGCTTTATTTTTTCATGCAAAATATAAGGATAAAAATGGTCAGTGAAGCACAAAATGGAAAAAATCTTCAGTATGGCCCAGTTTAAAATGGGCCTGGAATGCTCTTAAAGATGATAAATAGAGTATTGGGGATGAAACCAACATTTCTGTATGGTTTTATTTGTGGATTGGGGGATAGATCACTCATTGACAGATTTGGATACACTGATTACATTGCTGAAAATATTAACTTGAAGGTTTCAGATATAATGGTAGATGGTCCTTTGATACTGAACTTCAAATGATGATACACAATCTTAGACCACCAGAAGTTGTAGGAGGAGAAGATATGCAAGTTTGGACTGGTGATTTGAAAGGGGAATTCTCAGTTTCAGTTGCAGTGAATAATCTTAGGCACAAACAACAACCAGTGAATTGGTATAAATATATATGGAAGAACTTTCTTCATCCTTCTGTGGCTAGCAACATCTGGAAATTGATTCAAGGAGTGTACACTGATGATCAAACAATGATAAAGAATGGGTATGACATGGTTTCAAGATGTTGTATTTGTGAAGAAAATGAAGATAGTATGTTTCACTTGCGTTGGGAGTGTAAATTTAGCACTGAAATCTGGAGGTGGATTTTTTCTATATTCAAATTTCAAATACCAAATTCCTTTGATGATGTATGGAAGAGAGCAACTAATGTAATCCCTTTGGTTAAACAAGTATGGATATGTGCAACTTGTATCATTCTTAAGGAGCTGTGGTTTGCAAAAGAATAATTTTTTTTTGAAGACATAAAGCCTAATATGCAAAGATTCAAGTGTAGAATTTTAAAGCTGGTTCATGAAAGTAGTTTGAGAATCAAAGGAACTAAATGGTGTCAGAATTATGATTAGCAGATCATTACTTCTTTTGATTTGGGAATTAGGCATTCCAAGTTTCAGTGCATCAAAAAATGTTGTTGGACTCCTCCTGAGCTAGGTGTGGTTATGTTTTGTTGTGATGGATCGTCCTTTGGTAATCCAGGCTCTGCAGGTTTGGTGTTGTTGCTAGAGACTCTAATTTCCAGGTAATTGGTACTCTCACTGTTGGTATAGGAGTAGCTACAAACTACTTAGCAGAATCTTATGGTGTCATGAATACTTTGGAGTTGGCAGTTGAATGGAAATTACAGGATATCATTATTGTTTCAGGTTCAAAAACAGTTCTTGCAGAATTTACTCGGGGGAAGGTTCCTTGGTTTCTGAAAGGGAGATGGAAAATAGTACAAGGAAAGGTGTCAAAAATAAGGTATCATCACTACTACAGAGAAGTAAATTTCTCAGCAGATAGCATTGCCAAAAAAGGTGCTTCTTTAGCAGTAGGGGAAATATTATTACATATTGGAAGACCTCCTTATCTACCAAGGATTGAAATGCCAGATGTGGACTACTTCAGATTTCACTAGGAAGAGCATCTAGATTCAGTTTGAGTTTTAGTCATTTTTCATATGTCAATTTTTCTCTCTTGTAATTAAACTGCAACAAATTTTGAAATTTTAATAAAGCTTATGTGATTCTGAAAAAACAAAGTCTTCATATAATGGTAGAGATCGTATCTTTATTAGAGTGAGAAGCTGATGATGGAATCGATAGCTTCCTTGATGTTTTCTCATGGAATTGAGAAGAGGGAGACAGTCCCCTGCCCACGAGTATCAATTGAGCTTTCAACTTGATAGATGCGCTGGGTTTTTGAAGAAATACTTGGAAGAGAGTTGGAGTTGAACCCAATGTTGATGAAGATCGTACGAGTTGCTGATCATGAGACCGTATTTGCGTCTACGTTGCGTTTCATAGACGTCCAGGCATATCGCTGGTCTTTGACAATACGTATGCTCTCTTGAGTATGTCCTCGTTTTTGGACATCTTGGAATCATAATGATAGATTTCTTGCATCTTTGAGATGGGTAGTGTTGAGCAGTCCCCATCCACACTCCTTTGCCTTTATCATCTTTGGATCGTGTCTTTGAGGAGTAGGGAAGTTCCCTCATGCGGATGACTTAACTAACAGGTTGTGCAAATATGAAGAAGCTCTTGACATGGAGAGTTCGTATGTACCTCTTAAGTATAGGGTGCGACCTCCTTCGGTAATGCAACTACTTCTTCTACGGAAGACGAAATTCTGAAAGTGTCTCTCACCGATTTTGTTGTCGTCAAGCCAAATATGGTATATCTCGGACATTGTTTTATCATTGTGATAGTCGTGCATGTGGTACTGAGGTTGGAGTTGCCGGTTTTGGACGCGCAGGATGTTGTGTCTCGGTGGTTTTCTTCTTGCTGCTTCAGTGAAGATGCTTACAGAAGGCTGATGGTTGTATTGCCTGTTAGTGAGATGTATGCTTCCACGAATATCATGAGGCTCTTCATTCCTGGCAGGCCTGGTTCTTTCTAGCAGGGAAGGTGCTATTGTAGCCGAGAGTTTAACAGCTTCACGAAGTTCAGAGGATGTCTGAAATTGCAGATTCTCCAGCATAGCATGATAGATGGGTACCATCCTATTAATGCATAATTCCACCAATCGTTGTTCAATCATATTTGGATCGTGACAATCCGGTGCCTTGATTTTGAACCTCTTGACATAATCATTTGGATACTCATTGTTTCGTTGGAACATCCTCCCCAAATATGAAAAGGTGATTTTCTCGGTTACCATCTCACACCAGCTGGATACGTTGTTTGGTGCAATGTTGTTGTACCAGGTGTACGCTCTCTCCCAGTAAGTGACTTTGAGAACTCTTTCAAGGGAATAACATGATTGTATTCGTGCTCTCATAATGACTCTAGAAAACGAGAGATGTGTTCACGAGCATTACCAGTTCCGTCATAAAGGGAAAATTGAGGAGAGGAGTATCCTCTCGGAAGAGGAACTCTTTGCACATCAGGAGGATAAGGAGGCTGATGCTGGTGTAGGTCTACCGGGTTATCGTTGCCTCGATACTGGATAAATCGTTCTAGATCCTCACGCGTAATGAAATTGAACGGCTGCTTCCTTTCCCTTGAGCGATTAGGAGCAACACGAACTTCTTCATCTATGAATGCACGCCATGTTAAGGTCTTGCGCCAAAAGTGTTGAAAGTACTCCTCTTTGGTTCTATAGGCTGACGCGACTCTTATGATAGTCGCTCCATTAGCGTCTTGAGCAACGAGAATACCTCTTTATGAGTTGTAGCCATGAATGTATGAGCCTTAGCGAGAACTTCTCGTCTTTCCATCAAATCAACAATGGTGATAGGGGGTTACCCTCCTCTGGCTCCTCCGGTCTCTCATCCTGATGGGGAAGTGGCAGTAGCTCTAGTAACGACCGAGGGCGTTACGCTCGAAGAAATAGTGGTGGCGGTAGTGGCTCTGGATCAGGTATTTGGAGGTGTCACGCCTAAGGGAATGTCTTCTGCGCCGCTGGTGTTGGTGGTTGAGGATGTAGTACCGCGAGATGCGTTTATTGTGCTGGTAGGCGGTACATTGGTGTCACCGGCAGGAATGTGGACACCAGGGGTGTTTTCAGCGCCAGTAACATCAGGATTTTTCGCTGATCCAGACCTAAGATCCACCATCTTGAATTTTGAGAAAATTGAAATGAAATCTAAAATTGATCTTGTAACCGAGAGATTAATATCCCACTGTGGTCTCCAATTGTTTGAGGGTAAAAACTGGTTCTGATGTTTTTGGTAAATATGGGTGTGTTGATGAGAAACGAATTCAAACCCTAAAAAATGCACTGCACGTGAGTACTTTTAGATTCGAGAGATCAATCTGTAAGACTCTGGACTAAACCAAGAAATGGTTCCAGATTTAATTCGGTCACAAAGTGAAGAAGAAGGGGTTGATCTTAGGGAGGGAAGCGAAGAATGTGTTAGGGATCAGAATGTTGAATTATGAAGGTGTGGATGTTTATGACTTGTATTAGAATGTGGAACTGGCTTGCAAAATGTAAGCTATCAGTTCTTGGTGTTTTTTTGATATTGTGTTGATAACACTTGTCTTGTCTGTTTGAATAGGTTGAAAACTTATTTATACAAGTCACTGAGCGCACCCTGATCTCTTAGGAAGTGGAGGAAGTTAAGTAGTGGAGAAGTGGGTTTGTGCGGAAGGTGGTGATCATCGTGTTTCCGTTATGAGGGAAGATTAATCATACGTTCACCCACTATCTCATTGTTTTTAACCGTCCGTTCTTTCCTGACACTTTCTCGTAACGGGCGCGTTGCACGCCGCAAACTGTAAACCGCCAGACCAATACCCCAGTGAGCATCCCCCAGTTTGTGACATGTTTGATTCTCGAGTAAGTGGGTCGAGTCGTGGGACTCGTTGCTGAAAGCAGCACACAGTGCTTTTGGTCAAATAATAAATTATTTGTGAAACCAATATTTATAAAGCATTGCTTATAATTGTCGATCACTTCTTGTGGAGAAGAGTGGCCAGCAATCACAATGCTGCTTTGTTAGTTTTATGAGAACAAATATACACCGTCCGACTAGGATGGCGAAGTTGGACGGTCGTGATTGATTTGCGGCACTTATATATTGTCGTTGATGTAATTTAGGGTTTAAGGGTCGTTTTTCCCTTCCTATTTTGGCTAGTCGAATCAAAGCACTGGGCGTTGATTCGAACAGGCCGCTTGGCCATGTGTGAAGATGAGCCGCTAGTGAGTGCGTTGACATCTCCTGGGTCATCTAAGATCGGATCTAAGCCACTCGATTAGGCTGGCGAAGATGAGTGGTCACAATCGATTTGCGATAGTAGCATACTGCCGCAAACATGAATTAGGGTTTAGAACAACCGCGACTACTCTAGTTCAATCGAGCGATTCGAAGCGTTATTGACTTCTCACAGGCAAGTCGATTGAATGGTAATAAAGTTGGACCGGCGGTGAACTTATGTCCACCTTATGATCGTCTAAAACGAAATCTAAGCCGTCCAACTAGGCTGGCTAAGTTGGACGGACGCGACTGATTTGCTACAGTAATGTGTTGCTGCAAAGAATTTTTTAGGGTTTTCAAACGACGCGTTCTCCCTGCTTTGGGCCGGCGATTTAATGTGCTCTGGTCTTGTTATGAGAAATTCGATCGCCCAAGTGTGGAGTTGGGTCGATGGTGAACACGTTAGCACTTTTTGAATTATTCGAAGGAAAATCTAAGCCGTCCAACTAGGCTAGCTAAGTTGGTCGGTCTTAGATCGCTTGAGCTATTTTTCAACAGCGCGATCATCCTACTTTGGGCAATCGTTTTGATGCCCCTACGGATTGTCGGGTGAGGTTCGATCGGATAAAAATGAAGGTGAGTTATCGGTGAACAAAACGACGCCTCTTTGATCTCTCAAAACACGATTTACGCCGTCCAACTTGGCTGGCTAAGTTGGACGGATGTGATGCTTCTAAGACCGTCATGGTCGGTCTAGCTCGTTTTACCCTTCTTTTTAATAGCGTGAACGTCCATGTTCAGGCCATCGTTTGAGTGTACAACGGATGAGCTAGGAGTTTCGACTGGCAGGGATGCTAGTGGGCCCGCCGGTGTTTATCGTGACGATTGCCTAGTCCTGTTAGGAGTAGGCTAGACCTATTAAATTGTGTGTCCAAATCATGTGGCCGTGATCGTTTCTTAAGACTGATATGGACAGTCTGTATTTCCCTTAAGGAATTTAAACGCGTTTGATCGCGCTAACTTTTAATTAAAAGGTGTACAAACACTAATCTCTTTGTCAGAGGATGATGCAGCCTATGAGAGTGTTTTCATGCAGATCTCAATACTGACACTTCGGGAGACTCATGCTACTCTGTTGAGAGTGAACATTTAATCGTCATGTCATGTCAATATTGAGAGTTCGGCTGGGAACATTGCATAGGAAAATACTAGGCAAGTCATGCATTAGTGAATAATGCTGGTGAAAGATAAAATTCACAGAATATTTTGGGATTACTGTTGCACGCACCATTCTGAGTAAATTTCATATATACAGATATATTGAATTTCTCAATACATATGTGAGCCAAGAGGCTTAAGCACTCATTGCTTTTAAATGGCTTATGTTCCTTTGCAGAATGACAGCGCATTAAATACAGGGTTTACGATTTTATCCCTTGAAATAAAAACCACCATCAACACTTTGCCTCTCTTCCCACTCTTTCAATTGTTGCGCAGTCATGGGGGCTTTACCCTTTCTTCTGCGTCGATCATCATCACCAGCCATTTTGATTGATTTGATTTAGGAAAAAATTCAGAGAACAGTTGTCTCCCTCTATAATTTTTCTCTCTGAAATTATTTGCTCTCTGACCCTTTGGTTTCCCCCTTATAAACTAGTCTAACCTAAAAGACACAACATATAGTAACAGAAATTAACTTTAAATTCTTGCAGGGTCACACCTATTCCCATGAAAAAGCTTTAATTGGTAATATCACCTGCAAATAATAACTGCCAATTTAGGTCTAACTTCAGACGGTTTTGTGGTTGAAAACTTGAATGGGCAATTTGTAACGATACCCCTGCTATGAAGAGTAAAAACGCCTATAAAAGGTAATTTAGTCATTTTCACAGTCGCCTGAAATTTGTTGTCGGCGAGGGTAATTTTGTCATTTCACCGTCGGCGTAATATTTGCTTTAGCTTTGGTCATTTTCACAGTCGCAGGAAAATTTGCGTTCACCGTCGACGGGAAATTTGCTTTCACCGTCACCGGAAAATTTGCTTTCGCCGTCGCCGGGAAATTTGCTTTTACCCTCGCCGGAAAATTTGCTTTCTCCGGAAATTTTGCTTTCACCGTCTTCGGATCCATCCAATCTGATATTTGACATCAAAACCTCACCTGGACGAGAACATTGGGTATGTATATGGTAATCTTGCAAGCTGAGTTCCATAATAGGTTGCAGAATCCACTCATGATCCATCCAATCTGATATTTGACATCAAAAACCTCACCTGGACGAGAACATTGGGTATGTAAAAGCCCAACTTGAAAGCTGAGTTCCATAATAGGTTGCAGAATCCAGCTCGGATCCATCCAATCTGATATTTAACATCAAAAACCTCACCTGGACGAGAACATTGGGTCTGTAAAAGCCCATCTTGCAAGCTGAGTTCCATAATAGGTTGCAGAATCCACCTCGGATCCATCCAATCCAACATTTGACATGAAAAATCTTACCTGGACGAGAACATTGGGTCCTTATATGGTAATCTTGCAAGCTGAGTTCCATAATAGGTTGTAGAATCCACTCAGGATCCATCCAATCTGATATTTGACATCAAAAACCTCACCTGGACAAGAACATTGGGTTTGTAAAAGCCCATCTTGCAAGGTGAGTTCCATAATAAGTTGAAAAATCCACCTCAGATCCATCCAATCTGATATTTGACATCAAAAACCTCACCTGGACGACAACATTGGGTCTGTAGAAGCCCATCTTACAAGTTGAGTTCCATAATAGGTTGCAGAATCCACCTCGGATCCATCCAATCTGATATTTGACATAAAAAAACCTCACTTGGACGAGAACATTGGGTCTGTAAAAGCCCATCTTGCAAGCTGAGTTCCATAATAGGTTGCAGAATCCACTCAGGATCCATTCAATTTGATATTTGACATCAAAAACCTCACCTAGACGAGAACATTGGGTCTGTATATGGTAATCTTGCAAGCTGAGTTCCATAATAGGTTGCAGAATCCACTCAGGATCCATCCAATCTAATATTTGACGTCAAAAACCTCACTCGGACGAGAATATTGGGTCTGTAAAAGCCCATCTTGCAAGCTGAGTTCCATAATAGGTTGCAGAATCCACCTCATATCCATCCAATCTTATTTTGACATCAAAACCCTCACCTGGACGAGAACATTGGGTCTCTATCCTGCAAGCTGAGTTCCATAATAGGTTGCAGAATCCACCTCGAATCCATCTAATCTTATATTTGACATCAAAAACCTCACCTGGACGAGAATATTGGGTCTGTAAAATCCCATCTTGCTATATGAGTTCCATAATAGGGTGCAGAATCCACCTTGGATCCATCCAATCTGATATTTGACATCAAAAACCTCACCTGGACGAGAACATTGGGTCTTTAAAAGCCCGTCTTGCAAGCTGAGTTCCATAATAGGTTGCAGAATACACCTCGGATACATCCAATCTGATATTTGACATCAAAAACCTCACCTAGATGAGAACATTAGGTCTGTATATGGTAATTTTGCAAGTTGAGTTCCATAATAGGTTGCAGAATCCACTCAGGATCCATCCAATATGTTATTTGACATCAAAATCCTCACCTGGACGAGAACATTGGGTCTGTAAAAGCCCATCTTGCAAGCTGAGTTCCATAATAGGTTGTTGAATCCACCTAGGATCTATCCAATCTGATATTTGACATCAAAAACCTCACCTGGACGAGAACACTGTGTCTGTAAAAGCCCATCTTGCAAGCTGAGTTCCATAATAGGTTGCAGAATCCACTTCAGATCCATCCAATCTGATATTTGACATCAAAAACCTCACATGGACGAGAACATTGGGTCTGTATATGGTAATCTTGCAAGATGAGTTCCATAATAGGTTGCAGAATCATCCAATCTGATATTTTACTTTTCAAACCTCACCTGGACGAGAACATTGGGTCTGTATATGGTAATCTTGCAAGCTGAGTGTGCCTCGTTTTGCATCCGATTATGTGTTTGACCACAAATTTGACCAACTTGACCACATATTTGATCAACTTGACGACATATTTGACCAACATGACCACAAATTTGACCAACTTTATCTCGATCCGGTCACCTTGGACTTAGATATTTTGAGAGAAAAAGCAAATCTCTCCTCAATTATTGTACTCTTCTATCTTGTCCGAAAGTTTTGGCTCTCAAATTTTGTTTCCCTCTCACTTTCCCAATCTAATAACTCTTTTTGATATCCATTCCCTCACAAATTTGAAACCCTATCTGGTTTCCCTCTCAAATTTCATTTCCATCCTATGACTCAATAATTGCAGGTCTCCTCCTATTTTATTAAAATAGAGAGAGACGAAGAACTCAGACCTTTTTTTTCCCATCTTTCACTGTATCTCATTCAATCTCAAGGTGTTTTCTTTGTGCCTTTTAGATACGAATAGAGTTATCAAAATTATTTATTTTTCTCCTTTAGGGTTTCAATTTGTTTAATAGATCTGTATGAAGATCACTAGTATGTTTTAAATTTGTACTTTTCCCTTTAAAATTAGGTTTTTACTGGTTGTAATGTCAATAGATTTTAACAAGATATATATTTTCAATTATTATTTTTTGTTGTTGTTGTTTACTGCTTAACATCCATACTGTTTACTGCTTAGCATCCATTTGTAATGTCTTTTAACAGATTTCTGCTTCACATTTAAGGTTTACTGATATTTAGTGGTTTGCATTATCTTTCAATAGTTTGTTCTAATATATATTCTTTATATGCTGATGTTTACTGCTTTACATTCTTTTTTCTCTTGGATGTTGTAATCTCTTTCAATAAATTACAACTCAAATAAGGTTTATTCAACTGTAATTTCATTCATCAGATTGCTGCTCTAGATTTGTGGTTGTTTGGTTGTAATCTATTTCCCTTTTGTTCTGTATGCGGTTTGTTGTTACGGTTCCTATACACACAGTATTGGTCCTGTAAATCTGTTTAATCGTTTGAATAAATTCATTATTCGACAAAATAAACTTTGTCAAAATGAATTTATTCCAGCCCTTAGAGAGCCTTGCAGGATTAATATAAACCTACATCGATATGAGTTGTATCCTTCGTCTAGGATTCTAGCCATTCCCATGAACACGATGCTGCAGGTTTCCTTTTTAACCGCAGGTTTGTTTTGTCACCTATTATGATCTATTCAACAATGAAATTTCTATAAATGATTTGATTCCAATTTGTTGAACAAGAATTGCAGGATTGGCATACAACCACAAAAGCACTGGAAATTCGTTTATATGCCTAAAGATACAACACCCAGCACAGAGTTCTATTTCCCTCTTGTTTTGTATGCGGTTTGTTGTCATGTTTCCTATATGGATAGTATTGGTCCTGCAAATATTTTAAGCATTTGAATAAATTCATTAACTTTGTCAAAATGAATTTATTCCATCCCTTAGAGAGCCTTGCAGGATTAGTATACACCTACATAGATATGAGTTGTATCCTTGGTCTAGGATTCTAGCCATTCCCATGAACACGATGCTGCTGCAGGTTTACAACAACAAAAGAAGAAGATATTCATTTTTATGCCAGAATAAGCAACTCACCACAGAGATTTCTCGTAGAGAAAACATATTACTGTATATCTTAATTTTCCGTGAACTCTGTGTAGGTGTGTTGTTTATTTTGGCACAAATCAAGTTCACCTTATTGAGATCGATGCCACAAACCTGACAAGTAACCTCTTTAATTCCAGTTGGTGAGTAAACTCTTAACACATTAGAGTTTCTAGCATTACTCACACTAGTACAGAAATGGCCTTTATCCACGCCAAATATAAATTTGCGTGTCTATAGGGTATACTTCTACCCTATAGACACGCCATGTTCAATGGGCGTGTTCATATAAGTGCTTTCAGCCACGCCATGGCTAGTAGCGTGTCAAAATTTCAACCGTTTAGTCATGTTAACTTCAAATTTTTGATTGGGCGTGTTTATAGACCAGTCTATGGCCACATTAGGTATTGGGCGTGTTTATAGACCAGTCTATGGCCACATTAGGTAGTTGTGGCGTGTCCAAAAGGTTAGTCACGCCATTTAAGGTGTGGTTTTAAAGTTGGTTCATTAGACATGCCAGTATATGCGTGTCCATAGTGTACGATTGATTGACACGCCAAATTCAAAGTGTGGCCAAAAATTTCTTCTTTGGACACGCCAGTATATGCGTGTCCATAGTGTACGATTTAAAGACACACCAGTATATGCGTGTCCATAGTGTAGGCCATATAGACACGCCAAACTGAAAGTGTGGCCAAAAAGTTCTTCTTTGGACACGCTAGTATATGTGTGTTCGTAGTGTGCGTTCTATAGACACGCCGGTTTTATAGCGTGGCTAAAAAGTTCGTTTTAAAAAGATTAATAAAAAGATTTCTCTCGTATTCGAACGCATGACCTCGAAGAAGTTAGATAACGTACCAATCCACCAAGCTGCCCATCTTTAGATGTTTATGATTAGTGTTTTGAAAATACTAGAATGGTTGAACTACTCAGCATTTAAATAAACACGCCAAACTGAAAGTGTGGCCAAAAAGTTCTTCTTTGGACACGCTAGTATATGTGTGTCCATAGTGTGCATTCTATAGACACGCCGGTTTTATAGTGTGGCTAAAAAGTTCGTTTTGAAAAAATTAATAAAAAGCTTTCGCCCATATTCGAACGCATGACCTCGAAGAAGTTAGATAACGTACCAATCCACCAAACTGCCCATCTTTAGATGTTTATGATTAGTTTTTTGAAAATACTACACTGGTTGAACTACTCAACATTTAAATAAACACGCCAAATTGAAAGTGTGGCCAAAAAGTACACCCAACACCCTCAAGACTAATTCCCTAGCTTTCTCTGGAATATATTTTGACTTCCATGTTCTTTAAGTTATTGGGTTCTCCAAAACTATTTCTGCAAATCTTCTAAACACCTATAATCAAAATTTCTTTGGTAATCCGTTGAATTGGAATGCTATAAATACCTTAGGAGTCTGCAATTTGGTTTCTAAAAGATCCTACTCCTGGACTATGTGTGCTGTCAAAATTGCCTCTCAGCTACCACACTGGATTTCTGGTAATATTTTTCATTGCTCTCTCAAGCATTCCCGTACTAATATGTTATTCTACCAGTTGGAGTAGTTCATATGAATGCCCAGATAAAACTATTAACCCCATAAAACAATTTAAAACCTTCATGATAACCCCCTTTCAAATTCCCCCTGCTATTTACTATAGTCACCATATCAAGCTCAAAACCAAAATTAAACACAACAGCCACTCAACCAAGCATAATACAATAACCCCAGAACCACATATACATTCAATTGAACATCATTGTCTTTAAAACCAACACTATCAAATCCAAAATCAGCACCACTAGCATTAACTGTTTATTCATGAGAAACATATGCAATATTCACCCAAAAAACATTTACAGGAATACTTAATTTACCATCTGGAAGGGGATGGTTGAATACTGGTCAAGCTCCTGGTGCAACCCCAGAGGTCCCTAAACCACTTCCAACAACCTTCTTGTTAGCTCCACTCCCTTCTGGTGCAGCCCTCCTCCTTGGAACAGAATAGTTTCCCCTAGGAGGAGGCATAGGCACTACGACATCCTCAGGAATCTCATTAGAATCAGTTATCTCCCCTAGTCCGAAGATTGCAATATCATAAGCATCATCTGCCAACTGTCGCATCACTGGTGCCAGCATGAAGATATTGGGGAAGACTACCACATCATTGGGGAGACCAAGAGTGTCATTCTCCCGAATCTTAGCTTTGCATGCAACTGGAACTGGTGCAGAATAGAACCCCTGTCTAGCACCACCACAAACCACCTGCTCCTCCCCTACAAGCACCACACCTTCATTAATCACAAACTAGCCTTTGTCAGGATGAACGACATACACCACCCACCCTTCATCGGACCCTTGGAGTTTAGGAAGTTGAGGTTCCAACGCATAAGCACTGGCACTATCATGCATAACAACCCTATCCTCTTTGACTTCTCCAACATCTCCAGTACCAACTTGCATGTTTGGCTTTGGTTCCTCACTAC
The DNA here is from genome assembly GCF_003573695.1 of Papaver somniferum. Lineage (NCBI taxonomy): Eukaryota > Viridiplantae > Streptophyta > Magnoliopsida > Ranunculales > Papaveraceae > Papaver > Papaver somniferum. Next base: position 130,343,175 of record NC_039359.1, read on the forward strand.
TGCTACTGCTTATCTCTACTACCTGTCAAATTGGAATCAATAACACCATCACAGTTACTAATAAAGCCAATTACAACTATGAAATTCACTTTCAACACCTTGAACCCAAAAATTCTTCTATGATTATCAAAAATCAATACCTGGTTTTCTTGCATATTCATCTTAGCCTTCTTTTCCTCTGGTCTACCCATGGCTGGGCGATCATTCAGATTTACATATGCATTATAACCTCGCTTAGACATAGCTTCAACAATTGGAACACTGAAGGGATTTTGTGGAGATGGAATGTGGAAGTTACAGAGTTACAAAATTGGAAATTAAAACTGATTTCTTCCAAACAGGCATTATGGACGAGAAGACCAACAGTTAACACATCTCACCCATCCTTTTTCAATCCTCGGGATCAATTAGTTGAGATATCGTGGAGGCACATGCCTACTAAGTGCATGCAAAGACCTATTGAACACCACCCCAACTTATTGGACGTTAATAGGCGGAAGCAAACACTTGGCAGCTATTTGGAAAGCGGACTCGCTAAACGGGCTACCCGTGACCCGAAGTTGAAACCCAGTACCGAACCGCAGCTTCCCTCAACTATTTTCGTCAGAGACGGGCTTGAAGTGGCAAGCGGGATACCCGTCTCTGACCTATCATTTTCCTTTTTGACACGCTATTATATGAAGGAATGTTCTAGCAGGAAGAGCATTTTTAGCAGGTTGCAATGAAACCTCTCAACTGGTGCTGCCATCTCCTAGTATGCATAAAACATAAAGAGTTAATTAGACCCCAAAGATAAACATCAAAGTTTGGTGACCCACCAGATACTCCCTTAATGGAAGTTCCAAAGAGGGTAAAAGTCTTAATGGGAATTAGGTGTTGAAAATAGGTCTTGATAGGGTAATGATGGTTATTAGAGTGAAGGGGACACGTATGTCTTTGAATAGGCGTAGTTAACAAAGTGACATGACGGCTAACTAAGCGCCATAAATGGAATTGAATTGGCAAAATGGGGTATTTGATGGGTTAATTAGAAGAGAGATTACAATTTTCAGAGAGATCTTTAACAGAAGAGGAAAGGTTTAGGTTTAGCAAACTAAATTGAGAGTATGGCTGATCCTTCCCAGAATTCAACCAATTCCATCGGAAATCTTCCAAATGCACCACCAGTAACACCTGAATTTGCACAAGCCAAGTAAATTCTCCCTTCTTTGAGCATAGAGGAATTGTAGCAGTTAAGAGAAGACACACAGTCTGAAATTGATCATCGGATTCAAGAGAAAACTCGTCATAGAGAGGCAGAAGAGGCTGTTCAGGAGCGGAAGAAAAGGATATTTGAGGCTCTCTACAATGCATGGCTACCTAAGTTCTTAGAATGGAAAGAACGGAAGGATGAGGAAAAGGCTGAGAAGCAGGCCAAAACCCCAAAGGTTGGCAGTTCAACAGAAAGTGATTCCGAGGCCTCAGAAGGGTATGGGTATGAAGTGGAGGAAGTGGATACCAGTGACCTAGATTCGGATGCTGCGGAGGACAAGCAAAGGATGAATTCTTATCATTATGAGAAGGCGATTTGAATATGAACTTGCCAATCCCAAGATTTTTGCTCGAACCATGATTGAGGGTGAACCTGTTGCAGTGAAGGTGAGCCGTCGAATCGCTAATCTCGATGATGAGTCAAGTGAGGAAGAAAGGGAAGAAGGGGATGAGTTTAGTGATAATGAATCATCATCCAGTGGGACTTCTCCTGCACCATATGATAGCGAGGACTATGGTGAAGAGGGTCTGGATACTGATGAGGATGAACGGTGGTAATCTCATCAGAGTTACCAGGAAAGGCTAGATTTTCAGGCATTGCATAAATCCTGAAAACGATCAACAAGTTTTTTGCAAAACAGCTTTTCTGGTAATTTTCCTTCCTTCTACTCTTCCTAATGTTGGTGCGAAAGATGGTAAGTTTCTTTGTCTTTTGAAAGTTGATGCAGACGGTTTTGGATTTCCTTTTATTTTGATTTTGTGGGCAAGTAGTAAGATACAGGGAATTTTCTTTTGTTTGGATTGTAAATTTGAAAGGGGTAGTCGTTGTTTCAAGTTTGTAGTAATGGTTTGTAATGAAAGGGGTTTGGGTTATGGCCTTTTGGTGAAGGTATTTTGATAATATGTAATGGTAGTTTAAAGCTTTGATCTTTTGAGGGTTTGATAGTTGTGTGAACTTGTGGTGCTGATGCGGAAATTGAAAAAACTTGATATAATGCTCAATGAGCTGATAAATGTTAAAGGAATGTTTGTAGTATTGGACTTGTTTTTGTTATTGTCTTCTTGTTTTTGTAAATGTACAAACAAGCAATGTTCTTGGTGAATGATTCTAAAATTCCAATGATTGTTAAGTAGAGATGGGTAGGAATGAATGAATTAATGAATCAATAGGGTATATAAAATGATGTTTAAGATGGTGGGTATTACTCCAGTTTATAAAATGTTGTTGGAGTAAGATTAATTCAAAGACTATTTTAGGCCCAATTCCAAAAAAAAATCTATGTGCAAGCCTAATACTATTACTACTAATCCTAGCATGACAGAATATTAATTCAATAATCAGTATAGCCAAATCCAAACTCATCCAACATTGCTAAAACCCATCTGCATACAAAACCCCACCATGATTTAAGAATCAATTTTTTTCAACAATCCATACATTCATTCTCTAGTTAACAGAAAAATCCAAACAACTACATTATATCACCGGCTTGTCGCTTAGTCCTTGGAAATGGTTGCTCAGATGCAGTCGTTTGAGAAGCAGGGACTGCTGTTGGTGCTGGTGCTGGTGGTTTCCTTGCAGTTCTACCCTTAATGTCGTCCCGATAGTACTCATCCCTGGATGTCCTTTGCAGGTCAAGTTTATCTACCTTTGGCAATTTATACTCATTCCGACAAATAACTGCCGTACTGAATTCCTCGTCGACTTCATCACCAGCATATTTCCAAATTTGGGTAGGTGCACCTAACACAATAGACTTTCTTTTATTTTCTTGGTCTGGCACATAAAATACCTGCTTAGATTGGGAGGCTACAACGAAAGGATCATCCTGGAGTCCCAACTTATCAAGCTCAACCAAAATGTAGCCAAGTTTGTCTTTTGAGACCCCTGCTTTGGTAACCCATTTACACCTGAAAAGTGGCACTTTCAGCGAATGATATGTCAGCACCCATATCTCTTGTAAAACACCATAATAATCCGCCAGATTAAGGGTAATCCCCGCTTGTCTAATGTGCGTGTCAGTTGCCTCTACGTAAACCCCGCTATTCTGGTTAACGGAACCATCATGAGATTTTGTGCGAAACAGGTATCCATTGATGTGATATGCTTCGTATGTCTCTACTTGTGCATTCGGTGGGATTGATAGCCACCTTAAGTCCTGATTGAAGTTTTCCCTAGAGTCTGCCCACTCACTGTCAACCTGAAATACATTATAAGGATTAGCCTCCGTCTCAACGCAAAAGTTACATAGCAAGAGTGACATTTTCTGCAAACTCTTACCACTTTTTGTAACCATTTGGCGAACTCTTCACGATGTTTTTGATCTAGCTGTCTATCACTCATACCAAGATATTTATCCTTCAAAAAATTCTGGTGTCGGCTGGACAGTGCAATGATTAATGTTATTATCTTTACAGAAATTCGGACACAGAATCAAAAACTAAATAAAAAATGAGGTTATCTGGTTAGATCTAGTTATACTTACTCAACGTAAGGAGCAACTTCAGGCGAATTCCGCAATACATAGAAATGCGCTTTATCAAACAGATCCTTATCAACACGAGGAAACTTAGGATTTGACATTGGTTTTCCCCTGAAAGAATAAGAATCTTCGCCAGTGTCAGATGTGTTGAGTTTGTCTGGTGGAATTCCGACTGTATCATTCATGCTTTGTTGGTGCTCACTGATAACCTCAATTGTCTCTTCCGCAAGGTTCCCTTCAGCAATGCTTCCTCCAGGTCTGTTTCTGTTTCGCACATGCCCTTTTATGACCTTCATGCACCTTTCAAACGGATACATCCATCGAAAGAATACAGGACCACAAATTTGCACTTCCCTGGTAAGATGCACAGTTAAATGAACCATGATGTCGAAAAAGGATGGAGGAAAGTATTTCTCGAGCAAGCACAACGTCACAACGAGATCCGACTGCAATTTTTCTAGCTCTTCCACCTTGATTTCTTTACTAGATATTGCCCTGAAAAAGAAACAAAACCTGATAATAACATATCTTGTTGGCTGCGGCATAATTGATTTAATCGCAATGGGAAAAAAATGTTGCATTAGTATGTGATAATCATGCGATTTTAGTCCGATAAGCTTTCGATATTTTCGATTCACCAGTGTTGAAAAGTTTGAACAATACCCTTGTGCAACCTTTATCTTGGATAATGTTGCACAAAACTTGTCCTTTTCCTCCGGACTTAATGAGTGACATGCTTCCTTTAGTATATATCCCCCTTTTCCATTTTCCCGAGGTTGCAACTCTTCTCTAAAACCCATCTCCTTCAGGTCCATTCGAGCATCAAGGTGGTCTTTCGACTTAAATTCATTGTTCAACAATGTTCCAACGATACTCTCGCATACATTCTTTTCGACGTGCATGAAATCTACGCAATGGTGGACAACATGATACCGCCAGTAGGGGAGGAGCCGGAACCATATATTGAACTTTTTCCAGTAGCGCCTTTCGGTCTCCTTCTCCTTCCCCTTCCCCTTTTTTGGGTCTATGGTCTTTTCGATTCTCTTCATCTTTCCACCTCTTCCAGGGTTATCCTGCACGAATTCCACCACAATGTTCTTTCGTCCCGTTTCCCCATTTATTCTTTATAATCTTTACCTCATTGCATATTTGTTACGGGGTCATAAGTTCCGGAGCCTTTTCAGTTTCTTCTTTTCCGTTGAACCCCTTATGACGTCTGAATGGATGATCGTATGGTAGGTATCTTCTATGCCCGGTATAAACCTCTTTTATACAATTTTTTAGCCTAACATAGTAAGTATTTCTCCCACACACCTTACAGGTGTCTCGTCCCTGGTAGGGGAAACCACACAGTGTACCGAGATCAGGGTAATCATTTATTGTCCATAAAACAACCGCACGCAGAGTAAACATCTCCTGTTTCAGCGCATCAAAACATTGGACTCCCTCAAACAATTCCTTGAGATCCTCGACAAACGGTTGTAACATAACATCAATGTCCTTACAAGACCCCCCATCGATAATTAATGACAGCATGGTGAACTTTGTTTTCATACACAACTCTGGCGGAAGGTTGTAAATCACTGTCAGAATTGGCCACACACTGTGCTGTTTTTGCATGCCTTTGTTTACGTCAACCCCGTCAGCCGAAATGGCTAGCCGTAGATTTCGAGGATCATCACGAATTACAGGATATCTTTCATCTATATTTTCCATGCTGGTGAGTCCACCGGATGCCGTAAAACACCCTCTTCTTTATTTCTGGTGTCGTGCCACAATAAATATTCGAAAATTCTCTTTGATTGAAACAACCGTTTCAGTCTTGGGATAATTGGGAAATACCACAAGACTTTTGCCGGAATTTTTCCATGCACTTCTTTGGTGGTGTCGTCAACTTTCCATCTTGATTCCCCACAGGTGGGAAACTTGATGTCATCCTTGTATTTCTTCCTATAGAGAATGCAGTCATTGATGCATACATGTATCTTTTCGTAACCTGAACCCAAATCTCTCATCACCTTCTTAGCTTCATATGTACTTTTCATCATCTCATTTCTTGGAGGGAGCATGGATTGTAACAGTGGTAGAAGTTCATTAAAGAAATTGTCGGAAGCTCCGTGCTTGCTCTTCAAGTTAAACAATTCACACATTGTAGATATCTTTGTAAAATCCTTACATCCTTCGTATAGGGGTTTCCCAGCATCATTGAGTATCCGTTGCATCTTCTCATATTCATTTGAAATTTTTTCTCCTAATAAAGCATTAACCATTTCTATAGTCTCTGCAGCATGTGATGGTTCATCAGAGTGCGGACCGTCGCTTCCATTACCATCCAGAAGTGTCCACGATGATGACTCATCTCCTTCTCCGTGCTTAGTCCATACGGCATAATTTTGAATGAATCCAGAAGTATATAAGTGATACTTAACTTCACTTTCCTTGTGCACGTAGACGTTGAGACATTTCACACATGGACATAGAATCTTAACTTTGCCCTTGTTGTATGGTTTCCGTTTCCCAGTCACAATATCCTGTTGGTATGTATGCGTAGCAAACTTTATAAATGCATCGACTCCATCTTGATAATGCGGTTTGGTTCTATCGGTATACATCCAAGATTTATCCATTACTCTAGGATCCACTCTAGGATCCATTATGAATTCTCAGATACCTGGACGGAGAAAAACTTGTCAACATCTTGTGAAAATGTTATTGTGGTCCGAATAAAACTACGAAATAATAGAACTTGTCACAAAGAGTAATCACAAATCACAATGTGAGTTCAGTTATCATATATGAATCATACAAATAATCATAGGTTATCTACCTACGTACAGTTGCATGTGAAGACGATATTTACCCTACTATGACCATTAGAGTTACAATCTCAGTTAACAAAGCAGTACTGAAAAGAATTACTTACACGATCAATCTGATTAATCCGCAAAGCAAAACTGACAGGGGAATATATGGTTTATCCAGGAGATGAATCAGATGGTCAAAGTAAACAACTTGTTTTGTTTTCTAGGGGGAGGTTAGAAGATTTAAGAGAAGAAACATGAAATGATTTAAGATGAGAGAGATGAACACGTAGGGTAAATGGAGATTTGGCAATATCTTTACTAATAAATAATTTGGCAAAATATTTAAGTGTATATCGTAAATAATTTGGTATAATAGGTAGGTAAAGATCCTTCAATTTGCATGCTGCACGTTCTATGTTTAGAATTTTCTCAGTCAAATCTTGTTATCCTGCTGCATAATTTTCTGCTTTGACGGCTCTAAATGACCGGAGTTAGATGCGATGCAATTAATATTCATTCCATACTGAAGATTTTTTTGTCCGTACGCGAATTCAGAAAATAAATCAAAATGAATCAAAAATAAATAAATAAATCAAAATGATAGGTAAAAAGCGGAGTACGTGTTGATGCAGTTGTTATAACGGTACTAAAGTAAAAAACTATCTTTGTATAAAGTGGAGTACGTGTTGGTGCAGTTGAAAATAAAAATCGTAAGAACTGCTGTGGCCCCAATTAGAATTAAGTGAACTAAAACACACTACTATATTTGTGTGTTCTGTCCAATTAGAATTAATATCTAAAACCAAAGCTTGATTCATCCAATTAACATTATAGGTTTGATCATTGATGGATTTTATTAAAGTTTGTCAATCTGATTCAAAGATAACATGATTAAAGTTTGTGCCAGAGTAACAACTGCCAGCATAGCCTTACATTCCAGCTCCTCATCTATAACTCCTATCTTCATTCCTCCATTGAAGCATTGTCCTTGCACCCGAATGAAGCTACCTGCACAATTCCTAACTATTAGCCTTATTCCACCTTGTAATGAATCTGACTTAAAAGAAGCATCAAAATTTGTAAACATTATCAGGAGGTTTCCATCTTAGCGGCTGCACAACCCCATTAGTAGAAGAAACAAGATTAGTTCCAGGAGACACAAGTTTATTAATGACATCTATTGACATTGTCTTATTTGGAGTTATGTTCCTGCAAATGAACAATGTTGTACCATAAACCAAGAGAGAATCTAGCTCCTAAATGAACAATGTTGTACCATAATATTACTAACATTGATATTTAAAACCAAACAAATAATTTCCATATCTAGATAGTTTATCTCTTGTTGGGACTATATCTTTTAAGCACTTCCAAACAAATAATTTAACTTCCACAAAGCTTTCCATACCTGTGGAGAAACAAAATTAGTACCTGCAAAAGTATTAGATGCACTAGACAACACATTATAGACACTCTTAACAGAGAATTGGCCTTTGCTATCTGGAAGCCAAATAAGAGTATGGAGTCCAATTCACCCACCATTGAGTTCTGGTGGTACTCCGTAGCTGGTGGTACTCCGAAAATATGAATACTATTTCATCAAATGTGAATGCTTCCCCCTTTTCCTCTAAGTAGCGCGCTTTAACGGTTTCGTGCTACAAAAACAACACACAAACTTATTTGGTTACATATAAATTGAAAAAAGTATTGTGCCGAATAAACCATAAAGATACGTACAAGTTGTAGAGGGGACAATCTCAGGTGGCTTGAGTGCCAGATCCGGTGTTTGATTTTAAAAAACCCAGCCACCGCATCTAGGATGATGTTGTGCTTATCCTTGATTTGTTGAACGCTTCTTCCTCTCGGGTTCCCATAATCTTGGCTAAATTTGTTATGCATCTTCGCCCAAAGGGTCTCGGTCGAGGAGAGATCTAGAACTCGACTTTCGGCTTCCCATGCTTTGGTGATTTCCAAATCTTCCGCGGAGTCAAACGATGCCATTTGTTGTATTTGGAGGTAGGGAATGAGTAGGTTCTCTAATAGGCTACAAGTGGAGTGCACGTGCGTTGCTTGTCGAACGCCAGGTTCAAATACGCCTTCTTCCATGTTAAACCAATTGCTTAGCATGATAGAACACCGTTGCGAAGTGAAGAAAAACAAAATTGATAGAATACGGTAACAGATTCTCCTTTCCAGCTATATAACAACGCCGGCCTAATCTACAATGTAACTTTTACTCCTTACAGCAACAAAAGAAAATTCCTAAATAACATCCACTAGTAACAAAAACTAGCTCAACCTAAACCAAATTCCATAATTTCCGTCACAAGAATCACACAAAACATCAATTGTTTCAACCAATTAATACTAAGATATGAAAGACCTAAATTGGTTTATGATCATAAAAATATGAAAGACCTGAACAAAACAAAAGAAACCCTGACAATAAAAAACTCTTAAAATTCTTACTAAGATATAGAATCACAGCCAAGATCATAAAAAACTCTTAAAATTTACAGAACCCTAGTTTTACATAATACAGTAGAAAGTGATTTTAGATTTGGGAAAGGTATATACCTGAAACCCTAGCAATAGTAATTTCAAATTAATAAAATAAAAACATCCCCCATTCATGAAATTAAACAAGTAAGTTTGAATTTAATCTGATAAGAGAAGGAAAGAATCCCTTACCTAGGGTTTCTCTATTTCGCCTCTTCCAGTCTTTCTCCCGCGCAAGTAAGAGAAGGAAATAAAAAAAATTCTACTTTGATTAACCAAAATGCCATTTTACCTAGGTTTATCACGTCATTATGACATTGTGGGTTAGAATAGGTGCCAATTAGACTAGGGTACGTGTTCGATTAAAGCTTTCTCTTGGGAATAGCCGTGACCCTACAAGAATATAGTTTATTTCCAGAGAGAGAATAAACAGGGAAACCAAAGGGATTAACAAGGAAACCAAAGGGTCAGAGAGCAAAAAAATTCAGAGAGAGAATTTGTAGAGGGAGATTACTGTTTTCTGAATTTTCTCAATCAAATCAAATCAAATCAATCAAAATGGCTGGTGATGATGATCAACACAGACCAAAGGGTAAAGCCCCATGACTGAAGAGCAACTATTGAAAGAGTTAGAAGAGAAAGAAAGATGTGAAAGGCTATCAGCCACTATGCAGATGATTGGGCAGATGAACAAGGATGATCTGGAGAAGGTAAACAAGAGAGTAAATGACTTGTTATATGATATTGAAGTCCCTATATTGAAAGAGTTAGAAGAGAAAGAAGATGTGAAAGGCTATCAGCCACTATGCAGATGATTGGGCAATGAACAAGGATGATCTGGAGAAGGTAAACAAGAGAGTAAATGACTTGTTATATGATATTGAAGTCCCTACACTCTGGGAAGAGATGCATGCTGCAGTGGATGTAATCAAAGCAGAAGAGAAACCAGTTGAAAAGGAGAAACCAGTTGAAAAAACGGTACAGATTTTGCAAAACAAGCGTCGTTTTGATCTTTTCAAAGATGAAGAAGAGGAGGAGAAGTTGGGAAGTGCATGCTAAAAAGATGAGGTTGGCTGAAAGGGATAATGAAGAAAGAAAATGACAGTGATGCTTCCGAAGATGAAGAGCCTGCTGCTTTTTTTGGGTATCGAAGTGATACAGAATCTGCTCTAAGAGTGATGATTGAGGATTTTCGCCAAGATGAGAGATTTGGGATTAATGATGCATTGTTGGCCCAAAAGACCGATTCCGAAGCGGACGATGCAGATGAAGACGAAGGAAGAGTGGTTTGATGAGGAGCAAGAGGGGCCTGGCGAGGAAGAAGAGGGTATGATGAGGAAGAGGCGTCTGATGAGGAGGAAGATGAATCTGATGATTCTGATTCCGAGTGATGGGTATGACAATGAGTAAGCCTTATCGACATTTGAATTCTTCTGTAGAGAGATGGTGGATTTTTGGGTAAGTGCTCGAATGGAAATGATGACATAATGTTAAGAAATAGCTATTATCAAAGTACAGAGAAGAATTCGAATGGAGAGGGGTCTAATGCAAATGGTAAGTCACTGAATCATGTTTTTTTTTGGTTCTGGCAATGGAGACTGAAAATGCAGGGGAATGTTATGTTTATTTTTCTTTTTTCTTTCTTTTTGATATTTAGATTTTTTGGGGTAAGATGGTGAAATACTTGTAAATGGGTATGTTTAAGTTTATGAACATGTAAATGTTGCTCAACACTGAATGAACAGAACGGTTGTAACTTTTTTAAATGCAATATGATGAAGTCGGCTTATTTATATTGTCCAATGATTGTGCGTCGATAATGTTGGAGATGCAGGGTGTATTCTAGAAACTAAAACTACAATCAAAGAACTGGATCATGTACAAGACTAAGATGTATCGAAAACAAATGCATATTGACAACAAGTCACTTTAGTGTTTTTCTATCCAGTCTAATTCACTTGATAGAGAGGCATATACACACCTAGTCTTAATCTACAATCTGGCAAAGGGACACATTACGAACATCCATATATGTTTGATCTTTAGATATAAAGATCAAATCACAGTGACTAACAATAATTGGCTTGCGTTGGTTGCGTCGTATTCGACTTGCACATAATTGACATGAGCACTACTTGGTGGAGCCTTATGCACACCTAATTTAATTCTACAATCTGACAGTGAATACAAATCACAGTGACTCCTGAGATGCTGCTTCTCAAAACAGAATACAAGCTTTATTCACCAATGATGGCATCATACAACCAAATACTATGTCTTAGTTTAAGATCATCTGTCAACTGACATATAAACTACTTGGTGGAGGCATAAATCATGCAATTGAGATGTTCATAATCACAATACATTCTCAAAACAGGATACAATTCACAGCAACATAATAAACATAAAATCTGAAAGATAGAGATGTTCATAATCACCAAAACATTCTCAAAACAGGATACAATTCACAGCAAACATAATACACCTAAAATCTGAAAGATAGAGATGTTCATAATCACCATCAGAAATTGTACCATTCAAAATCAGTAGTGTGTAACCTCCAATTTGAAAAATCATTAAACCCCCAAATGAATGAATGAGAAATACCTTAGATGAAGATGACCAAGATTTGCATTTCCAAAATTATGAATCACTAGCAATACTTCTATGAGAGATCGATTAAACTTAAATCTAGGCCTGAATCGATCTTTCACAGAAGAATCAATTGATTCATTGTTGTTGATGAAGTTTTCTGCAGATGAATCTCCAAGAAACCCCAAATGAATATTACATGAAGATAATCATCGTGGAATTAATTCAATGAATTCACCCAGTTTTCGATTAGAAAGCAGAGGACGAACTTGGTGATGGTGGTGGTGGTTCGTTCAATTCACCCACCTTTGAATTTCGGGTTACAGGTATGAGAAGATTGAATATTCAATCAACCAAATCTAAACTCTGTAATCTAAGTCGAAATTGAGTAAAGATTGATGGAGATTTTAGGGTGTGAAATTGATGAAAATGAAACTGGATTTCGATTTCGATGAAAAAGAAAGGATTCGAGAGAGATTTCTGCTGCTGATAGTTTGGAAGAAAGAATAGACTATGTCTCAGGCGCTGTTGACATAGTGTTGGTAGTTGCCCATGCTAGCTACAGTTCAATATATGGCCCCTGTTAACTAATTAAAATTAAATAAATAAATATACACAATTTGTGCAGGGACCTTATGTTTGACCATTTTTTGATTTTAATTGTTGGTAAAGCAGTTAAAGACATGGATAGGGTTTACGGGTTGTCTACAAGCCGGGCATGTTCAGGATTTCTTACTTGCTATTACAATTATGGGGAACATGCAGTTCATTGTAAGGTAGACCCTGGTTTTAAACATAGCCGGTATTTCTGCAAAGAAAGAAGCGGCTGTCAATTTTTTGACTGATCCACTCGAAGGGAAATCGACGCTCAGACTAGCAGATGTTTTAATTTTTTGGGTGGAACGGAAAACATGCATGTGTTAATCTTACTGGGGTTTCTCCATTAGTAGGAATTGTACATGGTACGTTCATAGTCGGGCAAGCGGTGTTGAGGGCTTCCTCAGGTAAGATAGTGAAACATGAGAAACCTTGTCTTGATAATGGGAATACCATTATTCCTTTTGCTTTTGATACTTTTGGTTTTTTAGCTCCGGAGGCGGTTGGACTCCTCAGAAGAGTCCAGAAAGTCATGCACAGTATATGTCATGACTCCTGGTTCGAGGGAGTTTGTGCCAAACATGCGAACCCTGGTGAACCATAATGCTACAGTTATGGCCTTCAAATTAGGCTACCGCCTCGTTTTACTCTTAAAGATAACGCTGTGTGCAATTAAGAGATGGGACGGGTCAGGAGAGGATAATAATGATGTATTTTGACAAATCAAGATATGGCAATACACCAGCGTCACATAATGCCTGTAAACCCTGGTAAACCGTTCATGATCAATAAGTGTTGGTCTATGAATTTTACAAAAAATCAATTATGATAATTGTAATAATGTAGTAGGAAAAATTGCGTCTGAAATTCAATAAGGAAGGACTATTTTGTTAAATAAGGAAGGTAAACTTTTAATTTTAACAAGTGTACTATCTCATTGACATGAATGCTTAACGTGTCAGGATATTTAGAGATTTCTTTAGGGTTTCAGCAAGAATATAGGCGTCTAATTAGAACTGACGATCAGTAGTCTAATCCTAGAATCCTAATGCAATATTTTTCTGTTGGGTCTCGCAAAATCCGCAAAATCTCACTTTCCATATATCACCTTGATTTTCGTTTGTTATATTCATGGTAAACATAACCCACCCACTATATTTATATTTGCATACTAGATATTTATAGGAAAAAATAATATATTTAGCTAGATTTTGATCCTAGATACCTCGTTTATAAGTAAAAGAACGAAGGAATTGAGAGGATGAGTTCTAATGAGAAATGTGTTGTTCCTGCCAATGGTCTCGATACTGATCCTCCTCCTCCGAAGGGATTTTCTTTACGGGATGACTTTGTGGAAAGCATTGGTGATATACTAGAAGAGTATGTCGATGAAGAATGGGAATTAGTTCATATTAAGAAAATAATCCATGTTGAAGATGATCCTCCTCTTAAGGGTTTTGCTTCTTGGGATGCATTTGAGAAAAACTATGGTTAACATCTGGATAATGATTATAATGAATAAGAACATGGGAAGCCACCAAGACCAGCAAATTTATGGTTGAGCACTCGGCATAGACTAAATTCAAGTTTTTTACATTATTTTTAGTATGCTAATTTTGTTAATTGTGTAAGCAAAATTATGTAGCAGTCAAAGGCCTACTTTTCAATTGTGCTCTCAATTCTGATTTTTTTTTGGTTAAGTTTGTCAGATTTGGCACTGCAATTTATGAAAAAATTGGCTATGTTTTTCAACTCTAATACAAGACTCAGTATATAGTCCCTATCATGCTCATGATCCTATCACTTTAACATCAAGGCCACAACAAAATCATGGTTAACCCTAACTCTTCAGATCCAAATCTCTAAGCCAAGCCCCCTTAAACACATTACTTGTTCATTCTGTTTCATCAAGAGATTGATACTCCAACAGATGAACAATGGACAAAAATTAAACAACATATGCACTTGGAATCTAAACAAAATATTGCATCCTTAAATATTAAACATTCACAAAAAGTAAACTTACAAGCATCTTTACAAACAGACTAATTAAACATCTAAAAAAAACATAAGATACACTAATAACACATACACAAAAAAAAAAGACATAACTAAACAAAATATGATGGATCGAGATGTGATTCAATACCATTCTTGCATAGCAGAACCATGAAAACAGAGGACTAGATCATTTAGAATCCCCTTCTTCTTCACTGCTGCTATCGACAATCGTAACCACATCTTTGTATGGCCAATCATCATCAACATCATCGTCTTCATCTTCATCCTCAAGCGCCGGCCCAAACCAAAAGAAGTGTTATGGATCATCTAAATCATCATCATCCTCAGAATCATACTCATCATCCTCAGAATCATACTCATCATCATCCTCTTCATCGTCCTCCTCTTCTTCATCGTCAACAACATCATAATCATCATCCTCTTCATCTCCAAAACAAGGAACAACCTTGCAACCAAAATAACCAACAATCTCGTTGTCTTCATCATCAAGAAGAAGAAATCGGAAGGAAGTTACTACTATAGAAGTCATTTTCTCTGGTTTGATACTAAAACTTTCAGTTTTTGATACTGACACCCTAGGTTCAGTTTAGAGAGAGACTTGGAAAATAAAAAACCGAGTAGTAGTACTCTCCTAGTCTCCCTTGCTCGTGTTTTATACCGTGACACACGTTTTCACTTTACGATTCAACCTCTAGCTTAGCCACGTACAAGCATGATAACTTGGCTAGTGAACAAGTATAGCTTTGGAAAATAAATAAATACAGTATAATATAAAATAAAAAAATTGGGTGGAAAATTAACATCAAGGAATTTAACTTGGAAGAAATATAAATTGGTTTACAAGCTCGTCCAAGAGTGACATCGGTAAAAATGGAAAATTAACATTAAGCAATTTGTCTCGGTGGAAATACTCCCCGAAAACTTAGATTTGGACGAAAAATTCTTGCTAAGGTCGTGACATCGAAATAAATAAAAATTGGTTTAGAAGCTCGTCCAAGAGTGACATCAGTAAAAATTGAAAATTACCACAGATCGTGACATCGAAATATAAATTGGTTTACAAGCTCATCCATGAGTGAAATCGGTAAAAATAGAAAATTAAATCAATTTATCTCGGTGATCTCTGGAAACTTAGATTTGGATGAAATATAATTGCTAAGATATCTTGACATCGAAATAAAAATCCAGGGTTTATAAGCTTGTCCAAGAGTAACATTGGTACAAATTGAAAATTACCATCAGTCAATTTATCTTGATGACATCGAAATATAAATTGGTTTATAAGATTTTACTTCCTAAGATTGTGACATTGAAATATAAATTGGTTTATAAGCTCTCCCATGACATCAGTAAAAATAGAAAATTAATTCAATTTATCTCGGTGATCTCCGGAAACTTAGATTTTACAAGCTCGTTCAAGAGTGACATCGGAAAAAATGGAAAATTACCATCAATCAATTTATCTTGGTGGAAATACTCTCGGAAACTTAATTTTGGATGAACTATACTCTTTATGATCGTGACATCGAAATAAAAAATGGTTTAGCTGAATAAGCCATGTCCAAGAGTGACATTGGTAAAAAAAACTTGGATATCGAGTCTTGTCGACGAAGCCAATCATAGTCGTTCGTGAATTCATAATGCCGACCAATCAAATAAACTAGTTACACCTGACAACCTAAGATCCCCAAACATCCTTGCCAATATTATCGGCTGATCGGTCTGATACGATCAATAATGCGATATTATCGGATATTCATATTTATGTATCACTGATATTTCATGTTTCGTCCAGCATAAAGGCATAAACATGATAAAATCATATATTATTAGCCAGTATTTTAAAAAATAAATACCGATCGATTCTTTTGATACAAATTTAATTGTAAGAGCTAGCTAGAATTGCTTCTAAGAATATGAATTGGGATTTTAATCAAAAAAAAAAATTGCACAAAAAAGCATTTATGATCTTCTAAGGCACTAGCTAGTACTATATTACTTCGTAATAATTTATTAGTTTGCTTTTAAGAATATGTGGATTGGGAGTAAAATAGTGCAATGTAGTTGACTAAAGTAGTAAAGAAAAGATACTACTGTATATCCAAGGCACTAGTAACAAAGGAATTAGCTAGTACAATAATAAGTACTCCAGTTTAGATGTAAGCGGTAACAACAACAACAACAACAAAAATAGAAAATATCTTGAAAGGAAATCAAATTTCAAAAACGTTAATGAGGCACAGTGGTTCACTTTAGTTATTTTAAGTTTGAGGTTGGAGGTCCGAAACTCTTTAGACCTTTTTTATTTTTCTTTAAAATTTAGGCATTATGTGGCACAGTGCTGATTTGATTTTGCTTGACCTATTTTATTTTTGGTCAGCACTTAGGGACCAGGGTATTGAGATATGGCATGATGCCTGAACCAAACCTGCTGCAGTTCAAGATATGGCCCATCTGTTAACTAATTATCAAATCAAATAATTATGCCAAATATACACAAGTGTGCTGATTTTATTTGGTATTTGACCATATGTTTGACCATTGTGCTGATTTTATTTGGTATTTGACCTTATGTTTGACCATTTTTTGTACACCTAACTATGTTTGACCATTTTTTGTACACCTAACAAATCTCATCAATGTTAAGCCATTTCAGGTGTGAACATTGCCATTATAGATGCAGTACACCAGCGACACATCATGTCCCTCAACAGGTGCTGGCGCTGCAGTATCTACCAAAAAATTCAAATATGATAATTAGTGCTTGGTTGAACTGTCTGTCAACCCCTTAATGGCAGATTTATTAGATATTGACCATCGGAAGAGTCTGCAATTAGGCTAATGGGGGTGTACCAAATTAGTGGGGGGCGTACCAGCCCCAAGGCAAAACCAATTTTCTCTTATGATTTTTGAACCCACCACCCGCTAATTTGGTACACTCCCATTAGCAATGTTGGTGTGCAAGAGTTATTATGATGGGTTTAGGACTTGTTGCGCATGCCTTTGAATAGGCGTGAATTGCTAAGGGACTAGACGTTCCACCGAATGCCTTAAATGACTATTAATGTCATCTTCTCTACAAAAGGAAATTAAACAGAGAATTTCCAAAACACACAAAATCATCCTAAATTAGGCAAGGAAATTAAGAAAAGAAAACATAGATTAGAGATAATGGGTGATCTAGGAGGAAACAATGCTAATGGAGATAATCATCCTTTTGCACCTTTTAAGTTCACCAAGAAAGTTGCCAAGACTCTCTCTACTAGAGAGTTGGAGAATTTTATGGATTTTGTGAAGCAAGAGATTGACGAGAGAAATCGTCTGATTGAGTTCGAAAGAGTTCGTCAGGAAAATGCTCCACTGTATGAACAATGGAAGAGGAAGAGAATTGCAAGAGATGTGAGGAAATATAGAGAAAGAGAGGAGAGAGATGAGGGGAGAAGGAGCAGATTTGTTTGGAGAAAGACCCGCAGTGCAACCTCAAGTGATTCTAAAGAGAAAGAGAATGATTTTGAGAGAAGTGATGATCATGAGAGAAATTCTGAGACATAAAAACAAAGGAGGAAGAGATAAAAGAAGATTTATGATGCATGGTATGAAAGTTTCTTAGCAGAAAAAGCAATCCCTAGGCTTTTTGCAAGAACCATGAATCAAAGATTGAATGTTGATTCTGATGGAGAAACAATTGATTGTGTTGATGAGAATGGTGAACCAGTTGAGGTTGGAGATTTGGAGGAAGAGAATGAATATGATGAAGGAAGTGAAGATGCAGGTGATGAAGGTTATGGAAGTGCAACTGAAACAGGCAGTCAATATAGCAATGATTACAGCGATCATGAGATGGGCATCGACAACGACGACGATAGCAGTCAGCAGAGAAATGAGAACAACGGTGATGATTCTGAATAATCATCCCTGGAACATCAACAAGATTTCGATGGGAAAACTTCGATTTTGTGAAATCGGACTAAGAGCTTCTTCGTGAAAATTCAAAGAAATCTTGTAGGTGTTTGCTGATCATTTTGCTCATTGTTGATTTTCCTCATATTGTTGAATCTGCTGACAGATGTTTTCTTGTGGTTATGTTGATATTCGGATATTTTTATTATTTTGGAAAAGGTGGGCTTTTTTTTTTATATTGTTATGCAGATGGTAACTGCTAACAGTTTTAAGGTGTTAAGGTGTTAAAAGTTTTAAGGTTTAATGGTGTTAAGGTGTTTTGCATGGGGTAACAGTTTTAGTTTGTTTGTAATTAAGGTGTGTGTTTGCAGGGGGGGGGGGGGTAACAGTC